>NC_138087.1:73502615-74102615 GCF_964212035.1 Myotis nattereri | reverse complement strand
ACCGTTGGAGGGCCGGACTAAAAAACTAGTCGGCTGCTAAGCAACAGGCAGCAGCGGCAAAAACACCCGGCGGGCCGGATAAATGTTCTCGGCGGGCCGAGTGTGGCCCACGGGCTGTAGTTTGAGGACCCCTGCACTACAGTCACCTGCACACACAGCAAAGATGTGGACACGCCCATGAGCCCAGTCCAGCACACACACCCATATCTGCAGATCAACAGTCCCCAGGTACACACCCATACCGTGTGTGCACGCGCGCGCGCGCACACACACACACACACACACACACACACACACACCTGAACACACCCTGTGCATCACGTGTGCCCTGCCCTGCACAGCTGCACATCTGCTGAGGCAAGGACTGGTGGGTCCGAGGGATTCGTCCAGCCTTGCCAGGCCCTCTCTGCTGCCCTGAGTGCCCCCCTTTTCCTCAGTCCACAGTGGGACAGAGGCAGGGGGTGCCAGCAGAGGGGACACTTCCCCAGCAGGTATGCTGGGCCCTGCACCAGCTCCCAAGGCCTGGAAGGGGCAGCCACATCCCAAAGGCCTCCTGGAAGCGGCCTCCTAGGGTATCCAGGTGGAAATTGTCCGTGGCCTCGTAGGTGCTGGCGCTGGCAGCCAGGCCTAGATGAGTCTCTCCTCGGGCGGCACCTTGAGGACACTGTCCATCTCCAGCCGGGCCCCGGCCACCTCCTGCTGGCTCGGGCTGTAGGTGCCCTCTGACTGGCGGCGCTTTCTGGCTGCCAGGATCCCTGAGAGGAGGCCCAAGAGGAGGAGGAGGAGGCAGGCGCAGGCTGCAGGCACTGCCACCTCCAGCAGCGGGAACGGCAGTGGCAGTGGCAGGTCCTTCTGCAAGAGATACGACCAGGAGGCCTCAGGTAAGGGAGGCAGGGAGGAGAGAGCAAAGGGGGCACAGGACTTGCTCAGAGGAAATGGGAGCTATCAGGGAGGTAGTGGGAGACCTGGCCCTGGGGGTATACAAGCAGGTGCCAGGGAGCCACCGGCAGAGCGACTGCCAGGAGAGTCCTATATGACAAAGGGGTTCTGGCTGGAAGGAGAGAAGACGTTTATTGACCACCCAGTCCGAGCTCAGCACAGTGCATGGACTTCACGGAAACCTCACACCACGTGGTGAGGCAGCAGGGAGACCACTCCTCACTCCAGGAGCTCAGAGTGTTTTATCTGTTCCCTGGTGTTTCCCCAAAAGCTGGGAGCAGGGCCTGCATGGTAGGCCCTTGGTGGGTAGGAGGTGAGAAAACAGGCTTTGCCCAGACTCCGCAGACGCGTGACTAGGTGGTGGCAAGCGAGGACTGGCACTTCTCCGTCTGCCCCCAACACCACCAACACCACGCTGCCAACCTTCAGCTTCAAACCCCGGTCAAGGCCCTCCTGTCACTGGCCAGGGTGGGCCTCAGTGCCCAGCCCTGCCATGTGGCTCCTCCTCCCGACAATAAACCATTCAAGCTGCGGCAGTGGGGACTTGCTCCCTCCCCATCCTGAAGGGTGGCCTGGTGTTTGAAAGTGACCATGGAGACCAGGCTTAACCCCAAAGTGGGAGAATCTTGGGCAACAGCCGGAGAGGCTGACTGGCTGATGGCGAGCACAGAATCCAACAGGGCCTGCTCCCCCACCCCATGGAAGCTAGACCAGGCTTTGGGGGGCCTCCTCTCCGTCTCCCCAGTCTCCCAGGGTTTCCCCATCAAGGAGTCTGCAAGGCTGGAATTCTGAAGTCCCGGAATCACAGAAACCCAGGATTCCAGAGCCACAGGTCTCCCTCAGGCCCCGGTGACCTGGGTCCCAAGCCCAGCACACAGGCCTGGAGAAGGGTCCAAGGCTGCAGATAAAACTGGGCCCTCACCAGCCGCCACCAGGCACTTCTGGGGGAGTTGTAAAGCCATTATCTCCCCGGGCTCTGGGAGGGTGGGTGGGGAGCCAGAGGCTGTAAAGTTCCACTTGAAAGGAAACAGTCCCCAGAAGCAGAGGGAATTTGCAGGTTTATGACCCAGGCTGCCAGAAGCCCGCGGAGATCAAGGCTCCTGCCCACCGCCCCTGCAGCCAGTACCCACTGTGGGTTCATGCCTGCAGGGCCAGCTCCGCCCCTTAGTGGGGAGCCCACCAGAGGGAGGTTCAAGCTCAAGCTGCCCATGGGCCCCTCCGCAGCTGAGCGTCCTGGGGTCGGGGCCGAGCTCACTCTGGCTCAGACCTGGGCTCCTCAAATATTCCTACTCTAGAAGCCCCTGGAGATTACAGCCTCTGTATTCAACCTAAATCCCTGAATCCCAAGATCCTGTGGGTCCCGAATCCTGCCCCAAATCGGGCTTGATGGGGCCCAGCTATTTCACTGCCAGCCCCCTGGGGATGGTGGGGACCTCCGGGCTCTCCCTGGAGTGAAAATGCTTCCTGGGTGGGGTTCATGGAAGGGACCTGGGTCTCCCCTGTTGCTGCTGTCCATCCCACGACAGGGTTGGTCCAGGAGCAGCCCCAGGTGCGGCACATTTCCCCCTCCCCCTCCCCCCCCACCCCACCCCCCGCCACCACCACCACCACCACCACCACCACATCAGCTAATAAACTCCAAAACCCCACACCCTCTGGCACAACTCACCACCACTTCACAGAACTGGCCCGAGAACCTTGCGCTGCAGACACATTCGTACGCCCCAGCAGCCACCCGGCAGGTGCCCCCATTCAGGCAGGGGTTGGCTTCACAGGAGAGCTGACACCTGGGAGGCAGAGAAGAGGGTGGGGGAGGAGCCTGCTTCCTCCCTGCTGTCTCTTGTTCCCCCAGCTGCCACCTTTAGCCCCTCAAACCCCCTTCCCAGGCACCAAAGCTCATCCATGCACTGTCCCCGCCTGGCTGGGCCCTGCCGGGTGCCGAGGCTTCACGTGATCTCCATCACTGCCCGCCACCTCTGCCCCCGCATTCATGACTGAGAATGGCTCACTCCACCAGAAGCACAGGAGAGCCCGTGCAAAGGCCCGGGGATGCTGACTCCGGCTGCAGCGGGCCCAGAACCTGCACCTTTACAGCCTCCCCAGGCGGTCCTGGCGCAGGTGGCCTGTGCAAGGGCCTCCAAGAAACACCACCAGGCCACCCCTTCCCTGCAGGGGTCTGCAGAGCAGTGGGTGGAAGCCCCAGAAAGTGACCGAGGAGGGCTGTCAGGCATGTGAGGACAGTGAGGACTCAGACGGTGAGTACCCGACTCTACCCACCCTGCCCAGCTCTCCACACTCACCGGCCGCTCTCCAGGCCCCGCCCCAAACCCACCTCTGGCCACCAAAGCCCTCCTGGCAGCTGCAGTTGGCACCCTGAGGCCCACCCTCACACGGGCTGCCATTGAGGCAGGTGACATTCAGGCGGCACCCCTCTGGCAGGACCGGCAACCTGGGGAGAAACAGGCTGGACTGGGTCAGGACGCCTGCCCGCCCCCACCCCCACCCCCTCAGCCCCTCGAGCACAGGCCAGCGGAACCCCTGTGTGGGCATCCGTGGACTCAGGGCCACCTCCTATATAGTCCCTAGTGTCAGTCAGGCACGTGGTGTCTGAGGTGGCCACAGGGCTGTCCAGCCCCACCCCAACCCAGGCGGGGGATCTTCCCAGGGTCCAGGCCTTTGAGAAGCTGACAAAGGGGAAGGGCTCTGCTCAGAACAAAGGTGCATGCCTCAGCACGACGCGGGCCTGACATTCCTGGGGGGAGGGGAGGAGCCCAGGAGGCAAGGCCTCCAACAGGCAGTCTCCATAACCTTGGCTCCAAAGGACTGGGGCATCGAACCAAGGGTGAATAGGGGCCCACCTCACCCGGCCTCCCTCCCAGGGGACTAATGCGGTGAGCATCAGCGGTGGGTGGTGGGCTTTCGGGGAAGCTCCATCAAGGGTTTCTTCCCAGACCAGCTCTGGGTTCCCCACCCTTCACCCCCAGACAGCGCGCCGTTTATCTGAAATTCACATGTATCGGGTGTCCTCTACCTGGCAAGTCTAGGGGACTGTGGTTCCCATTCACAACGAGGGCAGGAGGCTCAGAGAGGGGAGGGGGCCGGCCCACAGGCCCGGCGCATCCACAGCCCGGCCCTCGGCCCTCGGCCCTCGGCCTCCAGCCTCACCCACCGACCCGGGGTCCTCCCCTCCAGCCCCGGGTCCTCCCTCCCGCCGCCCGCCTCTCCCGCCCGCGCGCGCCTCTCCCGCCGGAGTCGCCGACCTGCAGCGCGGGCCCGCGAGGCCCTCCGGGCAGCGGCACAGGAATCCGCCGTCGGGGCGCGCGTGGCAGCGGCCGCGGAGGCAGGGCGCCGAGCGACACGGGTCGGCGCGGGCCTCGCAGCGCGGGCCCTCCCAGCCGGGGCCGCAGGCGCAGGCGAAGGCGTCGAAGAGGTCGCGGCAGGCGCCGCCGTGCAGGCAGGGCGAGGGCGCGCACACCGGCCCGCCGCGGCAGCCGAGGCGCGGGGCCGGCGCTCCGGGCCCGGCCGCGAAGTGCTCGCGGGGCGCGGGGCCGACGCCTGGCCGCGGGCGCGCCAGGGGCAGCGGGAGGCCGCCGAGCGCCACGCGGCCCAGGCAGCCGGTGAAGTTCTCGGCCAGCAGGACGCGCGCCGCGCCCGGGCCGCGCAGGAACGCCAGGTCGCCGGCCAGGCCGCGCAGCGCCAGCGGCGTCGCCGCGCCATCCAGCCACAGCAGCCAGCGCGACGCCGCGGCCGCGGGGCGCTCCATGGCCAGGCGCACGCGGTGCCAGGCGCCGTTGGCCACGCGCGGCCCGGGCGCGGGGAGCACGGCGCCCGGCAGACCGCGGCCGCTGCGCACGCCGGCCGCCAGCGAGCCGTTGTGGACGGCCAGCCAGACGGCGGCCAGGGTGCCCGCGGCGGCGCGCAGCAGCCCGGCCTCCGAGTCGCGTGTGCGGAAGGCGAGCGAGAGGCCACTGAGCTCGTGTCCCGACGATGCGTTGAGTCCGCTGAATGGGACGGGAGGGCCCTCGCGGAACGTGGCTTCCGCCACACCTGCGGAGAGCGGGAGCGTGGGGGAGGGCAGGCCTCCGCGCAGCCACCCGCCCACCCCAACCCCTACACGCAGAGGATCCCATCTGCCGCCTCGACTCCCACCCATTGAGGGTGGGTGGAGGATGGGGAGAGGCAGCACACAGCCACCTACCACCTAACCCCAGAATCTGCGGCCCCACCTGCACTTGCAACCCCTCCCAATTCCCTTCCTCCAGGGAGCAGACCAGGCAACAATAACCCCTCGGAAAAATCTCTCTCCCTTTCCTAGGCCCTTTCCCTCCTCCTGAAGTTGCCTGGTCTCATCACCGAGGCCTACTCTCCACTGCAGGGAGTCCTCTTTTTTTCATGCAGATTTTTAAAATGTCGATCATGCATTTTAATGAAATGCAGTCAGCTTTTAAAAATGCTAATCATGTCTTTCTCCAATTTAAAGCCCTCCCGTGGCACCCCACTGCCCTTGGGAAGAAGTCCTGAGCTGCCTGGCCCAACTTTCAAGGCCCCTGGCAACCTAGCCATCCCATCCCTGTACTTGTGTCAAATCGTTCTTCTAACCCTCAGGGCCTTTGCACATGTTCTCTCCCCTCCCTGCTAGGCCCTTCCCTACGCCAGGTCAGAGTTTTATCTGACCTTGAAAATCTAACGAATGCTCTCTTCCTTCGAGAACAGCAGTTCTCAACCTGTGAGTCGCGACCCCTTTGGGGGTTGAACGACCCTTTCACAGGGGTCACCTAAAACCATCGGAAAACACATATATAATTACCTATTGTTTTTGTGATTAATCACTATGCTTTAATTATGTTCAATTTGTAACAATGAAATTGGGGGTCACCACAACATTAGGAACTGTATTAAAGGGTCGTGGCATTAGGAAGGTTGAGAGCCACTGTTCTTGAAAGCCTGTCCTGCTGGATGCAGTGGCCCAACTACCCGAGGCTGGAACTGTTGGCATCCTGGTCTACTGAGCCCTGAGGTTAGGGGTGGGGTCTAACCCAGCCTGAGTGTCCAGCCCCCAGCATGGGGGTGCCCAGGGCACACACTCACAGACAAAGCCATCAGGGACCTCCTCACAGGTGGCAGGCGGGAGGCAGGGCTGGCCGGGACACCACAGCTGCTGGGCACACGTGGGCCCTGTGAAGTTGGCAGGGCAGGTGCAGTGGAAGTCATTCCAGGTGACCAGGCAAGTCCCACCGTTGAGACAGGGGTTGGGCTGCAGGAGAATCGGGACAGGGGTTGGCTCAGGCCTGCAGTAGCATACCCGTCCCTGCGCTGGTTCTTAATTGAGCACCTGCTACAGACGCATTACCTCCTCAAACAAATGGAGTGGAAGTCACTATCTCCACTTTACAGATGAGGAAACTGAGGCTCAGAGAGGAGAAGCCATTGCCTGAGTCACTCAGCCAGTAAGTAGAGGAGCCAGAGGTCACACCCAGGCTATTCCGATTCCAGGGCTGGTCTTTGTTCATGAGCCAAGTGGGTCCCTGTGTCCCCACACAGTCCTGCCCAGAGGCTGAGAAAGCCCTTGCCTGGGTCAGGGTGTCGGTCTCAGAAAAGGACCAGAGGGTCAGAGCAGCTGGGCCAGGAGGAGCTGAATGTGAGCCCTTCACTGCCCCGCTCTAACTGTGGCACCTTGGGCAGAGTGCCTTCCTCACCAGGAGAAAGACGTGCTGACCCAGATGCAGGGCGGAAAAGGTCCCCACCCCTTTGCCAGAGCACTCACCCTGCACAGGTCCTCAGAGACGCAGCCCGCGGTGAGGTTCCAGGCCTGCCTGCTGCCCAGCTCGGGGGGCTGGCTTACGTTCCCCAGCGGCAGCGGAAAGAAGGGGAGGTGGAGGCCATTGAGTCGCAGGTCCTGGAGGCAGCCGCGGAAGGGCCCACCCCAAGGCTGGGCGTCCGCAGGGAGGCGTCTCCCACCCACATGCACCTGCAGCCCCGAGCCCTGCAGCTGCTCAGACCCGAAGCTGAGTGTCACCAGGCGGCGGAGCCCATCGTCCCAGGGTCCAGGCAGCACCAGAGCAGGACCGCCCCGCACCTCGGCCCGGATCTGGCCCTCGCTCAGGAACACTGTCAGGACAGCTGCCGAGTCGTCGGCAAGTTGGAGCAGCAGGCCAGCAGGTTCCCGAGTGCGGAGGAGGAAGGACACCGTGAGGTTGGGGCCTGGCAGCCGATGGACCAGGAAGGATGCAGAACTCAGGGCGCCCCCCAAGCCAAATGTGGCTGCAGGAACCTCTGCAGGGGGGAGAGGGGGCCAGGCATGAGGCGTGTGGGCTGGGGGAAGGCACGGCCTCTGCCCTGGGGCCCACCTGGCTCGCTCCTCACCATCAGCACATGTGGGTCCACTGTAGGGCCGGGGGCAGTCGCAATGGAAGTGAGTCCACAGGTCCACGCAGGCCCCTCCGTGGGCACAGGACAGAGGCTGACACTGCTCATGGCGCTTGCAGCCTAAGAGGACGTTCTCCCCAAGATCTTCAGGCAGCAGGAGGTGCCCATCCACATGGACGTCCTGGAGGCAGCCTGCAAAGTCTGCGCCACCCAGCTGGACAGAGCGGAACCCGGCAGGCGGCGTGGCCGTGGAGGCTGCAGGAGCCTGGGGCACAGAGCTGGAGGCCACGCAGAGCTGGGCAGGGCAGCCCTCATGCCAGAGCCGCAGCTCCAGGACCTCGAGGCGGAGCATCACCTCCACTCGGTGCCAGTGGCCATCATTTAGGGCCAGGTCTGGCAGCCTCAGGACTAGAACGGTATTGCCGTGGCTCCAGAGTGTGGCCTGAAGTGTGGCTGCCGCCAGTGCCAGCTCCAGCTCCAAGCTGTCCTGGGTATCAGTGCGAGTGGCCAAGGAACCAGCAGGTAGGGTGGTGAGAAACCTCAGTGCCAGACCCAGGGGCCCACCAGCTGGTACTGATACCCGCACAGGGTTCCCAGCCACCATGGAGAAGGTGGTATTCTGGCCACAAGCCGGTCCGTGGGTACCAGGTGGGCAGCGGCAGACATAACTG
This sequence comes from Myotis nattereri, assembly GCF_964212035.1. Lineage (NCBI taxonomy): Eukaryota > Metazoa > Chordata > Mammalia > Chiroptera > Vespertilionidae > Myotis > Myotis nattereri. Next base: position 74,094,639 of record NC_138087.1, on the reverse strand, counting down.
TGGACTCCAGACTCAAAGGTAGGGATGCAGGTCGCAGCCAGTGGGCAAGTGTGGCCCTGGCAGCCAGTGAGCTGCACAGAACAGTCATGCCCACCCCAGTCCTCCGGGCACCGGCAGGTGTAGCCTGCCTTGATGTCATCACAGGTCCCCCCATGGAGGCAAGGCTCCGACCGGCATTCGTCCACTTCCTCTTGACACGTCAGGCCTTCGGGAGAGACCAGGCCAAGGCTCAGCACCCAAGGCCAGAACCACAGTCTGGACCCAGAGCTTCCCAGCTTCCTGGGACCGGGACCTCAGTACCTATCAACCAAACCGATTCCCAATTTCCAAAGGGTTTTTCGTGGCCCCCTGCGGTCCCCGGAGGCTGGAACCCGGGATACCCCTTTCTCTCCACACCCTGCAGATTCAATCCCCTAAATACTCTCCAATCTGCCACCCACCTCTCCGGCCTCACCTGCCTGACTGCAAAACCCCTCCGCCATCCACCTCCACAGCAGCCAGAGGTCTGGTTCTAAAGATCACCCGCCAGGTTCCTCTACTGCTGAAGGTCCAATCACTCACCCTGGCATTCAAGGTTCCTCTCGGGCTGGGCACGACCGGGCACTCAAGTCTCAACCCTGCTCCCTACACACCTTGAACTGCCTGTTCCTCCGAGCTTTTCCTGCGAAGTCCTGCCTCTGGGGCTTTGCTCACGCTGTTCCCTCTGCTTAGAATGCCTCATCCTCCCTTACCCTGCCTTTCAAACTCCTATTCATTCTACTAAGCCCAAATTCAGAGGGCCAGTCCCCTCGGTGGCTTTCTCTGACTCCCAACCCCAAGCGAGTGTGTCACTCCCAACTCCTTGTCCACATCCAGGCACAGCGACCCAGAACTCTGTATTGAAAGTATCTGTCTGGGTAGCTGAGGTCTCCTCCAGGGGCTTGAGTATAGCATTGGCACCTAGCAAAGGGCCTAGCATGGCTTTTGTGGACAGAGTGATAAAAGGGAGGAGCGGGTAGAGGTGGGCATGCATCTGTGGCACTCCTGGTAGCCCCCAGGCTCTAACCTCCTAAGGGGCCCATACAAGCTGTGAAGGGACCACCTCACCCTCCTTCCCAGAGCTCCCATGCCAGGTGCTCTGGCCCTAGCTTAGGTCAAAAAGCCACAGCCCAACCCCAGTTCAGCCCGAGACCCCACAAAACCACCAAGGCTAGCCCTGCCCCAATATCCTAGCTGAAGGGACATAGGCCCAAAGAAGCCACCAGGCTTTGAATCCTGGCCCAGTCAGCACACAAGCGGCACAGTCTCCTTCTGAGGACAGCTCGCTCCACCTCCCCTGCCCACAGCCACCCTTCTCCATACCTGCCAGGAGCCACAGGCCCCCCAGGAAGGTCCACAGGGCCCGCAGCCCCATCGCATTTCCCCAGATGTGTGAGAGTGCTGGGCGGCCGCCGAGGCTGGGGAGCAGCGCTCCCGGCCTGGTCTGGCTGCCTCCTTCAGACCCTGCTCAGGAATGCCAGGCACTGGCCTCCCCCACGCCAGCATGAACCAAAGGGAGGACGGGGGTGGACGGTGGCAAGGAGCCCGGCCCCACAGCCGGGATTCCCCCTCCTGGTCTCTGACCTTAGAGATCTGACCTCGCCGTCACCCATCAGCTGAGCTCAGCTGCTGCTGACGCTGGGGAACCTGAGGGGGTGACACTCCCTCTCTGAAGGCTCCAAGGCCTCCTCTAGAAGGTGGGGACTGAAACCCCCACTTCATGGGGCGGTGGTCAGGGGTAGCAAATACACAGAGAATGCTCTTCAAAGCTGCCTTGGTGGACCCACTGTGTCCCAGGCACCCAGGAGGCAGGGCTCAGGGACTGCAGCCCACAGGGCGGGGCGCCCAGGGGAGTTGGCCACCCAAGGGTGGAGGCACTGAGCCCCCGGGTCTTTGAGTGGATGAAGGGTAGAGGCGACGGTGTGATCACCACCTCCTTCCCCTGGGCGGGGGAGCCTGTGTCGAGGAGCCCTGCCAGGGAGAGGAGGCAGTGAGCCTGGGCAGGAATGTGGGCCGTGTGGGGGAAGTGCCACAGGCATTCCAGAGGGGCAGGGACACGCGGTGAGTGAGGAGTTCTTTGGGTTCACCAGTGTCCGTGTGGGAGGGTGTCTGTGTGTCTGTGCATCTGCTGCACTGAGGCAGGGAGAGGCTGCTGCACCCCCAACTCCTGCCCAACAGGCCCCAGCTCCCCCAAGGTCAAGCTCATCCTTCTCCAGACACTGGCTCCAGCTCCCCGTAACCACCCCCCCCGCTTCTCCCTTCCCTGTCCTGGCCCAAGGGCCTCTGCCCATCCCTCTGATGTCAGGTGCCTGGGGTTCTCTGCCCCTCACCCACACACTCTCCCCGACAACCTCGGCCACTTGTGGCCCCGGCTGTCAGGGTTACACTTCTGACCCTCAGTCTCTGACTCCAGCCCAGGCCACAGCCCTGGGCCCCAGATCCCTGTCCAACAGCCCCCACCCAGGCTCCTCCTGGGGGTGCCGCTCCGACAGACTCAGTGTGGACAAAGCTGCACTCACTGTCCTCCACCCAATGTCACCTGTAGCCGCATCCCTGACACCTTCCACTCCCACCTGGATAACCCTCAGGACCTGCAGGTGTCCTCCTAAATGTTTCTCAACCTGTTTATTCCCTGCATTCCCACCTCCAAAGCCCAGGTCCCAGCTCGGCCCCAACATGAATGACACCTGGGCCACTATACCCACCTCCTCTCTAATTCCCTCTCCCCATCAGTCCAGCCTCCACACATCACCCAGAGGAGCCTTCCCACCCCAGACCCACCAGCTCTGACCTTGCCCTGCCCCGGTGCCCACCCCACCCCCAAGCACCTGTGTAGCCATTTGGACAGTGACACCGAAAGCCGTTGGGCAGGTCTTGGCAGCTGCCTCCACCGAGACATGGCCCGGAGGCACACTCGTCCACGTCCACGCTGCAGTCGTCCCCTGCAAGAGGCCCAGCCGTGTTCCCACCTGTGCCCTCAGAGCCAGTCTGGACCTGGAAGGGCCCGTTATAGCTAGAGAGACTGAGGCCCAAAGAGAGGCGCGTGAACCCACCCCCATCCCTCCGGGTGCATCTGAACACCGGTGGACCTTCTGCCCTGAAAAAGGGTAGGGACCTCACCCTCAAAGCCTGGAGGGCAGCGGCACAGGAAGCCAGCAGCATGGCGGAAGCTGAAGGCGCCAGGAAGGGCGGCCTGGGCGCCCCCGTAGAGGGTCGGGTCGGAGCGCTGCAGGCATTGGCCCCCGTGCTGGCAGGGGCCTGCCGCACACTCGTCCTCGTCCACCTCACACAGCTCGCCGCTGTAGCCTGGGGACACACACACGTGGACATCAGGTCAGAGGGAGTCCTCCGGCTGCAGCACCCTCCCGCCTCAGACGCCAGCCCAGCCCAGGGTCAGGTTAGGGTAATGGCTCAGAATATGGTCAGGCATGTTGAGAGAGAGACACATCAAAGGGGGTAGGAACGACTCTGGCAGCCTCAGTCAGCTCAGCAGCATCATGGCATTACCATGAGAAGTGAGCACCTTGCACGTGCCAGGCCGTGGGCCGAGGCCTCGTGGTCATTACACCTTTACTCTCCTCGGAACTACCGTGGGAGCAGGTGCTATGATTGGGCCCATTTTGCAGATCAGAAGCCTGAGGCTTGGAGAAGTTGCAGTCACGTGCGCCCACAGCGAGGTCCACTGAGGGCGCATGCGCACCGGTGCACGATTTCTCCGCCCCAGGCCGCGCCCCGCCCGCCAGCCCACGCATGCGCACGCATGCGCCCTCCGCCCCCCGCCCCCCCCCCCACGCACCTGGCCAGCAGAGGCAGCGGAAGCTCCCGAGGCCCTCGAGGCAGGTGGCGTTGTGCGCGCAGGGAGCCGACGCGCACTCCAGCACCTCCTGCTCGCAGCGCGTGCCCTCGTAGCCCGTGTCCCCGCAGTCGCACCGGAACCTGGAGCAGAGCGAGCACGCACTCGGCTGCAGCCCCACCGCGTCCCCCCGGCCCAACGCGCGGCCTTCCCGCCTTCGGACACCCGGCCGCCCACTCACCCGTTGACCAGGTCGTGGCACACGCCCCCGTGCGCGCACGGCTGGCTCTGGCACTCGTCCAGGTCCAGCTGGCAGCTGGCGCCCCCGTAGCCCGGCGCGCACACGCAGCGGTAGGAGCCCACGCCGTCCAGGCACGAGCCCCCGTGCAGGCAGGGCGCCGAGGCGCACTGGTCCACCTCCACCTCACAGTTCACGCCTGGACGGGCGAGACACGGACGGAGGCAGGTCACCGAGAGGGAGGGCGAAAGAGGCCGAGGCGGGCCTCCTCAAACCAGTTCCAGTTACAAGGAGCCGAAGGTGAGGGTCCACGCAGAGAAGGAGTTTCTCACGCCCGCGGTGCTAACAGGATAGAAACAAGGTCGACATCCCTGCCCCCTTGGGCTCACGAGCATCTAGCCGGGAGATGGGTGTTAAGTCCGTGTTAACTACGGGAGGACTGGTTTTCATGTTGATAAGCTCAACAGTGAGAAAGCCCTGGATTCTGGGAAAACGAGAGTCAGGATCTTGGCCTGGGGGATTGGGAGTCCGGGAAGGCTTCTTGGAAGAAGCGCCTCCTGGAGGACCAGGGGGCTTCATAGACGAGGATGGGGGGCTGTTGGGTTCCAGAGAGACTGTTAGTCAACACCTGCTTGGGGCCGGGCATGATGCCCTATGGCCGCGCAGAAGGCAGGGAGCTAAGGGGAGAGCGGAGGAGGTGAGGCAGGGGTGCAGGGAGGCCGGCCTTGGGGCCAGGTGACACAATCTGGGCTTACCCTAAAGTTGTAAGCAGCTGAGTTACCTGCTCCTATCTGCATTTTAAAAGGCTCACCTGCCGGCTTTGCAAAGTGTAAGGATGGACCCCAGAGAGGAAGACGCCCCGCTGGGAGATGCTGAGTAGGGTAAGCAACTCCTTCTGGTCTCCCCTGCATTGTCTTGCTTTTAAAACTGAAAGTCCAAGTCCTGGGAACCCCCTCAGTTCTGGACAACACCCAGAAGACTGGGAGGCCCTTGCGGGAGGAGGCTGTGGAGGTGAAGGGAGGTGGGGAATCCCAGTGTGGAGATGGACTGCTATGTTTGTCATTATACACTCCAGTGGCCCTACCCATGCCCCCCAACTGGGAAGGGTCCTGGGAAATGATTGATCATGGGGGCCCGGGGGCCCAGGTGGCTCCTGCAGGAACCTTACCCCCTTCCTGGCTCAGCGAGCACAAAACACAGCCCCTCCTTCCTGTGCTCCTGCATGCCTGCTACCCTGGCCCCACTCCCACCCTCTGTGCCAGGCAGAGCTAGGCCCAGGCCTGGAATCCCAGCCTCCCCCGCCTGGCTGGGAACGGAAGGAGGAGCAGAGAAATGAGTCACACAGACACTGCACTCGCTCACATCTCACCCAAAAAGCATTCCCCAGAGCGTGTGTGCACCACACATCCGGGCGCACACACCTGCTGGCACGTACGCACACAACATGTTAGCACAAAGGCATTCAGGGAGCCTGGACACCCGCAAATACTGAGAGACACACATGACCTCACTCACATATCCAGGCACCGAGGCTCTCAAAGGCTGAGAAAGACACACGGAACCCGCTTCCAGAGTCCCTGTTCCTCTGTGTGCAGAGACCTACCTCTTCACTCTAAGCACCCTCCCCTGGAACCCAGCCCCCCCCCCCCCAGTCTGACCCATTGCTCTGAGGTGACCTCACACTGCCCTCTGCTCTCAGAGAGAGTTGTCTGAATCCAGTGTCCATACTGCAGGCTCCCAGCTGTGTCCTCCTCCCCAGCCTCTAGGCCCTCACTCCCATGCTCTTGCTTGGAGCAGGAATGGGACTGGGACGGGGCTAGCGTTTCCTCAGTGCAGCACTTGGGAATGCATCATCCACTTCCCACTGGAGACCGCAGAGGCCCCTGGGGTTAGTCCCACGGTCCAGTTTGAACAAGACCACCATGTCTCTCTGCTGGAGTTTGGGGGGCTACCCAGGGAAGGGGTCCACATTACAACCTGGACCCGTGGTCAGCAAACTGCGGCTTGCGAGCCACATGCGGCTCTTTGGCCCCTTGAGTATGGCTCTTCCACAAAATACCGACTTCTGCACATGGGCCACGAAGTTTCAATCGCACTGTACGTGCGCACCCGCACGTGGTATTTTGTGGAAGAGCCACACTCAAGGGGCCAAAGAGCCGCAAATGGCTCGCGAGTCGCAGTTTGCCAACCACGGACCTAGACCATACCAGGGGTGTTCATACTCTAGAATCATCCGATGAGTGACAGGAAGTCTGCACCACAGCCGGACACAGGTCTGGAGTGAGTAGATGTGAGAAATATGAGGTGTGTACTCACTAAGGCCAATCCAGGCAGATCTGCACTCCAGTCCCACCAGAGATGCCCGAGGGTGTCTCCACACCTAGCACGCGTCGGACTCTGGAAGGGACTGAGGGAGCGCGTGTGCAGTGCCTTGTCTGTGCCAGCCACCGTACCAGTGCTCACACATCCACGCTCACCCAGAGCTGCCAGGGCCGCCCCAGAAGCGTCGAGACCTAGCGTGGCTGTCCCTGAGAGCTGCCAGGATGCCCGGAAAGGAGGTGGGGGTGTCTCTGCTAAAGTCAAAGCCGAATCGGTGACTTCACACTCTGAGCCAATGGGATGGACGTCACAGAACCTCCCCCGGGCACAGCCGGGGCCATTACCTGCATAGTCAAGGGGGCAGTCGCACTCGTATCGATCGGCCAGGTTGCGGCAGGTGGCCCCGTGGTGGCAGGGCCGGGAGGCACACTCATCGATGTCCAGCTCACAGCGGGGGCCCTGGAACCCGGGCACACAGTAACAGCGGAAGTCGTCAGGACCTGGACCCTGGGGCACGCACAGCGCGCCGTGGTAGCAGGGCTGGGTGGCACAGCCCTGGGGCTCGGTGGGCCCGCAGGTGTAGCCGCTCTCCGTAGCCTGGCACTGGGTCCCTGGAGAGCATGGGTCTGAGGCACAGGCACTCCGAGCCTCTGAAGGCTCTGTTCCTGTAGAGAGAGGAGACGGGGTGGGCAGGGGCTCCCGGGCACTCCCCTCCCCACACTCGCCCTGGTCCCTGGAGACAGAAAACCGCAGGGTCTGTCCACACTGGGTAGGATGGAGAAGGGGCTGGTGGCTCAACAAGCCAGGTCCCAGCCGGCTGCACACAGCCACACCGGGACTGGGAGTAGTTCAGGAACCTCCATGGCAGAAAAATAGTACCTGGGACGCTACTCCGCTCAGGATTGGCCAGCAGGCAACCCTCCCGGGAGCCTGCTCTCTGTCCCCTCGCATCCCTGCAGCGCCCCTTTGAGGCAGGCTCTGTCATGCCCATTTCACAAGAGAGCAGGGTGAGGCTCAAGAGAGAAAGTGAGGACTTGCCAGAGGCCATCGCACAGCAAGTTAGTGCTGGGACAGCTTTCCAGGCCTTCCCTCCGGGGTCAGCCCCACTGGGGTGGGGGTGTCCTGTCCATGGCCCATTCCCTCCCAGAGGGCCCAGGTCAGGGCTCTTCCCACTGCCCCCTCCGCCACTCCTGCTGGGGGTCTGGTAACTCCATCCCTGCGTGAAATTGAGTGAAATCGAAGATGGAGGACTTCAAAGGCCCTTCTTTCCCTCCTCCCCCTCTTCCCAGCCCACCCCACTGCTCTGGGAACTTCTCACAGGATCCCTGGCCCTCACTGTACCCCCATCAGCAAATGCTTGAGTGTCAGCCTGGCTAAGGTCACAGGGTACAGGGCAGGTACTGAGACCTGCTGACAACCCCTGGCTCTGGCCGCTGTGCTGCCTGCACTGAGCTCCCTGTTAGAGGATCACCTACTGATCCGGAAGCCAAGCCAGGTAGAGAGCCAGCCTTCCGCCCTTAACCCTCCCTCCCTCCCTCCCTCCCAGCCTGTCAGCCTGTCAGTATAATTCTGGAGTAAGAACAGTAAGAACTCGGACCTTGGAGTAAAACAGCCTGGGTTAGATCCCAGCATAATTACTAGCTCTGGGACGGTGGGCAAGTTCCTCCTAGGGACCTGCATCTCCCAGTCCGAAAGGGGGTGCTAATAGTCCATGCCTCAGAGGGTGTGATAGGGTTCAGAGCCTCAGGGACTGCAGCCAATCCCCGCTTGTAGGAACTCGGTAAGTGATGGGGGAGGGGGAGTCGCCCATAAGAAGGAGGCACCCCCCTCCCCACCTGGGGTTCTGAGAGGTGCCCCTTCCCTGGCCAAGTTGTCATCCAGACACTAACCAGGCCCTGCACCTCCCCTCCCCAACCCGGGTGAAGACCCCCAGATAAGGCCTCGCAGCCTCTCAGGCGTCATCCACATTCCACAAGGCAAGGCTGTCCACCAGCCGACCCCCACCCTTCCCAGCCAGGGCCAAGCGGGGTGGGGGACAGGGAGACGGGAATACTGGCCAATAAATAGACGCAGGGAGAGGATCCTGCTGCCACCCCCACTCGGAGCACCCAGAGCGCCTGGGACAGCTCAGCATGGGCTCACTCACTCCCAGCCCCAAATTGGGAGTCCCACAGGGCCAGGCTAGTGGCGGAGGGGTGGAGGGTCTCAAATGCTGTCAGACCACATGACTTTCTAGGCCCATGGGGTCCACAGATCCCCTCTGCCCCCAGCTCAGGGCACCAATCCCCAGACCCTCGCCTGGTCGCAGGGGTGAGGGCAGGGGGTATTTGGGCCTCTCTCGGGGGCTTATGGGCAGCCCATCTTTTTCCCATTCCGAGTGGCTGTGGCTGATCCCTTAGGAGCCAGCCCCCAGGGCTAGATGCTGTGATGGGGGCAGGAAGGTGATCTGAAGGGGGTGGGAGTGAGTTCACCTCCCTCATGGAAGGAACAGGGCTGGCATCAGACAGACCCGGCTTGGACCAGGGTGCTGATAGGGCCCTCACAGGGTGTTGTAAGGAGCCACCGCGGTGACATGGGTGAAGCCCTGGCACCCAGTGGCCCCTCAGGGCTCCGGCCGTTATGATCAGGGTCCCTTGACCCAGCCTCGCTCAGGACGGGGAGCGCAGCAATCAGAGGGCCCAGCTGAAGGAAGGGCTCTGGCTGCTGGGCCTGTGCCATTTCATTCCAGCAAGGTGCCACCCTCCTCCGTGTGGCTCGGAGCTGTACCCTTTCAGAGCAGAGGGGCCCGGGCTGGGCATGCAGCGCCTGGGGGAGTGGGAAGGTGGGAGCAGGTGGGCTGTGGCCCCGAATGACAGAGCCCACCGCCTGGGGCAGGGAGTTCGCCCTGTCAGAGCCCGCAGAGAGGGAGGGAGCCGTCTGTCCTGGGAGGCGTGCAGTAGCGCTCTAGCCCGGCCACCAGGGGCAGCCGCATCTCTGTGTAATCTCAGTGAGTCTGCGTGTTTACTGAGGGGTTGGGTAGAGCTATTGCTTCTCTTCCACGGTTGAGGAAAGAGGCTCAGAGGGGAGCCCAGTCCCGCAGCCCAGGAGGGGCTGGAGTGCAAGCCCAGCTCTCCCTGCTGCGGGGCCTCCACCGGTTCCAGAGCCCCGCCCCCGCCGCCAGTGTGAGGATTCCCGTTCCTGGGCCCCGCTCCGACCTAGAGATTCCAACCCCTGGGCCCCGGGCCCCAGAATCTGCATTGCAGCTGCTCCCAGGGAGTCCCTTGTACAGCGGGGCTTGGGAACTGCTGACCTCGGGTTCTGTCTCCCAGGAGCCAGTCGGGGAGGCCAGGCCAGCCCAGGGCTGAGGGGAGGAGGGGTAAGGACCCAGGGCAGGGGCGGGGCCGTCCCAGGGGCCCGGCAGGAGGGGCGGGGCCTGTTGCCAGGGTAACGAGGGGCCTGTGCTTATCTTTACAAATCCCTGCTGACCTCTCAGGCCGCCTGGGACGACCTGCAGGGGACGGATTAACTGTCATTGCCCCTCCCCTCGGACCAGCTGCCCAGCCCTGGGAAGGCCCAGAAGGGAAATTTCTCCGCGGACAGGGCGGGCTGACAATAACAGCAGCCGTTTACTGAGTGTGTACTATGTGCTCTGGCCTGTGCTCCACATCGCGCATCTACGACTACGTTATTATGTTGCTGTCAGTTCCAGCGGTTCTCAACCTGTGGGTCGCGACCCCTTTGGCGGTCGAACGACCCTTTCACAGGGGTCGCCTAAGACCATCCTGCAGATCAGATATTTACATGACGATTCATCACAGTAGCAACATGACAGTTATGAAGTAGCAACGAAAAAAATTCCATGGTTGGGTCACAACATGAGGAGCTGTATTTAAAGGGGCCAGAAGGTTGAGAACCACTAGGCATGCGTGCTGTTGAGAAAACTGTTTTTTCTGACTCAGAGGTTGTAAACTTGCCCAGACCATCCCTCAAAGAACTGAGAACAGATGTCTCAGACTTGGGAGAGGCCCACATCTCCCGGGCATGCGAAATTCCCCGGGCAGCCTCGGCATCACCACCCTGTGCTGCCATTGTAGTGCATCCCAGCCCTGCCTCCTGGGCACTGGCCGGGGTCTCCATGCATCGCCACCCTGTGCTGCCATTGTAGTGCATCCCAGCCCCACCTCCTGGGCACTGGACGGGGTCTCCATGCACAAGCATAAGAGTGGAGGTCCAGCCCCCACCAGGGGCTCAGGTGGTTGGAGCACCCTCCAGTACACAAAAAGATGGTGGTTTCAATAGCCAGTCATTTCAGGGGAGGGGGGTCAACCTATTGAAGTTTCACATCACTGTTTCTCTTTCTCTGCCAGCCACAATGAGAACTGTTTCTGGGGCGTGGATTTTGGGAAGCGTCTTGTCTGGACAAGGCCAGCGAGAGACTATCCTTAAAAAGTGACCCAGTGACTTTTGGTGTTGGGCTCACGATGCAATATACAGATGAAGGATCATAGACTCGCACACTTGACATGTATGTAAACTTATTAACTAGTCGGTTGGTTGGAGCATCCACCCGTACACTGAAAGGCCGAGGGTTGGATTCGCCGTCAGGGGACATACCCAGGTTTGATCCCCCCGTCAGGGTATGTATGGGAGGCAAGCAATAGATGTGTCTCTCTCCCTCTCCCTCTCCCTTCCCCTGTCTCTAAAATCAATAAAAACATATCCTCGGGTGAGGATGAAAAAATAATAAGTAGATTTTATCTAAAAGTCAAAAGGAAAAACATTTTAAGAAGAAGCGACCCAGGGTCTCATAGGTGCAGAGCTCCTGGCAGAAGGGCCATGTTCATCTCACATCAGTGGCCCCAAGGCTGGGACCCAGTAACAAAGCTGGAATCCCTGAGGTTAAAAGGCACAATTCTGGTAACTAACCACAACAATAACTGTAGGGGATTCACGTCCTCTCCTGGCACTGGCACTGGCACATCCCAGAGTTTCCAAACCGTGGTCTCAGAGCACTCGGCATCCAGAATGCTCATGCCTGCAGTGCCTCCCCCTCCCCCCCTGCCCCAGCTTTCAGGGATCCCCAGGGAGGCACTCCCGGTAGGGAGGGCCCCACGGAGCAGGTGGGGCTCCGGCCTGCCGCCCACCAGGCCACGTATAATTATTTCACCTTTAACTACAGTGGCTTCTGGTTCAGTCTAAAGTTTCTGAAACTGGGGATCCCATGCTGCACCTCAGCTGAAGAACCATGGTCTCATGCTGGCCTTGGAGTTAGCCTAGGAGAGGTGGCTATATCGGCTGGTGCCATAGTTCACTGTGTCGTCCTGACCCTGCCAACCACTGGCTCTGTGACTCTGGGCAAGTTACTCACCCTCTCTGGGCCTCATTTCCTCCTTGGTAAACTGAGGGTCTCATAGGGCTGTGGTGAGAATGAAACTGATCATGTTGGTCCGGTAGCATAGCACCGACCACATAGTGGCTGGTACTGTTTGTTTATTCATTCGCCTACATATCTTTACTCGAGGCAAACACTGACCATCCAGCAAACCCTGGTGCTGGGTCACCTGTGAGCAGTTCTTCCCTCCCTGCCTCTGTTCTGCAGGCCCCATCAGCTCTGGCTGGAGGAGGGGCCAGACTTGGGGACTGGAGGGCTGCCCCTTTGTCAGCCAGGCTCCCTGGGTGTTCTGGGAGCAGGAGGGATGTGAGAGCCCAGCGTGCCCATTGTCCTCCAAGATGCCTGGTCCTCTCCTAGCAACCGGCGGAGCCTTTGTGGCAGCGTGGGCTCCGGAGAGGGGCCAGGCGCGGGCCTGGCAGGGGTGGGCAGCAGAGCCAGGGGCCCAGGGCCTCCAGAACCCCCATGCCCTCTGGGATGGAAATGGCTTTTCAGGTGATACAGTCCCCGGGCCCTCTCCGCCTGGCAGTCAGGCCTGGAGAACTGGCACCCAAAATGCTCATGCTGCAGTGCCCCCGCCCCAGCTTTCAGGGATCCCCAGGGAGGCAGCTTCCCGTGCAGAAATCACAGGGGAAGGCTGCCCTCGGAGACCCCAGCGGGTGAGTGTGCGGGGGCGTCTGTGAGTCCATTTCCTTTTGTAGCGCCATTTACTCTCTGTTCACTCCACCTCGGTTCACGTGAATGTGTCTCTGAGTGTGGATGCACGCATGTCAGCACACTCGCATTGGTGGGTGCCGGCACATGTAGGGGTGTGTGTGTGCGCGTGCGTCCTGTGGGTCGACATGTGTGGACACCTGTTCATGAGGTGGTGTGTGCCCTCGTGCATGCCACACCCATGTGCAGGTGTGTGTGCATTTGTGTGTATGTATGCACAGGTGTGCGTGTGTGTGCGTGCATGTGTGTGTGTGTGTGCGCGCGCGCGCATACTATAGGACAGGGGACAGTCACCAGATCCGCAGACCAGGATTTCTTGTCTCGGTGCAGAGAGCAGGCCCCAGCGCCTCTCATGAGCCCAGACATGCCTGGGGGGCCCAGCTCATAGCCTTATCCCTTCCTGAGACTCGTTTTCCTCCACTGCACCATGGGGTCCTCATGCCCCCCAGGGCCGGAGGCTTTGTGAGCCGGGCCCACGAGAGGCTGGAGGAAGTGGACTAGGCCAGTGGTCGGCAAGCTCATTAGTCAACAGAACTAAATATCAACAGTACAACGATTGAAATGTCTTTTGAGAGCCAAATTTTTTAAACTTAAACTATATAGGTAGGTACATTGTTATTAATTAGGGTACTCCTAAGGCAGGGGTGGGCAAACTTTTTGACTCGAGGGCCACAATGGGTTCTTAAACTGGACCGAGGGCCGGAACAAAAGGATGGATGGAGTGTTTGTGTGAACTAATATAAATTCAAAGTAAACATCATTACATAAAAGGGTACGGTCTTTTTTTTTTTTTTTTTTTTTTTTTTTAGTTTTATTCATTTCAAACAGGCCGGATCCGGCACGCGGGCCGTAGTTTGCCCACGGCTGTCCTAAGGCTTAGGAAGAGCCACACTCACGGGGCCAAAGAGCCACATGTGACTCGCGAGCTGAAGTTTGCCGATCACGGGCCTAGGGGGACCTGACCCCACACCCTGGGAGTCTGAGGAGGTAGGGGCTCCTCAGCCACAGTGGACCTCAGGCCACTGCCTGCTTGGTTCCCTCCACCAGCAGTCGGGGGTGGGGGGGGTGTCTAGTAGCCATAGTGACCAAGACAAAGCGTCCCCCGACGCCCCAGGAAGAACTCCAGGCCCGCGCACACATGAATCTACTTGGACAAAAGCAGAAACAGCTTGGCGAGTGGGGTCCGGCTTCGGGAAGCCTTTCAGCTCCGTCTGGGAATGCCTGGGCAGGGGCAGCCGTGGGCACCATGCTCCCAAGGACCCAGCCACCCCAGGGACCCCAGTGCACCTGCGTCCCCCCAGTGCAGGCGGGGCAAAAGCACAAATGGGGGAAGTTGGCAGAGACCAGGCTCCCCTGGTCCCCTTCCCCTTCTCCAACCCCATCCACTATGTTGGGTCTGCTGCCCCCACCCCAGGCCCCCAAGACACAGTTCAACCCCCTGGACAACTTGCACCCCACAACTCGCACTAGGGCAGCCCACCACACTGAGAGGCCTCAGACACACCCAGGCTCCCCCAGCACAGCTCATCCTCCCTCACAACTTTAACACCCCCCCACCTGCACCCCACAACCCAGCACAGGCCTCACAACCCAGCACTCCCACCCCAACACCCCTCCTAAGACACACAGCCCACCCCATTACCCAGGTCACAGCTGGCCCACAAAGCCCCCCAACACACAACAGCCTGAAGTCCCAGGACACATTTGCCTCTACACAAGTTCCAGTGGCCCACAGCAACACACTCCTCCGCACCCCACAACTCAGGCCTGCACCCCACAACTCAGGCCTGCACCCCACAGCATCTCACTCCTGTGCACCCCACAACTCAGGCCTGCACCCCAGCCCTAGAGTTGGGCTGGCACCCGCAGGGACAGCTCCGGGGCCTGGGGTGTCTGCTTTGGACACAGCCTGCTCAGGTTCCCCCCAAGGCTTGTGCCCCAACTCACCGGCCAGGAGGGCAAGGGCAGGGGCCCAGAGCAGCATCAGCAGCAAGAAAGGGGCTGGGAGCCTGGGGTCCCGGGTCCGTGGCCTGGCCAGCGCCATGGCAGCACGCTCTGCTCCGCAGCTATGGGAACCGGCGGCCTGGCTGGCTCCGTACCCCCCTCTCCCTCCAACCAGCACTAATGCTGTGGACAGAGGCCCGGCCCTCCCTCCCTCCCTCCTCTCCCGCCTCCTCCCCCAACCCAGGCCCTCCCAGGCGGCTCCTCCAGGAGGAGGGTTCTGGAGGAGGGGTCTGGCCCACCCAGTCTCCCCAGGGCCCAGGGCTCCAGGCAGGAGTCAGGGGCCCCTGTGGGTCCGATCTCACCTCACTGCCCAGCACCCTCTCCCTCCTGACCTCCCACCCCTGTCTCCTCCCACCTCTCAGGCTGTGCTGCCTCTGCCTCCTCAGAGAAATTTCTGTTCTGTGGGGGAGGCCGGCAAGTCCTCAGGTATCCCACCCGGCTGGACCACCCCCAGCGCCTCAGCCTGGGCCCCCTCCCCAGCCATCTTCCCACCCCAGCTCCTCCCACTCAGCTCCCACCTGAGCAAGGGACGCCCCCTGCTGCCTGACGCCCCTCTCCCTCCCCACATTGAGTCACCCACAGGTTCTGGCAGCAGTTCCTTCTCAGTGTCTCTTGGTCCCACTCCTGCCACACATTGCCCCTCTCACCATGGCCCTCAGGAAACGGCCCCTGACTCCCCCCACTCCCCGACCCCTCACCACCAGCCATTCCTCCCCTTTGGCCTAGATCTTCTCCGCTATTTGCAGCTCCAGACCCCTCACCATAATCCAAGGCCCCCCCCTTCGACAGAGCGGCAGCACTCACTAAGCAAGCTTTCCCCTCCCCCGTGGGAAGTCCCCCTGCTTGTCTAACCTCGCAGTCTCCTGCTGCACTCGATGTTTGCTCGCTCCGGCTGCATAGGGCAATGTTGCTGGGTGGAGAGGAGGGGTTCTTCAGGGGACCTGGACCCAGGAAGCCAGGTCATCTCAAAGGCGCTGCAACATAAAACACCCCCGTTGTCCCACTGCCCTCAGCTCCGGTGGAGGGAGAACCCCTTGCTGAAGGGACTTCCTGAACCAAGCCACTGTCCCCTGCCAGTGCATCCCCGTTTGGCCCTGTTCAGTGACCACCCCAAGAGGTTTTAACTAAAAGGCCCAGGTCCTGTGCTGGGCTCTGCCATGAGTCCCTGACATCTGGGGGTTACAGTGGTTAGATGCGACCAGCGACTGAGGTTCCTCTCGGGCTGCTCTAGGGGGATGGGCAACGGCCCATGGACGTTCAGGGCAGGGAGCAGTGTGAGTCACACAGGGCAGGGCGTGGGCAGTGGGGGCCACACTGGTCCTCCTACCCAGCCAGGTGCTCGGAGAGGGAACCAAAGGCCTGGGTTTGTCCACCTCCCTGCCCCATCTCCAGCCCTGAGTCTTGCTCCCCCTGGAGTCGGGGTTCCGCCTTGGGTTCTGGACTCCTCTCCTAAATCACCTTTAACTTGCTGCCTCTCGGGTACACCAGGAGCGTCTCCCCTCCCCTCTGCGGAAGCCCCTCTTCACCCTGTAGGAAAAGCACAGGCCTCTGGGATAGCTCCAGGTTTGAGCCCCGTTCCACCACCGATTGTGGAGTGGCCTCAGCCAGGACTTCCTTCCCTGGGCCTCAGTTCTCCCGTCTGTAAAATGGGAGTGATAGCAGTTTCCATCATGGAAGGCTTTACAGTAGTCCCTATCAGTGCGTTTGTTTTCTGCAGGTTCAGTTATCTGGGGTCAGAAACATTAAATGGAAAATTGAAGAAATAAAGAATTTATAAGTTTCAAGTCGCATGCTGTTCTGAGTACCTCACCTCATCTCATCAATTAGGCATCGCATCAGCTCACATCATCAGAAGGGAAGAAGGGTGAGTACAGAACAATAAGATATTTTGAGAGACACCACACTCACATAACTTTTATTATAGTACTGGAGGCCCGATGCATGGGATTTGTGCACTGATGGGGGTGTGGCCTGCGGGGATTGGCCTGCTATGGGAGCGCTGCTCATCCTGGTCAGCCTACGGCACTCCCACTGTGGGAGCACACTGACCACCAGGGGGCAACTCCTACGTTGAGCGTCAGCCCCCTGGTGGTCATTGCGCATCATAGCGACTGGTCGACTGGTCGTTCTTGTTGTCCCGCCGTTTGTCACTGGGCTTTTATTATATAGGATATTCTAATTGTTCTGTGTTATTAGTAGTTATTGTTGTTAATCTCTTATGGTGCCTAATTTAAAAATTAGACGTTATCATAGGTATGACTGTATGGGAAAAAACATTAGGGTTGGATACCATCTGCAGTTTCAGGCATCCATGGGCGTCTAGGAGATATCCCCTGGGGGTCAGGGGGGGCTGCTGTAGTGATCTGAAGTGGCAATGCAAGTTCTCTTTATTCTGCTTTTCAGAGGTTCCCAAGAGATCCAAGCAGTCCCGGGGAGCGGGGGGGTGGGCGCCAGGAGGGCAGGAGCCTCTGGATATGTGGACAAACACTGGAGTTCTTAGAGCGCCAGGGCCAGCCCATCCAAGCCTCACCCCTCAGCCACTGTCCTGTAGCTGCCGTGCGCCACCTTGTGGCAAATGTGGGACCACCTTCAACCCTGACTTTATTGGGTCTCTCAGAGGCTTCCCCACCCCCTCCAGCTTCTCTTCCCTAGCTTTCCTCCGGCTTTCCTCATACTTTCCTGACGGTTCCTTGCTCTCTCTCTTCCCACAGTGTTGGGGGATTTCAGGGTCTGCTCCCAGCCCCCTGCCTTTCTCACACGTCCCTCCTCGGGTGAGCACATCCACACCCAGGCTCTCTCATGAGCTCTGCACCAGTGACTCTTAACCCTGTTCCGATTCCCTCTTGGCAACAAATGTCTGGTATCATGCTATGTTACCCAGAAATGGAATGACATATATATACATATAATTCCCAAAGGAAATCTATCCTAATGCTCTAACTAAAATATCAGAGTAAGTCATTACAGGCTAGTGGTGAAATGTACAAATTCTGGTTTCTGTACTTCCCTGCAGTGTGATCTTGGGTAAGTCACTTAACCTCTCTGTGCCTCAGTTAGCTTCCTAGTAAAAAAGGGATTTTTTTTTCTATGCAGCACATTATTGCATAGAGTTGTTATGAGGATTAAATGAGTAATTTTTCATGAAGCATTTAGAACAGTGACTGGCACATGTGAAGAGCCAAGTGAGTTTTGGTTAAACTAATAACAGAAGTAATTTAAGATAATATGTACGTATTTCAAGTAAACATTTTTATTGACTCCATTAGAAGACAGTAAAATAACAAGAGGCTTGCGCCTACCCATAAAAGCCCCCCTGACTGCGGCAGCCACAATGCAGACTGACAAAGAGAATGTCAGGTTGTCAACTCGAACACCACAAGTAGCGTTGACGTTAAGTACATAGTTTTTCGGTGAGTAAGCTTCTGAACAAGAGAAAGGGCAATCTTCCTCCAATTTACAGGGAAGTTATATTTCAGCGTATATTAAAATTTAGAGCATTCATGCAAAAATGAGCTCAGCTCAGACACTTACAAACAGGTTTTTTTTCCTGTCCACGCCTTCAGGGACTGTCCTGCCATTGTAGGCTGTCCAGCATCCTGGGCCCCACCCACCCAGTCACCATGAAAACTGAAAGCACCCCCAATGCCCAAAACAGTGCCCAGGAGGCCCCTGGGTTCCACACCCATTGCCAGAGGGACTTTTCCAAATCCCAGATTGTGTCTCCAGCTGTTAACTCCTAGTTACTGTCAGGAAAGTCCAAATTCCTGAGCCTGGTTCCCAAAGTCCTCATAATTGAGCCCCCTGCTTCCTCCCCCCGGAGCAAATCTACACCGTCACCCCACCCACTCCCCTGCCCCCTGCACACTCACACAGGGCACATAGCAGGTGACGAATTATTACACACGAGGGCCCTTCAGCTCTGGCTGTGGGGATGGCACATCAGGTGGAAAGGACTTTTCTGGGAGGTGCTTCTATAGAACCTGCTGGGGTTCCCAAGGTCAGAGAGCTCAGCTGCCAGACAGCAGTTTCCCGCAGGAGGTAGGGCCTTGGAGTGTGAATAGGAGTTTTCCAGGGAGACGGGGGCAGAAGGCAACCTGGCTGCAGACCCAGCGTGGGCCAGGGTCAGGTGAGAGCGAGGGCATGCACTTCCACCGCTGCAGGCAGGTGAGTACCAGCTGAGGGCAGGATGTGGAGGGGCTGTGATCAGAGGAGAGGCTGGTGCATCGGCAGAGGACAGCTTGTGTAGAGTTTGTAAGGTGCCCAGGAGCCTGGGCTTTGTCCGGGGGCACTGGGAGCCATGAGAGGGGTTAAAGGGGGTGACACAGGTTGCATGTGGCAGAGTTCCTCTGGGAGGAGTGTGGCAGGTGCACGGCATGAGGGCAGGAATGGAAGGATGCCAGGGGACGGTCACAGATCTGAATTAGCGCAGAGGAGGGTGAAGAGCAGGGAATTTGTGGGGCAGAAACAGCCGAACTTGGTATCTGCTGATGAGAATGGAAACAGGTGCTGGTCAGATGGCTTAGGGCAGTGGTTGGCAAACTCATTAGTCAACAGAGCCAAATACCAACAGTACAACAATTGAAATTTCTTTTGAGAGCCACATTTTTTAAACTTAAACTATATAGGTAGGTACATTGTTATTAACTTAATTAGGGTACTCCTAAGGCTTAGGAAGAGCCACACTCAAGGGGCCAAAAAGCCGCATGTGGCTCGAGAGCCCCAGTTTGCCAACCATGGGCTTAGGGAGAGTGGTCCAGACAAACCCAGTCTTCTGCAGCATCATGGACAGGCTGCGGGCCTCTCTGGAGACACTAGAGGGCGCTCCAGGATAGGTTAGGCTCCCCTTCCCACCTGCTGCCAGTCCCCACCCGCTCCTGGAGGGTGATGGGACCCGCACCATGGTTCAGACGTAGGCTCTGGGTTTCTGCCAGGACCCTGACCAAGTCCAGTGGCTCACAGTCTCGGGTCACCTCACCCTCCAGCCGCTGGGTTTGTGGGATGAGGGGAGGTGGAATTTCTTGAGCTGGGAGTAGATGGGGCAGAAGTTGGGGATTGTAGACAAGAAGTACTGACATCCTAACCTGCCTCACCCTGCTCTGTGTCCCCTACCCCCTTGGGAAGAAGGGGAGCAACCCACCCAGGGTCACACCACTGTCAGCGGCAACACCCATCCCAGCCAGAAGTGCTGCCCCCGTGAGGGACAGAAATGGACCAGAGCTCCCCAAGTTAGAGTGGCCCGCAGACAGACTGGGTGAGTGCAAGCAACCTCTCCAGCTCCACCACCCTTCCCACAAAACCTTGAGAGGGAGCTGCCCATGAGTCACCTCACCCAAGGGGAGCCAGCATTCCACACAGAGGGGCGCCCACAGGCCTGCAGGGAGAGCAGCCGGCCGAGTGCAGGGAGCAGGGCTGGCCGGGCGGCTGGGAGGTGGTGCTGGATGCCACCAGCAGCAGAGGGAGCCTTGGCAGGCCTCCTGTGGGCACAGCCCACAGAGTTTGGCATTTGTGAAGGACCCCAGCTGCACAGAGGAAGGTGGACGGATCACAGTTTTTGGAAAGGACTGGCCTCTCGACTTGAGCCTAAATGGCACAGTCCTTTAAATTTTTAAACAAAAAATGAATAACGAAGGCAGACACCGAACAGGAAATCCATTTCCTTTTAAATCTGGCGGAAAGAGCGAATCCAAGCCCAAAATAATGCCAGCCGGATTTTAATAACCTCTAACAAAACAGGCCCACGGAACCATCAGCGCTCGCTTCAAGCTGCCTCTGTGGCTGAGCCAAGACTCTGGCATCCAGGGCCCATGGGAACTACAGTCATTATTGCCACCTGGGGAAACCGAGGCTGAGCTAGGAGCGGACTAACCCAGGGTCGGGGCAAAGCGGGAACTGGAACAGGCTCCTGACTCCCAAGCGTGGGCATTCTGCACTCATGGCACAACAAACACGCCCCACATGTCATACACTCTACATGCAATACACACATACCACATACACGCACTACACACCACACTGCATATTACAGCACACATACATATATGCCCAACACACAACACACACCCCACACATCATATACTCTACACACATACCACAGACACACACTACACACCACACAGGAAATGCTTTCCAAACTCAGGTACACAAATACCTGTATACACACAAGATTCCACAGACGCACAGATCAGCCATCGTACACATACATGTGCCTGGATAGAAGTATGCAGACAGCCACACGATGCCTGCCCCCCAGAGCACCTAACACATACACAAACATATTCACATGCACCGGGACTCACACACACGTAAATGTGATTGCTCCAAATCTCAATACTCATATCCAGACACACACACATGCAAATTTCTACAGATATGTGCAAGTTTCAAAAATGCCCTTCGATACACATCTACAACACAGCGCTCACCCACCTATGGACACAGCACACCTCACAGCCCTGTGAGGCCCACAAGCCTGGGAGTCTGAGCCAGGCAAAGTGCTGCCTCCTTTGGGGCACGAAGGGCACCTTGCCCGTCCTATCAGAGAGCCAGGGTTGATTCCTAGCAAGTGCCCATGCAGCTCAGGGGCCAGTGGCTCAGCCCCCACACTCTCCTCGCCCCAATAGGAGTGTGAGTGGGTGTGTTCCAGTGTGAGTCTTAAGCGGGGGCAGGCAGGGGTGATGTAAAGATGGAGAGAGACAGTCCATCTACTATATGGGTGTAGGGTCCTCTCTCCCTCCCTCCCTCCCTCCCTCCCTCCCTCCCTCCCTCCCCTCCTTCCTTCTCTCCTTTACCTTTCTTCCTCAGATATTTAATAAGGACCTTTTGTGAATCAGGTAAAACAAAGACATAGCCTCTGCCCCTAGGAGCACAGTCTGGGGTGAGCAGGCACACCAGAGCTGAGCGGCTACGTGACACATTGTGACATGGCTGTGGGACACTGAGCATTGCACGTCGTCTCTGAACCTCGCTTTCCTCATCTAAGAAAGAGGGACCATGTCTCCTTGACCACCTGTTGTATTTGTTTTTAGAACCAAATCCAATAGTAGGTAGAGGGTGAAAGGGAGAGTTTTAGTAAAATAAGAATCAGGTGTTTGTTTACTAGGCACCCACTGTGTGCTGGATCCATGAGATGGGAATGTGGATAAGTACACAGGCCCTGGGCTCGGAGAGGCCTGGCTGGATTCAAATCCCTGCTTTGCCAGGACTAGCTGTGTGAGCTTGAGCAGGTTACTTAACCTCTCTGAGCTTCTACTTTCTCATCTGTAATATAGGTGTAATACCCTCCGGACATGAGTGCTGTGGGGTAATGTTAAAGTGCTTAGAGCGAGACCTGCCACAAAGCTGAAGCTCAATTAAGTCAGTTCCTAGTATTATTTATAAGCTTTCATTTATTCATTCAACTAACCCTTCCTGAGCACCTGCTCTGAGCCAGACATGATTCTAAGCACACTCCCAATTCCAAGTCATTTAATCCTTCTAACAACTCTATTATTATTCCTGTTTTCCAACCAAGGAAACTGAGGCATAGAGATGTCCGGTCACTTCAGGGTCCCGAAGCTGGTCAGAGGCAGAGCTGGAATTGAAACCAGGTCTGTGGGCCTCCCTTAACCCAATTACAAGACATGCACTTCCCGCTTATGGCTCAGAGTCCTCCTCCTCTCTCCCCAGCAGCAGTCCTGTTAAATAAATTAGCCAGTAACGGTTTCTAATTCCCAGACTTGGTTGCAAATAAATTATTCACGTTGTAAGGCCTGCAAACCGCCGGCTGGGCCTCATTACCCAGGAAGAGTCACCCGCCCACAAGATGCCACACCCTCCCCTGAGCATAGGTCCTGGTGGCTCGCCAGGGGCAGGCAGAGCT
This sequence comes from Myotis nattereri, assembly GCF_964212035.1. Classification (NCBI taxonomy): domain Eukaryota; kingdom Metazoa; phylum Chordata; class Mammalia; order Chiroptera; family Vespertilionidae; genus Myotis; species Myotis nattereri. The sequence continues at coordinate 74,072,327 of NC_138087.1, read as the reverse complement.
GGCAGACTCCGCCGGAGCCCTGCTGCAGGAGCCGAGAGAGGGGCTTTCCTCCTCCCATTCCCAGCCTTCCCTTTCTAATAAGCTCACAGCCCAGCCGGTGTTGTCAAGGGAACATACGCTCTGGACTCAGCCAGTCCTGGGTCCCAGTCCTGGCTCTGCCCTGAACCGCTGTGTGGCCTCAGGCAGGTGGTCTGCCCTCTCTGAGCCTTGGGGGAAGGCTGACTGTCTGGCCTACACAGGGGGCTCAGGGCCCCACTTTGTACTTCCTGTCCTCCCTCCATTTGTGGGATGAGGCTTCTGCTGCCCAGCCAGGCCCTGTGCTGGACGCTGGGGACAACGATCCTGTCCTGTGGGGACTTGCAGTCTCCGTGGCTCATCTACTCCCAGTATCCACTGAGACCTGGTCCAGGCCAGAGCCCTGCGGCTGGTTGTAGGATACAAGTGCTCCAGAGCCACTCCTTGGGCCAGTGACCCAGCCCAGCTGCTGGCAGCATGGACCGCTGCGAGCTCCCTGGGTTGTGTGTCTGCCAGGGCAGCTAGTGGCCAGTGTCTGACTGATTTAGAGCTACAAAAGCCCGCTCCCTTCCCGCAACTGGGACACTCTGAAGGGCCACCACAGCTCCAGGCATCCCTGCAGGGACCTCTGTTGCAAGCTCATTGCAGGTCAACTTGTGCCTCTGCCCAGTCCTGGCTTCCTGCTTCCTTGCAAGTGTCCCTTCCCAGGGCACCCCCAGGAAACCTGTATGCAATCCTCCAGCTCAGCAGCCTCTTTCCAGGAACCCAGTCAAAGGTACTTGTCACAGACAGAGCCCCGTCTCAGCGTTAATTGAGACCCCATGCAAGTCGCCAATTCTCCAGACTGCTTACAGGTTGGGCCCTGATCCTAGACTGATCCCCAATCTTGGTTCCATACTAATCTCCCAATCCTGGCCCCAGACTGAGCCCCGATTCTGGCCCCAGACTGAGCCCCGATTCTGGTCCCAGACTGAGCCCAGGCATCCATGGAAAGCAGAGGACCACCTAAGACAGAATTGAGGGGTAATCAACGGGAGGAAGGATGGGATTGAAGTCTGGCTTAGACTGAGAACAGGGCTGGAGTAAACCTCGTTGAGGCAGACAGACTGACAACCCCGTCAGGCAGGAAGTCAGTCCAGAATCTCACGTCACAGAGGGGCCTGAATGAAAAACAACAGAATCGGTTCTTCTTTATGGAAGAACCAAATCTGAACCAAGGAAGGGAAGAATAATCGTAGTCGCTGCCATTTCCCAAGCAGGAGAAATCCCGGGCCCCGTGCCATGGGATCTACTTCATGGCCCTGCTGCCTCCTCAGAACATCCTCACGGGGCTCTATTCTCGCCCATTTTATAGATGAGAACTAAGAGGCTAGAGGGGTACAATGACTTGCCTCATGCCCCAGTCATGGCAGAACCAGCATTCACACCCAGGACCTTTCTGTGGGATCCATGCAGAGGCTGGTCCCCCAAAGAAAGTCCCGATGGGGCTTCCACGGGTCACCTCCGCTAGCCGTCCCTGAGCCTGTCCAGGGCAGCAGGGGAGCCATGAAAATGGTGGGCGGTCCATGAGTCTGTGTAGCCGGGACCCAGCCCAACCTCCAGGTTCCTCTCAGGGCCCTCAGTTCATAGTGTCTGATTCCCTCAGCCTTCTCCGCGAGGAGGCACCATTAGTACAGGCATGGCACTGAGGGATAAGGCAACTGAGGCCCAGAGCGGAGACACCGTTAGCTCAAGCTTGCCGAGCTGGGACCCACCCCGAGAATTCCTGACACTCCGTCTCCCATCCTCTGTTCATAGGCAGTGGTGGCAAAAGTAGGTTTACAGGTGTGAGTACTCAAAACAGAGTTTCTTCTTGTACTATTATTTCTTAACTAGAGGCATGGTGCATAAAATTCATGCACTGGTGGGGGGGGGGGTGTACCTCAGGCCAGCCTGCACCCTCTCCAACCTGGGACCCCTTGGGGGATCAGGCCTAAACCAGCAGTCGGACATCCCCCTCACAATCTGGGACTGCTGGCTCCCAACCCCTTGCCTGCCTGCCTGCTTGATTGCCCCTAACCACTTCTGCCTGCCAGTCTGATCACCCCTAACCACTCCCCTGCCAGCCTGATCGATGCCTAACTGCTCCCCTGCCAGCCCAATCGCCCCCAACTGCCCTATCCTGCAGGCCTGGTCCCCCCCAACTGCCCTCCCCTGCTGGCCTGATTGCCCACAACTGCCCTCCCCTGCTGGCCATCGTGTGGCTGTGGGTGCTGCCATCTTTGAGTGCGGGGCAGTAAATTAGAATATTCCCTCCTTATTGGCTGTGGGCACCGCCATCTCTGCGATGATGTGAGGGTCTATTAGCATATTCCCTCTTTATTAGATAGGATTATTATACTATTTGTATGTTTCCTCCCAAAATTCATATGTTGAAATCTAACTCTGAATGGGAGGATATTTGGAGGCAGGCCTTTGAGAGGTGACTCGGTCATGAGTGGCGCCCTCCTGAATGGAAGTAGTGTCTTTATGCACAGGCCCCAGAGAGCTCCCTGGCCCTTCTGCCCTGTGAGGTTATGGCAAAAAGATGGCTGTCTGTGAGCCAGGATGCAGACACCAGGTCTGCCAGCACCTTGGATTTGACTTTCCCAGCCCCCAGAACTGTGAGAGATCCATTTCTGTTGTGCATAAGCCACCTAGACGATGGCATTTTATTATGGCAGCCCAAACAGACTAAGTAGCCACTTTGCCCAACTGCTTCCTACTTCATGCTTCCTTCCACCCATCCATCCATCCATTCACAGTGGTGCAGTGAGCATCCTCCATTACCACGTCCAGGCTGAGTGCTGGAGCCAGGTGGGCAGAGCCTCCCCTTGTGGCATGCACAGGCTGGTAGAGGAGCCACGTATTAAACAAGCACAGCCACAAAACCCGAGTGCATCACCGCTGTGCTGAGTGCTGGGAGGCAGCAGCCCAGGAAGCTGTGAGTTGGTGTAACAAGGATGGTCTCTCTTGGGAGTGTTCTCTGGGCCCCAGGGAGCTGGTGGGCAGAAAACCTGCTGAGCTGGCCCCATGGGCTTGACCTCAGGGGACAGAAGCTGTGAGAAAAGTGGGAACAGTGCCCCAGCTGAGCCAGTTGGCTGGTGAGACTGCAGGCAGCCTACTGGCCCCTCCAGCAATGGAGTCCCGGGGGCGTGGCCACAGCAGGGAGCCAGTCAGGAGGTGAGTGGGGGTCTTTTGAAAATCTGAGCCCAGCTTTGCTTTGTGAGCCATCCAGCTGGGCACCAAAGCCTCTGAGAGCTAGCAGGGCTCCAGGAGGAGGGAGCAGCATCAGTGAACCTGTGGAGGTGGGAGCAGCAGGCAGGCCCAGGAAGGTGGAGCACGCGGAGAAGAGGAAGGAGAAACTGGGTCCTGGCCCTTGGGAATTGCATAGCCCCCGGGGGGGCTCACCTCCCACCAGGAACAATCATGACTGCCCTCGTTGGAGCTGTGTCCCTGATGAGGGTCATGCGCGATCTCATTTCAGCCTCACTGGACCAGTAAGGTCTTTACTGCTGGACGTGAGATTGTTACAGACAGAAAAACCAAAGTCAGGAGCGGTGAAATCTGTCACAGAGAGCGTACAGACTTAGCAAGTGAAGGATCAGGATGCAATCCCAGCCGTGTTCTTAGCACTGCCCTGTTGTGCGCAGGAAACAATGGCAGGAAATCTGGACCCATGACGGGCATGGCCCATGCTGGCTCCGCCTGTGGTCTTGTGTCTTCCCCTAAACTGAGCGTTTATTCATCTCTGTCGCCGTGGCATGGCGTCAGGCACGGAATCGGTGCTTAGAAACTATCGTGAATAAATAGTCATCCTAAGAGCAGATGCTCCCAGTGCTCACCGTGAACCACATCCCACCACCCCAGTGACAGGGTAGGTACTGTTATTACCCCCATTTCACAGGTGGGGAGACTGACACAGGGCTAGTAAGTGGTGAAACCGTGATTCACCAGACAGCAGGTAAACAACGAGATCAATGAACTATTTGATGAGTGTGAGTAATGATGAGTGGATGAATGGGAGGAAGGATGAGTAGATAAGCGAGGCATTGAAGAAGGGACAGGAGAGCAACGATAGGTGTTATCCCGGGGGAGTGAGAAAGTGGAGGCCCTTATCACACGATTCCACCCCCAGCTCCCAGGAGCAGCTCCTTTTCTCTCCTCTCAGGGAGTCTTGAATTCTTTGCCAGGCCGTTGCTTAGCAACAGTGCCCTCACCCCCCAGCCCCGCCCCACTTCAGTCCACTAGAGCTGGGGTGTGCAGCCAGCCCTGGCCATGGTAGTCAGGGAATGGGGAACCCTGGGCTCTCAGGTCTCGGGGGAGGGGGGGAAGGTCAGGGTCAGAGAGATGGGCCTGGGTGGGCTCCAAATCTGGGAGAAAACCTGAGACCCCTGGGGAAGGGTTGTTTGGACCAACCGTTGATTCTGAAGATACCACCCGCAGTGGGGATGCTCACAGCTGCCATCGCAGTGACCATGGGGCCTTGAGTCCTAAGTCCTGGGTTGGAGGAGGTCTTGGATGAGTCCGCTCCCTCATCTGTGGAATGGGAAGTGGGATCCCCCCCCACCCCCCCACCCCCGCCTGGGGAAAGTTCAATGGTAGAGTGGGACCACAGGAGGGCTCTGTACTGGGAGGATGGGGGCTATTTTTATAAGCAAGGAGTGTGTGATCTGTCTCTAGAGGAAGAATATCGGGGCAAAGAACCCTCACAGTCACCTCCAAAGAGAGGTTGGGATGCATGAGGCCTGGAGGGCTCCCTGGCGAGGAGGCCCTGAAGGACTTCTCTAAGTGGAGATGGGGGAGAGGAGAAGTCCTGGTAGAGGGAACAGGCTGTGCAAAGGTCTGGCAGCACGAGACTGGAGCCCGTTCAATATAGCTACTGTTTATTCACGGTCAGGCGTCTTTACATTCAGTCAGCACGGCAGCTCAGCGAGGTTGTAAGGAGTGATCCCCTTGCACAGGATGGGAAACGTTGCCTCAAGGTCAAGGGACTTGTTACGTGAGGGTGGCACCGCTGGTGAGTGGCAGAGCGAGGTCGGGCTCACTTTGCTCAGATGGGCGGAGCAAAGAGAGCAAGTGGCACAAAACACTGCAGCGGAGGGTGCCGGGCCCTCCTGCCACAGGGAAGGAGTCTGGGCTTTGTGCAGAGGGCAGTGGGGAGCCATTGATGGTTCTGAACGGGGAGAGAAGTGACTCAGGCTGGGCCCGCAGGTCCCCTCGGTGCTGTCCTAGGCCATCTGTCTCCACCTCCTACACCTGCCACCCTCTGCACCCACCCACCCCCGCCACTTCTCAACCACACCGAGAAACCATGTGTGACAGAAGAGAATGTAAAAATATATATGTAACCGAAACAACGGCGGGCTGACAGAACGCGGCTATAAATAATCTGACGGGCGTGGAGTCGTTCCTCCAATCCTGCTTCCTGATCCTGCTGCCTGAGCAGCGGGGGCACGGTGCTGACAGGCGGGGTGGGCATTCCGAAGGGAAAGGGGGAGGGGGACGGGGAGGAGACTCCATTTGTGAACCTCCTTTGTGCAACCACTTTACAAGCGGTATGTTTTGAGTCACCACAAAAACCTTCTCAGATAATCACTACTCTTATCCCCAATTTCTTGCAGTAGGTAAGAAAGCTAAAGCACAGAGAGGTGGATTACCCAGCTGGAATCACACAGCAAGGAGGCAGTGGAGCTGGGATTCCAGCCATCCCTGCCGTGCACCTACTTTCCAGAGAAAAGAGCCGATGTCAGGCTCTGCCGCCCTCAGTCCTTGTCCAGGACCAGGAAGAGCTCAGGCTCCCAGGCACTCCCCTGCTCACACGTCTTCCATAGCTCCCCAGTGCCCTCCAGAGAGAGACCAAACTCAGCGAGGCCTTCAAGGCCCGGTGGCCAGGCCTCTGCCCACCCCTAGAGCCCACCTCCCACCACTGCCCCACCATGATCTCTGAGCCACAGCCACGCCATGTGGACCTTCTGTCAGGACCTCTTCAGGTCTGAGTGCTCTCAGCCTCTGCAGCTTCTGCTCCCCTTGCCAGGCGGGCTGTTCCCCTCTAGTTCCAGCTGCCTACAGCGGGGCCTCACGTCTGCCTCCCTGACCTCCTCCACCGTCAGCTCCGCCTGTGCGTTCCCTGCGGCCCGAAGCTCAGCTGCAATCACGTGGGTCGTGATGGGTGGTGGGTGCGGCTGGTGAGGACGGAACCAGGCATGGTGGCAGAAGGTGTGGCCGCAGAGGGGGTGCCCCCGAGTGCATGGGTGCTCAGGAGGGCTCGTGAGGGGGAAGGTGCCTGTCGTGTACATGCTCCTCTCTGGAGGTCGTGGTGTGAAATGGGACTGGGAGTGGAGCCGGCTCTGGGGGGAGAAGGAAAGAAAATGAAGGAGGAAGAAACGGCAAAAGTGACTCCTGGGGCCGCACAAGGGGGACTGGGTAGTGGATGAGAAGAACCAGAAATAAGTTGGCCCCTCATCATGTCTTGGACCCTCATCATGCCCCGGGTCAGCGTTCAGCAAGTGCTCTGAGCCTGTTTGCACATCTGGACAGTGTGAGGCACAAAGTTAGGCTGCTGTTGGGTTATTTGTTCATTTTCAGACTCATATAGGCCAGTGCCGCCCAACAGGTGTTATAGGAGCCACTTATGTAATTATAAATTTTAATTTTCTAGTAGCCACTTCTTTTTTTTTTTAATGTATTTTTATTGAATTCAGAGAGGAAGGGAGAGGGGGAGAGAGATAGAAGCATCAATGATGAGAGGGAATCATTGATCGGCTGCCTCCTGCACGGCCCTCACTGGGGGTTGAGCCCGCAACCTGGGCTTGTGCCCTTGCCTGGAATCAAACCCAGGACCCTCCAGTCCACAGGCCGATGCTCTATTCTCTGAGCCAAACCAGCCAGGGCTAGCCACTTCTTTTTAAAAGAAGCAGCTGAAGTTAATTTTAATATTTTATTTAGCTCAGTATACTTCAAATATTATTTCTACATGTAATCAAGATAAAAACTTTTGAGATCTTTTAAGTCTTTTTTTTTTCACACTGTGTTCAAATCCAGAGTGTCTTTTACGCTTACACCTCAGTTTGGACTAGCACACTTCAGGTGCTCAGTAGCCACGTGTAGTTACTGTACTGGACGTCACAGTGCTAGACTATAAGCTTGATGAGAGCGGGGACCATGATTGTTCCCACCATTGTTATCTCCAGGGTATGGCATGTAATGGGTAGTCAGGAAATGTTTGTTGAATGACTGACTGACCAACTGGCTGAATGGATGAATGCATGAACAAATGGGCTGAGGCCTTGTTAGATCAAAAGCCAGATTCCCAGCATAGGGCATAGGAACAGCCTAGGAAGAAATTCTAGTCCCACCTCTGCGTCCAGTTCTCCGTGTGATCATAGTGAGTCCTGCCTCTCCCTGGACCTCAGTTTCCCCATCTGTACAATGGGTTGGGGAGTTGGCTCTCGCTAGAGTTTCTCAGGAGCAGCCCAGCCTCCTCTCTGCGGCTGCCTTCCCTGAGTTCCCTCCTCCTGGGTGTGAGACAGGAGGTGTCAGGAGAGGCCTCAAGTGGCCTTCTGTACAGAGCAGAACCAGGCCCCAGAAAGGGAAACTGAGGCAGGGCTCCTGCCACAGAATGGCCTTGGCACGGGGAGCAAAGCCAAGGTGGGTGCTTGGGCCTGTCCCTCCCCCAGGGCAGGGCTTCTCCCTCTGATTCTACAGAGAAGGAAAGGGAGGCCGAGAGATGTGCCGAGACCAGTCCCAGGTGACAGAGTCGGTAAGGCAGAGCTGGGACTCTGCTTTCCGCATCTGAAAATGGGCACAAGCGCTGCCTTCATTTTATCGAACATCAGCGCCTCAAGTCCCGGCTCCGCTACTTCACAGCCCTTGATTTTGGGCAAGACGTTTTACCTGGCTGTGCTCGATGCCCTTATTTGTCGATGGGGAGGATAAGAATACTAACCCCATAGCGCCGTTGCGCCCATGAAACGTGTGAACGTTCGCGAAGCGTTCCTCAGTGTGCCTGGGGTGCTCTGAGTGTCATACGAGTGATAGGAGTGATAGGTGCTGTTATCAGCCTTCACCGTGAGGCTGTTCTGCAGTTCAAATAAGGCAAGGGATGTGACCGGCGTTTGCAAACTGTGAAGTCCTCTCTGGAGAGGCAAGCATTTTTTTTTTTTTTGGCTGCAAAGGACGTTCCAAACTGTAAAACGCGTAATGACTTGCAGAGCATTTTGTAAACGTTGCCGCATTAAGGAGGCTTTTGTAGATTAGCTTTGTTATAATCCGGAGAGCACTTCAGCATCACAAATCACTTTGGAGACCGTTGAGCTCTCTGTAAGGGCTTTCTAGGCTGTCGAGGGCCGTGCAAGTCTGAGGCAAGTGGGCCGTTCAGAGACGTGGGAAGGAGCAGGGTGGGAGTGGGTAGAGGAAGAAACTAGAACCCGAGGCTCGAACTGCAGCCCGTCTCCCCTCTGTGCTCATCGCTGCCCATGCCAGCCGGCGCGGAGAAATTCCAGTGTATCTGCGGATGCCCGAAACCAGGGAGGCCTGGCTGCATTGCTGACTCAGCCTGGCGGGAGGCAGGAGGCGGTAAGCAGGAATTGGCCCATCTTCCTTGCATTCATGCCTTGTCTTTTTCCTACCGCAAAGGCAATGAACCTGACACCACTTAAAGATTTCCCTGTGGGTGGCCTCTGGAGCTGGGGAGGTGGTGAGCAGCTGGGCTGCCGGGTGACCTTGCTCTGCTGCCCACTTGGACCTGGTCTGGAGACCCAGCCCCACGTGCCTGCTGCCCCCTGTTGACAGTAATGGGGGTCCAAGGGCTGAGCGCAGGGGAGGCCACTGCCTTCTAACAGCTGTGGGGGCAGCGCAGAGGCCCCAGGCCCGGGAGTTCCTGGGTTCCGATCCCAGCTCTGCTACTTTCTCATCTATGACCTTGGGTAGGTTCCCTTCCTGCTCTGAGCCCATAAGCCAGCCGTGGGGAACCGGCCCGTTTGAAATGAATAAAACTAAAAAAAAAAAAGACCGTACCCTTTTATGTAATGATGTTTACTTTGAATTTATATTAGTTCACACAAACACTCCATCCATGCTTTTGTTCCGGCCCTCCGGTCCAGTTTAAGAACCCATTGTGGCCCTCGAGTCAAAAAGTTTGCCCACCCCTGCCATAAGCCCTCAGCCACAACATGGACAGATAATGCTCGTTTGTGTGTATGCCATTGGGTGGCCTGCTGTGCATGCAGATTCTGTCCCGTCTCCCGTCCACAGGCCTGCCAGCCTTCAAATATGGGAGAAGTAGAAGGTGAGGTCATGTGTGTGCGTGTGTGGGGTAGGGGTTAGGAGCATGGCATTTCAAATGACAAAAGACTGCACCCAAATCCTGGCTCTGCAGCATACAGCTGTGTGTCTTTAGGCAAGTCACATCACCTCTCTGAGCCTCCATTTCCTTGGCTATCAAACGAGCATAATAGTTGCTACCTCATGAAAAGTTGGTAAGGATTCGAATAATGTGTGTGGCATGCATGGCACACAAGCCCTGCTCCACCAATGGGAGCTGGCATCCCTCTCTCGGCAAACTATTTCGGGAGCCCATTGCACTCGGCCATGCCATGCACTTGTCCGTCATTTGCAATGGCTTGATAAAAAGCCTGCTTTCCACGTAACCCAGATGGCAGCTGGGGCCCTGGATGCTTTGGATCCAGCCAGAGCCCTCCATCCCTGGAGCGGGGGCAAGTAGACCTCTTTTTCAGAGCCCCTCTCTTCCCCGTCCCTGGGCTGCACAGTGCAGCCCCCAAAGTGAAACTCAACTCCTCTTTGAGCTCCTTGCACAGCCACGCGGGAGCGATGCGCCTTTTGCTGTAGATTTCATAGACAAAGGAGGGTCTACCCTGCAGCCACACCGACGAGTTGGCCCGGTGCTGGCGGGATTCCTGCTCCAGTGCGGGCTCCCTGCCCTCTGAGCTCATCCCAGGCTCTCTCCCTCCTGCCCTACTTCTTCTCTTCCTCCCTTTCCTTTTCAGAAACAAGACATCGACTTTCCCTGCTGCAGTGTAACTCATTTTTCTGAACACAACGAGTCTCTTCCCAGCAACTGTAGTGAAAGCAGGCTTTCTTCATCTACGTGTGTCCGCTGGTCCAAATGCTCCAGCAGGGCTGGTACTGTGCCCCTGTTCACGGCTGTATCCCCAGCACCTGCCTGGTTTTTGGCCCCCAGTAGGCAGGTCATAGACATGCAGTGAGTAACTGGATAAGTGAGTGGGCGGGGCTGTTGAGGCAGAGGGAGGCGAGAAGCTGCCTCCGTGGTTATCAAGGGCCCTTGGCTCTTGGAGGTCAGCGGTTCTTGGAGGTCAGCTCTGTGGACGGCAGCTCTGTGGCAAGGGGACTCGTTCACAAAGAGGCTGAAGCTGACGTGTGTCCTTTTCAGACCCTGAAACAACCCCAGACCAACACATTCTTGGATTCTCCAAGGGCCCTGTGAACATTAGCACTAGGGGGTTCCTTTTAGGGTCCGATGCTTTCCCGTCAGCAGCCGCCTCTGCTCTGGGGCACCAAGGGTGACAAAGACACAGGGCCGTGCTTCCCAGGACGGCTGCACGTCCGCATGCCCTGGAAAGCTTTCAACACCAGAGCTGCTGGGCTCCACTCCTCCTCCCCTGAGATTCCAATTCAAATGATCTGATCCAGAGAAGGGGCTGGGTTTTTTAAACGAATGGGTCTAAGAATATCTATGGGGTTTTCACATGAAACCTCCCTCCCCCAATGGACCAGGCCGATCTGTGGGCTGGTGGTCCAGGTGAGGGCCTGGCCGAGTGGTGGACAGGAAGGTATGTGGGCTTTGGAGTCACGGAGGCCTGGGTTTGAATTCCACGTCGACCGCGCTCCAGCTCTGTGGCCTTGGGCAAGTCGCTTCGCCTGCATTCGTTTCCTCCTCCGTTCGCTGGCAATCAGAATTCCTACCTCACAGGTTGGCCGGGATCAATCAGGAAGAGAGTGTCCTATCTAATTACCTGGCGCAGGCCCAGCCGCGCGATGGGGCTTCGATAAGTATGGTTCTGTTGTCTTTCTGAGCCAGCATAGGGGTCGGAGGGGAGGACAAGTGTGACCTCGGCCAAGTCACTCCCATCTCGGAGCCTCAGTGACCCCATTCAGCTCAACCCTGAGAAGCAGTTAAGGGCTGAGCTTTGGAGGCAGACAGACCTGCTTTAGCCGGTTCTCTGGGGCAAGTCACTCAACCTCTCTCTGAGGCTCAGTTACCACATCAGTGGAGAGAGAACCAGTGGTGTGTACATCTCATCACAACTCTGTGTTCAGTGACATCAAGTTGGTAGCTGGAAATGGGCCATTGTGGAGTATTTACACCAAGGAAATTGGCAAATCAGGACTCTCCCGGCCCACCCCAAGGCCCTATAAAAGTCAGTTTACCAGCGCTCTACTGTGACTCAGAAAACGATTCCTTTCACCATGATTGTTGGGAGATTCAGAGAGCCATTGCCTGTTGAGCACTTAGCACAGCACCTGGGACTTAGCACAGCACCTGGGCACTAATGCACACTAGTTAAACACTCAACATTTATAAGCCATCACTTTGTCTCTGGCCTGGTATAAGATGGTCACACATCTGTCATCTCAGATAGCTTTAACAATGGCAGGACATTTCTAGAGGAGGAAATTCAGGCTTCAAATGCAATTAAAAATTTCAGGCCTACTGTGTGCAAAGTTTATTCTTATATATCCATTTCATTTCAGCCTTACCTCTCCCTTTTTCTCATTGCAGATAAGGAATCAAAGGCCCTGAATGGGCAAGTGACCCACCCAAGGTCACACCTTGAGCCCAAGGTCAGCTTGAGCCCAAGGCCTTGGTTTTGGTCTTGACCCAGCATGTGCCAGGCTGCATGTCCTCTGAGCTCCCTCCCCACTTTATCCAGCTGCATTTCCTTCTAGATGAGGGCAAGCTCTGCTGATTTGATCTCTCTGGCCCTTAGCTCTGATATCCTCAGTATTTAAATCAGCACATGAATATTTTACAAGCATCCCGGGCGAAAATAACCCCTGCCTGGTTATGTCAGGCTGCGGCCCCCGTCGCCAGGCCCAGGCGCTTCTGCTATTTGCGAGACATGCAATTCTGTGAGGCCTCCCAGCAGCAGCAGCCAAGGAATCGATAGCCTTTAAATAAGTAATTAGAGGAGCCGAAGACGTCGGCACAGCCAGGAGTGAGCAGGGGAATAGAAACTCATTCTCTGCCTGTGAAGGGCCCGGTTCTGTTTCTTGGTCAAGAAATGTGACAGGGTCTGGGCAGGTGAGAGATGGGGGAAGCTCAGGGAAGAACAGGATGAGACCAACAACCGTTGGTATTTATGGAGCACTTCCTATGCGTCAAGCGTTGTCTTATCATTGCCGTACCCAGTGTTCTCCTAAGGACAGGCTCAGAGAGGGAAGTCAGTGGCCACACAGCTAGGGAGCAGCAGAGTGGCAGGCCTTTGTGACTTCAGAGCAGGGTTCCTCACCCTTGGCGCTATTGACATTTGGGGCTGGGTCGTTTTTCTTGGGGTGGGGATGAAGGGGGCTGTCTTGTGCATTGTAGGATGTTTAGCAGCCCTGGTTTCTACCCACTAGATGTGAGTAGCATGTCCTCTCCACTTGTGACAATCAAAAATGTCTTCAGACATTGCCCACTGTCCTCTTGGTGGCGGGGGGACGGGAAGGGGGGGGGGTGTCACCCCTAATGGAGAGCCACTGCTCTAGTCTTTCCTCTGTTTCTGGTGGCGTTGGGGTTAAGGATTAAAATCTTTCTCCCAACCTAGAGAGGCAGCTCTGGAGCCGAGGATGGCTAGGCGAGGACACTGGCTGTGTGACCTTGGGCAAGTTCTCAACCTCTCTGTGTCTCAGTTCCTAGTTGTAAAATACCCCCTCCCCCAAGAGGTTATCGTGAGGTTTAAATGAGTTAGTGCCTGGTGCATAAGTGTGACCTATTGTCACAATCTACAGGCCTGAGGGACATTGGTACGCTCTCCCCATAAGAAAGGAAAGGAGGACAGCAGACCCTTTCAGAAGCCCGGGAAGAAATCACCTCCAACTTCTGCTGTCTCCCTTCCGGCTGCACCCCCCCCCCCCAGCCCTGGAGGAGTTAGAGAGAACCTGCAACAAGGGTGGCCATTTAGTCCCACAGGATCGCAAGGCACTGGGAGCAAACGCAGCCGCTTCCGCTCCCTGCAGTGCTGCCGGCGCTTGGACAGGAAGGTGGAGGCGCTGCACGCGGGCTTACAGAAGCATCCGATTAGCATGCAATTCCTTTTATTATCCAGGAAGCTATAAAAATACATATAAACAAACATATTTTTACCACTGGAGTTGTTCATCACATTTTATTGGTCTGTGGCCTGTGTTTTTGTTATACTGATGTCTGATAGGAACAAGGTTCTGGGATGTTGTCCTCATTTGGGTGCTGGGAAGAAACAGTCGCCGGAAAGGCATTACAGGGTCTGTACTTACGGAGCAGCCCACAGTGCAGGAGGGTGTGTGTGTGTGTGTGTGTGTGTGTGCATGCATGCGCACGTGTGTGTGTGTGTGTGTGTGTGTGTTATTCCTCCCTTCCCCCAAAAGGAAGGGTCCCTTGAAGTGCCTGGTACAGCCTTGTCCTATAGTTGAGGAATCGGAGGCCCAGCACTGCATGGTGCTTTGTCCAGGATCACAGAGCAGCGTGGTTCAGCAGCCGTGCTCTGAGTGTATTAGTGAACTCCAGCTGCTGTAATAGCAAGGCCGCCAGTCTCAGCGGCACAACTGAGTTGTCTTTCTTGCTCACAGGGCAGGTGTTCCTGACTGGTGGATGTGCCTTCCACGTGGTGATTCAGGGACCCCGGCTCCCTCCTTCTTGTGACTACACCCTCCGTTAGGGCCTGATAATCACCTGCTTTTCAACTGGAAGGGGGAAGAATTCAGAGGGTTGCAGGTTTTTATATGGGTTTTTATGGAGGTTTTTTTTAGGTCAGGCCTGGAAGTGGCCCATGTCACTTCTATCCACATTCCATCAGCCCAAGCCGCATTCTATACCCAGCTGCAAGAGGGGCTGGGACGGGTGGCCTGGCTGCATGCCCAGGAGGAAGAGAGGCAGGTCGGTGAGTAGCTGGCCAGTCTGGGTGCCTGGCCCTGGGCTGGAAGCTGCAGGCCGGAGGTGACTGAGCCGGAACCTACCCTCACCAAGTTCAGTCTAGTGTTGGGGGGCGGGGGGCGGAGAGAAGCAGCAGACACAGTTAGTGAATGTCCCGGTCTTGAGGTGCAGAATAAGGACTCGTCTTTTTGATCTGCTCTCCCATTGGTCACGGGAAGTCTGTTGACTTCTCTGTAGAGAGAACCCACCCGGTGATGAGTCCGAGACTCCTGGGGTCCCTGCTAACTCAGTCCAAAAGGTGTCAGCAGTCCTTGCGTCTAAAGGGTTGCAGAGAAGAAACTGGAAGGCCTGGCTCATTTCCTGAAAGACCCTCTTCTCTGCGTCAGGCCCAGTAGCATTTCCTTTTCAGGGGGAGTTTCTCTCCCCAGGGTTCCATGTCACATCACACACCACAGGCCTCGCCCCCAACAGAGCAGCACCGAAGAGGTGACCTAGCTGCTCAGTTCACTCGCACGCTCACACCCCTCAGAACTGGCCACAGCAGTCTGCCGCTTTGGTTAACCAGTAACTATATGGGGATCCCAAGACGGTGAGAGGACTCTGACCTCCTGCCACAGAAGCTGTCTGGGGCCGAAACTCTGCACCCCCAGCAGCTAGCATATGGGCATGTGGCCTGAAGTGTGGCACAGGGTCAGCCAGACCTTTAAAGCCACTGCACCGGATTGGCATCTAGCGATGGGTGACACACCAGCTGCATGGCCCGAGGTACCAGCAGGGGCCGCTGTGACCAGCTGGCAGCTGGCAGCCTCCGACCTGGCACCTTGGCCAGGCCTGCACTCTCCGGGCGCCCTTCCTGTCAAGCCTGTTTCTCCAGTTCCCCTGTCAATTGTATGCGTCACCTGATACTTTTCCAAACAGCTTCTTTAGGTTTTCAGTCCCTCTGCACCCAGGGCAGCCAAGCACCCTGCCTGATAGAGCCTCAGCCTGCACCCGGCACCGGCCCACTCCCTCAAGGATCTGCTTTGCTGCCAGCATCACCCAGACCCCAGGCAGCTCTACCAACCTCCACCCTCGAGGGGAAGGCCAGGCTTCCCCGCTCTGTCCTCCCAGGGATTGCTCAGCAATTCTCAATGAACCTGTTTGTCACACTCTTTCCATATTAAGAGTCTGTGACATGGGACATGGGCCCTTGGCCTTATGAGGCCTCACTGGTTTGAGGACCCGTCCACCTTCCCCACACCGTTTGGAAAGAGATCCTTACTTCTCTGCAGAGGTGGGTGGTCCCAGCAAGAGTTGTCACGTGGTCGTATGACCTCACTCTGCAGCTTCAGCTATTGGTTCAGGAGGAGTGGGCTCCTGACCCAAGCCAGGCCCACCAGAGCCTTCTCTCACAGTTGTTTCTTTCCAGCTGGAACTGGGGTGGGGGTGGAGGGAGAGAACAGTTAAACTGCCCCTGGTGGGGACTCATATTTTCCACACAGTACGGGAAGCCAATTTGAATTGGAGAGGGAAGCTAAAGAGAGAGAGAGAGAGACAGTGAGAGAGAGGAGAAGAGAGGAAGAGAGAAAAGACAAGAAGGGGAGGGGTGGGGAGGGGAGTAGAGGGGAGGGGTGGGGAGAAGAAGGGAGGGGAGGGAAGGGGAGGGAGCTAGCTGTATCCTAGCCCAAGGCCCACCTGAAACCCTGTCCCTGGCAATTTGGTTATTCATTGCCCCCTTGCGTTCTCCTTTTTGCCTCAACTAGTTGCAAATGAGTTTGCCACCTGTCTGTCTTGTTCCCGCTGAATTCAAGGGGCTGCCCAGAACCTGGTACATAGTAGGTATGCAGTCAACACCTGTGAGTGAGTGAATGCAAGAATGAACAAATGGATGAACACATGCAAAAAAAGAAAGAGAGAGAGGTTACCTCTGTGTGGGGAGATGTCAGGAACTGGCTGGGGTGGGAGGTGATAGAGTGGAACTGCAGGGTGAATGGGAGTTTTCTGGGTGACAGTTATGGGGGGAGGAGGCTAAGAAGACAGCAGGGACTGGGTTTAAAAAGGCTTCACTACCAGACTGAGAATTAGGACTTGTACGTGGGCTGGACTAGGCCTAATCCTCGAGCTCTGTCCAGGGCGCCCTTCCTGTAAGTGAACGTGGAAGGGCTCTTCAGCTCCCCTGCCTCTAGAGACCTTGCTAATAGGACAGTCCCGTTCTCTTTTCACCCCACCAGGGACTCTCCTAAAGCTGCCCTCTCGGGGTCCCGGAGAAGCCCCTGTGGCTAGGCCAGCAGACACCCTTTTCAGCCCTAATCCTCCTTGCTTCTGGGTAGCTGCCCACATTCTGACCTTGACTCACACTGTTCCTCCCCGGCAGCCCCCTCTGTTGCTCTCGTGGCCTCTTCCTGGGCCCATAGCCATTTCTTCCATGTTGGTGGCCTCCCAGCGCCTGTGCTGGGCCCTCCCCTTGCTCTACACTCACCTGGAGCGTCATCCACGCCTCCGGCTTCAGGGCCCACTTAGAGAGGGGACTCCCAGATTTCCACCTCCCATCAGCTCCAGCCCCAATTATCCAGGGCCAGGTCCTTCACCCCCAGGCTGCACCATGGGCCCCTCAGACTCAAACACATCCCAGATCGGGCCATCACCCCCCTCCGCCCACTGCTCATCTCCGCTCCGATTCACACAGCACTTTTCCCTTCCACCGACCTGTGAGGAGCAGATTCCTAGCCCCAGGAAGGAGAGAAGAAACAGGCTTGGAGACGGGCAGGCCTGGGCCCAGAGATGGGTCTACCAGACTCAGGCGCACTGCCCGAGTAGGACAAAGGATGGGGCAGTGTTTGCCACCTCTGACCCCCAGGCCTCCCGGGGCCAGGGCAGTAAATGTTGTTGATCAGATCGATTCCCACCACGCTTGGAAGTCAGCGGTCAGCTGCTGACCACACTGTCAATTATTCAGGCTCCCTGGGATTCCGCCGGGAGCGACCGTTTAACTAAAGCATGGCTCTGTTGTCCTCACACCCCCAACTTGCCCTCTGAGGCCTGGGCAGGAGGGCCAGCCAGCCCAGGGCACCTCCCCAGGCAGCCAGGCACACACCTGCCCCCGCCTCTCACTCCCATTCCCTGACCCCTACACTGCCCAGGACTTGCCAGCCTCCTCATCCTCAGATCTCTTGGAGGGATTCCTGGGCCGAGGGGGCTGAGGATGAGGGCAGAACTGGGACCAGCAGCTGGTTATCTGAGGCACGGTTCCGTTCTGTTGCCTGGGGTGCAGACTTTTCTTATAACCAGAGACAGACGCCCTGGGAGGCCGGGAGCCAGCAGTCCCAGTAGGAGAAATAACGAACATTTTAAGGGTGCTTTAAAATCTGCAGAACTCTCAAGACATCGGTCATTGTGTGGCCTCAAGTCTCTCTTTTTAGAACCAGGTGCTACTTAAATAAAAATGCCTTCGTTCATGGTCGTTTATTGAGCAGACCGGGCTCCTGGCTCGGTGGTGCAGGGTGAGGCTAGAATATCACTCCAGCCCTGCCCTCGAACAGGAGGGCGGCTGGGGCTGTCTCCATGTTCCAGACCAGGAAAGGCTGTACAGGTGAGGCACAGACAGGTGGGTAAATGTGCCTGAGGCCACACAACCTGTCGAAAGGATGGAGCCGGAATCAGTCCAAGCACCTGAGTTCTGGCCCCTGCTCTCAGCCCCTCTGATCAAAGTCACGTGAGGGGGTTTGGTCAAGGTTGGGGGATGATCAGTAATGGCCAGATGACAGAGCCGTGGAGGAGAGATGAGAGTGAGTGTAACAGGAAGAATTCATCAATCCAGGTCGGGGAGGGGTGACGACTTTCTAGAAGTCCTTCTGGAAGAGGGGTTCCAGAGGGAGGAGTCCAGGGAAGGAGAAACAGTCCCAGCAGGAGCAGGAAACACAGCCCCCACCTGGTTCCAGCCCCCTGGCCGGGACCCCCACGGGGCCCGCACCGAGGGGAGCAGGCGGCATCTCAGCTCTACCACCCCAGCCCCCGGCTGTGCCCACTTCCTCTTTGTTTGTGGGCTGTCTTTTTAGATCTCTTACTTTCCCATGACGAGTGTGTGCTGGCAGGATGGGCCTTCCTCGGTCCGCTCTTATCACCCACCGTAGTGTTTCTCTCCCAGCACCTCCCCTCCGGGACCTGCCTGAAGCTCATTGGAAGCCCGGCTTTTCCGCACTCAAATGCCAGTCGACACCGTCTCTCGCCTCTCACCCTTGTGTCTGCCTTCTCTCTCTCTTCCCACCAGTTCAGTTCCACTCCAGTCCAAGATCCCTCTCTGTGCCAGACACTGGGCTGGGTGCTGGCAAGACAGACCTAAAAGTGACACAAGCACCTTTAGTGTCTTCTGTGCAAGAGTCAGGGTGAGTGTGTTTGATTCATCATGCAAACTGGGGCGCGTGTGAAAGTGAAAGGGGTGCTATTAATAATCATGCTGAGACCGCAGGGTAAACCAGGCAAGCTCAGGTGCAAGGTCACCCTGTTGAACAGAAGGATGGGGGAGTGGGAGACTTGACTAATGGCGGGAGGCCTGGCTGGGTGAAGGTGCGGGCAAGGACGTGCGTGGCAAGCCTGGGGGTGAGTGGCGAGTTTATGGTGGCAATATCTGGGTGGACCACAGGTGGGAAGAGGTGGACAGTTTGGTACAACTAGAACAGGGTGGCAGAAACCTTGCATCAGAACCCCTGGGCCCATGGCAGGCATTACTAATTGATTGCCGCACTCTCTTCCCACTGACTCACCCTCACAGCCCTCAACACAGTGCCTGGGGGTGGGGTTGGTGGTGGTGGGGGGACCAGAAATTGAGTCTCTGGTGTGTGTGTGTGTGTGTGTGTGTGTGTGTGTGTGTGTGTGTGGTGGGGGTCCACTTACTACCATCAGGCTTTGAGCTCAGTCCACCAGAGCTGTGACTCACAAAAGGGGAACCACAACTTGGCCAGGCGTCAGAGGGGACAGCTGTTTCCCTCTTTCTCCTACCCCATCCCCAGCCCTAGGAGTGAACCCAGAGAAGGGGTGAAGGTGTGTGTGTGTATGTGTGACAGAACATCCTGCCCTCCCCTGCACCGCCCCCGCAACCCTCACACTTCAAACCCCTTGTGGCGGAAGAAGAAAGCTTAAAATCACATCTGAGCCTAGAATTTTAAAATGATCAGATCTCAACCAGATGAGGCTGCTTTATAACCAGCAACGTCTGATGGAGGAACGGGACGGTGCTATCAATGGTGCATGAGTCCCAACCGGTGGAGGGGCTCAGAGTTGGCAGCTGTCATTAGGAAAATAAAACTGCACCATCATTGCAATCTGGCTAGCTGAAGCTCTGAATAAGTTTGCAGAGAGAGCGCTGAAAGGGGACGGAACTGGAGGGAAAGATGGTTAGACATTAGGGTGGACGAGGCTGTGTCGAGTGTATTAGGCAGAGGGACCCAGGAAGGTCCACACCTGTCTCTCCACTCACCCCTCCCTACAAGGTCTGGGGGCCCCCATCTACGAAGCAGGGGTTCTCTGTGTTATCGATTTGGCTTCTGCTCCCAACCCAATGCCGAGGCCCACGGAGGCCTCTCCCTCCAAGGCCAACCCCAAATCTCAGGATCCCATCATCTCAAGTGGGCAAGTGGGACAGACCTGAAGCAGAAAGGTCACGCAAATGACCTTCAAGAGGGCAAGGAATCAGCAGAAGCAAGTCTCTGGCTCTCGCTCAACCCACCACCTCTGCTGCCTGGGTGAGAAGGGAGCAGAGAGCACAGATCCCATGGGAAAGGAAGGAGAGAGCATCCACGTGAGACATGGAGAGGTGGCACGGGTGGGATCAATTCTTCCTGGTGCCCACCCACTGGGAGACATGGCCGGCAGGCACCTGACCCTGAGGCCTAGGCCGCTCCTCGTGGGGAGTCAGGAAAGGAGACCCCGTGCCTCGGGCTGCGGTGGGGGCTCCGAATTTGAGGGGTCTGTGGCACTCAGGGGTGATGGATGGGAGGGCAGGATCTCCCAGGAGATAGGAATCTGGGAGGCCTCAGGGTAGAGACGCTGCAGGCCTTGGAGTGAAGCAGAGAGGGCAAGGAGGGCAGCGAGGACGGGGAGCCCGCATTTCGGAGCCGGAGGATAAGCTGCAGGAAATCGCCTAAGAGCCCTGCAGCCGCCAGATCCCGCCGTCCTCTGGGCTGACAAGATGCATCTCTCAGCTGCTCTGGGAAACCTAATGGCCCCGAATTGAGTCGGCCCAGGTGGGCAGCGGGACAAGTTTACCTCCCTGCTTCCTGCTTCCTGCGTCTCCCTCCTCCGGCTTTGGCTGCTGCTCCCAGGCAGCTCCCCCAAGTCAGCGCCGCCCTCCCACTCCAGGCCAGCGTTCCAGACTCCTCATCCGAGTTTACCAGCCTGGTCTCATTCCCTCTCCCGCGTCCCCGGCCAAGTTCTGCCTGGCTCTCTGCCCCTCTTCTTTCCTTATAGCCGAGCCAGTTGAGGCCCATTTGCAGATGTAGCCACAGGCCAGGCCCTGGGACCCTCCCCACCTAAGGCAGCAAAGCCAGCCCATGACGCCTTCGAAGTTCATCTGCGTCTGTCCTCATGCCCAGTTCTGACAAGAGGGTTTTATGCTCTGGGTCAGACACTGAGACCCAAGTGTTCCAAGCCTCTACCCCGTCTCTTTCTCATGTATGTCATCAGCCCGGCACATGCCAGACATGAAACGGAGGCTTGATCTTTAAACCCAGCCCAAGGCGGGAGACCTGGGGATGCAAGGAAGCCGATATTCTCAGGGTTTAGGGCCTCTCGGAGCCTCGGTTTGCCATCTGTATGTAACCCATTTGTCATCTGGGGCCTCCTGTCCCTTCTGAGTCCAAAAATACCAGTTCAACTCCATGTTCCACATCCTGTGGAAATGCTCCGCTATCCCCAATACTTGGGAGAGTTCTGGAACGGTTTGCATTTTCACACTCCCGTCTGCATCAGAGCTACGGCTTCTGCTAAATTCGTTTAGCATCTGGAATCGGCGGCTGACCCAGGCCTGCTGCTGTGGTTTTATACAGCTCTGGCTGAGACGCGGAAGGCAGCCGGCTCCTTCTGCTCTTTCCACCGGAATCCACTGGTGAAGGTGTTTGTGTGTAAGGCAAGTGGAGGGAGATTTAGGGAAGTCAGAGAGGGTTTCCAGTGCTACAATTCAACCAACTTCAAATAGACATTGAACAGTCCTGCTCTTAAAAGCTCTTTGGTCCCTGGCTGGGTAGCTCAGTTGGTGAGAGCAAGGTTGCGGGTTCGATCTCCAGCCAGGGCACTTACAAGATTCAACCAATAAATGCATAAATAAGTGGAACACCAAATAGATGTTTCTCTCTCTCTTTCTCTCTCTCAAATCAGTTAAAAAACAAGCAAACAAACCTTCGGTCCATCCATCCCTGCGAAGTTTTCATGAGCCCTTTTATCTTACTCAGTTCCCCAGCCTCATCCTTGCTCTTTTCTTCATTTTCGTTTTTCATTTCTCTTTCTTGAGAGACAAAATAGTGCAGTAGTTAAATGTAAGAATTCTGCTCCCCGATGGCCTGGCCCTGTGAGCCTGGCTCTTCATCATAAACCCTGTGTGACCTTAGGAGAGTTACCTAACCTCTCTGAACCTCAATTTCATCTGTAAATGAGGATAATAAAAACTGAATAGGATTGGTTGTGAGGATTTCATAAAGCAAGTCCATGGGAAGCACTTAGCAGAGTGTTAGTAATGTTAGCTACCGTCTCAGCTTCTACCCTCCAAATTCTTCCTACTGTCCGAGGCAGAAGAATCCAAGCTTCTCAGGCCCCATCCCCAGTCCTGCCCATCTTCGCATATTCAACCCCAGGAAGGACTCAGGCTCAGAAAGGCTCTGTTAGAGGTTGCCAATGTGCTTCATTACTTGTGAGCGGGCCTAATGGTGACCCCACATCGGTAGGTACTAAACAAATGTTAGGCACGTCTTTCCTCTCTCTCTCCACCTCCCACCCCGTCCCCATTCAGCTGAAAGTCAGCATCAGTGCCCAGCAGCCGCAGATCCTGGGCCTAATGCTAATCGGTTTCCAACTTGACTGAACTATTGGGGAGGAGGTGCTGGTTATCTTTCAGGGGTTTCCGTACATCCTAGAGTTGCTGGGGGCCGTCTTTTCTACCTCATGGGAAATCTACCTAAGAATGAATCCAACACAAAGAAAAGGACAGCTTCTTGGGGATGGCATTTGAGCTCCTGAATCCCACCGTACCTGAATTTGTCCCCTCAGTTTTCCAATTACATGAGTCCAGAAATTCTTCTTTTCTTGCTTAAGCTAATTTGATTTGAGCTTCTGTCTTGTAAAACGGAATGCATTTTACCTAATCGAGAATCTCAGCTAAAAATAGAGCATATTATAAAACAAGGGGGAATGTCATGGAATCCACAGCCAGAAGTATAACCAGAAAGCACAGGAATGTAAAGGCTGCCGCTGAGGCCACATAATCTCCCACTTCTGCTTGTTCTGTGCATATCTCCCTCTTTCATATCCCTCTGCAGACCAGTGTTTCTGCTGACTCATTGGCTCATCTAGAAAAGATCCCAGGGAGGGGCGGATTTGGGGGACTGGAAAAAGGTGAAGGGATTGAGAAGTACAGATTGGTAGTTACAAAATAGTCATGGAGATGTAAAGTACAGCATAGGGAATATAGTCAATAATATTATAATAACTACGTATGGTGCCAGTTGGGCACTGGAAATATCAGGGGGAATACTTCGTAAAGTATATGATTGCCTAACCACTATTCTGTACACCTGAAACTAATACAAAATAATATTGGCCGTAAACTGTAATTGAAAAAAAATGTGTGTGTGTGTTTTTTTATAAAAGGTCCCAGAGCTGATATCATTGGTCCAGATTGGGTCATGTGACCACCCTGAACCATTCATTGTGATTGGCCAACCAATGGGCCAGTACCTCTGGATCTGAGGATTGGGCTCAGGCCCACTTAAGTCAAATAGACTAAGAAAGGGTGAAGGCTGGTTTACAAAAGCAAGAAAATACAAACAAAAAAACAGAGTGCTGTTTTCCAGGTATGGTGGGATTCAGGACCTTGTCTCAGAGGAGCAGCTCTAATGGAAACTTCCACCTGTGACAACAGCTTCTGGAGAGCGGGGTTTGCTTGGGTTTTCTTTAATTGTTTTTGTCATGATACCACGTGCCGGAAGGGAGCTGGTTCTGACTCTGGCTCCAGCCGAGGCCCTCCCATGCCATCGTTTGAGGTATAAGTGCCCCGTTATTGTGGAATCATTATGGGGAGGTGAGGGAGTTCCAAGGAGAGAAGCCCCAGGGAGTCAGGACGGATCATGGAAGAAGTGGCCTCCAGGGATGGGCAGTGAGGACTTCTCAGGGCTATAATCAAGAAGACAAGTAGTTACAAGTGTTAGCGAGGATGTGGAGAACTTGGAGCCTTCCCTTGAACCTGCTGGGGGGAAGATAAACTGGTGCAAACTGCTTTGGCAACAGCCTGGCAGGTGTTCACAAACTTGAACATAGAGGCACCACAGGCAGCTCGGACATGTTGTGGGTTTGGTTCCAGACCACTGCCATGAAGCCACTTGTGATCTTTTTGCTGGTGGAGGGCCTTGCTTTCGCTTTAGAGCTACTTCCATGGGGAACACGGAGTGTTCCACGGAGCTGAGGAACCAGCTCCATCTTATTTTTATCTCTGCCCGCATGTATGAAGTGCATGATGTATGACCCAGCAATTCCACTCCGAGCTATATACTCAAGAGAAAGGAAAATAGACGTCCACACAAAAACTCGTAAACGAATCTTCATAGCAGCGTTATTCATAGTTGCCAAAAAATAGAAACGACCCAAATGTCCAGCTGCCAAATGGATAGATAAAATGGGGCATATAGCCATACAAACGGAGTATCTTCCACCATGAAAGGGAATGAAGTATTGCTGCCACACAGATGGACTTTGAAAATCCTCTTACGTGGAGGAAGCCAGTCACAAAAGACCATCTATTGCATGATTCCATTTCTATGAAATGCCCAGCACAGGCAAAGCTACAGAGACAGAGCGCAGACGGGCGGTTGCCCACAGCTGGGGAGGAGCGGTAAGGGAGTGATGCTAACGAGGGAGGTGGGATGCTGAACATGAATTGTAGTGCTGTTTCCATCACTGTGAATCCACTAAAAACAGCAACAACATTGAGCTGTGCACTTTACGTGGGTGAGCGGTATGGTATGTGAATTGTATCTCATTAAACTGATTACCAAACAGAATAGAGAACAGACCAGGAGGTAGGAGATGAGGGGCCGAAGCTGCCCGTCAGCCTGGGAGCTCGGGGCCAACTGTCTGATGAGCTGGCCCCTCCCGACCTTCACCCCTTGGATTTCAAAACAAGTGAAGGGAATCGTGGGGATAAAGGAAAAGGGGGAGAGAGGAGAGGCTATTTCCCGGGCCCTGAGGTGGACGGGAAGCTCCCTGAGGAAGCAGAGCGTCAAGGTGACTGGAAGCCAGCCTGGGGCACTGGCTCAAGTGTTGGTGCAGCGCTGTGGCGTGGGCCCGTTTCCTGGGTGTGAAGGACGGGTGGCCAGCACCTTGGGTGGTGTCTGCTTGGCCCTCGATGACCCCTCCAGCCTTACCCACTCCCTGTCTACAGAGGAGGCGCCTGGCAGCCATGTGTGTATCCTGTGGCCCTTGGTTACGGCTGACTGTCCCAGTATGGACCTCGGACCCGAGCTGAATCAGTCTTGGTTCTTTCTCTGGAATTTGGATCTTGACTGAGGAAGAGGACCTGTCTTCAAAGGGCTGGAATCTGTGGGCTCGGGGGCTGTGGACAGCCACACTCCCCTCCCCGCACCTCCCTGTGGGCAGAGATAAAAATAAGAGGAAGCCGGTTCCTCAGCCCCGTGGAGTGTTCCGAGTTCCCATGGAAGTAGCTCTCAAGTAGCTCTTTAGGGACGCTTTGGGAGCCTAGAGGAGATCTGTGAGCCAGTGGGGAGAGCCCCGAGGGACCAGAGCAGGTATGGAGGCTTCTAGATGAAGAGCACTAAAGGGAAGAAGCAGAGTCCCAGCAACTCCCCCGGAAATGGTTGGGAATCAAAGACCATGGCTGCCGGGAGCCACTCCCCTTGGCCAACAAGTTCTAGGGAGCAAAACTTCCACAAATAGCGACATAATGGCCTTGTTAATCTTATCAATAATTAATATTTTGTGCCAGCACAACCCATTATACTTTTCAAAGCATATCCACCTCCACAATCTCACTTGATTTGCTCCGCCTCCATCTATAGTGGAGAAAGAGGTATTCTGCTCTGAGAACTGCCATGCCCACAGCCCCTTCTAGAATAAAGCTAGATGAGCCACCCCTTGCATACTGAGTTAAGGTGTGCACCTGACACACAGGTAGACACCCCACAGGCGGGCCGGAGGCCTCAGAGGCCGCACAGCAGGACACGAGTATCCAGCACGGGTACCAGTGACCGAGCCAACACAGCCTCTCCCTCGGGTTGGAGAGTGAGCCGCCGGAGAGCCAGAGCTCTGTTCCTGCGAGGGTAGAAGCCAGGAGACACAGAGAGAAGGCGGTAAGCAGAAGCCAAGAATAAATAAGAAGTGGCTGCGGCATCCAGGAGGTGGGATGAAGGTAGGAGAGAGACTTTGGTTGGCAGGGAAGGAGCAGGATGGTCGAGATGGAGGAGGTGGTGGAGGGGCCCTAGAACAGAGAACAGCTTTGGCAGGCGGCACCCCACAGCCTGGACGCTGGACCAGCACTGGACCCTGAAGGGTGTTCCTTGCCCTGAACACCATTCCTGTCTCCCCAGAACGTGGCTTGGATAACTGTCTTCCTTATCGTCACAGGGATCCTCAGAGGAACCCTCAACAGGAACCACCTGAATTTATTCCATGAATGCAGCCACCCAACCCCATCTAGGCCATACCTCATCTTATTGTGCCTCACCGTATGGCACTTCGCAGATGTTAGAGTTTTTACAAATTGAAGGCAAGACCCTCCTCTACCGGCACAAAGGTTATGAGTCAGTTTATTGCGTTACTTGCTTTATTGCAGGGGTTGGGAACTGAACCCTTGGTGTTTCTCACGTGTGCCTGTAACCCCGGACCTGGCAGGTAGAGACGCTTCCTGGCTAATGTCAGCACATCTCAGCGGAGTCCTTCCTCTTGTCTGCCCTTGAACCCTCTCTTCGCCAGAGGGGTCCCTGCTGGGGGCCGACTACATCCCTGACAGGATGTCATCTGCCTTCAGCCTGGACAGTTGAGGGATATGTCCCAGGAGAGGTGACCACATTAGTAGATGACAAAGTTAAGTCAATGATGAGGGAATTCTGTCTTCCTTTCTCTCTCCCATTTTCCCTCCCTCCCACCTGTTCTCCCTTCTTCTCTCCCTCCCTTTCTTCTTACGTTTTCTCGAGCAAACCTGACTCTCAGGCACATCCCTTGCTGACTCCAGCATCCAGCAGAGTCTGACTGGTGTCTCTGTCCCAATCCACAATTCAGCCTGATTGGCTCAGTTTGGCTCGGGCAACCACCTCTCGTCCAATCCCCTCTGGCCAAGGGAACAGTGTTGTGTAGTGTTCATAGGGTGCCTCAGCTTCTCAGAGGAAAGGGGAACACGGTTTAGACGAACCCCGAAAGTGCATGCACCAAACAGAGAGGAAGAAAATCAGGGCAGGAGTTACTTTTTTAATTGATACATGTCGCGTGCTCTAGAAACAGTGCATATATTTTCTTATTTAGTTCCATCCTCACAACTCTGTGAGAGAAGCGCTAATAACCTTACTTGGTAAATGAGGGAAATTAGACGCGGGAAGTTAAGGCACTTGCCCAAGATATTGGGTCTGGTAAGGGATGCAGCTGGATGCAAACCCAGGGCCATCTCACCCCAGGAATGTTACTCTCTTTCCTCTACTAAACTGCCTGTGTGACCTTGAAATGTGTCACTGACCTGGCTTTGCTAAAGTCTCAAAACTCCACCAATGCGGGCAACCGGCTTGTTCACATTCATCAACGTATGACGAGGAAGCGGAGTCCAGGGAGGGTGAGAGGCCTGGATGCCTGTCCCTTTGGTGCCTTTGAATCCCCGAGTCGCAGGCTGGAGAGCATGCTGCCTTGTGGGCACCCAGAGAGCCTATCCCATGGTTTCTTCTTCTTTTTTTAAATGGATTTGAGAGAGAGGCTTTGAGCAGGTAATGACATACCCAGTTTGTGGGAAATGGATTGGGGAGAGGGAGAAGGAGAACCAGAGAGAAGAATTAGGAGGCTGGAGCCATCGCCTGGACGTGAGGTGAGTGAGGTAGCTTACACTCCAGCAGGGGAGATGGGCAATGTAGTGAGGTTCTCCGGAAAAGAGAACCAATAAGCTAGATCTATATTTATATCTGGAAATTTATTATAAGGAGCTGGCAATTACGATTTCGGAGGCAAAGGAGTTCCAAGGTCTGCATTTGGCAAGCTGGGGCCCAGGAAAGTCAGCGATATAGTTTTTGTCTGAGGTCAAGGGCCTGAGAGCCAGGAAAGCCTGTGGTATAAGTTCCAGTCCCAGGGCAGGACGAAAACACTGTCCCAGCTCTACGGTCAGGAAGGCCAAGTTCCTTCTTCCTCAGGCTTTTTGTTCTACTCATCTCTTAAATTGATGGAATGAGGCCCGCCCTTATGAGGGAGAGCAATCTGCTGCACTCATTCTATCGATTCAAATGTTAATCTCATCCAAAACACGATCACAGACACACCCAGAATGTGTGACCAAACATCTGGGTACCCTAAAGCCTACTTGTCAAGTGGACACATAAGATCAACCACCACAGTATAAGCAAGTCAACATCACACTTATGCCCTGGCCAGTGCGGCTCAGTTGTTTGGGTGTTGTCTCATGAACCAAAAGGTTGCAGGTTCGATTCCTGGTCAGGGCACATGCCCAGGTTGCAGGCTCGATCCCCAGTGGGAGGTATGCAGGAGGCAGCTGATCCATGTTTCACTCTCACATCAATGTTTCTCTCTCTCTCTCCCTCTCCCTCCCTCTCTAAAAACATCAAAACAAAAACAGAAAAACAACAACACATTTATATATTCAGGGAGCAATAAGAAAGTAAGAAAAAAATGAAGCAGGGTGAGGGGCTGGAGAACAGTGGGGACAGAACAATAGGCTCAGCGAATGTCTGAAATAAATATTTGTTAAAGGAATGGCCGAGTCTCACATTTCTATAAAAATGCTACTTTTCCCTTTATGTCCCAGATTACTTTGCCTCATGTTAGGTGTTAACTGTAGCGAGTGCTATGGTTGCCGGGAACGAAGGTAAAATATATATGTGTGTGCGTGTAAGAATCAGCTGCTTGAAAGATACTGTTGTTCGCACATCCTTCGGGAATGTCACATTTGATACGGCCACTGGACACGCTCGACTTCTTCTTTATTTATGATTTCTGGCGCTTTTCCCTTTGAGGCGGCTCAGAATAGCTTCTGATCCTGCTCACTCACAGAAACAGTGAAATCAAATCTTCCTGCACTGGCCCCGGCCATCAGCAGCTTTGCTTATGCAAGCTGCCCCGCCCCCGTGAGTACCAGGATGGTTAGGGCAGAGCCCTAGACAGGTTTCAGTTGTGGCTCCCGCCACGTAGACATCCCCGACTTGCGCACTATGATTCTGGTAAAGTGCATTCGTTTCCAGAAATCTCGTCGCAATCAATAAAAGTTGTGCGCACACGACTGAAGGCTGAGTTTCAGCCATTTGCTCTCCACTCACCTCTTGCTACCCCTTTAAATGTTTTCGGTCCGTCCCTCGGTAATATTCAAATCAATGTTCTGACTTATTTATTCTTTGGAAGTCTGATTTATCTCCCTCAGCATCAGGCCCCTTCTGCTTGATTGCTCTTACTGAACTTCTGCACTCTGGGCAAAGCAGTGGGCTCAGAGAAGTACTTATTGTGCGTGTGTGTGTGCGTGTGTGTGTGTGTGTGTGAATTGCCATGAGTGTGTGTAGCCTAATAGAGTTGAAAAACCTCTGAATTTGAAAGCAAACAGATCTAGTTAGTGGGACAGCTCTTCTGCAAATGACCCTGTAGGGCCTTCGTTTCCATACCTGTAAGAGAGAAATATAGGTATATACCCAAGAGAAATGAAAACCATGTCCACCTAAAAGCTTGTACATGAATGTTCATAGCAGCGTTTTTCATAATAGCAGATGAAACCCAAATGTCCATCAACCGATGAATGCATAATTGAACTGTGGCCTATCCATACAAAAGAATATTATTTGCTCATAAAGAGGAATATGTTCTGATTCATGCTACAGTGTGGATGAACCTGGAAAACATGATGCTAAGTGAAGGGCCACATGTATTAGTTTGCTAGCGCTGCCATAGCAAGCTGGGTGACTTACGTGACAGAAATATATTATCTCCCAGTTTCTGGAGGCTAGACATCCAGGGTCAAGGTGTCAGCAATGCCACTTCCTCCGGAGGCTGTGACAGAGAATGTGCCTGGCTTCTGGGGGTTGGCTGGCAGGCTTTGGGGTTCCTTGGCTTGTAGAAGCACCGCCGCAATCTCAGCTTTCATCTTCCTATGGCTTCTCCCTGTGTCCAACTTTCCTCTTTGTATAAGGACACCAGCATCCTGGGTTAGCTGCCTACAATGACGTCATCTTAAGTAATTACATCTGCAGTGACTTTTTCCGAATCAGATCACGTTCGGAGGTACTAGGGGTTAGGACTTCAACATATAAATTTTGAGGGGACACAGATGAACCCATTACCACATGTTATATAATTCCATTTATATGCAATGTCTAAAATAGGTAAATCCATAGAGACAGAAAGCAGATTAGTGGTTGCCAGGGGCTGGGGAAAGAAGGAATATGGAACGACTGCTAATGGGTACAGGGTTTATTTTTGAAAATGTTCTGAAATCACATAGTGGTGACGGTTGCACAGCTCTGTGAATATACTAACAACCCGTGAATTGTACACTTTAAATGGGTAAACTGTATGAGTGATACCTTTTAAAAGGCTATTTTTAAAAAAAGTGTAATACTGACCACTCTTCTGCCATGTCAGGGTTATGCAGATCGTGTGATATAATGGAAGCGAGTGTGTTTGGAAACCTCTGTGAAAACAAAACACAATTGTAGCCCTTGGTCTTTAATTTGTAAATATCTTTGGTAATCATGTGCTTTCCGTGCTAACTACACGATGAATTCCCTTTTAATTCCAAACCTTCCTGCTGCAATAAGGAGAATTCGAGTTCTCCTTAAACGCCAACTTAAACAGCCACTGCAAGCTCACTCTCATATTTCTTAGAAAAACATCTTCCCCAAACCTGCCCTGTGAATCCCACAAAATGTTCATCCTTTCTGAACGGATGTCTCTCTTAGCATTGAATTGATCACAGTGCAGTCTCTGGAAGGCACCCCAAGCCTGCACATTGTAAGAAACGAGGTGGTTTTTTTCTCTGCCTCTGGGCTTTCGCCCTTGTTGGATCACAGCGAATTCCCTCCCCAGAGGCCAAATAAAATTTCATGAAACAGTCAGGATTTCAGTGGCTAACAGAATCATCTCTCGTCCTCTGAGATGCCTCCCTGCACCTCTGCCCATCCCTACCCCCAAGCTGCACAGAGCCTCTGAATCCCTTGAGCACCATTCTTAGGGACCGCTCTGCTTGTGGCCAGTCCATTCAGCTGCCTCTGGCCACGGGAGCACTGGGCAGCCTCCTCATCACTCATGACCTTGGCTGGGTGCCTCGTGCCTCCTGTAGGGTGAACTGTCTGAGTTTCAGGTCTCTCAGGCCGCCTGTCTTCTGTGGTGTGAGGGACCTCTGGGTATGAACTGCATATAGATCAGTAGATGGTAGATGAACAGCGCTGTTGCTGAATCCAACTTGGCAATCCCTCCAATGCCCCCTTCTTCTATCTACCTGCCTGAATTTCTGCTTTGGGGCCCCATCAAACTGCCTTCCCATCCTCGCTCTCTGGTTGCTTGCTGGGTGTCTTTGGCTGAGTTGCTGGACCTCTCTGGGCCTCAATTTCTTCAACTTCAAAGGGGATAATGCCTGTGTTCTCCTAAGGCTGTGATGAGGATGGAATGTGATTTCCTGGTACATACTGAGAGCCTGGCTGAAGGCTGGCTCTGTCTTCCCTCCTCCCCCTCTAGCCTAGGGAGGTCTGACCAGCAGAGTCCATCTTACCTGGGCTGAGAACTGAGAGACGGTGGAAAGACCACTGCTTTCTGAATCAGTCACACCAGCTGAGGCCCCAGCTCTGGTTGTGACCTTGGGCAGACTCATATCTTCCCTTGTTGCCGGGGATGGGGCAGAGTGAGGAGCACATGGGTTCATGGCTCAGACACAGCTTAGAAGCCTGCACGGGGCTGTGTGGCTGGGAGAGTCTGTTATCTTGACTGCCCTCCTGGTCATCATGTGACCTGACACCCCTCACACCTGGCCAGGCTGCTCCCCACAGGACCCCACACTTGGCTTCTGTGAAACTCACTGACCCATGGCCAGCCTTCCTGGCTCTCAGGGGGGCAGTCTCTGGGCCATCTCTGCAGCCCCACTTAATTTTCCTTCTCACCCTCCTCCCAGCAGACCTTTTCCTTGGCGCCGGCAGCTTCGAGGGGCCCTGGGCCAGCTGACGGTCTCCCGTTCTCGCCTTGCTCGTGGAGGGTGTGGTGCTCCGGAGGGACCCAGGAGGGTGCTCTCGGTCATTCCTCACTCAGCCGCTTAGAGCTGTGGGCTTTGGACAGGTTCCTCGAGTCCCCTGTGCCGGGATGCCTCCTCCGTGAGTTGGCCACGATGGCAGCACCTCCTCGTAAGCGGCTGTGTAGGCGAAATAAGTCATCAGGCGTAAAGAATTTAGATCAGAGTCTGGCACATAGTAAGCACTCAATAAATATTTGATATGATTGTTGCTTATACATTCCATCATTCACTCCGTGGACACCTACTTCCTGCTGGGTGCTAGGGACTCAGAAGAACCAGATGGTGACCCACCTCATGGAGCTCCCAGGCCAGAGGGGCAGGCAGACGAGACCACAGGCCATGACTACATACGGTGAAAGCAGGGCCGGGGCTGCGGGAATGATTGCTCAAAGTGATGAGGGGAGGGCGGGGGCCAGGGGGAGAGAGGCACTGACTCCTCTGGGGTGGGTCAGGGGAGGCCTGGCAGAGAGAGACCCTTTGGTTGGGTCATGAAGGGGGCGTAGGAGGTCACCTGCTGGTGGAGAAGAGGCTGGAAGAGGGCAGTCAGGGATGGGAACAGCACAAGCAAAGGCACAGAGGCTGGGAGAGTGGGGCCCACATTTGGAGATAAGAATGTTAAGCTTGCCCTGGCCCGGTAGCTCAGTTGGTTAGAGCATCGCCCCAATACAAGGTTGTGGGTTCAATCCCCAGTCAGGGCGCATACAAGAATCAACCAATGAATGTATAAATAAGTGGAACAGTAAGTTGATGTTTCTCCTTCTCTCTCTCTCCCTTGTTCTCTCTCTAAAATAATTTTTAAAAAAATTTTTTTAAAGACTGACAAGCTTAGCAGCTCCTATCGCTGCCCCACCCTATTCCCTCCCACTCATTGGGAACCTGTCCTTTGGGTCCTGCCAC
This sequence comes from Myotis nattereri, assembly GCF_964212035.1. NCBI lineage: Eukaryota > Metazoa > Chordata > Mammalia > Chiroptera > Vespertilionidae > Myotis > Myotis nattereri. Next base: position 74,039,643 of record NC_138087.1, on the reverse strand, counting down.
AAGCAGCTGTGACCGTAGGACTGAAGGCTCCTACCAACTGGGAGCCCACCACAGGTGCCCCAGGAACTGCCCTCAGCCCAGACCAATGGGAGGTGGCAGGAAAATACCCCAGTGGCCTTGCCCCTCGAGGTGGAACAACTCTAAGTGGGATTTCATGCCATTTCCCAGAATGCCAGCGGGATGGAGCCCCAGGTGCTTGATGTGGTACCTGCTCCTGAAAGCACCCTGTGCTGGGGCTCACCTCCCAAAGGTGCCATTTGGACCCCAGTGCTTTCTCAGAGTCTGCTTCCTGGGGAAGCCAGCCTATGGCATCAAGCTGACCAGACAGGTTAATTATCCGGAATCCTCTGCTGCCCACCATTCTGGTCACTTGATACGTTCTTCGGGCCATTACTGAGTGCTTGGTCCACACCAGCGCTGGGCTAGACACAGAGGGAGCATCAAAGAGAGAAAATAATCCCTCAAAGAACTAGCTGAGGAGGCGGGACATATCTGTGCACAAGAGAAAATACAAAACCCTGAAAGTCAGAGTTCATTAGGGATGAAGAGAAGTTTGGTGCCTTAGCTCCCAGGGAGGGGAGAGAGAGAGAGAGAGAGAGAGGGAGAGAGAGAGAGAGAGAGAGAGAGAGAGAGAGAGGTGGGAATGAAGGCAGAAATGACACGAAGGGCTGGGGCTGGTGTGTGGACACAGAAGCCTGGAATGCCTCCTCTAGGTGGTTCTCCAACGGAAGAGAGCCGTGGAAGGATTGTGAGCAGTGGAGGGCAGGCCATCTCTGTGTTAGAAAGATCCCTTGGGCTCAAATGCAGGATGCCAGGGGAAAGGAGGGCGAGGCTGGAGACAGGGAGGCCAGGAGGAGGCTGTTGGGTAGTCCCGGGCTTCTGACTCCAGCTCAGTCCTGTCTCAGCCAGCTGGGCTCCTCCCCCAAACCAGGGAGGGCCATCTTTTCATAAAAAGCTCAGAAAGTTTCCTGCCTTCCCACCCTTCCTTTCAGATCTGTTTCCTGCTGGGCCTCCAAACCTTTTCCTCCTACCTCCCCCCACGATCTCTGACTTCAGAATGTCTGCTCTGGTTCCCACCATCTCCCGCCCTTTCTCTCCTGCAGTGAGTGGGGGATACTCAGCAAAATCGCTCCTTCCTGCAAACCGCCCAGACGCATCGGGCAGCGATTGTCTTCTCTCTGCTTTAAGTAAGCGGAATTGGAGCAACCTTGGCCTTGGGAGACAGACTGTGTCTTCTAACGACTTTCCTTCAAAACCACAAATGCATTTTGTCTCGATTTGAGGTGGTTCTTGCCTCTCTATTCCGCAACCTCAGGGGGTGTGAAGCGGCATCTGGCAGCCCTGCCATTTCACAGCGGATGCTGCACTTTTGTGAAAAGTCGATTTCTCTGCAAACCAGCCGAGAGGGCACAGAGAGCACAATTCTCTGTCCGTTCAGTGCATGTGTCTGAGCCAGGCCTGGGGCTGGGAGTCAGTGGGTAAGACATCCGCTGCCCAAGGCCCATGGCCTTAGTCGGGGAGATGGACAGTGAGACGGGTCGCATGGAAAGGTTGTGCGAAATACCTTGGGGTCTCCGAGGAGTCGAGGGCAAGTTATCAGACCTCCCTGTGCCTCAGTTTCCTCATTTGTGAAATAGGGACAGTGAGAGTTCTTTCTCTTTGGGTTGTGGTGAGGATTGAATAAGGGAATATGCAGGAAGAGCTTAACGTAGAGCTCAGAGGAAGAAGGACCAAGTGAATGCTAGCTAGCTCTCTGTTGTTTTTTAAATTCTCATGCCATGAAATCCTCCTGTTTAAACTGTATACAGTTCAGTGTGGGTTTTTTTTTTAATATATTTTTATTGATTTCAGAGAGGAAGGGAGAGGGAGAGAGAGAGATAGAAACATCAATGACGAGAGAGAATCATTGACTGGCTGCCTCCTGCACGCCCATACTGGAGATTGAGCCCACAACCCGGGCTTGTGCCTTTGACAGAATTGAAACTGGGACCCTTCAGTCCGCAGGTTGACACTCTATCCACTGAGCCAAACCAGTGGGGGCTTTCAATGGTTTTTAGTATATTCACAAGGTTGTACACCGCTCACCGCTATTTCCAGAACATTTTCATCACCCCCAGAGAAACCCTGCACCCTTTAGCAATCATTCTCCCAACTGCCCCTGCCCCAGGCCACCACTAACCCACTTTACAGTCCATATAAATGGGATCATACATATATGTGCCTTTTATGCTGGCTTATTTCACGTAGCATGTTTCCAAGGTTCGTCCATGTGGTAGCATGCAAACAGTGCTTGGTTCTTTTTTATGGCTGAATAATCCTGTGCCGTTGCGAGGGTAGTTTGTTGATCTGTTCACCAGCTGATGGACACTTGGGCTCTTCCCACTTCGGGGCTATGGTGAGTAATGCTGCTGTGAACATCTGTGGGCGTGTTCTTGTGCGGGCATCTGCTTGCATTTCTCTTGGGAAGATACCTAGGAGCGCAATCTCTGGGTCGTATGGTGACTCTACGTGTAACTGTTCGAGGAACCGCCAGACTGGTTTCCAGAGTGGCTGCACCAGCTAGTCCGTCTAGTTCTCAGAGCACTTTCCCACACGCCACCACTGCACAGCCCCAAGGGGAGCAATTACAGCCCCGGGAAGGGAAGCCGTGTGCCCAAAGGCCCAGGGAAAGATAACGGCAGAACCAGCACTAGAGCCAAGAACATTGGGGCCCAGATTCAACCTGTCACCTCAGGCACCCAGGACCAACCGCCTAGGTTTCTCATGCCCCCAGCTGATGGCAAGTGGTATGAGGCATTGCCCCTGCTCTTGGCGGCTCACTGTCCAGCAGGTGAACAGTGACCGTCCTAGCTTATCCAAGGCCCGTAGACACCAGAGGGCCTGAGACCCCCACCTCCACCCCTCTCGGTAGACATAGCCTCACCTAGTTCCCGAGGCCAGGCCAGGGGAGCGCGGCAGGGAGGACCGGGAGTGGCTGTGCTGTACCACATAGCAGGTGTGTTTCTGGGGTGGAAGGGAGCCCTAGAAAGCTCCCCTACCCAGCTTTTCCTTCTCCTGCCAGGACCGGAGCCCAGCTCCGGATCGCTGCCTTCCTGGTGGGGGCCCGGGCGCCATTCCACACCCACACCAGACTCTCCCCTTTTGCGACCTTCTTACTCATCGAGTGCGCCGCCCAGACAGGCACCTGCCGGTGTCTGAGCTCCCAGGCTCGTCTGAGGCTCTGATCAAAATGACCTTGAACCATGACATCCTTGCTGAAACTCAGTTTTCTCATCTCTCACACCTATTCCATAGGGTGGCTGTGGGAGCAACACCCGGTACCTGTTAAGGGGACCAAGTTGGTACTCAAAGGTTGGTTTGAGAGGCGGTACCACCTCTTCCTTACTAGCTCTGTGACCTTGGGCAGCTCACCTTACCTCTCTGAGCCTCCTTCATACTTTGGAGAATGGAGTTGCATGTAAAGAGTTGAATAAGGACTCAGTAAAGAACGTCTGTGGTCATTATTATGCAAATTAAGGAGATTGGCATGTAAGCCCCTAGCAGAGGCCTAGGACATAATAGATGTTTGCAAAATGAGACCTATGGTTATCATCGCTTGACTTTGTGCAGGTGATTGTGAAGGAAGGTGGCCTTGCTTATTATATGACATTGGTGCAAATGGGGTGAACGCCAAAGCACCGGCAGACCAGTGGGCAGAGCCAGGTGAGCCCCCAGGTATTGGGAGCCTTAGGACAGAGCCCAGGGATTAGTGAGCCAAGCATGAAGGACAGCCTGAGGCCAGCTGAGTGGGCGAGCCTCCTGGGAGAGCCAGAGGCAGGGGCTGTGGAGGCTGCTGGGCTCTCAGGCATTCCAGTATCTGCTATGTAAGTAGCCAGATCTGGTTAAAGGATCAGGGACCGAGCTGCCCCACTGGAGATGTCTTATGCTTCCTGGACTGGTGAGCCACCTCCCAGCATGCTTTGGCAGCATCGCATGGCACTTGTGTCCCATGCAAGTGGGAGGGAAAGCTGAGTATGATGAGCTACAGAGCCCAGAGGTCAGCAGAGATCATGGCAGGCTTCCTGGAGGAGCTGGCCTTGCAGAATGGGATGGGTTTTCAGAGAGTAGAGAGGGCAGAGACCAGGGAGGGAAGAAGACTCAAAGGCAGAAGCACAAAAGTTGCTTCAGGGATAAGAGCAAGTTGCTGAATCCCCTTTTAAAAATGTACCCCAGTTTTGTGATACACTTTCATTGTAAGACATTTAGCAAGGGGGGGGGGGATTGTGAAAATAGAATTAGGGAAGGGAGGCAATGAATAAAACCTTCAGTAGCCTCACTCCCCAGAGGAATTAGCACTAACATTTTGGTGTGTGTTCTTCCACCTTCTTTCTATGCATATATATTACCTATATTCTTTTCCCTTTCTTTCATAACAGCAAAAATGAACTCCTATCACACATGCTGTTCGTGACCTACTTTTAAACATGCATCATGAACTGTGTTCCCTGTCGTTAAATATTCGACTTCACCACTATTTAATGCCTTCCGAGCATTCTCTCATATGAATGGAACATAATTTATTTAAGTAATTTTCTATTCTTGGGTATTTAAGTGGTTTCCAATTTTTCAGTATCATAAGCATCTTCTAAATGAACATCTTTGAGGCTGCAGCTCTGTGCACGTCCTTAATTATGTCCTTGGGATACATTTCTAGGAAAGAAATTGCTCAGATAAAGGGATGCAGATTTTAAAGAATTTTCATACGCGTTGTCCAATCCCCCCCCCCCCCAGCCTTGCGCCGATTGCCCCTCCCTGCTCCAGAGCAGAGGGCTCTCATTGTCTGCGTTGCCACGAACACTGGGTGTGGGTTTTTTTTCTTTGTCAGTGTGATAAATTCAAGACCAGAATGCGTGAATCCAAGTTTTCTGAGGTGTAAACTGGAGGCGGTAATAATACTGGTGTGTCAGGGGTTAGTTGTGGCAATCGAAACGCGTAGTGCATTGTTAGTGACTATCCCAACTCGATTATCCCTGGAATGAGGAAGCCCTGAGAGTCAAGGTTGAAAAGGTCATTGTAAGTCAGCTCTGTCAAGGGCTTTTATCTTCCCTTTAACTACCAATTAGTCTACCGTATGCTTGTAAAAATGGAAACAACCCACATCTTTGATGGTCGAAAGTGAAAGTACTGCTTCCCCTTCCTCACGATCCTCTCCCCAGAGGTTAGGTGTGTGTCTTGCAAGATGTTTTCTCCTACGTTTACGAACTCTGTGTGTATGCGTGTGTGTGTGTGTGTGTGTGTGTGTGTGTGTACATCCATCCATGTATATAACTCATGTTGTCTTGCAAAATGCAGTCCTGCACAGGATTTCACTGTCATCTCTAACATTCAGATCCACCTTATTCTTGGTAACATCTGCTTGGGTTCAATGTGCTTGTTCTTCCCCTCACCCACTTGAGCTGGTATTTCTGTAGTTGGCGTTCCTCACAGCAGGATGCGAGGTCAAAGGGGTTAGACATTGTCACACTGTCAAATTGCTCGCCAAAGAGGTTGTACTAATTAATCCATTCTCCCCGCATCACTACAGGAGTGTGTGGAGGGCTGGGAATGCCGGGCCCAGGGAAACCCGGGCAGCCCTTCGTAGCCTGGGCTGGGTCAGAACCGGCTCCTGTCTCCCTTACCTGTTAACGCTAAGCATTCCGAGACCAGCCTGCAGCGAAGCCGGAGTCTGTCCCCAGCCTGGCTTCTTGCTGTCCTCTGCTGTGAAGCAAACCACAGAGGAATCTTTTTCTTGTTAATTAACTGGGGTTTTATTAAACACCTTAGCAGCTAGCCAACTGCTCTGACCCAGCTGTTCCTGGGAGACGTGTGGAGGAGTTTTGTGTTTTAACCGGTATGCCTTCGACGACAGCTTTCGTGTCAGGGAGTGCGCTCTGAGTCAGATATCCGTTGTCCGAGTTTCACGCTTCTCCAACAGCAAACCTGTGTGAAGCCCTGACGCTCTGTCAGGCAAGGTGAAGGCCTGGGGCGGGGGTGTGAGCACCAGGTCCTACCCCAGGAACACAGGGTAGTGGAGGAGCTGGGAACTGATGCAAAGAGTGACGGGGAGTGAACATGGTGTTCCAGGGGTGCCAGCCTGGCACCAGAGCGCTCTCGTTCTCTCTCTCTCTCTCTCTCTCTCTCTCTCTCTCTCTCTCTCTCTCTCTCGAATTCGGAGAGTGGACAATAAGCGGGGCCTCAAAGGCTCAGGAGGGAAACAGTGTGGGTAAAGGCCCTACATTTGACTGGGAAACAGCGAGTAGGAGCCTGGTGTTTATTACTGTGTGATTTATGAAAGCCAAAATTCGGAAGGACCTAAATGTCTAAATTAGGGCAATTATTAAGTAAATTATGGTATACCTACATTTTGCATATATTAAAATCGTGTTTTTAAAACAATATATACCTGATAGCATAGGAAAATTACTACTCTGTAATACATTTAAAAGCAGTATATGATGCTAAATGGAGCATAATTCTATTTTGTTTTTCTAACTGCGTGATAAGTCTCTAATCCTCTCTATCTGGGAAAAACCCCCACAGTATTGTTAACTGTGGGTATCTAACTAAATTTTATTTTCTTCTTTACATTGATTATTTTCTCAATTTTCTGTAATGAGGATGTAGCATGTTCATAATTAGAAAAAGGAAATCCATGAAAGTAGAAATGACACGAATGCTAATAAACATGAAAAATGCTCAACCTTGCTGATGATTAAAAATGCAAATTAAAGCAGCCTTGTGATACTGTGCTTTAGCCGACCAACTTCAGAAGGAAACCCTGCCAGTGCTCAGCAAACCGGCTATGATGGGCCACAGTGTGGCAAGAGAAACACTGGTATACTTCACATCCGAGTACAGTTACTTTAGCTACGGTGTGGGGGGCTCAAAAAATACTTTCCCTCCTCCCTTCTAAGTTTTTCTAGCTGGGCTAATCATCAAATTCACAGAGACAGATTAACGGGTAAAAATCAAATTTTAATGCATGCACACAGGGAATTCACATAAGCAAAAAAAAAAAAAAAAAAAATCCCAGAGACAGCGAGGCAAAATTGGGTGTCTATGTCATTTTGGACAAAAAGAAAAGGGGAGAATGAGCTATCAGATGTCAGAAGTGAGAATGAGCAGTTTACAGGTAATTGAGGAAGAGCCCACCATACATGGCAGGCAAATTCTTGCTTGGGTGGGGCAGAGAGGGTGATCCAGCCACCAGGCCCTGCCTGGAGCCTCCCGTCCCCCCACAAAACTCAGCTGGAACTAGGCGGAGAGGAATCGCCTAGGATTTCCTTCCTGGAGCAGGCCTCGCCATCAGAACGTCTTAGGCAGGAAAGGAGGAGGGGAAAGGTTCTTTCTGAGCCTTTTGTTTCTTCATAACCGGCTTAAAATAAATATCCCAAAAGGCAGCTGCAGGGTTTTGGTCCCTTTCTATTCTCTGCAACGAGGATGTAGTGTTTTATTAATTAGAAAAAGCAATGAAATTATTTTTTACGTTAAAGTAAAAGGAAAGCCATGCAAGTAGAACTGATACAAATGACTAATAAACATAATTACTAAACTAGTTACTAAAAATGCAAATTGAAGCAGGATTGTCTTACTGTGTTTTAACTGAGCAAGTTTAGAAGAAAAACCTGCTAGTACACAACATCTATTGGCAACAGTGTGGTTAAGAGAAACACTTGTATACTGCAGATTTGAGTCTAATTCAGTTCAGCCTTTCTGAAGAACAGTTTGGCAATATATATATCAAAGTCCTTAAACTGTGTAATTTCTCAGTAACGTTAATTTTTAAAGATGTGTAATTGGATTCCTTGAATACATTAAGGAAGTAATTAAGGGACTGTGTATAGGTGGATAAGCAAGAAAGCCTATCGGTGGACTTTTTAAAATACAGTAATGAAGTCCTGGCCGGTGTGGCTCAGTTGGTTGAGCATCATCCCATGCACTGGAAGGTCACCAGTTCGATTCCCAGTCAGGACACATGCCCAGGTTGTTCGATCCCCGGTTGCTGTGTGTATGGGAGGAAACCTATCGATGTTTCTCTCTCACATCCATGTTTCTCTCTCTCTCTCCCTCTCCCTTCCCTTCCTCTCTCTTTAAAAAAAAAAAGAAATCAATAAAAACATTAAAAAAGTGAGCCATTAAAAAATATATAGTAGTAAAGAGTTGTTCAAATTAACGTTATAGAAGTATATTTATGAACGTGGAAACGTATAATATATTGTTAAACTTTAAAATATGGTGCAATCCCTTTAAAATGTAATAATTAGGTATAGAAAGGATCTGGAAAAATATACACATGTTAAACAAAAATTTTTAACTTCCATGGCTTGAAAGTCTTTTTAAAAGAAAGGGGTTATTCCCCTGGCTGGTTTTGTTCAGTGGATAGAGCATTGGCCTGCAGACGGAAGGGTCCCAGGTTCGATTCCAGTCAAGGGCACCTGCCCCAGTGGCAGGCTCGATCCCTGACCCTGGTTGGGGCGCGTGTGGGAGGCAACCAATGGCTGTGTCTCTCTCACATCAATGTTCCTCTCTCTGTGCCTCTCCCCTTTCCTTCTACTCTCTCTAAAAATCAGTGGAAAATATCCTCAGGTGAGGACTAACAAAAAAGCAAGAAAGAAAGGAGAGAAAGGGGAAAGAGAGAGAGAGAGAGAGAGATCATTAGGCAAAAAAAAAAAAAAAAAAAAATAGTGGTCTTGGGTCTTGGAGTCGAAACCACCAGCAGCATGGCCAGGTAGGACAGACAGCATGTCCATGGTCCTGGAGGTTTGCAAGCATTTTCACGCAGCAGGAGAAGAGGCAGAGCCGCGCTGAGAAGGTGGGAGGGAGGAGGTGGAGCGGGGCTAGTTCTGGGGCAGTGCAGAGTCCAGGGAAGAGGTGCCCACCTGGGGATTAGCGTGGACCGAGGATTGGAAAGTCCACGTGTAAAGAAGAAGTGAAGGCTCCTGGGGTTCCGTGCGCCTGGCTAGTCTGTCCTGTGGATAATCTCAGAAACAGCCACCTGGGAATGAATCCTCAACGTGAGCAGGCTCTCTCCTCTGGCCGCTGTCATTTCCGTTTAGAGCCTCTGAGAGTTCTTTCCGTGTCACACCTAAATGCTAAGATGGTCATGTCTGAGTAGGTGGGATCATGGCGATTTTTAAATCTGTTTTTATTGATTTTAGAGAGAGGGGAAGGGAGAGGGAGAGAGAAACATCTACCAGTTGCCTCCCGCACACACCACCTCGGTATGTGACTGGGAATGGAACCCTGGACATTCCGGTGTACTGAACACAGCTCCAGCCAACTGAGCCACACGGGCCAGGGCAGTGGTCGCAGTGTTTAAAATAATTTTGAAAACAATTTTTAAAATCTTTATAAATTTTAAAATGCAGATTAAGAAGTTTAAAACCCAGCAGTTACCTAGCTGGCTGCACGCAGAGCTGAGTGAATGCTCCGTGAGTTGTGCGGGGCTCACCTCTAGAAATGGCTGCAGCAGCCTCACTGCACGTGTGACAGCCGTGCCCTGCATGTGTGACAGCCGTGCCCTGCACGTGTGACAGCCGTGCTCTCTTGGTCCAAGGAGAACATGCTTCCATCTGCCTTCACCTCGGGACCAGCCTGACCAGTGGCAGGCAGGGTGGGCGGCTGGGAGAGGCCGAGACCACGAAGGCCTCTCCCTTGGAATTGTTTTTGTTTATTTTTTGTTACCTCCCCGCAGCCCCCAACCAGGCACTCCAGCAATTCAGAGGTTCTTGCAGTTTCTCAGCTGAAACTTGCTTTTTCTTTCCATAGACCCTTCCTCCCCCATCTCCTGGCAACTTCTGCTTCGTGTTTCATCTTTAAAAGTCACTTTCACCCCAGCTCACCAGGTTGGGCTCAGTGGAGAGAGGGTGGGCCTGCGGACTGAAGGTCCGGGTCGCAGGCTCGATCCCCAGTAGGGGGCGTGCAGGAGGCGGCGGATCGATGATTCTCTCTCACCGTTGGTGTTTCTATCTCTCTCTTCCTCTCCGAAATCAATAAAAAAATATTTTTTAAAAGTCACTTCCTACTTTTGGAGATGATGAGGGGAGAGAAACGAGAGAGAGAGAGAGAGAGAGAGAGAGAGAGAGAGAGAGAGAGAGAGAGAGAGAGAGAAAGAGAAAGAGAGAGAGAGAGAGATACACATGAATTTGTCCCACTTATTTATGCATTCATTGGTTGATTCTTGTATGCGCTTTGACTGGAGATTGAACCCACAACTTGACGTATCAGGATGATGCTCTAACCAACTGAGCTCCCTGGCCACAGCATGCTTATTATCTTGATTGTGGTGGTGGTTTATAGGTATAATATACATTTAAAATGCACTGACCTATACACTTTCAATATATGCACAGTTTAGCACTTATTAATTATACATCAACAAAGCTATATAAAAAAGAGATCACCTCCCCAGTGACACAGGTCTTGAACTCACCCTGTCCCCACCACCAACCCCCAAATCGTATTAGCTTTCTCTGATGTGTACCACGCGTAAAGGATCCATGTCCTGCCTGGTGCTGAATGAATGGGTGCGGAAGGCCGGGGAGGTCCCGCCGTGGACAGAGGGCGGTGGAGCAGCAGAGACTCCAGGAGTGAGGAGCAGACAGGCCCCTAGGGAATCTGGGGATGGCGCTGGAACAATCCAGAAAGGCACTCAGAAGTTGGAGGTCAAGCCAGAATCCGGGTGTCCCATCACTGGGAGGGGACTGGCATTGTTCCCGTTTTCCCAGCCTGAAAATTGAGAGTAATAATATTCATAGCTATTGCATTATTGTTGAGGATTATTTTTGTTGAGGGTTAAATGAGTTCATCCATGGACAGGGTCTAGAGCCGTACCTGACCTGTCGGAGGTGCCACATGGTCACAGTGAGCCTATTTGGTTGTGAATAGCCCTGGTGACCAATAAATCTGGGAGCCCCTGGTACAGACCTTTGGTTCACCTAGATTCAGGTTAATGGTGTGTGGTTTCAGGGGTGGTGTCTTCTTCCTCAGAGACCCAGCGTGCCCCCCACCCCCTTTCACCCAGCTGCTGGACAACCCCCATCCTTTCAACCTTCCCTGCAGGGCTTGGCACCCCTGCCAGCTTCTCTACGTTATTTTGCAAAGCTGTCTTCCTAAAGCCTCCGCTCTAACGACAGGGAGGCGCATATGCTGCAGCTTATGCTTCTATTTCGAGTTGGGGATTTGAAGAGAGAGTGTGCGCACACATGGATAAGCATCTGCGTACATGCCTGTGTGGGTTTGTGTTTGTGAACCTGCGTGCACCTGGTTGACCGCATGGGCTTGCATGAACCTGCAGGGTTGTGCATAGCACATGTTCAAGGGCACGTGAGCTTCTGAATGACTGCCTGAGCACCTAGATGAGTCTGCGTTTGGAATATATACACACGTCCTTGTGAGCATACACACATGTCCATGACCGTGTGTGTGTGTGTGTGTGTGTGTGTGTGTGTGTGTGATGTGGTAGGGTTTATTTCACATGCGTCTAGGTTTGCGTGCATGTTTGCACACGGTGCTTTTGTGTATCTGTGTGCATATGGTGTGAGTTTCCCTCTCCTCGCACCCCAGGAGGCACCCAGGCAAGTGCAAACTCCAAGGAACAAAGGAATAATCTGCATCGTTTAGCCTTTGATCTCTGCCACCCAGGATTCATCCCTTGCTCTCACTCCAGCTGCCAAGCTGTTTCTCCAGCCCTGTGGACTCCATCTTTGAGCTTTGTCTTCCAGAAACCTCGGCCTCTCCTTGCCCCCCAAGAGGGGAACCGGGTGGAGAAGGGTAAGGAGCCTTTACTGAGCACCTGTGGGCACGTGAACCGAATGCTTCACATACATTCTCAGGTCTTAGCAATCCCTAAACAGTTGTTCCCACTTGGCGGCTGAGGAAGCCGAGGGTCAGGGGAATTAAGTCATTTGTCTAAGCAGTGGAGCTAGAATTCGAACTCAGGACTGCAACCAGGTTGTCTTCCTAGAGCATACCTCGCTGCCAGGTACTGAGGAGTGGAAGCTACAGCCAGAGCTCTAGGGGAGATGTCCTGGGAGACACAGACAGGCTGATGTCAGGGACAGGGGTACGAGCAGGGAATCAGTAAACCCTCAAAGGACAGCCCTTCCTCAGTTTCTATAAGGAGACAGGATGGAGTAACCCCAGGTGTCAGAGTGGTCCACGGATCAAGTCGGGGGAGAGCAAGGCATGGATCAATAACACAAACAGCAAAGCTGAAATACAAAGCATCTTTGCCACCCCTATCTTAGCACGTAGTTTGCAGAGTCCTTCCCCGGTTGGAGGGAGTATGGGAGGCAACCAATCGATGTTTCTCTCTCTCTCTTTCTGTCTGTCTCAAATCAATAAAAACATATCTTGGGGTGAGGATTTAAAAAAATTTCTCCGTGTTCTTATCTGTTAAGTGTGTGTGGAAGATGGGTTTCAAAGGGTTTTTACAAGCTCTTGTTAAAACTTGCATTTGTTCTCCCTGACTGGGTATTCAGTTGGTTAGAGTGTCGTCCCAATACGCCAAGGTTGTGGGGTTTGATCCCCAGTCAGGGCACATACAAGAATCAACCAATGAATGCATAAATAAGTTGGACAACAAATGAATGTTTCTCTCTCTCTCTCAAATCAATTTTAAAAAATTCCACACACATTTATGATTTTAAAAAAACACACACTAGCATTTGCTCTCTTCCTGTGCTAACTCATGCAACCTCACAGTCGTCCTGTAAGATGGTTACTGTTACTGGCCCATTTTGCAAATGAGGTCACTGAGGCTCAGAGAAGTTACCTTTCTTGCCCCAGAGGCAGAGCAGGATACAAACCCAGGGGGTGTCTGACTCCCAGCCCCTACCAGGATTCCCTGTTTTAAAGTCTAAAACAAAGAGTTGATAAAATACCAAGACATACCATGTGTAGACACTCAACACAAGGTAGCAAATGATGATGATGATGGTGACAGTGACAGTGACCACAATGATGACAAAAACGTGTTTTGCTGAGCGTTGACGAGGCATTAAATTCCTCAAGAGTCAAAATTTCTGGAAAATGGCACACTGTTAGTGATTGTTTTTGGAACAAAGGTTGCCTCCTTTTTTAGCCAGACCAGACCCCAAAAGCTCTTTTTAGCTGTGTGGCTCTGAGCAACCTGCCTTCTCTGGGCATCATTTCCTTAGCTCTAATGCAAGGATAATAATAGCCTGCTCGGTTCCTCAAAAGGTTAAGCAGAGAGTTACCATATGACCCAGTAGCTCCAGTCCTAGGTGTTTATTCAAGAGGAATGAAAACAGATGTCCCCACAAAAACTTGTACATAACTGTGCATAGCAGCGTTATTCATAAGAGCTGAGCCATGGGGACAGCCCAGATCTCAGTCGTGATTCCGTTCTCAGAAGAGGCAAATCTACGGGCAAACGCCAGTCCAGAATAGGATTTTCTGACTGAAAATCCACAGTCAGAAAATAGGTATGTGGTTGCCAGAGGAAAGCATGAAAAATGATGGAGTGGGTATGGGATTTTTTTTGGGGGGGGGGGTTGATAAAAATATTCTGGTGGTGACAGTGGTGATGGGTACACAAATGTGTGAATAGACTAAAAACTACCGAATCATACAATTTAAAAGAAGGAATTTCATAACATGTGAATTATATCTTATTAAAAACAGCTTGATCTCATAGGGTTGCTGTGAAGTTTAAGTGAAATAATTTATGTAAATCCCCTAGCGCAGAGCTGGCATTGTAGTTCGCAGTCATTAAATGCTAAACAATTTAAATAAATGCCAGCACTATGACTGTTGTCATCATTACTATACTAGCTGGTGATTTTAGTTCCCAGAGTTTCGGACTCCTGACCTGTAAGCAGGACAGTGATACTTTAATGAGTTAGGTTTTCTTAGTCGCAGGCAACAGGTACCAGTGATTCATGAGTAAAAAGGGATTTATTAGAAGGCTGCAGCATAGATGACTGATTTGGAATAAAGGACATAGAACCAGGCTCAGAAAGTAAAGGTCAAAACAGTTGTTTCCTTGGCTTATTCATCTGCTAGCTAAGGAAGGGAGCCAGTGTAGCAGGGCCTACTTGATAGGATTGTTGTGAGGGTTAAATGAATGCCTTGCACTCTGAACTCTCAATAAATAGTGTTATTATTATTACTAGAGGCCCGGTGCACTGGTGGGGGGTGTGGCCTGCGGGGATCAGCCCGCTGTGGGAGCACCCCTCATCCCGGTCAGCCGAGCAGTGCTCCCACCGTGGGAGCGCACTGACCACCAGGGGGCAGCTCCTGTGTTGAGCATCTGCCCCCTGGTGGTCAGTGCATGTCATAGCGACTGGTCAACCAGTCATCTGGTCATTCTGCCATTCGGTCACTGGGCTTTTATTATATAGGATTATTATTTTTTTAAAAAATATATTTTATTGATTTTTTACAGAGAGGAAGGGAGAGAGATAGAGAGTTAGAAACATCGATGAGAGAGAAACATCGATCAGCTGCCTCCTGCACATCTCCTATTGGGGATGTGCCCACAACCCAGGTACATGCCCTTGACCAGAATCGAACTTGGGACCTTTCAGTCCGCAGGCCGACGCTCTATCCACTGAGCCAAACCGGTTTCGGCTATATAGGATTATTATTGACAGAGCCTTGACTCTGGGATGATTCAACTCAGCCCACTTTTTCTGACTGAGCCTGGCTCTGTTCAAGGTTTAGATCCATAGAGAGTGTGAGGGGCCCAGCTAGGGTCACTCACTACTCCTTGGCCAGGGGAGGGTGGGGCATCTTGACTGACAGCCTCATTAAGAGTTCAAACTAGGGAGGGGAGGTGATACCCAAAAGAGAACCCAGAAGAAAAAAGAGGGTTCATCACAGCAAAACCAACCCATGCCCCCTGCAAATACCCTCATGCAGACTGTTGGGAGGATCAGAGGTAATATGCGTGATGTTCCTGGCACCGAGTGGGCCCTTAATTAATGGGAACTTTTTAGCTGATGACTGTTCTCTACTTGGGGCTCTGAATTTTTCATTGCAATGTAGGTTTGGGATGGATTGTGAAAGGCTTTGAATGCCATGTTAAGGCATCTGCACTTTATTCTGAGAAATAAGGAGGGAGGACCCTCCCCTGAAAGCCCCATGGCATGCTCAGAGCCCCTGTAGGCTGGAGTCACATTCCCTAAGCCTCCCAGCTGTGTACCATGGGCAACTGGCTTAAATCTCCAGCCCTCAGCTTCCTTGTGCATAAAACCTGGTCACATTAAAAACATATATTTCGTGTTGATTTTTAGAGAAAGAGAGAGGAAGGGACAGAGAGATCTGCTGCCTCCTGCACATCGTCCACCAAGGATCGAGCCCTAAACTCAGGCACGTGCCCAGAATAGGAATTGAACTAAACCAATAACCCAACCAACTGAGCCACACCCTCCAGGGCAAACCTGGTCACATTTTGAGTTGGTGGGTTTAAATGAGATAGTTTTTGCAATGTATTTAGAACAGTGTCTGGACAAGGTAAATGCTCGATAAATCACAGTAGTTATTATACATAAAATAAAATTAAAAGAACTCTGCCTCACCAGGTCGATGGAAGAATCAATCGGGATCAAAGAGGTTATGGCAGTTTGCACTTGACTGTACTGTGTCCCGGGAAGATGTTTCCTTGATTGTAATCACCACTGGCAATAAGAGACACCTTAGTCTAATGACTATCTTTTCGTGAAACAAAGTAACATCAAATATACACACTTAATAATAACATGGAACCTGATTTCAGAAACATTTAAATATGAGAAGGGGGTGTCTTCGAATGGGGGAAATGAAGTATTGATAGTTCAATGTTTCAAATAATTAAAGAATGTTCTCATAGAGTCTATTACCAGTTTCCCAAAACTTGAACACGATATTGCTTACTTAATGTTAAAAGAGCACTGGGCATAATTTAATCTTTCCTTGCAGCTTTTGAATTTCCTTGAAGGCAAGATCAGCAATTTTGAAATACACTTTTAGGTCCTCTGGCTCAATGGTTCTCAATCCTGCCTACACATTAGCATCCCCCCTGAGAGCTTTTTGAAAGTACCGTTGCCTGGGTCCCATTTCAGACCAATTAACTCTGAGTCTCAGAGGGGAGGAGCCTGAGCACTGGAAATTTTCAAAGCTTCCCAAGTAATTCTGACGCTCAGAGTCCGAGAACTGCTCCTGCTAGCAGGGGCCTAACCCACAGAGGGTGCCATCTGTGTTTGGAGAGGAGGTTGAAGAGGACTTTGGAGGCTGGGACACGGAGGGCGGAGTACACCACCACATAGAAGCTCACTGTTATCTTGTAAAATGGGAGCTACTAAAGACGTTTAACAAAATCGTTAATCCAGCGTGAGTTCAAGTGAGAAGGACGACTCTGGCGACCTGTGGAGCAGAACTGGAGTTGATAAGACTGGAGGAAGAGAACCTCGAGTGGAAGTCCCCGCAGCCATCCAGACTGCACCAGTCATCTGCTGCTGGGTAACAAAGCAGCCCCCAAATCTAGTGGCTTAAAGCGGTGATTTATTGTTTATCCTGATTCTGTGGACTGGCTGGCAGTTCTGCTGCAGGTCTTGCCTGTGCCCCTTCATGCAGCTGAATTCAATTGGAGGGTCGGCTGGGGGCTGGGCTGGCTGTAATGACTGGACCTCTCTCCATGTGGCCTCTCATCCTTAATTTCTTCTTAGCATTAGAAGAGTTCTTCTCAGCAAGAGAGGGGAGGTAGAAATGGCAAGGTCTTTTAAGGCCTAGTCTTGGGAATCATATGATGTTACTTCTTCCATCTTTCATTGGCCAAAGCGATTCACGAGAGCAGCACAGATTCAAGAGGAGGGGAAATAGGAGGCATGACAAAGTCACGTTTCAAAGGAGCGTGCATTTGATAGGGGACATTTGTGGCCATATTTTGCCACACAGATGAACGGTACTGCAGCCTGGCCTAAGGCAGGAGCAGTAGACAGAAGTGAATTCATTCATTTAGTTAGTGAGGTAGTCTTTTCTTCAATAATTTACTGAACACCTCCCGGCTACCTGGCACTTTTCTAGACATTGGGGATAAAGCTGTAACTGACAATGGCAGAGTGGTACTGCTCTTGGGGAGTTTACAGTCTAGGGGGTAGGGAGACATAGAGTAGAAAGCAAACTACTGTAGCAAGAAACATAAAGTGGGATAAGGGATCACAGAGGGTTATTTTAGGCCTTTTGGAGTAAGGAAAATCGGAGCGGAAACCTGAATGAAGTGAACCATCCAGATGTTTGGCGGTTGCAGAACATCAAGTGCAAAGGCCCTGAGGCAGGAGCATGCTTCACATTTGAAAAATAACAGGAAGTCCAACCTGGCCAGCATGGCTCAGTGGTTGAGCATCAACCTATGAACCAAGAGGTCACAGTTTGATTCCCAGTCGGGGCACTTGCCTGGGTTGTTGGCTCGATCTCCAGTGTGGGGAGTGCAGGAGGCAGCCAATCAAGGATTCTCTCTCATCATTGATGTTTCTCTCTCTCTCTCTCTCTCCTTCTCCCTTCCTCTCTGCAATCAATAAAAAATATATATATTTTTAAAGTTTTAAAAAAAGAGGAAGGTCATTGCTTGGACAATATTTGTAGTGGGGAAAAGTGGTGAATAAATGTCAGAATCTCGGTATATTTTTTTGTTGTTTTTAAAGAGTTTTTTTTTTAACATATATTTTTATTGATTTCAGAGAGGAAGGGAGAGGGAGAGAGAAATAGAAACACCAATGATAAGTGAGAATCATTGATCGGTTGCCTCTTGCATGCCCCACGCTGGGGATCGAGCCCACAACCCAGGCATGTGCCCTTGACCGGAATCGAACCTGGAACCCTTCAGTTCACAGGCCGATGCTCTATCCACTGAGCCAAACCGGCTAGGGCACGAATCTAAGTATATTTTAAAGGCAAAGCCAGTAGATTTTAATAAAATCTGGGAGGAGAAATAAAGAAGTCCGAAGCTTTTGTCTTGAGTAATTGGGTGAATTGTGGTGCTTAGTTTACTGAGATACGGGGGCCCGAGGAAGGCATAGATGAATTGAGGGAATGGCAAGTTTGGTTTTGGATAGGTTATGTTCAGGATGCTGGTTTGACTTCCAGGTGAAGATGGCTGTAGGCCATTGAGTCTGGAATCCGGGTTGTGGTTGCAGATAGAAATCTCAGTGTTATCAAGGGCTACATCAAAGCTTGAGCCTGGATGGATCACTCAGGGAGTGGGTTTGACAGGAAATCTGAAGCCTGAGCCCTGGGGCACTGCAGCCTGCAGGGGTAGGTTGAGAGGGAAGATGCAGCCAGGGAGACGATAAGGAGTGGAGACTGATAAGGAGTGCACAGTCAGGTGGGGGCATGAGGAGGACTGTGGGCTCCTGGAAGCCCAGAGGGAAAGTGTTTCCAGAAGAGTGGGATCGGTGTTGAACGCTGCTGAGCCGTCAGGTAAACTGAGGCAGAGAAAGAACTCATCATTTGGATTAGGCAACATAGAAGTCACTGGTGATCTTAAGATTAAATGGAGCAGAGGGGAGTGGCTTGAGAAGAGAATAGGATAATTGTAGAGAAATGAGGCTCTGTGTGTGTGTGTATACACACGCGAGTATTTGGTTGAGAAAAACTGGAGAATATTCATATGTTAGTGGAAATAATTTGCTAGAAAAGTAAAATGATCACTGGTGCAGGAGAAAGGGGGACAATTGCAGGAACAAAGGGCATGTGATCTGGTGAGCACGTGGAGCAGGTGGCCTAGGTAGCAGCAGGGACAATGCTTCCATTGTATGGGGGGGGGGGGGGAGCAGAGCATATGGGCTCAGACGCAGGTAGATCGCAAGATTTGGCATTCAGAGAGCGTGGAGGGAGTCAGGAGGCATTTGGAAAGTAGAACGAGGAATGAAAGGCTTTAAAGCATCTCCCGGGGAGACCATCTCTTATCTGCACCCTTGCCCGACACCCGGTCTGTGCGGGGCCTGGTGCCAGGCCGAGGGGCTCACCGATGACTCACCCACCCGGTGTTCCTGCTGAGGAGAGAAGTTCAGTCTCAGAAGGGACACAGACCTGTAAACTGACAGCTTCAGTGCACTGTGCTAATAATAAAGACGTGTACAAAGTGTTTTGAGAACAAAGGGCGTGAGTAACTCTGCCTGCAGGGGTCAGAGAAGGCTTCTGGGAGGTGAAATTCAAATTAGGCTTCGAGGAGGAGTGAACTTTATCAGGCAGCCTGGGGGAGGAAGGTCATTCAAGGTGGAAAGAATGGCATGTGAAAACCACTGAGCTGAAAACCATCCTTTTACTGCTTTTCTGGCTCTTCCACCTGTCTCTTCCCCCCCTCTCCCCCCCTCCATTCCCAAGCTGCCGCCTCTCAGGCTTTCTTAGTTCAAGAGGAAATTTTTCTTTTTGGAAAGTTTAATAAACTTCCGTTCAGCCTGTACCGAGTCATGACAAAGGTGTGTTTCACACTTACACGTCTCAGATGTTATTTTTTGCACTTGAAGAACAAGCTATTTTTAAAGAAATCCAAACTCACTGGGACTCAGCGAGGACAGTTTCTGTGACCTGTTTTCAAGAAGTGAGCTTTGGAAAGGAGCACAGTGACCAGGGGTGGCAGAATCAGAGGGCCTGGCAATTCTTTCTTCTAAATGTTTCAGCGAGCCAGTGAGCAGTGTCACCTTTCTAAGCTGCGCGTTTTATCTTGGCTGTCTGTTCTTCTGGAAAACTCGCAGGGAGCATGCAACAATTACCCAGTGACAGAATGAGGGGAGATGAGGCCACCACTCTCTCAGAGGTGAACCGAGATAGTGGTAGAAAGGATGGAGGGAAGGGATGGATTCGAGAGGGGTTTAAATGGTGCAGTGCCCTGGCCAGTGTGGCTCAATGGTTGATGGTTGACCTATGAACCAGGAGGTCACAGTTTGATTCGTCAGGGCACATGCCCGGGCTATAGGTTCGATCCCCAGTAGGGGGCATGCGGGAGGCAGCCGATCCATGATTCGCTCTCATCATCGATGTTTCTATCTCTCTCTCTCTCCATCTCCCTTCCTCTCTGAAATCAATAAAAATAGATATTTTTAAAAACGGTGCAATGAATAAGGGACTGTTTTTTTTTTTTGTTTGTTTTTTGTTTTTACCCATGCTTCAGAAGTGTCATTGTGCCCATCTATGTAGCTTGCCTCTGCCGGGAGCCGGTCCATGCTTGCTGTTTCAAGGGACCTGGCATATATGGCATACTGTTCTTAATATGTTTGCTCACCTTCTAGGCACTATGTGTTTTAACCAAGGTCTCTGAGAAAGGTTGTTTCCCCAGGTAGGGATTTTCCCCTGAAGTTAGGGAGGGAATAAAACCTCTTAACTAAGTGCCAGGTGGGTAATTAATCACTTTAACTACGAACAATCATGCTTAAGCTACATAGTCTTTACTCCCTGGAATGGAGATAAGAAACGCCCTAACCTTTGAAATAGAGATTGATAGGATTGGAATCAACTGGTATAAATACAGATGTAAGAACACAGAACTAAGAAGACAGAACAAAGAAGACAGAACCTACACAGAACGTTCTCTAGAGACAGATGAACTTCGCTGGAGAGAACATGGCAAAAGATCCTGGAAAGAAACTGGCCTCAGAACCTAAGAGACAGAACCTAGTGAGAGAACATGACAAAAGATCCTGGACTGAACCTGACTACAGAAATTGGCAAGAGAACCTGACTAGAACCTGGTGACTGAACCTGGCTGGAGAACCTGGACAGAACCTGGCTGGAGAACCTAGCGAGGGAACATGGCTACTGAACCTGGCTGGGAACCTGGACAGAACCTGGCTGGAGATCCTAAGCAGAACTTCGCTGGAGATCCAGACCAGAACTTGGCTAGAGATCCTGGCTAGAGATCCTGGCTAGGCTGCTGATCAACTGAACGCTGTTTCCGTGTCATTCCTTCTTCGCCGACTCCGTCCACACCTTTGGGGACCCCTGGACCCGCTGGGGTTGGACCCCGGCATGCCTCCTCCCTGTATGGGCCACCAGTTCCTTCCATCCCTGAACACACTTAGCATTCCTCTATAGAGTCTGGTCTGGCTTGTGACTACTTGGACCAATTGAACACAGGGTAAGTGACTATGGGCCAGTCCCAGGACTAGTCCTTAAGACTCTTTTTTTAAAAGTTTTTATTGATTTTTGAGAGAGAGGAAGGGAGAGGGAGAGAAAAACATCGATGTGAGAGAGTAACATCAATTGGTTGCCTCCTGTATACCTCCCACTGGGATTGAGCCCACAACCCCGGCATGTGCCCCAACCCAAAAATTGAACACAAGGCCCTTTGGTGCATGGGACAACACTCCACCAACTGAGCTACACCAGCCAGGGCCACTTTTAATCTAGCTCAGTCCCTTCTTCTCCCTTAATCCCACTTTTCTTTTGCATGCTTTTTACTTATTGCGGTAACTGGATCAGTTGTCCGTCGAAGAGTCTACATTCTGAATTCGGCTGATGGCTTCCTCGTGGTGTCATTTACTTATACCTCTAGCCCCTGCAATTACTGTAGGTGCTAAGTTTTATTGAAGGCCTTCATTGGATTCAGGTGAACCCTTTTTGGCCAGGGTAGAGGTGCTGTGTACTTTAGAGGCACAGAGCCTGTGTTCCTCTCACTTTTAGTGAAGCTCACATTTATCAGAGGGTTTAGGTGGTGACACCCTTATTTCTTCATTGAAAAGTTTCCCATCAATCCTTCATTCAAAGGTTTTACCATGTATTATGCCCGTTGCCTAAATCAGGTATATTATTAGGGTTTGCAAAATGGGGTTTGCATATTCCTTCTGACTTATTAGGTAAAATTCTGCTGAGTACAAGAACTATCTCTTAACCTCTAGGACTAGGTGGTTCCCCTGAAATATAGTCCATAATGGAAGGCAGAAAAAAAGACTTAATTCTTTTTCTTTTTTTTTAAAAAAGACACGCTCCAGTTTTTATGAAATTTCCAGGAGAGAATTGAATAGCAATGTTGATAGTTCCAACTCAGATTTAAAATTGTAAGTTTTTTTACTTAACTTTTTGATATGATACTTGTAACTCTTTTGTCTTGAAAATCTGGGGTCCTAATACCATTGATGTAATTACTACACGTCTTATCCCATGAGAGACATTTTTTAAATGGCAATACTATAATTATGACCATTACTAACAATAAGACTGTTGAGAGAAGTTTAAGATTTCTTTGTGTCCTCCCCTGCCCCTTTATTCTTAGAATATATCTCATGGAAGATGTGTGGTCAAAAGTATTTTGTTTTAAGGGGTCAGTTGAATTCATTCACTTTTTTCTGTATGGTTGTGTTGTCAACCTCATATAAAGTTATGTTCATGTTTTTCATTTTAGGGATTTTTAAAAATATATTTTATTGACTTCAGAGAGGAATGGAGAGGGAGGGAGAAATAGAGAGGGAAGAGAGAGAGAGAGAGAGAGAGAGAGAGAGAGAGAGAGAGAGAAAGAGAGAAAGAGAGAGAGAGAAGAAAGAGAGAAACATTCATGATGAGAGAGAATCATTGATTGGCTGCCTCCTGCACACCCCCCACTGGGGATTGAGCCTGCAGCCCGGGCATGTGCCCTGACCGGGTATTGAACCTTGACCTCCTGGTTCATAGGTCAACTCTCAACCACAAAGCCACGCTGGCTGGGCGGGATTATTTTCAAATGTATATGATTTAAATATTTTCATGAATCACTTAGGATATGTCAGAGTCCCAGCTAGATAACCAGGCTCATTCAGAGAAGCTGCACCTCCAATCCTTTCCCTCCACTCTGTTCTCTTTCTTCCCCATAGAAACCAGTGTAAAGCTTGGGTTCTCAACCCCAGCACTATTGTCATTTGGGGCCAGATTATCCTTTGTTATGGGGGGCAGGGGGATGGCTCCTGTGTATTGTAGGGTGTTTAGCAGCATCCTTGGTCCTTATCCACTAGATGCCAGTTGCAGTTAAAAGTGTCTCCAGACATTGCTAAATGTCCTGGGAAGGGGTTTGGGGGGCAAAAGTGCCCCTAGTTCTGAATTACTGTTTTAAGAGGAATGCTTTCTTACTGGCTTGACATTTTGATTTCCAGTCTAAGATATCTGCATTTAAGGTTAAACCTGTCACTTTAGGCAATTACTCTGCACCAAAGCAAGAACTAAAATATGGGCATCAGGTTTCATTTACAAGGTGGCTGTCCCGGTGATCCAGAATATGCTTATATTATTATTTGTAGATTGTAACTGAAACCAACACACTTTTTAAAAAAATATTTTTTTATTGATTTCAGAGAGGAAGGGAGAGGGAGAGATAGAAATATCAATGAGAATTATTGATTGGCTGTCTCCTGCATGCCCCCTATTGGGGATCAAACCCACAACCTGGATATGTGCCCTTGACTGGAATTAAACCCTGGACCCTTCAATCTAAAGGCTGACGCTCTGTCCACTGAGCCAAACCAGCTAGGGCCCAACATACACTTAAAAACTTCCCTTAGAACACGAGGACCCTGAAAATATGTCCACCCAGAGCCCCGGACACCTCGGCACTCGCCCTGGCTTGCAGAATGGCAGGGCTGGGAGGTTTCGCAGAGCCTCCCTGCTGTCTGGAAGCTTTCTTATTCTAAGGCTCTAGAACAGCCGTGGGCAAACTACAGCCCGCGGGCCGAATCCGGCCAGTTTGAAATGAATAAAACTATTGAAAAAAAAGACCGTACCCTTTTATGTAATGATGTTTACTTTGAATTTATATTAGTTCACACAAACACCCCGTCCATGCTTTTGTTCCGGCCCTCCCGTCCAGTTTAAGAACCCATTGTGGCCCTCGAGTCAAAAAGTTTGCCCACCCCTGAACTAGAAGCTGGCATTTCAGACTGGGGTGGACAGCACAGTGATTGAGAGCACCGGGCTGACTCCCCGGTCTTCAGCTTCTCAACGCTATGATATAGTGCATGTTACTCACCTTCCCGGAGCCTTCCTCTCCTCGACTATAAATTAAGATGAACACTGTATTTACTTCATGGGAGTGTTTCAAGGATTAAAGACATAATGCATGTCAAGTGCATAATATACGGTGTGGCATACAATAGGTGCTTAGTAAATGTTGGCGAGGCAGTGGTGCCAGGAAACACTCAGAGCGTCCGATGCAGGAGGAGCTGCGCCCTAGAGTGTGAATGCGTTACTTAAAGAGTTAGAAAATTGGGCTTTACTTTTCTCTTCTAAAGGGAAGTCATTGAAAACATCATGTTCCCGTTAAAACAAACATGGGGATAAGTGGTGAAATTTGTGTGGCTTTTAAAGATAAAATGTGAGACTTCAAAGAAATGTGATGCTGGAGGGGGATGGGTCTGGGCCTTATCCCCAGAACGCCAGGGAGAGCCTGTGTCCTCCGATGGGGAGAACTTCGGTGGGACAGGTTCAGCAGCAGCTCTCGGCTATTTTGCATCGTGGACTGATAGAAATTAAATATTACAGATTATGTCACAGAAATTAGATAGTAGAAGAAATTCTGTAGAAAGTGGGGAATTCCTGATCAGGAATCCCTGTGCTTCTTGTCCAGTCCTCTCCTTCCAAATTGCTCTGGGTTTGTTACCCAGGGAAGAGGAACGGGAGAGCCTTCTGGGTATTCATTCAGCACACATTCATGAAGTGACTACTAGATACCTGGCACCATTCTGAGGGATATGAAGAAAGCATATCAAACACACCTTCTGCCTAATATCAGTGGCTACCATGGCCTCGCTAAGGGAACTGAACTGGGAAGGCTTGGGGTTTAGAGCAGTGGTTCTCAACCTGTGGGTCGCGACCCCTTTGGCCCTGTCACAGGGGTCACCTAAGACCATCCTGCATATCAGATATTTACATTATGATTCATAACAGTAGAACATTACAGTTATGAAGTAGCAACGAAAATTTATGGTTGGGTCACGTCACCACATGAGGAACTGTATTTAAAGGGCCAGAAGGTTGAGAACCACTGGTTTAGAGGAAAGACCTGCAGTTCATGGACAGTTAGGTAGCGTGGGAAATAGCCAAATGGAGATGCTGAGTGGGCTGTTGAGTGAGCGTTCTAGAGCATAGTTCTCACTTGGGGCTTTTAGACAGTCGTGGTGGAGTTTGGGTGGGCATCATGACAGTTAAGGGGGGGGAGGGGTGGGAAGCCAGGTGCCCTGCAATGCATGGACACTATTGCACAACTTTTGAATGTCACACTGAACATTTATGTAGGTGAAAGTCCTATATACAATTATATGCTCCTAACAACTAAGTTCATTTTTCATATAAAGACAAAGTATATCCCGGCATGGTTTTAATATTCCAGGGAGGCAAATACCATGCAAAGTGAGTGGAGATGATACCTCGTTGTGTTCAGACTCTACCAAGTGTTACTCACCATGTCAGAAAGTCACGTCAGCAACAGCGACTCCATTATAGTATTTGAGTCTCCAGTCGGCATCTATAGCTGTTTACGTTGGGTCAGTGCTTCTCCAACTGTGAGGTACACATGATTCCCTGGATAGCATCCTTCTTTCCCTCCCTCCCTCCCTTCGTTTTTTCCTAGGAAATGGAAGAGACTGTCTGGGTAATATTGGAAAGAACCCAGCGGAGAAGGCGAGGCTGACCGTAGCAGCAGCGAGGGGGCAGGTTGAGGAGTGAAGTTCCTCAGAGGGGAGGAAAAGCCGGCACCCGACACAGTAAAAGGACCTGGTCTTTGTTGAGAGGAGCTGGTTTTGGTAAAAGGAGATAAGGGAGAGAGAATGGCTGGAGATGCAGGCAGATTTAACGCGATGCAGGAAGTTGAGGATGTCACATCCCCTGGGTCCCATCCCTCACCCACAGCAGGACTCGCAACCTCTCTGTCTTCAGCTTCTTTCCGTAGAGCTGGTCTGTGGCTGGCGGAAGGATGGGGAAATGAGAAACAGGGGGACCATACTGAATTCTCTACGTCCCAGGGCAAGTGCGTTGGAAAATAATATACAAGTAAATTATCATTACTGCTACCACTAATTGTTAGGATTGTTCTTCTAGGGCAGCTTGATCAATAGGACTTCTTGCAACGATGGTAATGTTTTATATCAGCGCCATGCAATGTGGTAGCTATGGAGCACTTAAGACATGCCTACTGTCACTGAGGAACTGCATTTTGAATTTTATTTAATTTTAATTAATTTAAATTTAAATTTAAATAGGATCTTGCAACTCTATGATACAACGGACACTAGCCACAGGTGTTTTCTGCCTGGGCCTCGGTGTCCGCTATTTCCTTCTCTTCGTGGGGTGGGGGTGGGGGGATGGAGGAGTCAAATGAGCTAAGGTGTGAAGGCACTTGGAGCTGTGAAAGGCTGCACTCCGCTCATGCAGGGGAGCTAACCCACCTCCCATTACAAGGCGCCTTTCGTGAGAATGGCTCAGCCCTGAGCCAAGGATATGCTCCCCAAGTGCCTCTTCAGACCCCTGCCTTTCCTACCCTGTTGGCTGCTCCCTTCTCTGTAGGCTATTCAAGGTTATTTGATTAGTGTGCATCTCTCCCACTGGCCCCCAGCCCCAGGAGGGCAGGGCTGTATAGCTGTTTGCTTGCTCTTGCATCCCTAGGGAATCGTACATAGCAGGCCCTCAGTAAATATTGGTGCAATGAATAGATGAAACAGGAAGTACTGGTGTTTGAATTTAGGTGTGATTCCAAAGCTCACTGAGCTCTAGAATTTTACATCTTATTACCTTCCCCTGTTTATAAGGGTGGAAATACTGGAAAAAAACCCAAATATTTAACAAAGGGAGTGGGCTTAATTAAATGATTCTTAAGATACAACACTATACAAAAGAATATTCAGTGACATAAAAGAGGTGTATTTACTTTATATTGTTAATTGAAAAAATAAAAACTGAAGGGGTTACTATAATCTCACTTTGTACAAGTTATGTATTGATATGCATGGGAGAAGTTTGGAACAATAGACACAAATATTAACAGTGATTGCTATTGCTGGTTGGGAGTAGGAGGTGGTATGTTTATTCTTTTTTTCTAAAACATATTTGATCTTTTTAGGAAATGTACTTAACACTTTGCAGGCAGATCAAGAGCATTCTCGTGTTTTCATATTACACAGTGTTTTACACAAATGTTAAAGGCACGCCTTAAAATTAAATACCCATTGCATTTTGAAGTTATTTATTACATGTTCTTACAAGCTAATATCTTTTTAAAGTATGATACTTTGTAAAACATTTTTTGTACTCGTTCAATGGAAACTTATCTGGCCACTGGGTAAAGCTAGCAGTAAAACTACTGGTGCACAATGTGTTAATATATCCAGAAAAAAGCAAAAATAGAGAGTAGATTAGTGGTTGCCTATGGCTGGGGGTGGGAATAGGGATTAATAGTAAATAGGTGTGAGGGATTTTATGGGGAGTCTGTAAAAGTTCTAAAACTGATTTATATTGATGTCGCTTCACTCGGCAGAGTTACTAAAAGTCCTTGACTTGTACACTTGAAAAGTGTGAATTTTATTTTATATATGTATGTATATTTTAAAATTTATTACATATGTGTGTGTTTTTTGTTGTTGTTGTTGTTAATCCTCACCTGAGGATATTTTTCCCATTAATTTTTAGAGAGGGTGGAAAGAAGGGTGAGAGACAGAGAGAGAAACATCGATATGAGAGACACATCGATTGGTTGCCTCCCACAGGAGCACCAGCCAGGGCCGGGGATGGAGCCTGCAACTGAGGTACGTGCCCTTGGCCAGAATCGAACCTGTGACCCTTCAGTCCCTGGGCTGATGCTCTAACCACTGAGAAAAACTCTCTAGGGCTATATGTATTCTTTAAAAAATCAAAACAATGCAGTATTTAAAGGCCCCCATCCCACACCCAATTCCACTTTCTAGGCATAATAGTAATAATTGGTGTTTACTCTTTTCTGACTGTTTTCTATGCAGAATCCAAGTATTACATTATAGATATGTAACTTTCTGCAACTTTTCTTCTTTCTCTGGACATACATTGTAGGACATGAAAAACTTAACAGTAGTTTCCCTGGGAAGGTGGGATTAGGGGTAGAGGGAGTTGAGTGGGGGGCAGGAAGGGAGAGGCACACTTGAAATTCGAGTTTTCTTTACTTTTGTATTATTTACATGTTTTTTGTCAGGAATGTTAGAGTTATAAACTCAATAAAGATACTGGAATAAGAGATACCACTGAGTGCTTAATGCTGTGCAGTGCTCCTGTTTAAAAAATGTTTGTAATTTACCAAGTGCCAGGCGCCAGTACTGAGTGTTTGAGATACATTGTTTCATTGAATCTTTGAAACAACTCTATGAGGTACTCCTGTTATAGTCTCATTTGATAGATGCGTAAACTAAGACCTAGGCTGGTTTTCCAAGGTTCCACAGGTAGTGTGCAGTGACCTTTATGCCGTGGCATCTCTTCTCCCTCTAGCAAACTCATGTCCTTCCTGTAAAGCCCAGCTTTAATGATCTCATCTCACGTGCACCTGTGGTCCTGCCTAACCCACTCAAGTAGGGATGACCCTGTTCTCAAGGGGCTTACCGTTCAGGGAGGAGACAGACAGCTAAACAATGGCAATGCAGTGCCACAGAACGCGTGGTTTAACAGGCCATGTGCAAAGCAGAGGGAGGTTAGACAGTGTGCCCGAAGCCTCCATGCAGCTCCTGAGAGAGTGTGTTCTGAGTGGACTGATAAGAACTACAAGGAGTTTCTCCGGAGGACTAAGGGAAGGTGTGGGTGGTTGGAGATGAGGAGGGCGTGTAGAAAGGGATTTGCCGCTCAGCACCTGGCTCAGGAGGCTCAGAGGCTCAGAAGTGTTGCAAACCTGGGCATCTCCCGGCAAGGACCGTTCTGAAGTGCAGTGTGGCTGCAGGGTCAAGTTGGCCTGAAGGAGGGGCGCAGGGAAAGGCTTGCACCTTGAAACTTAACACCAGATCATCAAGCTTTTGAGTTGTTAGAATGTTTACACTTTATCCCGTGAATGAAGCAGAGCTGTTAAAATGTTTGAGTCTGGTGTATTAGAAAGATGGGAAAAGGCTCGAAGGGGACTCTTGTGAGGTCCCTCCTGGACCCCAGCCCTCCCAACGCTTTGTGATCAGGTCAATTCTGCCCCAGTCTGGGAACTCCTTCAGGGCAAGGACTTGTCTCTTCTGCCTGTGCATCCTAGAACCCAGCACAGCACCTGGCATACAGCAGGTACACTCAGTAATGGCCACGCTGGCAGAATATTCTGCTGGGTGCCAAGAAGATGCTGACTTTCTGAAATAAGAAGCAGATCTTCATATCTTCCCCAGAACCGCCTGGGTAGTGTTCAGCCAAAGTCTGACCCAACTATAAAGAGGTCAGAGAGGCCCTGGACCCAAAATCAATCCAGAGGGGTCCATTCTGGTAGGAGAAGGAGAGGTGGTTACTGACGGAGCTGTAACAACTTCTGTTCAGTGCCTACTATGTGCTAGGAGAATTCACACCTATTGCCTTTCCCCATCTCTCCAACAGCTCTTAAACCGGAATCATTGTCCCAGCTTCTCCGACCAAGATATTGAGGATCAGAGTGGTTCTGTAATTGGTCAAGGTCACACAGCTGGTAAGTGTAGGCGTGCGGATACTGGGATCTCTTCTCCCCCTGGGGAGGCACTGCACGAGGCAACTACTCTGTTTGCGTAGCGGCTGGGGTTGGGGGGAGGGGGCACCCCGTTCTGGGACGTGGGGATTTGGAGCCCGGTTCATCGCGGCGGCCCAGAGCCGCTCCCAGATTCGGAAGATACGAAGTTTCCGTGCATCTCGCTGGCTTCCTTGCGCAGCGGGTCCCCGCTCCGCAGCAGTTACGCCGCTAGCGCAGCAGGGCTCAGGTGCTGCAGCGGGCGGGGGCCGGGCGGCGGGAGGAAGGCGGGGACGCAGTTTACGTAAGCGTCCGCTCACAGGTGCAGGCGGCCGCCACCCGCGCGTGCTCCCTGCGCGTCCCCAGGTGCGCAGTTGGCGCAGGCGGCGGGCGCTGGCCGGCGCTCTCAGGTGCGGCAGGGCGCGCGTGGAGGGGGCGCGCGGCGTGCAGGGGGCGGGCTTTCCGTTCCCCAGCAGCCGCGGGGCCCGCCCCCCGGCCCGGCCAATGGGCGCGCTCGGCGGCGTCACGTGCTTGCCGCCGCTGCCGCCGGAGCGGAGACCAGAGCCGTGAGCGCCACCAGGGCAGCAGCCGCCGCCGCTGGGCTGAGAAGCCGGAGACGCGGGCTGACGAGGTGGCGGCGGCGGCGGAGCGGGAGCGGGCACCGGGCGCGGGCCGAGCGCGGCGGCGCGGGTAGGCTGCGGCGGCGGGGCAGGCGCCTGCGCGGCGGGCCGTCCCGGGCGGGCGGGCGGCGGTTAAGGCGGCGGTTAAGGCGGTTGGCGGAGCCGGCCGGGCCCCGCATTGTTTGTTGTGCGTCCTTAGCAGCGGCGGCGGCGGCCGGGGCGGAGAGCCCTGCCGGCCCCCGCGGCTCCGGCATTGTGGCCGCCGCCGCCGCTGCAGTGCCCGGCCGCTCGGCAAGGGCAGCGGGCAACCCTCCTCCCTGGTGGGGACGGGCGCCGGCCCCCAGCGAGGGGAGGGCGTGGACCGCGGGGGACCGGCGCCGGGGGGTCTGGGTAAGACCGAGGGCGAGGGGCGAGGGGCAGGTGTTGGAGGACGTTGGGGACAGGAGCCGGGAGCCGGGGGGGTGGGGGGGAGGCCGCGGGGGGTGCGGGCTGGTGTGGGGGCGCATGTAGGTGGAGGGTGCCGGCCCTACGGGGGGAGAGGGCCTTCGGGCAGGTTCGGGCACCCGCGGGGCCGGGGCGAGTGCGGAGGGATGGGGGACAGAGGCGGGTGGGGGCAGTCTAGGGGGTGCGGGAGAGTGAGGGGAGCCCCGAGGGGGCAGGGGCGAGGTGGTGGGAGTGGAGGAGACGAGGATCCCCGGGAGGATGGGAGCAGCGCCGGCTGGGCTGCGGGTGAGGGGCGGGGGCAGATCTAGAGACGACCCCCGGGCGGAGGTGGGAGAAACGGGGAGGGAGTGTGCCGTGGGGGGATGGGGGGGGTCAGGTCTCCCCGCGACGAGGAGGGAGATGGAGGGCGTTGGGCAGGAGGTGTGCGAGGTAGGCCAGAGGCCTCCGGAGACCTGGGAGGGGTGAGGGCAGGGTCTGGCCACGAGGGGTGCAGCCGAGACCCAGGGGGGAAGCTGCGAGGGGACCAGGCAGGCATCCACCTGGCGGCGGTGCTCAGGGCAGGCGAGCAGAGGGCGGAGGAGGAAGGGGAGGGGAGCGGGGCCTGAGTTTGAGGAGTTTGGGGGAGAGGTGGGGACAGTGGAGTCGGAGGGTGGGGGGGGGGGGAGGAGATGTCTGGGTAGGAGGTGAGCAGGGCATTTCGCGGGTGGCAGGAGAAGATGCACGAAGGGGCTGGAGCAGAAGAGGGAACCTGGGAGTTGGGAGCGTTGGAGGGGGGACAGGTGGAGTGGAGTGGAGTGTGTGATGGAGGGCCCAGGTGCCGGGTGAAGGCCGAGTTCTTGGAGTGGCAGGTGAGCCTTGGGGGCAGATGGAAGGAAACGTTTCTGAGCAGGACGGGTGGAGGGAAGTTGGGGAGAAAGAAGGAGAGGGTGCTGGTGTGCATGTGAAGGGACATCAGCAGAGGGAGGCAGTAGGGGACGGGTTGGAAGGGAAGGCACACGGGTCTGGAGAACAACATTGGGAGGGAGGAAGCAAGGGTTTGGGGTGCTAGACTTTTTTCTGGTAGTGAAGAGCGGGTAGGCAGGGAACAGAGGGCAGGAAGGGGGGGAGACAGGATATTTTGGGGGACGGGATGCAGAAGAATGCATAGTACCTATACCAGGGTAATGGGGTAAGTGCAAGGGAGGGATGTGTGTGGGTCCAGCTGCAGCTAGAAAGGGATAGGATGTCTGTTGGATCGGGGTGGTGGTGGGAACCAGGTGTAGGGCAGGAAATGGCTGTGCAGGTGGAGAGAGTTAGGAAAACAGGTTGCTTAGGAGAGCGTGGAAAGAGCAGGGTGCTGAGGTGTCAGAGAGATTGGAAAACTCTGAGTCATGAGATTAAAGGGGCCAAAATGTTTAGGTCACTGGAAGTATAAGGAAGGGCAGAGTGCAGAAGTTGGGACAACATCTAAAGGGAGGGGATTCCAGATTTAGAGAAACTGGAGCGTGTATGTGTGGATCACGGAATGATGTTAATGGAATATAGAGGATAGTAAGTTATGTTCCATATCTGAAAGTTCATGCTTCTACGGTCAAGGAGATGGTGAAGCCTGGTTTTAGTCCCAGAACCCGTGAATGGGGGATAGATAAGGGAGGGCTAAGTACACATTCCTAAGTTTGCAGGTGTGTAGTGGGGTATCCCAGCACATTGGCCTGATGAGTGGGCAGATAGAGTCATGAAGAATATGCCAAGAGGCATACAGGGTCATGAAGAATACACCAAGAGTGAATAGAAATAGGATTGCAGCAGGTGCAGGGCAGATGTCTTTGTGAAGATACTGTAAGAGCAAGGCCCCGCCTCAGTAACATTCAAGGGCTGTGAATTAGAGGGAGGAAGGGATACCTTGGTGCAGTGTCTCAGATACCCTGGTGCTTTGTGGGTAATGGGGCAGTTTTCAGACATTGAATGATGTAATATCTGAGTCCCATACTAGAGGCAGACAGAGGCAGTAAATACATCTAGCACCCAGAAGTGGCTGGAATGGAGTTCTTCTGACTCTTTAACTCTCTTTTGGGGTATAAACACCTGATCGTGGGATGTCAGCCTTTCCTCCCAAATAGTTCAAGTAAAATTTAGTTGGTGGCTTTTGGATTTAGGAGTATTTTTATGTGAATTGGGGTGAGTAGTATTAGTTTTATTGAAAAAAGAGTTCTGGGATTGTGTGGACATAGGGATATCAGCTTGCCAAATACATAGGATATAACCTTTAGGGTTTTGGGCACAGACATTTCAGTGTAGGTCTCATTCAGTGTTCTGTGGCTTGTGTGAGATTCTTTGAGGCTTGGAAGGATTAAGGAAACTGCTTGAGACTGCCTCAGTATGCAGAATTTTCTAGAACCTTAGAAAATGATTTCCCCTTTGACAGTTGAACATTTAGTTTGTCAGATTTGCAAAAAAAAATATTTCATGTTGCAGAAATAATTTCAATTATCACTTTGTGGGCTTCAAATAGTGAGCTATGTGATACCTAGTATGATTTCAAATAAAAAGTCCACTTTGGTACATTGGGAAGCTTTCTGGGTTGATTAATTTTCTTCTTTTGTCAATTTAGGAAGTATCTTAACGCAGTCATTTATAAGTAAGTTCAAATAATAAGTTCTAGTATAAGTGGGAATCTTGCCCAAACATAATGAGGGCTGAGCAGAACACCACATTTTAAGCAATCTGAATCTGTAAACATAAATAAAAAATAAACTGGAACCTAATCATTTTTGAAACCCAAATTTGAAGTGTATTATGAAGGCAGCAAAATAATGCTCTGAAGGCATTGCTATAAGATTTTATTTTTGGAGGGAAAGGCTTTTAGAGTATAATATGCCTTCCATTGAAACGCTTAATATTTTGACATTTGATATATGTAAAGAATATAATTATAAGGAGCATCTCTGGTCTGACCCCTTTCACTCCTTGGAAGAGAATTTGAGAAGTAGGATAGAAGGTGAATAGAGTGACCTTTGAAAAATATTTCCAATATGGCTATTGTTTCCTCTTGTATTTTTAAGTCCATTGTGGTAGTTCATTTTAATGATTTGAGGCAAGCAGTACTGTCTTCTTCAGAATACTCAATTCTGCCATAGTGTCCTGATCATATATATTGTTCTGTGAAGTCCTATGGTTTGGGATAGTTTGTAGGCACTTTAAAATATTATGCTAAGTTTATGAACCAAGGAAGGAAGTTTATTTAGACTTTGTAGGCTAAATAATTGGGTCTGGTTTTACTTTCAGTGGTGCTTGCTGGACAAGATACTTAATCCCTTTGTGCTTATTTCTCCTCCAGAAACCTGACTCTTTATCTACCTCCCATGAGAACTGAGATGGTTTATATAAAACAAGTGTAAGTCTTTCAGGAAGATTAGAACTATGTAAAAATGGGGGATAGGTGTTATTTCTGTAGTCCCCTTTTTTTCTTTTAGCCTGGTCAAATAATAATTAGTACTTAAGATTTTGGCATTAAATAGGTTAATTTGTAGTGAGAAACTTGGATAGAGATGAAACTTCTGTGACTATCAAGAGATGCCTGTGAATTGAAGTTTGTTCATTCTTTGCTCTACTGTCTACTTACCTTTCCTGGCTCATTTCTGCAGTTGAGTGCTGGTGTCTGAATAATTGAGTAAAGCAGAAGCTTGTGAGAGACATTATGTGTTCTAGCTATAGCCCCCAAATTTTTCTAAGCCTGAATTTCCAGAGACAGAGTACTTCTATCACTTGTGAATGCAATTCGTAAATCAGGGATCATAAACATAGTACATTTTTCTATGTATTTTGCAGAAAATTGAGTAATGCTGAGTAACTTGAGCAGAAAAATAGAGCTATCCCTTCTAGTGGCATTAAACCTCCTTTTTCAGATTTATTGAATAATCTTTCCTTTTTAAAGTTTTAGTTGTTAAGTAATTACCCATCCATTTGAGATTTCCAAGCCCATTGATTGACAGGGGGATTTATTTTTAAATGCTTTTTAAATGTTGTGTTTGGTTTATTTGTTGTAAAGAGCCTCCAGATGCTGGTCATGATAGATATGGCAAAAATGTAAATAGTAAGTTGCTTTATTAGACATTAATTTGCTTGATCTTGGTAATACTCAGCCCCGATAGTACTTGTTCTCTGCTAGCTGATCTAACCATTACCCATCTTACTGCTCTTCTGTTTTTCATTCAGTTTATTGAAAAATTGGGTTGTTTTAAAAATTTGTTTAGCTGTAGAAAAACTTTCTGACAGGTAATTATGAGAGGCTTCATAATCCAGTTTAATTTTAGAAAACTTTATTGCGATGTAAGTTAAATTTATCTGTCAATCAAAACAGAAAGGAATAAAGTAATGAGACCAAATTAATGGTGATAAACATATTTAAATGTTTGAGCCAGAAAGCTCTGCAAATCTTTAACTTTTAGGTCTCGTGTTGAATAGTGAGGTCACCAGATGACCTGATTTGTCACTTTCATGCCTAATTTGAGTTATTTCTTATCTTGAGGGTCAAGTGTGTTATTTTTGAGAAATATGGTGTGTATCATACAAAAGGCATTACATACATGTCTTGCTGATGAATGTAGCAGTCCTGAATTTTAGTTATTTCATATTCAAATTCTCTTAACTTCTGACATAACTAACACTATGCAGAACATCTGCTTTCTTTAGTTAACTTTAGCACAATTTGAAAGGGTACAGTTGATTATATCAATAATAAAATCACAGCCTTGCATTTTGTGACTTCATGGTTCATTTCCATTTGGAAAATGAGAGTTCTGCAGCAGGTTGTGTGATAAATTCTGCAGCGTTTCTGGGTCATGGATAAGATGTCGTTTCTTACTGCACCTGCAGAATTTCCTGTTCTTTGCAGTTTTCCAGGTGCCGGGGCTTTTCACAATATCCTATTGAGCCGATGAACATTTTGTTTATGAATTGAATTTAACCATATTAATCCTATTGACGTAAACAAGTAGTTTTTAAAAGTATGCTTTTAAACATATTTTGCCAGTCTAATTCAGCAAATGTGCATTGACTCTAGGCCCAAAGGTGTGTTTTTTTGCCAGACCTGAGATTTCTTAGTAGGGGTCAGAAGTATTTTTTTGAGTAAAGAATAGGTTATTCTGTAGATAGATTGGCCCTTAATGTGAAAATGCAGTCTATAACTTTGGTTACCTGTATACAGTCAGCGCAAATGAAAATCAGTACATTTTAAGACTGTAAGTAACCTGATAAAGGAGTGGTTTGTTTTTTAAAATTTATTCTTATTATGTTTCTAATACCTACTAAATCTGAAACTCCTCAAACACTCCATCTAGTCATAGGGTTTTGTACAGCTTAGGCAACCTGCATTTTAACCTAATGAAGTATTGGATACTGGGTAGCTCTTAACTTAGGTGACTTTGGACAACTCAGTTTTAGTTAGAAAAGCTGGCGACCTCAGAGGGGAAAGGTGTTGACTCTGTAGGTTGTTAGCAGCTGGAGAGAATAAACATCTAGAGCTCGTAGTATGCATATTTTTAGTTGTTTTTGAAGTAAGCTGTAAATAAGCTTTGAATGTCAAGGTTAGCATGGAAGAACAGACTTCAAACATATTAGTGGTGAGGCTTTAAAAAAAAAGGGTATCGCCTTAGCTGGTTTGGCTCAGTGGATGGAGTATTGGCCCTTGGACTGAAGGGTCCTGGGTTTGATTCCAGTCAAGGGCATGTACCTTGGTTGCAGGAGGCAACCAATCGATGTGTCTTTCTTACATCGATGTTTCTCTCTGTCTCTCCCTCTCCCTTCCACTCTCTAAAAATCAATGGAAAAATATACTCGGGTGAGGATTAACCAAAAAAATAAAAATGGTATCTTAGCCCTGGCCGGGTAGCTCAGCTGGTTGGAGCATCGTCTGGATGCACCAATGTTTCAGGTTCAATCCCCTGTTAGGGCACATAGAAGAATCAACCAGTGAATGCATAAATAAGTACAATAAATCAATGTGTGTTTTTTTTTCTTCCTCTCCCTTCTTCTCTCTAAAATCAGCCAATCAATAAAAATTTAAAAGATATGGTATCTTAAAGATAAGTATTGACTATGATGCTTTCTGGTACACCAGATCTGTGGTAAATGTGGAACTGTATAAAATTGGCTTTTGAAATTAGTCACTATTATTGTTTAGTAGTGTCCTTTATTTCTAGAGCTCAGGGTTCAGATACC
The DNA here is from genome assembly GCF_964212035.1 of Myotis nattereri. Taxonomy (NCBI): domain Eukaryota; kingdom Metazoa; phylum Chordata; class Mammalia; order Chiroptera; family Vespertilionidae; genus Myotis; species Myotis nattereri. The sequence continues at coordinate 74,002,791 of NC_138087.1, read as the reverse complement.
TGGACTTTGGTCACTATGATAGCTGTGTAATATAGGTGAGTAACAGAGTATTTACATTTGGAGAAATGGAGGCACAAAGAGTTGACTCTAGAGGTAGGTAGGCTTTCAGAACACCCTTTCAGACGTTGTATAGGATGTACCTGTTAGTCCTCCAATTTAGCAAGGAAGGTTGATGTCTGGGCAAATTTGAAACCTGTCTCCTTTAGTCAAGCCCTTGAGTACAATAAGGAGAGATTGACTGAAATAAAGCTTGTCCTTTCCTAGGGCTATGAATTAGCAAAAAAATCCAAGGAAAGAGTCTCCTTACAGGTATGCCCAGAGATGACCCTGTGTACAAGCTTGATCTTGTGTTGGGTAGTAGAAGAGTGTTTGGTACTAGGAGACTTGGCTTGGGGTCCAATTCTGCTACTTATTAGTTGTAGGTCTCTCTCCTTATGTGTAAGATTGGAATAAAATTCCTAATTAACAGTTACAGTGAGGATTAAAGAAGATAAAAAAAATTGTAAGCTATGAAGCATACAACATTTTTTTGAAAGGAGGGTTGAGCAGAAATTAAGGGTAGGCTTTGAAGTAATTTGACTTGTAAGCAGCTGGGTTTTTATTTTTTATCATGGCATTTTCACATGTATTTAAAAGAGAAATATAGTACAGTGAACTTCCACATACCCATCATCTAGCTGCAACACTTACCAGCATTTTGCTGCTCTTTCTCACACTTTTTGTTGCTTTTGCTGGAGTATTTGCAGTAAATCTTGGACATCATATACTTTCATCCATAAATACTTCAACCTTAAAAAATAACCACAAAACTATTTTAACCCCCCTAAATGAACAATTTCTTATCTAATCCTCAGAAGGAGCTGTATTTGAAACAGCTCTACCACTCACCAGCTTTGTGTGGTAATCAAATTACTAGCTCTCTCAGAGCTTCTGGTTCCTTATCTGTAACATAAAGATAATAAATACCTCTTGAAGTTATTTTGAGCGTAATGAAATAACATAAAATGCCTAACATGAAGATTCTCAGTAAATTCTATTGCATGCAAATTAGAATTATGGGTTGCCATCCTATGTTCTTTAGTATCACAAAGAGTAATAGTACTCTGGAATTATTGCCCATTAACCTAGTGAAATTTCTCTTCATTGGGCTATTTGATTCTTTGAAATTCTGTAACAGTTAAAATCCTATCCATTCTCCCCCTCTCTCCTGCAACATCATTATTCTCATGTCTACCTGCTCACTTCAGTCAGCATACATCTCTTTTTAAAAATATGTATATTTTTATTGGTTTTCAGAGAGAAGAAGGTAGAAGGAGAAAGTGAACTTTTTTCTTTGTGTGTTTTTTTAGAGTCCGAATCTTTTTTTTTTTTTAAATATATTTTATTGATTTCTTACAGAGAGGAAGGGAGAGAGATAGTCAGAAACATCGATGAGAGAGAAACATCGATCAACTGCCTCCTGCACACCCCCTACTGGGGATGTGCCCACAACCAAGGTACATACCCTTGACTGGAATTGAACCTGGGACCTTTCAGTCCACAGGCCAACGCTCTATCCACTGAGCCAAACCAGTCAGGGCGAGAGTGAACGTTTGATGTGAGAGCAAACCATCAATCTGTTGCCTCCTGCATGCCCCTCACCAGGGATTGAGTCCGCAACCTGAGATGTGCTCTGACTGGAATTGAACCAGCACCCTTTTGGTGCACGAGATGATGCTCAACTAATTGAGCCACACCAGCCAGGGTTACATCCTTTTTTTTTTTTTTTACCTTTTCTTGACCACACTGAGTCTTCCAACTACAACCCAGTTTTTCAACTTCTTAAAAAAGTTGTTTCTATTCATCTACAGTTCTGTTCTTTTCTGAACCTACTCTCATGAGACTTTAAACCCTATCACTTTACTGAGACTGCTCTTGTCAAAACCACAAAGATTAATAATTCTTACTTGACCTGTTAACAGCATTTATTGCAGTGGATGCCCCCTTCCTTGAAATACTTTCTACTCTGGTTTCTAGACACCACACTCTGCTGTTTTTCCTCCTACTTTCTTAGCTTCTCAGTCTCATTTGTTGGTTCTTCCTCATTATTCCTGCTTCGTAATACTGGACCGTCCCATTCTGCTTTTCATTCTCATTCCCTTGGTGATTCCATCTAATCTCATAGCTTTCAATACCATATATTTGATGATGACTCCCAAATTTTTATCTCTGAAATTCCAGGTTTGTGTATCCCACTGCCTACTTTGATGCTTCAGATTATGTATTTATTTTTTTATAATATATTTTATTGATTTTCCACAGAGAGGAAGGGAGAGAGATAGTTAGAAACATCGATGAGAGGGAAACATCCACCAGCTGCCTCCTGCGCATCCCCTACTGGGGACGTGCCCGCAACCCAGGTACATGCCCTTGACCGGAATCGAACCTGGGACCTTTCAGTCCGCAGGCCGACGCTCTATCCACTGAGCCAAACCGGTTTCGGCCAGATTATGTATTTTATTGGCCTCTCAAACTGAACTTATCCCAGAACAAACTCCTGATCTTTACACTGCCCCATCTTCTCTCTGCCCCTCTTGCAGCCTTCCACATCTTAATAAACTGCGTCTTCCTTCATCTTTGCAGTTGCTCCTCCAAAAGTTCAAATCATCCTTGACTCTCTTACACGACATCTGACCCATCAGGAAACCTTGCCAGTTTTATCTTCAAAATATATCCAGATTCTGACCACTTTTCATCACCTTTACAGTTTTAAGTCTCTGTCAGCTCTTCTGAATTACTGTTGCAGTAGCCTTTTTTTGCTCTTGCCCCTTTATAGTCTGTTCTCAATACTGTAGCAGGAATTATCCTTTAAAAACGGTAAGTTGGATTTTGTCTCATAGTCAGAACACTCTGGTGATACCTTGTCTTGCTTAGAGTAAAAGGCCAAGTCCTGCCAAAGCCTTTATGTGCTTGGATCCCTTCTTTTTTCCTCTCTGACCTGATTTCTTCTTTTTGTTTACTCTGTTCTGGCCACAATGGCCTTCTTGCTGTTTCTTTTTTTTTTTTTTAAATATATTTTATTGATTTTTTTTTACAGAGAGGGAGGGAGAGGAATAGAGAGAGTTAGAAACATCGATCACCTGCCTCCTGCACACCCCCCACTGGGGATGTGCCCGCAACCAAGGTACATGCCCTTGACCAGAATCGAACCTGGGAGTCTTCAGTCCGCAGGCCGATGCTCAATGCACTGAGCCAAACTGGTTAGGGCTCTTGCTGTTTCTTTAACATGTCAGGCATATTCCTGTCTCAGGTCTTTTGCATTTGTGGTTTGCCCTGCCTAAGGATCCTGTTTCTCAGATCTATGTGGCACCATCTTTTTCAGATCTTTGCACATATCTCCCCTTTCCAGTGAGGCCTTCCCTTACCACCCTATTAAAATGGCAGCTCCTCGGTTGCTGGCTTAGGCTCCCTTTCTATCCTCTTTTTCTCCATACCACTTAAACCATCTATATACTGTATATCTATATATATACAGTGGGGCTTTGACTTACGAGTGTCCCGACTAACGAGTTTTTCGAGATACGAGCCGTCTGTCAGCCGATTTTTTTGCTTTGAGTTGCGAGCTAAAATTCGGGTTACGAGCCAGCTTCAGATACCCCACCGCTAGTTGGCGCAGCAAACATCACAGTGAACGCCACATCATCAGCCCAGCATCACGTGTCTCACTCGTTCACTTTAAGATTTGACATACGAGTAATTTGAGTTACGAGCTCTGTCACGGAACGAATTAAACTCGTAAGTCAAGGCCCCACTGTAAAAGCCTAAGCGACCATTTGACCCGTAGCTATGACATTTACTGGCCACCAGGGGGCAGACACTCAACGCACAGGTATGGAAACTTGGAACAGACTGATGAATCTCAGAGGGAAGCGGGGGGATGGCGGGAAGAGATTAATCAAAGATCTTATATGCGTACTAGAGGCCCGGTGCACAGATTCGTGCACCGGTGTGGCCCCTCGGCCTGGCCTGAGGGGATCGAGCTGAAACTGGCAGTCCAACATCCTGAGGGGTCCCGGATTGTGAGAGGGCCAGGCTGAGGGACCCCACTGGTGCACGAATTCGTGCACCAGGCCTCTAGTTTGGCTTATAATATATTTTGCTATTTAATGTTGTTTATTGCCTTTTTCACTTTCACTAGAGTATAAGTTCCATTAAGGAAAGGATTAATGATGGCTTTGTATTCTGTAGATCTTAGGCACCTAGAATAGTGCCTGGCACTAAGTATTTGTTGAATAAATCGTTCTTTTATTAGTTGTAGTCTATTACTTTGTAAAGAACACTTTAGCTAGGGTTTTGCTAGGGAATACTATGTACCTTGAAGTCTATGATAATATTTATTCCTGTTATTCTTCTTCATGAGTATCCTTTCTTAAGATCTTGTTAATTTTTCATCATGATTTTGAGTCCTTATTTACTATGCGTAATCTGTGTTGCATTGAGGGATACAGATAAAATATACATAGACCCTCATCTTTAAGAGCTTTCAGTCTGTCAGGGGAGGTGTATATATGAATGATAAAATGGTCCAGGCAGGAAAATATTTCCAGCTAAGGAGACTAAAGAAGAAACTTCAAAGAGGATGTAGTTCGTGATATCTGTGCTGAGCCAGGGAGAACAAGTAAGATTAGATGATGAGAAAATGGGGAAGGGAATTGCATTAGCAGGTAAGAATGCTCAAGACTGCTTTTTTAAAAAACATTTTTTAAATTTTTATTTTTTGTTAATTTTCACCCAAGGATATTTTTCCATAGATTTTTAGCGAGAGTGGAAGGGAAAGGGAGAGATATATATAGAGAAACATTGATTGGTGCCCCGCATGCACCCCAACCAGGGCCTTGGATTGAGCCTGCAACTGAGGCATGTGCCCTTGACTAGAATCGAACCCAGGACCCTTCAGTCCACAGGCCTACGCTCTATCCACTGAGCCAAACTGGTTAGGGCTCAAGATTGCTTTGGGAAGAACAAGTGGTTCATTTAAAGGTAAGGAATATGAAAGGGCTTGGTAGAGTGTAAGATGCTGTTGGCGAGGAATGTTGGAACTACTGACAGAGGCTTTGAGGAAATCAGACTTTGGTCTGTCAACAGTGAGGCTTCAGTGAAAGGTTTTTGGGCAAGAGTGGAAGGTCCTGGCTGGGTTGCTCAGTTGGTTGAAGTGTGGTCCTGTACACCAAAAGATTGCGGGTTTAATTCCTTCCTGGTTAGGGCACATGCCTAGATTGCGGGTGTGATCTCCAGTTGGGGTGCATACAGGAAGCAATTTACCAATGTTCATTCTCTCCCTCTCCCACTCCTCTCTTCCCCCCACTACCTCTTCCTTTTTCTTAAAAAATAATCTATAAAAATATTACCCCAGGTAAAGATTAAAAATGAAAGCCCGAGTGGAGGGGCATTATTAGGGCTGTCTTTATGAATTTGACAACTTTATGTGAAAAGAGAGGCTGAAATGAATACCATGATTAAGATGCTATTGAATAGTTTGAGAAAAAAGTGATAAAGGTAGTTGGAAATGGGTATAAAAAGGATGCTAATGAAACTTGGTAACATGTGAGGACTGAGCAACAAATCTACAAGCTTTCAAGCCTAGTCACCTAGGGAACCCAAGAGAAGTGGCATTGGAAGGCAAGTTTAGTTTTGAGTTTGCAAGTGTGGTGGTGACATCCAGGTGATGATTGTCCTGATAAAAAGAAAATCAGGAATCTTTTTTGAAAGGTTGTTCACCTGTGGCTTTATGCCTTCATTTTGATACAACTAACTGCCAGAAAGAGAGGGGAGACTTAATTGCTGAATCTATTACTGAGGTCTGAATCTAGACAGTTGATTTGGGAAACTTCTGCTAAGGCATCCAAACTTTTTTGATTTGTTAATTGGCCCTACTTGTTTCACTAAGTTTGTTACATAAGTTGCTCTAGGTTGTAAAGCAGCTGGATACAACTGAAATGTTATCCTTAGATCTTTCCATTGGCTATGGATATCTAAGCACTGTCTGTCTAGTATTCCTTTGAAACCAACAGATGAGAGTTCCCACCTAGTCGCCTTGATCACTGTTGAGATCACTTTAATCATGCTATACACCTCTTTCTCTCCTTAGGATTTAGGGGCACGTTGGAGGAAGACAAACCTTCTATCCCTAATTAATGGTAGTTAAGGTGTTCATTGCTAAAACATTTCTTTAACAACCTGTACTTAACAAAATGCCAGAAGATACCAGAAGATTTAGCTGTATTCCAGACAAATTCAAGAACAGATTAAGGTTTGTTTAGATTTATATCCTTTTTAGAGCCTTGTAGCAGGAGAAGTTTTTAACTTGAAGATTACTTATAAGACAAAATAATTATTTGCAAAATAATGTTGATTAATGTATATAATTTTTATTATAGGCTATCCTATAATGCATATTTATTTTATACTTAATGCATTTTTAATAGTTGAATAAAAAGACATTGAGTTTATTAGTTAAAAACTTATAATTCACCAGCTTGGTTTAGAATGAATGGTGACCTTGAGCTTACCACAGTTAGTCATCTTTAAGTCTTTTCCTTTGTGCTTGGCTCATAATGTTGGTGAATAATTTTGGCTCTGCCATTTTAGGGTCTGTTTTTGTTTTCCAGTAAATAGGAGTTAGTAGAAAGAAGCCCACTATCCTGAAAAGAGAAAATTTTCCAGTTTAGGATAACTTATATTTTCAGCTCACTGGAGGTGTGGTGGCTTTTAGTGTGTCAAATTTAGCATATATTGTAGTTAATTTTTTAAAACATCTATGCAATTTTATTTCTACATAAATTGGTTTGCCAAGGATATAAAGTATAACATCTTAAACTTGTGGTGAGACTCTTTTAGCCCTGCTTTGGTCTTTGATAGATGTAGAATTTAAGATATATCCAAAGCAGTTAAGAGATTTGCCCAAAATCACATACCTAACTGGTTGCAGAGTTGGGACAAGGAATGGATTTCTTGACCTCCACGTTTGGGCTCCTTCCACCATGTCAGGCTCCTTTTTAAGAAATGTGGACCAGAAAACCTTGAATGCACTTAGTTTAACTGGTCACATTGCTGGCACTTAATGATGTTTAGTAGGAACAATTAGGGTAGTTTTCCCTTGTTCTTCCGTAAAATACACTTTTTTTTTTAGATTAACCATTTTAAACTGAACAACTTAGGGGCATTTTTGATGCAATCACAATACTGACCAACCATGACCCTACCTATTTCCAAAACATTACCGTCACTCCAAAATAAAGCCCCCTGGCCCATTAAGTAATTTGAAAAGTTATTAAGCAATTAAAATAAAAAATCTTTACTCTGACAATGTCAACAGTAGCAGTTTGTATTATAGGTCACCCCTAGTGCTTTGCCACCTAACTCTGATTTGCCAATGAGAAATAGAATCCTCTTTATTATTTACTAGTAGGTATATTACCTTATAAACAATGGCAACATTACAAAAGAGTAAGGCACATAATGATTAACAGAACTAATAACAGATTTGCATTATGCAAATTATCTCTAATCTTCACACTAGCTTTTCTGAATGGTTGCTATAGATCAGATAAGAAAACTAAGGCTTGTTCAGTAAGTCCAGAATCACTTACCTGGTAAATTGTGCACCTGGGTCTGAATCCATGTCTCTCTGATTTCAAAAGTTGGGTGTTCTATTTGCTAAGTCTGAGGACTTCAGCATAGCAGTGGTTCTCAACCTGCCTAATGCCGCGACCCTTTAATACAGTTCTTCATGTTGTGGTGACCCCCAACCATAGAATTATTTTTGTTGCTACTTCATAACTGTAATTTTGCTACTGTTATGAATCGTAATGTAAATATCTGATATGCAGGATGTATTTTCATTGTTCACGACCCACAGGTTGAGAACTGCTGGATAAGGGAAGGGGAGTTGAGTTTGCTGCTTCTTGTAGTACCTGCAGTAGTAGCCACTCTTCTCCTGACCAGTTATGATCCGTATTCCATAGGGGAAAAGAACAATAGGAAAACCCTTGGAACCTTTGGAACTCTCTAATGGACATAATTACAAACAAAGAAGAAACTGCAATGTAGCTTCTGAGATTTGTTCCTACAAATTCTCTATATTTCCTTTCCATTTATTTTTAGTGAATTACTTCATTTTATTTTTTTAAATACGTTTTTATTGATTTCATAGAGGAGGGGAGAGGGAGAGAGAGAAACATCAACGATGAAAAAGAATCATTGATCGGCTGCCTCCGCACTGGGGATCGAGCCTGTAACCCAGGCATCTGCCCTTGACCAGAATTGAACTTGGGACCCTTCAGTCTGCAAGCCAATGCTCTATCCACTGAGCCAAACCAGCTAGTACTCATTTGATTTTAAAATCATACATTGATTTGCTTTGAGTAGTTAATGACTAGTCTTAACATTACTGGAACTTGGTTGAATTCTCATTTTGAGATACTTTAAAAAAGTGGTGGTTCACTTCCAATGAAAAATAACTCAAATTGTGCTGTTTTGAAGAATTTTTGTAATTACACTTGCCCCAATAAAAACAAAACTAATTTTAACTTTTTTAAAGTTTGAAAGAACTTTTATTAGGCCAGTTTTCAGTTATTTATTTGAAAGTAGCTAGAAGTTACCCTCCTAAACCCGTCATTTTTTTTCCTGTGCTTTGGATGACACCACTTTCTCCTCTGAGTAATAGGAACTAGAGTAATTTGCTTCAATGTGCTGGGCTTGGAGTGAAAAGATGATACCAGGGAAAAGACAGCTTCTTGGCTACTTTGGACAGAAGAGATCTTACCAGGTTTTATGAGCATAATGAGACTATAAGCTATAGCAATAGCAGCCATCTCATATGTTCTGAGTTTAAGTGTATTGATAGTTATCCAAAGAAATAATAGATTTTTCATAGTGACCTTGTGGCTTTTTCTGGTATCTAAACAGTAGGTACTTCCATAAGTAGATTTCAAGCTTTTAAAAATGCCCTTGTAACTTGGCTCAAACGTTAACACGTTATTTTTCTGTTTTGACCTAGGCATGAGGTTTCATTCTCTAGAACCAGCAGAAATGTGTCATGAAGAGTACAGGCTTTGGTGTTGGTCAGATTTGTTTCAAATCCTTTCTCTGCCACTTACTAGCTGTAATACCTTCTTTCACCTTTTAACATGCATATAATACCTCACAACTCTGCAGAGTAGGATTAGAGGGTGATGTCTTTAAAGGGCTCAGCACTGTCTGGCACATACTAACTTGTGTTAAAATTGTAACTGTTGTAGGAAGAAGTCTAAATTTTGGTAGCCTAGACAAGTACCAACATAATGCAAATACAATAAAACCTCATTTAATAATGAATACTGTTCTGCAGTCAATGCATTTTTTCTTGGAAGTGTGTGTGTGCAGGCGCGCGTGTGTGTGCACTGAAGTGCCATGTATCAGTTTTCATGATTTTCTGCAGCTTGCCCTCCTTTTCTCAGAAATGCTTGGCAAATATCTCCATTGATTGTTGTATAATTTACCTCAAAGAATAGATGGTGCTTCCTATACAAGCTAATGATGAGGCATTTGTTCCCCATAGCAGTCCTTCAGTTAGGTCTTTCTGTGTTGCATGCTAATAGATTCTTACCACCTTCAGAGATGTCTGCTTGCTGAATGCCCAAGCTTATGTCAAAGAAGAAAGCTCTGGTTGCCTGGGATCAAGGAAGTACACAGTGCCTGCTTATTTTTATAATATACTTTATGATGATTATTGACTTTAAAGCATGAAAAGCTGTAGTCTGTTAATTTTACTCATTACTTATTCTCCTCAATTGTTCTGTTCAGAAAAGTGTACAAAAGATTAGGTAGGGTTGAGGTTATGATGAATCATAATCCAAGAATATCAGCTACGGATGGGACTCTTTGTAGATCAGCTACACTGATCCTCTTATCTTATAGATGAGAAAACTGGCTAGTAGAAGTTGTGACTAGCTCAAGGACACAGAATAAGTGATAGGTCTGATTTCCAGGCCAGAGTTGTGAAGGTAACCTGGTGGAGTGGAGAAAACACTGGACTTTGGAGTCATGGTCCTGGTTTTGATTTCTGATTTGACCGTTTATTAACTGTATGATCTTTAGCAAGTACATCTGAGTCTCTTTCTTGCTGTTATACTTTGTTTGCAGGGTTGTAAGGATTATGAGATGTAGGAAAGCACAATGCCTGATATATGCTGTGGGCTCAGTAAGTGCTGCCTGTTGTATTGTGCTGTTTTTGTTGATTACTTACAACAGGTCATATGGCTAAGTGATTATTCTTTATGAAATGAGAATGTTGACTTTTTTTGCCAAATCCTTCCACTGAAAATCTAAGTAGTCGTTTATTAGAGGAGAACTGCTTACTGCAAAACGAGTGCAAAATATTCACCAAGAGCTTAGTGAATACTGCTCCAAGTTGTACACTGTTGACATGGTTCTTTTCTGGAAAATTTCTGTATTCCTTAAGTGAAATGGGTCTAGCAAAATCAACCTTTATTTTATTAGACCAGCAGTTCTCAAACTTTTAAACTCAGGACTTCTACACACTCTTAAAAATTATTGAGGACCCCAAAGAGCTCTTATTTATGTGAGTTATATCTGTTGATATTTATATTAGAAATTATATCTGATAAAATTTTATATATTACTATTTAAAAATAACTATTGTATATTAGCACAGATTGTATACATAAATATATATTTTAAGATTTTAGGTTTTTAAATTTTTGTTTCAAATTATAAAAGTAATATCTGTAAGTTAAAATAATAGAACCAAAGTAAAAAGTGAAATTATTTCATTTTTTTCATATATGCACATCGGTCCCTGCAGTCAAGAATTAGCATGTATTCTTCAAGAACTATTTTTATGTAATTAAAATATTCTCTTCCTCTCTCCTTCCCTCCCTCCCTTATTACAAATGTTGTTTGGTGACTTTTAAAAAATTGTATATATTTAAGGTGTACAACATGATGTTTTGATATACATATACCTAGTGAAATGATTACTACAGCTGAGCTTTAAACATATCCATCTGTCATATAATACCTTTTTGTGTGTGTGGCAAGAGCACATGAAATCTACTCTCTTAGCAAATTTCTAATATCCAGTACAGTGTTATTAATCATCATGCTTTACAATAGATCTCTAGACATATTCATCCTACATAACTACAACTTTGTATCCTTTGACCAACATCTATCCATTTCCCTCTCTTCCCCCAAATGATTTCTTTTTAATGAAAAATAGGTATTTTTCAAAACAAAAAAATTTAGAAGAGTGAGCACTGCTTTACATTTTTGCAAATCTCATTAATGTGTAACAATAAAAGATAGCTGGGTTTCTGATAGCTACCTGTACATCTGTTGTGGTTTGTTCTGGTTGAAGTGTATTATAAAGAAAATTTGGCTTCACACAGATTTGAAGTTGGAAATGTGGAGGAGTATTTTAATAGCTTTTTCATATAATTGGGTATTTTCTTTTGATACTATACCAAAACTTGAAAAATGTTAGTTTCTTAATGGAATCTGAAAACAGATTAGTAAACTATTTTATTCTATCACATAAAAATCCATTGGTCTGTTACATTTTGAATGGATCTTTTATCATGAATAACATCATGCTTTGGACACTTGGAAAATATTGGTTCACTGAATTATATTGAGCTTCCAAATATGACACATTTCATTACATAATACTACACACATTATGTAGTCTCTGGAAAACTACACTCACGAGAAAATGAGAATTAGAAGGCATATAATGTCTTAGTTCTGCAAAAAGACTTCCAGGAGTCCAGAGAACTAGAGTTGGACAGATGGGTAAATTACAGGTAGTGACCAGGTTTGCAAACTGTAGCTTTAATAATGGACAATCTGGAAATTATTTAATGGAATGGATTATTGTACAAGGCCTAAGTCTTAGGAACCATTTTATTCCTTGAATAAAGAGTGGCCTAATTTTGAAAAGCAGTGAATTGGTCATTGAATATCTTGAGTGCTTTTTATATATGAAACATTGTATTAAGATGCCACTAAAGATATGCATTATGGAAAAAAAGATTCTTTCTCTTTAGTGTTTTGTAGATTGGCTGTAGAAGCAAAACATAATTTTTGTTTGTTTTTGTTTTTAATCCTCACCTGAGGATATTTTTCCATTGATTTTTAGAGAGAGGAAAAGACAGAAATATTGATGTGAGAGAAATATATTGATTTGTTGTCTTCTGCACACGCCCCACCAGGGCCCAGGCTGGGGAGGAGCCTGCAACTGAGGTCTATGCCCTTGACTGGAATCATCCTGGAACCCTTTGATCTGCAGGCCAACACTCTATCCACTGAGCCAAATTGGTTAAGGCTAAAACATAATTTTGTGAAAAGATAACTAATGCAGTGTTCTCTGTAACAAATGTGACATACAATGCTGGGTAGAATAGTTTTAAATAGTTTTAAATAGGTGAAATGAGAAAAGTGAGCCCTTAAATGGTTAGTTACTCAAACTGCTTAGTAGCTAAGAAGTTGTAGCTGGGATTTGAACCCTTGTCTGTCTTCAGAGTGTCTTTTTACCTTTCCATTTGGGCCATAAGTATAAAGGAAATATTTTTTTGATTGTAGTGAGGATTTGCAGTTTTTCAGATAGCCTATTGTGTTTGTGTTGGAGGGTAATTGGGTGGTAGTTATTCTTCCCTTTTAAATGTATTTATTGGTATTTGGATTCTAAAGCTTATTTTTTATTGTTATTAAGGCATTTAATCTACTTAATGCCTTTATGAAATTATGGTGAATTAGTAATGAATAAAAAATTTTCAGATCTTTTTTTCTAAGGTGAGGTTTTACTATATTGGTGAGGAACAGTTTGTGGGCTCTTACAGCTTGTTTTAGGTCAAGAATTGACTTACCTTTACTGACTAATACATTGTTCTTTCATTGAATAATATGGTTATAGTTTTTTGAAAGAGTATAGTGGCTTGCAAAGCTTGTTTAAGGGAAAAAATTCATTTGTACTGGCAGTCAGCCAATATTTTATAAGCTACAATTTTCTTTTGAATAGCTGGTGGTTTGTAGCACATAATTTGTGGTTCTTCTGAACTTGTAAAGAGATTACACATATTTAAAAATGGCCTTATCACTTTAATGTTTTAAGCAATATACAACTGTCGAATTCTGTTGTGTTCTTGTGTTTTTTTAACTTAATTTTCCTGGGCTGAGACTCTATTTTAAATTAATATTTTGTACAGTGTGATTGCCCCACTCCTCCCCCAAACTCAAAATAAACCTAAAACCAAAAACTATTTTGGTAAGTAATATAACAGGCACAGCTAAAGGCAAAGGAAATGTGAATCTCACTACGTCCGTCAGTCTGCCAAATCCTTGCAGTATCCATGCTATTCCATTCCTTAACCACTGCTGTGGTATGTGGGTTTGTTTGGGTGTGTTTAGTGTTCCCGCATGACATTTAGTTTTAAATCAGTTTCTTCTGATGCTGCCACTGTGGCTTTTTTACATGCAGGTGGAAAAGAGCGCTTCATTTGATATGCTTCATGTTCTATATACCTTGTTCCTCATGGTTTGTATGTAGGTAGTTAAATTGTCCTGAGATTATTTAAATTTCTTCTTTTCGATTTTAGGTTAAATCTTAAATTGACTATGGTAATCTTTTTGCTTGAAAGATTTTGGAAGGTCAGATTAATAGTTCCATTTTTGTATTTATAGAAGTTTCATAGATAAAAATGAACGTAGCATTCAACTTCAGTAACAGTCCATCTGAATAATTTTGTCATTTCAAGAATGTTACAGCCCTAGCCTGTTTGGCTCAGTGGATAGAGCTTCGGCCTGTGCACTAAAGGGTCCTGGGTTCAATTCCAGTCAAGGGCACATGCCCGGGTTGCTGGCTCGATCCCCAGTGGGGGATGTGCGGGAGGCAGCCAATCAATGAATCTCTCTCATCATTGATGTTTCTATCTCTCTCTCCCTCTCCCGTCCTCTCTGAAATCAATGAAAATATATTAAAAAAAAAAAATGTTTCATAAATGGAATCATACAGTATGGAAACTTTTAAGATTGGCTTTTTTCACTTAGCTTAATTCCATTGAAATCTAAGTTGTTGCATATATCAATACTTTGTTGTTCTTTATAGCTGAGTAGTATTCCATGTCAGACAGGTCTGTCACTGTTTCTTTAGTCATCACCTGTTGAAGGAAATTTGGATTGTTTCCAGTTTTTAGCTATTAGCAATAAAGCTGGTATAAACATTCATATATATAGGCTTTTGTGTGGTCATAAATTTTCATTTTTCTGGGATTAATGCCCAAGAGGGCAACTGTTGGGTTGTATGGTAAATGCATTTTTAGTTTTGTAAGACATTACTGTACTTTTTCAGAGAGGCTGTAGCATTTTACATCCACACTAGCAATGTATGAGTGGTTTAGTTTTTCCACATCTTCACCAGCATTTGATTTTGTTACTGTTTTTTGTTTTTATTTTATAATATATTTTTTGTTGATTTCAGAGAGGAAAGGGGGAGAGAGAGAGGAATAGAAATATCATTGATGAGAGAGAATCATTGGTCAGCTGCCTGCTGCACATGTCCTACTGGGGATCGAGCCTTTAAGCCTGCAATCTGGGCATGTACCCTGACTGGAAATCAAACCATGACTTCCTAGTACATAGGTCGATGCTCAACCACTTAACCACACCAGTCAGGCTTTTTTTTTTAAACAGAAGTATTTATTTCCTTTTTTTATACCAGTGTATTTTTAAAAATTATATATATTTATTGTTGACAGTATCATAGATGTCTCCCATTCCCCCCTACCCCTTTTACACAACTCTGCCCAGCCCCTACTCACCTCCCCACCCAGGACTTCACCACACTATTGTCTGTGTCCATGGGCTAGGCATATCCTGTATAATAAAAGCCTAATATGATAAGTATCCAGCCATCCGGTCGTCCGTTTAAACAAAGCATAATATGCTAATGATATGCTAAGGCCACTCAACTGCTCACTATGACGTGCACTGACCACCAGGGGGCAGATAGTTGACCGGTCGACCAGTCACTATGATGTGCACTGACCACCAGTGGGTAGACGCTCTGACTGGTAGGTTAGCTGGGGTCCAGCCGATCAGGACTGAGTGAGACTGGCTGGACATGCCCTGGAGCCCTTCTGTGGGCCCTCCCTGGCTGGCCAACCTCCTGCGTACCTCCCTGGCCCCAATCGTGCACCGGTGGGGTCCCTCAGCCTGACCTGCTCCCTCTCGCAATCCGGGACCCCTTGGGGGATGTTGGAGAGCTGGTTTTGGCCCAATCCACCAGACCAGGCCAAGGGGCCCCACTGGTGCACGAATTCGCGCACTGAGCTTCTGGTATGTATATAAATTCTTCGGTTTATCTCTTTGTCCCCTTGCCTCCACATTGAGGTATGTCAGTCTGTTCCATGCCTCCATGCTTCAGGTCTTATTTTGTTGGTCAATTCATTTTGTTCATTAGAGTCCACAAATAAGTGAGATGTGATATTTGTCTTTCTCAGATTGGCTTATTTCACTTATGTGTCATGTCCTAAGAACTCTTGACTTACTTAAGTGTCCTAAAGATTTTCTCCTGTTATTTTTTCCCTAAAAGTTTTTACAGTTTTACATTTAAGTCTGTGATCCCCTTTGAATAGTTTTTTATGTAAGGTATGTATTTTAGATCAAAGTTTTTTTCTTCTTTTTGGGCCTGTGGATGTTCAGTTCCTCCAACATCGTTTGCTGATAAGGCTATCCTTCCTCCATTGAATTGCTTTTGCACCTTTGTCAAAACTCAATTGGGCATGTTTGTGTGGATCTATTTCTGGATTCTCTGTTCTGTTCCATTGATCTATGTGTCTATTCTGCCAATACCACACAATCTGATTACTGTATCTACGTAAGAAATCTTTAAATTGGGTGGAATGATTCCTCCTTTTTCTTCTCTTTTCAAAATTGTGTTATCAATTCTCAGTCTTGATAGGAATTTCATTAAATTGATAGACCAATCTGGGGAGGATTGACAACTTTATTATGGTGCATCTCTACCATTGGATTTAATAGCTTGGATTTAACAACTTTACTATGGTGCATTTCTACCATTGGATTTGATAGAGAAGTTGTTTTGTAGAGACAGTAGTCAAAGTACTTAAATTGGATAGAGATATTTGTTAATAACTAGCAAAATGTCAACTTTAATTGCCCCCCCCCTTTTTTTTGGTGCTAAAAACCACCATTAATAGAGCAATGGAAATGGAAGCAATTGTTCATAAACTAGAGGTCTGGTGAATGAAATTCGTGCAGGGTAGTGTCCCTAGGTCTGGCCTTCCTGCCTCCCCGCCTCCTCTTTCCCTCGCTCCCTTAGCGCCCCTCTGCAGCTGCTGGTTGCCTGCCATGTTCCGCGCTGCCCCCTGGTGGTCAGCGCACACCATAGCAAGCAATTGAACTGTTCTCCCGGTTGAACTCCCAAGCAGACAATTTGCATATTAGCCTTTTTTATATATAGATATATTCACTTAATATTCTATGAGTATCTGTTGTGGGCCAGGCACTTATTTAGTCACTGGAATACATTGGTAAATAAGACAGGCAATATCCCTACTATCATTGACTTTATGTTTCTGTGGGGAAAAGATAAATAATCAAATATATCATTTGGGTTTGCAGAAAATTAAAGTAGGTGGGTATTAAAATAAGAGAGTGATAAGCCTGGCCGGTGTGGCTTAGTTGATTGTCATCCCTTGCACGGGTTAGATTCCCAGTCAGGGCACATGCCCAAGTTGTGGGCTCAATCCCTGGTGGGGGTGCATGTGGGAGGCAAACAATCAATGTCTGTCTGTCTGTCTCTCACTCTCTCTCAAAATTACTAAAGACATACTTTTTTAAAAAGATGCCTTTATTTTAAAAAGATAGAGTGATGGAGTGGCTACTTGATTGAGATCTCATTTGTGGTTAAATCTGAATGTTATGAAAAAGTCAGCCTTAGGAAGAAAAGGGATAAGACTTTTTCAGTCAGAGTGAGTCCAGTGGTACAGTGCAAGGACACAATAGGCATGTGGGAAGAAGGGAAAGGAATATCCAGTGATTGGAGTGTAATGGGAGAGGGGGAGAGGGCAGGATGAGATAGAGATACAGAGATAGATAGTAACAGAGGAGTTCAGTGAGTACTCAGAGGTCAGATCAGCTGGGACTTCTTAAGCCAGGGTGAGGAGTATGATTTTTATTCTCAGGGTGATGAGAAGACATCAGAAGATTTTGAATAGGGGAGTAAAAAGGTTTGATGTTTTAAATGATGACTCAGTTGTTGTATGGAGAAAGGATTGTACGTATGGGCCAGAATAAAAGCAGGAATATGAGTTAGGAGGCTGTGTCAGTTCAGGTAAAAGATGATGCTAGGAAAGGATTCAGGATATATTTTAGAGGTAGAATTAATTAGGATATGTTGACAGGGCTGACTTTCCTTTAGAGCTTGGATGGATGGTTATTGGTGTTTAGTGAGATGGGTAAGAGTTGGGAGAGGAGTAGGTTTTGAGGAAAATAATTCATAGTTCTGCTTTCATAATTTATTTTCATTGATAGCAGACATTAATTGGATAGACAAATCTAGAGCCTAGGTAGAGAACCGGATTGTAGGTATAGTATGGTGATCTGTCTATAGACATTTAGAGTCATGAAACTGGGATAGGCCATTTAGAAGAAAGTGTGATGAAAAGCAAGGGGGCCTAGGACAGAGCAGAGCCTTGGAGCAGTGGAGCTTTATAAGTTCTGGAAGAAGTGGAGGCAGAGCCAATAAAGACTAAGGTTTAGCCATTGGTGCCTGTCTCTTTTTAGTTTGCACCCTTGAATTCATTAAGTTGAAAATATTAAAGAAAATACACTACCCTAAGGTTTCGTTTGGTGTGGTGTATAAATAATAGGATTTTTATATGCCTAACAGTGTAATGGTTTTAATAAGAAAAGTCATTATACAGTCACACTTCAGTTCTCAAACATCTCCCATCTTGAACAATTCGGTTCTTGACCCCACAACACTTTCATACTATTACCTGTAATTGTGCTGTGAATATTTTCATGCTTTTTTGCTTTTGTTGCTGCTTATTATTAAGTAACCATGGGTCCTAAGAAGGTTAGAGATAGCAGCAAAGTGAAAAGGAAAGTTGTGAGAATAACGATATATTGCATATAAGAAAGGTTAAAATGGAATCATTTGAGGGTCTGGAATGGATTATGGAATCTAACTTACATTATTTTTAATGGGAAAAATGATTATATTTTCAAACAAATTGCTTTGAATGAATTAAGTTCGAGAAACTGAGGTTCCACTGTATTTAAAGCAATTGAGTAACTACTCTGGGTCTAGCTAGCATAATGCTAAAATTAGGGAAGACAACAAAAGAAATGTAAAAAAAAAAATAGACCTTGCTTTCATTGAACTTTGCTACAAAGCAAAGTAAAAAATAATAATAAACTGTAAGCTATGGCAGTTGGAGAGGATTTATTGGAGGAGTTGGGACTTGAAGAATATGTAGGACTTAAGTAGGTAATAGAATAAGGTATGGTGGAAAGAAAATCAGCTTTTTGGTTAGAAGAGCTGATTTGAATGTGGACTTTCACTTAATAACCTTGTGACATCACAGGGCTGCTGTGAAGATGAAAATTGTGTTCATTGCTTCATCTCTAGTGTTAATGTACTAGTTCTCGTGTTGGGTGGCTGGTTCACAGATACTCATTTTTTTAAACTTCATAATTCTTATCAATAGTGCCTAGCTAACTGTGAGGCATTCAGTAAATTATAGGTGGTGATTATTATTACTTTGATCCAGCTGTAAGAATAACAGCAAAAGGAGATGACAATGCCTGCCCTGCAGGAATTTTGTGTTCAGTGATTAGTCCTACTATGAGTGCAAAGCAGCCTGTGCCCTAGTGTCTGAATTTGTAGTACAGTTACAAATAAAGAGGTTGGGGAAGGCATCTTTGTTGGGCCTCATTGTGGCAATGAAACAAATGTGGCCTAGGAAAAAGAGTAAGATTTGGAGGGAGGGCAGGCAAGGCATTCCATACTGAGAGAACTTTTATTTCATTTTTTTGACTTGTTTTATTTTATTTTATGTATTGTTTATTTTAGGGGTAGCAAAGCATAAATGTTACTGCCACTGCTGAGGAAATCATTGGTAACACTTAAAGATTCCCATTCTGAAACTTTTATAATGTTACTAGAGGCCTGGTGCACAAAAATTTGTGCACTCGGGGTGGAGGGGGCGTCCCTCAGCCTGGCCTGTGCCCTCTCGCAGTCTGGGACCCCTCGGGAGATAACGACCTGCTGGCTTAGGCCTGCTCACTGGTGGCAGAGGGCAGGCCCAATCCCTAAGGTGCAGCCCCTGGTCGGGCTCAGAGCAGGGCCGACTGGGGAGTTGGGGCGCCGCCCCCTGTCATGCACAGAGCAGGGCAGATTGGGAGGTTGCGATGCCACCCTCAGTCACGCTCAGGGTAGGGCCGATTGGGGGGTTGGGGCAGCGCCCCCTGTCACACTCAAGGCAGGGTCGATGGGGAGGTTGCGGTGCCACCCCCTGTCACGCACAGAGCAGGGCCGATCAGGGGGTTGGGGAGCTCCCCCGTCATGCACAGAGCAGGGCCCATCGGGGGGTTGGGGCTCTGTACCCGGTCATGCACAGAGCAGGGCCAATCAGGGGGTTGGGGCGCTGCCCCCTGTCACGCACAGAGCAGGGCCCATCAGGGGTGTTGGGGCTCCGTACCCTGTCACGCACAGAGCAGGGTCAATCAAGGGGTTGGGGAGCTCCCCCCTGTCATGCACAGAGCAGGGCCGATCAGGGAGTTGAGGAGCTCCCCCCTGTCACTCACAGGGTAGGGCTGATAGGGTGTTGGGGCACCGCCCCCTGTCACACTCAGGGCAGGGCGGATCAGAGGATTGGGCCGCTGCCCTCTATCACCCACAGAGCAGGGCCGATCAGGGGTTTGGGGCGCTGCCACTGTCACACTCAGGGCAGGGCCGATGGGGAGGTTATGGCTCTACTCCATCACACACAGAGCAGGGCCTGTGGCGGGGGGGGGGTGCGGTTGGGGCACCGCCCTCTATCACCCACAGAGCAGGGCCGATCACGTGGTTGGGGCACCGCCACTCTCACACTCAGGGCAGGGCCGATGGGGAGGTTATGGCTCTACCCCGTCACACACAGAGCAGGGCCGTTGGGGGGGGGGGCGCGTGTTGGGGCGCCGCACCCTGTCACACACAGAGCAGGGCTGATCAGGGGGTTGAGGCACCGCACCCTGTCACACAGAGCCGCAGGGCAATCAGGGGGTTTGGGTGCTGCCCCCTGTCATGCTGATCCCGGTACCGGGAGGCCTCGCGGCTCCGCTGATCCCGGTGCTGGGAGGCATATTACCCTTTTAGTATATAGGATAGAGGCCTGGTGCATGGGTGGGGCTGGCTGGTTTGCCCTGAAGGGTGTCCTGGATCAGGGTGGGGGTCCCCACTGGGGTGCCTGGCCAGCCTGGGTGAGGGGATGATGGCTGTTTGCAGCTGGTCACACACCCTTCAGGGTGGGGGTCCCCAATGGGGTGCCTGGCCAGCCTGGGTGAGGGGATGATGGCTGTTAGCAGCTGGTCACACACCCTTCAGGGTGGGGGTCCCCACTGGGGTGCCTGGCCAGCCTGGGTGAGGGGATGATGGCTTTTTGCAGCTGGTCACACACCCTTCAGGGCAGGGGTCCCCCCTGGGGTGCCTGGCCGGTCCAGGTGAGGGGTTAAGGGCTGTTTTCAGGCCGACTGAAGCTCCCAACTGTTCTTTTTTTTCTTTTTTTTTTTTTTATTCTGGGCCAACTTTAGCTCTGGCTCCAGCTCTGAGGCTTCTGCTGCTGAAAGAAGGTATCTGGTTTGTTTCAGTTCTATAATCGAAACAATGTATAACTCCAGCTCTGAGATCCTGGGCTTGCTGAAAGCAGGTTTCTGGGTTTTTTTTAGCTTCTATATTTGTTACTATGTTTCTTAAACTGCAGGCTCAGAGGCCCGCAAAGCAGGCGGGGAAAGTTGGTTTCCTCCGTCACTGAAGCAAGCAAACATCATGTTAGTTTCAAGCTGCCTGGCTGCCGGCTGCCATCTTGGCTGTTGATTAATTTGCATATCTCGCTGATTAGCTAATGGGAAGGGTAGCGGTCGTACGCCAATTACCATGTTTCTCTTTTATTAGATAGGATAGTTGAATTTATCTTTTTCCCTGTACAGTTTATTTAAATTATGCCTGCTCTCTAGATGGCATATAGTGTAGAATTTATTTTTGGAGTGTATTTTTTAAAAATACGCAATTGCTTTTATGATATACATAGGTTTAATGTCTGTTATGGGTTTTCTCTTTTATGTATACAAATAATAAAGCTCACTCTATTTTATGTTGTAAGATTTATTGTTAGAAAGGTAGGGCAGTTTTCTGAAATGTCCTTGGTTAGTCTCCCTAACCATTTTTAGATTACTTGGATCTCAACTGCTTATAATTCATGTGCATATGTGGGATGCTAGGATGACTTTTTGTTTTGGAAAACAGAGCCATCAGAGTTTCTGTACAGCCTGTGCTGAAATAGGGTTGTTTTAATACAATGCACTCTTCTCTCTTGGTCACTGTCATGGTTTGTAAATAGCTAGATCCTAGGTCATACTGCTTTTCTGCAGCTGTCTTCCTTGGTTATTGGAAGTTAGATGCTTTTCTTTTTTTTTTTTTAAGGGAATCTGGTTGAATTGCATATCTACTAGAATACGTTGCACCGCAAGCTAGGTGGTTCAAAGCATTGCAGTAGCCTTCCTTATTGATACATGATCAGCTCAGTGGAATTGTGTAGTATTATGATGAATTTTATAATTTTAATAGTAAAAGTTAACATTTACTTTAGTGCTTTTGTGCCATGCACTCTGCTAAGCAGCTTTAAACATGGAATTTTTCCATTTAAATGTTTAACAACTAGTTGAGGTGAGTACTGCTTTTATTTCCACTTTACATGTTAGACCAGGGATGGGAAACTTTTTGACTCGAGGGCCACAATGAGTTCTTAAACTGGACCGGAGGGCCGGAACAAAAGCATGGATGGAGTGTTTGTGTGAACTAATATAAATTCAAAGTAAACATCATTACATAAAAGGGTACGGTCTTTTTTTTTTTTTTTTTTTTTTTTTAGTTTTATTCATTTCAAACGGGCTGTATCCGGCCCGTGGGCCATAGTTTGCCCATGGCTGTGTTAGATGGAGGTTGATTTCCTATCCCAAGGTTACACACTTAGAAAGTGGTGGAGCAGGGATTTGAGCCTAAGCAGTCTGAATTTAGGGCCTATTCTCTTATCCAGTGTGCTTTACAGTCTTCTCAGATAATGTCTTTTTGGGAAACTGTCATATTGGGAATTTTATTTTGTCTTTTATGTGCTACCTTGTGTGAGGCTTTGGAAGCTATTAAGTTCCTGTTAGGGATTTTATAGTTACACTCATCATCTCGTGTGAGGGATTGGCCACTGTATTAGTTACGGAACCCTATCTGTTGAATACATTGGCTAACACCCCAAAATATAGTGCATAATAGTCTAGAGCAGGTATCCACATCAGTATGTGGCTCACTTCTTTACAGGCATTTAGTGACCTGAGGCCAGCCGTGGGCAAACTACAGCCTGCGGGCCGGATCCGGCCTGTTTGAAATGAATAAAACTATTGAAAAAAAAGACAGTACCCTTTTATGTAATGATGTTTACTTTGAGTTTATATTAGTTCACACAAACACTCCATCCATGCTTTTGTTCCGGCCCTCCGGTCCAGTTTAAGAACCCATTGTGGCCCTCGAGTCAAAAAGTTTGCCCATCCCTGCCTTAGGCCCTTGCTGATACTAGGAGGTAAGGTGCCATTCTTTAGTATTTTGAATATTTCATCCTTGTTGAAATGTTCTTCATGAAGTGCATTTTTTAGCTGTAGAATTTGGGATAAATCTAATTTAGGATTGGAAGTTGTGGACTGTGGCAGAATGTTAAGTATTTTTTTTTTATTTTTTTATTTTTATTTTTATTTTTTTAAATATATTTTATTGAGTTTTTACAGAGAGGAAAGGAGAGAGATAGAGAGTCAGAAACATCGATGAGAGAGAAACATCGACCAGCTGCCTCCTGCACACTCCCCACTGGGGATGTGCCCGCAACCCAGGTACATGCCCCCGACCGGAATCGAACCCGGGACCCCTCAGTCCGCAGGCCGACGCTCTATCCACTGAGCCAAACTGGTTTCGGCGAGTATTTTTTTTTTTTTAAATATATTTTATTGATTTTTCACAGAGAGGAAGGGAGAGAGATAGAAAGTTAGAAACATTGATGAGAGAGAAACATCGATCAGCTGCCTCCTGCACATCTCCCACCGGGGATGTGCCTGCAACCCAGGCACATGCCCTTGACCAGAATCGAACCTGGGACCCTTCAGTCCACAGGCCGACGCTCTATCCACTGAGCCAAACCAGTTTTGGCAAGTATTTATACAGATGGTTTACTAATCAGAAAGTTAAGGTGGAGGCTTCTACACATTCCTATTTTAATATAACAAAAGCAGCAAGCTCATTCTGGTTGACTTTTTTTCTTTCTTGAAATTCTATCTTTTTGGGCACTCTATTCCTAAATTATTTCAGAAGAGGTGACTTTAGTACAGTTGAATTTTAATAGAAGTAGCATCGTTTAAATTTATTTTCCATGTAGCAAACTAGCCTTCCAACATTCCTTACATCATTAGTTTTGCCATGAAGGGGACACAAAGAAATACCATTCTGTTTGCATTTGGTTGATGACCTATATATAGCTTTCTGGGATAACAGTGTATTTCCCTGAAGTTGTACCTTAAGTGATCCAGTCTTTTCATAGATTTTTCGTTTTATGACAAGATATCAATGGAAATACAGTGGCTGCATAATAAACTCACTGAAGCCTGATTGAGGTCTTTATAAAACACAGATTCGATTAGCATTCCTTGAATGTTTTTGTAAGAATAAATATGGTTACACATATCTCCTGTAATCCATTACTTTAGCATATGCACTTTAACAGACTAAAAAAGTAGACTGAATTTTTAAAGAAAGGTTTATTTTCTAACTTCTGCAGCTTTGTTACTTCTTGGAAGAGTACTTGTAAAATTTTGGCCTCTACCACAGGCAAGAAATGCAGGCAAGTGTCCTGCTAAAATTCTGTTTGCACCTCTTTATTTGCCTAAAACAATGGGACAGCACTTTCAACCCATTTTAATGAAGTTTAGTTTCAGTGAATTATGACATTTGAACCCTGGTCATAGTGTGATTTTTGTATTCACTTGTATTTTATACCTGAATGCCTAGTACCAAAAACATTAAACCAGTTCGACAAATACAAAATATGTAAGCTAAGGTGAGGCACTTCATGTCATATTTCTGTAAAATAAAAACAACAACAACCACACAACAAAAATCACCAACTCCGGAGGGGGATCTAAGACTATAAAAGGAGGATGGAAAGAGCACTGGGCACTTTCAGTCGTGAGTCCAGGGTTTAGTCTGAGCTTTGCTAATAGTTGTTTGGTGTCCTTGGGCAAAATACTTCAGCTATTTGGATCTTGGTTTCCTCTTTTGAGAAATAAGGAGCTTGTAGTCTTTTTGACCAGTTTTAGCTGTCTGTGATTCTTTCGTGCACTAGAGGCCTGGTGCACGAAATTTGTACACAGGGGTGTGTGTCCCTCAGTCCAGCCTGCACCCTCTCCAATCTGGGACCCCTTGGGGGATGTCTGACTGCCAGTTTAGGCTCGATCCCACAGTTGGATATCCCTCTCATAATCCGGGACTGCTGGCTCCTAATCACTCACCTGCCTGCCTGATTGCCCCTAACCGCTCTGCCTGCCAGCCTAATAGCCCCCTAACTGCTCCCCTGCTGGCCTGATTGACACCTAACTGCTCCCCAGCTGGCCTGATTGATGCCTAACTGCTCCTGTGCCAGCCCGATCGCCCCCAACTGCCTTCCCCTGCAGGGCTGAGGGGACTGGGGGACTCTGGCTAGATGAGGCGGGACTGAGGCTGGATGAGGCTGGATGCTGTGGGGACTGGGTGAGGCGGGGTTGAGGGGACTGGAGGACTGAGGCTGGATGAGGCAGGGCTTAAGGGGACTGGGGGCTGAGGCTGGATAAGGCGGGGCTGAGGGGACTGGAGGACTGAGGCTGGATGAGGCAGGGCTGAGGGAACTGCAGGACTCCAGCTGGATGAGGTGGGGCTGAGGGGACTGGGCGCTGCCGTCTTGTGGCTGTGGGTGCTGCCATCTTGTGAGGGG
This sequence comes from Myotis nattereri, assembly GCF_964212035.1. NCBI lineage: Eukaryota > Metazoa > Chordata > Mammalia > Chiroptera > Vespertilionidae > Myotis > Myotis nattereri. Next base: position 73,977,469 of record NC_138087.1, on the reverse strand, counting down.
GTGATTTAGGCAATTAGCATATTCCCTCTTTATTGGCTGTGGGCACCGCCATCTTGTGAGGGCATGATGGTCAATTAGCTTATTCCCTCTTTATTAGATAGGATTCTTATTCTCCTGATGTGTTTTTCTGACTTGTCAAGAGAAGGTTAACTATATAGCTGCTAGCTCTTTTTCTTTTGTCTTGATGAATGGTCTTAAAAATAGAAAACACGATTTGAATTATTCTATCTAACTAAACTAGTTTTAAAGCAGGCATGAAATTGGAAGTATTTGGTTTTACATTTTAATTGTACCTCATTGCTGTCATTATGAAACAAGTTTGTGAACTGGGAAGACAGACAAAACACTTTGAAAACCTAATCAGTGAAAGGAAATCACCCAGGTACCTATCTATCTTTTAAAGTTTTTTAAATTTCCATTTTAATGCAGAGGGCAATAATATCAGTTAATGAATATATTGCATATGGACTTTTTTTCATATAATTCAGTGCAATTGCTGTTATATTTTTCTCTAAGCGTTTTAACGCAAAGAAGTTGAATTGTACCATGAACAGATATATTCTAAAAGTAGTTCACCCTAAAAAATTAACATTTTCTTTTGCTTTATCACATATCTGTCCATCTATTTATCTCACTGTCCATCTATAAATTCATATTATTTTTGATGTATTTCAGAATAAGTTGCAGACATCTTTACACTTTGCTCCTAAGCAGTTCGACATACAAACTATTAGCTGGAGTTTAATACTTGTTTATACTTTTTAGAAGTGTGGCATGGATGGCAGTCATTAATTGAGCACTTGACATTTTCTAGGGTCTGTGCTAATCTGGCAGATAGATGAAAGACACAGCTTTTGCCTTCATGATGCTAAGGCAAAATAGACATATGTAGTAAGAAAGTAAATTCAGTATTGTACCAGTACTTGGATCTTTTAGTTGCAAATAATAGAAACCAGCAGTATCTAAAGATAGATGTCTTGCTTTCAGAACTCAAGGACAGAAATTCAGAGGGGCCTTAGGAAGGACTGGAACCCAAACCTGGAAGGCCCACAGGACTGTCTCCTCTTCTCTCTCTCACTCTGCCCATCTCTTCATTCTTTTCTCTGAAGATCTGCTTTCTCCTCTCTTTAGTACATATGGTAGAATATGCATCTCCTCTCTCACAGCCTTGCTTTTAGTCTCAGCCACACAGACTCTAATTTTCTAATTTTGGTTCCAAATTCCTGGAAGGTAGAATCTGATTGGCCCAGCCCTGGTCCAGCTATGCTTGAGGGCAGTCTTTCGAAGTACATATTGCCTGTTGGAAACCTATTTTTGTGGATGCAGCAAAGCAGGGAGGATAGAATAGATAGTTCCCAGAGCAAATATGGGACTGTTGTGAGTCTGACATTGAAAAATGTTTGTAGCTATAAATGTGTGCTAAATAATTCTATAGAGAAGAATAGGAGTATCAGAGAAGGGGAATGAATCACTATTTAGGGGTGAAGTGGGGGTCAGACACAGCTTCCTGGAGAAAGTAATGACTGAGTTGGGTTTTGAGAGAGAAATTCAACTATAGCAGTAGTAAGGAAGGATATGCTTTACAGAAGAGCAGCAGTGAAAAGATAGGAAATAGCATAATGTTTTTAGGTAATGATAAGCACATTAGTACATTTGTAGTATAACTTTGTAGTGGGGGCAGGTTTGTTAGAGGGGAGGGGAGGAGAAAGAGAGAGACACAGAGAGAGAGAAAGAAAGAGAAAGATAGGGGAAGCCAGGAAGCGTAGGTGACAATCAGATTTGTTTCCTTAAATCATTTCATTGGGTGAACTGGAGGCACTTACATTCTACTGAGAATATGGAGGAAGAAAATGGCAGCAAAACAGAAGAGGGAAGATATTTAGGCAGTAAAATCCTTAGTACTTGGATTTATTGGATGCAGAGGGAGAAGATGAAACCCTGATCATCTGACCTGGGTGAGTAGGTGAATTGGGGTACCAGCCAAGATAAGACATATAGGAGACTGAGTTGCTGTTCATAGTATATTTCTTGATCTGGCTGTTAACTATAGTTATAAGGGCACTTTTTTATAGGAATATTCAATTGTGCTTATAGGGTTTATGCATTTTTCTATATGTAAGTTATATTTCACAGTCTAAAATGTAAAAGAACAAAAAAAAACAGGAGAAAATATGTTTGGGAAATAGATGCTGACTTTAGAATTGGACTTTTGCATGAGGGGTGTCCATGCAACGCCCCCAGATGGAGGTGTGTAGACAGCAGTTAGATATGAAATTGGAAGTACAGGAGAGACATATGGATGCCAATACAGAGGAAGGGATTAGATTAGGTCTGTAGTTGTCAAGCATGGCTGTATATTAGAATCTTGGAGCGTTTCAAAAAGTGCTAATAACCTAGATTCCATCCCAGACCAATTACATTGGTTTCTGGAGGTGCTTAGACATAGCACCTAGCTTGAAAAGGTCCCTGTGGTTCTTAATTTAATGCCCAGAGATGTAATTCCTGTGTTACGGGAAGATCACTTGTTACCTACATTCAATAACTGAGAACTCAATTTAGAACTCCATATAGGTTTATCTTATTTTTACATAATTCTTATGCCTTGTGCTTTTCTCCCAGTAATACCTAAAATTTTAAAAAGTATGCTTTTTTTTTTCCATGAGTGCAGGGCACACATTTCAAATTTTATTGCACTTTCCACGACCATTGGTTGAGTCCTGCTAGGCTGTGTCCAGGGCTCTGGATAGCAGGACGTGGAAGGTGACGCTATGCAGTAACCCATTCCTGCGGAGGGGCTGCCCGAGGGAACCCGCTACGATAACCTAGTTGCAATGGTTGGGAAAACCCATCGAGGACTGAACCCCGCCCTTGGTGGCAGTCAGGCCTTTCAGCCCTGTCTCCACACCGCCTCTTGGATGCTTCCCGCAAACAGGGAAAAGTATGCTTTTTGTTAACATAATGATGTACATTTGTTCTTGAAGAAAAATGTGTAGAAGATGTAAACAGTTTGTTAAAACAATTTTAAAACAGAAGCTTTCCTTTGATGAAATGCCTATGTCTCCTCTAATTCCAATTACTAATAGTGTATAGTCTGCAGCCAAACATAGAAAATTGTCTCATCAGCTGCAGTGTCTTTGAATAGTAAATATGAAGGACAGTGGTTGGTAAATTGTGTGTGTTATAGTCTGAAAGGCAGACAGCTGTAAATGGTGAGAAATTGTATCTGATGTATGTGATAGGGAAAGGACAATTGCTCACTTGTCTGTCTTTTCATTCCCTCACTGCATGGCTTTATAATTGATTAGGGCCCTGTATCTATTAATAAGTATTTATTAGCACCTGGAATATGCCCAGGAGTATGTTAGGAAGTTTATGTAAGTTGCTAAATAAATAGGTAAAATAAATAGATAAAAATGCATGGGACTTGCCAGTATTTGATTTGGGGAGGACATATAAATGATGCTGAATGCAAAATTATTTGATAATTAGAATAATACATTTGTTGTTCAGAAACTAGAAAGATTTCTTAAGCTTGAGCATTTAGGGATGACTTACACATAGATGATTCTCCTAACACACTGTCCTCTGGTTATTTGAACTCTCCTCCAATGATCTTCTTTTCCATGGACCTCAGACCATGGACCTCTCAGACCAATTGATCTTACCACTTTTTCATTGTCTTTTATCTTGATGTTTTTACTGCCTTTCTCACCTTGCTTAAATTCCTAGTCAGTCATACAAACGCCTCTACATATACTCTCAACTCCCATGCCCTTCTTTATCATATTCACTTGGCAAAACTTAAAACCCTGGTTAAATCTGATTATCCTACTCTGTACTTGTACACGAGCATCTGAACATAGCTGAAAAATACGTGCATGGGCACACATACTCCCACACCTGTGGTAACTGATTTTACCTTTAAATTCATGAACTTGAACCTCAGGTAGGTCCTTAAGGCTGCCGGGAAGGCAGAGTACCTAGTCTAGTGGTCGGCAAACTGCAGCTCGCGAGCCACATGCGGTTCTTTGGCCCCTTGGGTGTGGCTCTTCCACAAAATACCACCTGCGGGTGTGCACGTACAGTGTGATTGAAACTTAGTGGCCCATGTGCAGAAGTCGGTTTTCGGCCTGGGTGAATCTATTTTGAAGAAGTGGCGTTAGAAGAAGTGGGGGGTGTCGGTCGACGGGAGATGCGACACTTTTGCTATTTCAAAACAACACTTTTAAATATGAGGGAAGCTTTTCTCAACAGGCTTCAGGAATTCAGAAACAGCAAAGCGTTTATTAAAAAACCTTTGTTAAAAAAACCTCTCAATGTTAGTGTAACAATTAAATTTTTCTCCCTTTAATATTGACATTGGCAACTTTGAAATGCAATTGCTGGATTTAAAAAACAACTGTGGAGCTCGAAATTTGAACGTCTTTGTGCTAATGTAGAAATATTAGACTAAGAAACCAAGATGGCGGCATAGGTAAACACCGGAAATTGCTGCCTCGCACAACCACTTCAAAAGTACAACTAAAAGACAAAACGGACATCATCCAGAACCACAGGAAGGCTGGCTAAGTGGAAATTCTATAACTAGAAGGAAAGAGAAAAGCACACTGAGACTCAGGCGGTGCGGAAGTAAAGTGCAGAGGTACGGAGGCGCACGCGGAAAGGGCTGGCAACTGAGAACATGGTTGTCTTTTTCAATCGGGAGGGAGTCTCAAGGTCCCAACTGCTCTGAACTCCACTTCCGGGCGAGTCTCTGGGGACCCAGACTCATACAAGAAGAAACTGGACTGTCTGGCATTGGGCGGAACTCCAGGGCAGCTTTCTCTCAGAGGTGCTTGCAGCAATTACCGAGGGACACTGAGACCCAGGACCTCTTAGGGCAGGGCTGAGGATCAGCCATAGCTGTTTGCTCCGCCCTGTTGATTCCCTGACCCGCCCCACCCAAGCTGTGCGCAGAGGCTTTTGCATATGAATGGCTTGGCCCTTTGCAATCTAAAATTCTGTTCTAACAAACTACAGCTGGGTCAGAGAGACCCAGAACATCCAAAAGAAGGTCCAAGGCCCCACAGCAGCTTGCATTGCTTCACAGCTGGGCCTCATCTGGGCACCTCCAAACCCCAAACAAGGAAGAGGAATCTGCGGATCTCTCCGTAGCTCCTGCTGGGTAGCCTCAGGCAGAGGCTAAATTAGCACCTCAGAGATCCAAGAGCCAGTGTACCCAGTGGTCAGAGTGGGACCATCCAGATTACAACTCCTCAGATCCATAAGGGACACTCGGGACAAACTCAGTGAGCACCAAAGCCCCACTGAAGCAAGTCTTGCCCCATAAGGGTGTCTCCAGCTCAGAAGTTCTCCCACCACAGACACAGCTGATTCTCACAGCCAATTGGCCTGGAGGTCAATTCCTTCCAGTGATATCTACAACAATCAAGACTTAACTGCAACAGTACTGTACACAAAGCCCACAAAGGGGTGCACCAAGAGTGTTCACCTCAGGTAATTGGGGAGGCTGAGCCACTGGGCCCTATAGGACACCTAGCACAGAAAGCTACTCTATCAACACAGGGAAGCAGCCAAAATGTGGAGACAAAGAAGCAGGTCGCAAATGACAGAGATGGAGGAAAGCAAACTACTGGATATAGAGTTCAAAACCACGGTTATAAGGTTTTTCAAGAATTTTCTAGAAACCACTGATAAATTTAGTGAGATCCTCGATAAATCTAGTGAGACCCTCGAGGATATGAAAAAGGACCAACTAGAAATTAAGCATACACTGACTGAAATAAAGAATGTTATACAGAGATCCAACAGCAGACTAGAGGATTGCAAGAATCAAGTCAGATTTGAAATACGCAGAAGCAAAAAACACCCAACTGGAAAAACAAAAAGAAAAAAAGAATCCAAAAATACGAAGATAGTGTAAGGAGACTCTGGGACAACTTCAAGCGTACCAACATCTGAATTACGGGGGTGCCAGAAGAAGAGAGAGAGCGAGATATTGAAAACCTATTTGAAGAAATAATGACAGAAAACTTCCCCTACCTGGTGAAAGAAATAGACTTACAAGTCCAGGAAGCGCAGAGAACCCCAAACAAAAGGAATCCAAAGAGGACCACACCAAGACACATCATAATTAAAATGCCAAGAGCAAAAGACAGAATCTTAAATACAGCAAGAGAAAAACAGTTACCTACAAGGGAGTACCCATACGACTGTCAGCTGATTTCTCAATAGAAACTATGCAGGCCAGAAGGGAGTGGCAAGAAATATTCAAAGTGATGAATAGGGTAAACCTACAACCAAGATAACTTTACCCACCAAAGCTATCATTCAGAATTGAAGGTCAGATAAAGAGCTTCACAGATAAAAAAAAAAAAGCTAAAGGCGTTCACCACCACCAAAACAGTATTATATGAAATGCTGAAAGGTATCCTTTAAGAAGAGGAAGAAGAAGAAAAAGGTAAAGATAAAAATTATGAACAACAAATACATATCAAGTGAATCTAAAAATCAAGTGAATAAATAATCTGATGAACAGAATGAACGTGAATATAATAGAATCAGGGGCATAGGAAAGGGAGTGGACTGACAATTCTCGGGGGAAAGGGGTGTGGGGGGTGCGGGAAGAGACTGTACAAAAATCGTACACCTATGGACGAGGACAGTGGGTGGGGAGTGGGTAAGGGCAGAGGGTGGGGTGGGAACCGGGTGGAGGGGAGCTATGGGGGGTGGGGGGAGGAACAACTGTAATGTGAACAGTAAAGATTTAATTTAAAAAAAAATATTGGAGAAAAACAAATGTGAACTTAGTTCACAGCACAAGTGGTCTGCTTTGAAAGACCTGGAGAAAGAAGATACGCTGATTTTTAACACCTGGAATAGTATTCCTGACTCATATAATCAACTGATAAAACTAGCGTTTGCTGTTCTTTTGGGTCTTCATATTTATGCAAACAATCATTTTCAAGCATGAACCTTATCAAGAGTATATTGAGAAGTCTTATTGATGAGAACCTGGAATCGTGCCTAAAATTAAAAACAACAACATACAAACCTGACTTACCCAAACTTTCCAAGGAGATGCAAGGCCATTGTTCACATTAGTGTTTGTCAGTCATTGTCATGATTTAATTTTATGGATATTGTAAGGTAAATTGTAAGGAATTTAATTTTATCAATAAATAATATTGTTATTAAGTATGATATCAAGTTTTATTCAACGTACCTATAGTTTAACTAAAACTTTAAAGTTTATTAAGTTAATTTTAGGGAACGTTGTGGAGTGAAAGAAGATGTAGTGTCGAGGATTGAGAAAGGTATGTTGAGATGGTTTGGACATATAGAGAGGATGAACGAAAGGAGATAGACGAAACAAGTATACAAGACGAGTGTGGATGGGAGAGTTGGAAGGGCTCCTCAGTGAATGTACCTCAATCAGATTGACGACGTTTTTAGCAAAAGCCAGCTTAGGAGTACCCTGATTAAGTTAATAACAATGTACCTACCTATATAGTTTAAAAAATGTGGCTCTCAAAAGAAATTTCAGTCGTTGTACTGTTGATATTTGGCTCTGTTGACTAATGAGTTTGCTGACCACTGACCTAGTCCATTCACTCTATATTACTTTCCTAGACAGCTCTTTTATATCACTCCCGTTTTCTTTAAACCCATAACACAATTTCTCCCATTCATCTGGTGACCTTATTTCCTACTTCATTAAGAAAACTGAAGTATTCTGTATTCATGCATTTTGTCCTTATGTAATTATAGATTTACTAGTGGCCTGGTGCACGAAATTTGTGTGTGGGGTGGCAGTGTCCTTCAGCCTGGCCTGCACCCTCGGGGGATGTCCGACTGCTGGTTTAGGCCTGATCCCTGCACAATCTAGGACACTGCATGAACCAGTGACCTTGCTTTTCATACAGGTGAAAGGCATCTTGCTGTTGTATGAGCAGCTACATTTTTTTTGCCCTGATTGCAAAAAGTAGTACATAACATGATCCTTCTGAGGCAGTAGTACTATTTCCCCCACCTTATGGGTGGAAAAACTGAAGCAGAGAGAAGTTAAGTAATTGGCTTTGTCACACAGTTATAAGTGTCAGGATTAAGGCTGACCACAAAATGCAAGCCAGAGTCCATGCATGTCATCGCTGCATCATCCTGTTTTTTCAGTGTTAGAGTAGCCTTGCCAGGTTTTAATTTTAAAAAAATACATATTTTATTGATTTTTTACAGAGAGGAAGGGAGAGGGATAGAGAGTTAGGAACATTGATGAGAGAGAAACATCGATCAGCTGCCTCCTGCACACTCCCCACCCGGGTTGTGTCGCAATCAAGGTACATGCCCTTGACCGGAATTGAACCTGGGACCCTTGAGTCTGCAGGCCGACGCTCTGTCCACTGAGCCAAACCGGCTAGGGCAGGGTTTTAATTTTTAAATCTAAGAGACTGTTCCCAATATATAGGGTAGGGTCTCTAGGCCTGGCCGGTGATCAGGGCCAATCTGTGGGGCAGCTAGCAGGCAGGGCGATTGGGGGTGGGGGCCCACTGGCACCCACCTTGGCTGGCGGCCTGGCGCGGCCCGCTCACTGGCTCTGCCCCCTGGCCACGCCCCTCGCTGCCACCACTGGTCGCCTTCCTTTTGGGGGGCAGACCCACAATGCGGGAGCCGTCCCCAATTGGGGGCAGCTCCTGCATTGAGCGTCTGCCACCTGGTGGTCAGTGCATGTCATAGTGACCAGTCGTTCCGCCATTCGTTCGATTTGCATATTAGGGTTTTATTATATAGGATTATATGTCTATCAAAGACAAGTCTTCACTTGTATATTAGATACCATCCCCTTTCAACTACTCAAGGATATTGCTCCAAGAAACCACCATTCTAATTTTTATGCATCCCAATTTTTTCTCTTGGATCATTCAACAGCATATAAATGTTTTATTTTTCCCACCTTAAAGATACTTTCTCTGGACTCCACTTTCACTGCCAGGTACTGTTCCATGTATTTGCCGTTCCTTGTAGCAAAACTTTGAGAAATAATTGTCTCTATTCAATGGTTTCTAATTTCTTTTCTCCTGTTCTCTCTTTTATTATTTTTTATTAAGATACTAGAAGCCCAGTGCACAAATTTGTGCACCAGTGGGGTCCCTCAGCCTGGCCTGTGGGATCGGGCCAAAACTGGCTCTCTGACATTCCTGGAGGGGTCCCGCATTGCGAGAGGGCACAGGCCAGCCTGAGGGACCCCACTGGTGCATGATCGGGGCTGGGGAGCGACGTGGGAGGTTGGCCAGCCGGGGAGAGACCGTGGGAGGGCTCCAGGGCATGTCCAGTCCTTCTTGCTCAGTCCCGATCAGCCGGACCCCAGCAGCAAGCTAACATACTGGTCGGAGCATCTGCCCCCTGGTAGTCAGTGCATGTCAGCAATTGGTCAACCAGTTGACTGCCCGCTGGTGGTCAGTGCCTGTCATAGCAACCGGTTGAGCAGCCTTATTATTAGCATATTATGCTTTGATTAGTTGAATGAACGACTGGATACTTAGCATATTAGGCTTTTGTTATATAGGAAGGATAATTCACCTACCATAAAATTCACCATTTTAAGTATATAATTCAGTTTTTAGTATATTTATAAAGTTGTGCATCTATCACCACTATCTAGATCCAGCACTTTTTCATCATCCATAAGAAATCCCATACCCCTTAGCAGTCGCTTACTGTTCTTTTCATTCCCCCAGTTCTAGTAACCACTAATTCTGTTTTCTGTCTCTATAGATCTATCTATGCTGGACACTTCATATAAATGGAGTTATATGATGTGTGACCATTTGTCTGGCTTCTTTTACTTAGTAAAATGTTTTCAAGGTCCATCCATGTTGTAGCATGTATCAGAACATCATTCCTTTTTATGGCTGGACACGTATAACAGTTTGTTTATCCATCAGTTGATGGACATTTGGGTTGTTTCCTCTTGTTGTCTATTATGAAATATGCTGCTGTGAACATTCATATTTCTTTTGTGTGTGAATGTGTGTTTTCAATTCTCTTGGATACATACCTTGGAATAGAATTGCTTAGTCCTATGGTAACTTTGTGTTTAACATTTTGAGGAACTATCAATCTCTTTTCCAAAATGACAGCGTTTTACATTCCCAACAGCAAGGTAAAAACCACTGGGTTACAGGAAGATCACTTATTACCTATATTTTGTGACTGAGACGTAGTGTTGTACAAAGAGGATTTTGTAATTGTCTTAAAACTTGATATAAGTTTATCTTTTTTTGGGACGGGGGTATAATTCTTATGTCCTGTGCTCTTCCCCATTAATACCTGAAATTTAAACAAAAGTATGTTTTTTAAAATAATGATGTACACGTGTTCTTGAAGAAAAATACGTGGAAGATACAAACTGTTTTAGTTAAAACAATTTTTTTAAATATGTATTGATTTTTTACAGAGAGGAAGGGAGAGGGATAGAGAGTTAGAAACATCGATGAGAGAGAAACATCGATCAGCTGCTTCCTGCATACCCCCTACTGGGGATGTGCCCGCAACCAAGGTACATGCCCTTGACCAGAATCAAACCTAGGACCCTTCAGTTCGCAGCTCTATCCACTGAGCCAAACCAGTTAGGGCAGTTAAAACAGTTTTAAAACAGAAGCTTTCCTTTGATGAAATGGCCATGTCTCCTCTAATTCCAGTTACTAATGGTGAATAGTAATTATGAAGGTTCTCACTGGAAACACAGGGAGGCCCAGGAGGCCCAGGAGACCTAGCACTTTACCCAGCTCAACTCCTGTTTCTCTGCTCTATAAAGATTCTCTCCCATATTTTCTTCCTCCAGCCTATTCTCCCTACTATTTTTAAAAACTTATCTCTTTATTATACTGTTACTCAATCATTTTACTTTCTCCACCAAGAAGATGACATCACGGAAATACAAATTTTGGAACTAGACAGACCTGCTTTCAAAAAGTTATTGCTTCCTACTTTGAAAGGATGTGACATTGTGCTGAGGGTATTTTTTATGAACCATTTTTTCCCTTAGTAATTTTGGAATTTATACAGTCTTTTTCAGTTCTTTGGTAATATTCTGAGAAAATTCAATCATATACCTTTGACTTATTAGAGTCTATTATTAATTGATACCATTATCATTTATCCTGACAATATATGCATCTTAGAACACTTTCTTTATCCTAATCTCAATTTATATGCTATTATAGTTTTGTACTTTATCTGTTTAAACCCCATAAGTCAATATGTTATTTTATATAATGTTATAACTGTTAATATTCGTTTGGGTTTACCTATATACTTATCACTTTCTTTGCTGTTTTCCTGTCTGTATTTCTCTGATCTTTTATCTGCAATAATTTTCTTCCTGATTGAAGAAGAGCCTTTAGAATTTGTTTTAGTACAAGTCTAAATTTAATTTAAAATAATCTTTAGAATTTCTTTTAAAAAAATTTATTGTGGAAAGTATTGCAGATGTCCCCCTTTTTTCCTTTGGTCACCCTCCACCTTGTACTCTCCTCAGGCCTTCACCACACTATTGTCTGTGTCCATGGGTTATGCATATATGCATATACATTATTTGGCTAATATCTACCCCCAACCCCACCTTCCCTCTGAGATTTGTCAGTCTATCCCATGCTTCTAGAATTTCTTTTAGTACAGTTTTCCAGTGGCAAACTCAGATTTTGTTTTTTTGAAAGTGCCTTTATTAGCATTCATTCCTGAAGGATATAGTCCCTGTGTTTAGAGTTCTATACTGGCACTTATTTTCTTTAAGCTCATTGAATATACCATTCCTCTGTTTTTTTAGCTTCCATAAATATTGAGAACTCTCAGTTTGTCTCTCTTTTTGAAGGTAATCTTTTTTTTTTTCTCTCATTCAAATTTTAGAACAACCCAGTGAGATACAGGTTTTATTTTATTTTTTAATATAGATGAGAATAGAAACTCAGGACAACTTACCAAACACCCAGCAAATGGTAGGTTAAAATTTTGGGTTGTTGGACAACATTGCCTGTACTTTGTTGAAACACTTTGCCTCACTGCCTCTCACTAAATAAAAGTTCACATTCATCTGTTTAACATTACTTACCAATACCTGTTACATGTATAATACTGTGCATATGGACTGAGGTGGATACCAGATTTTGAGACATAATTCTAACCTTCAATTTATAGTTTGGAGGAAAGCATGTAAAAACATTCAAATTGCAGTATAAGGCAGTATATGATTAATTGCTAAAATGGCAATAGCTTGCAGTAATTACTGAAAGTTTATGCAAAGATAATTTCACAATTTGGCTGTAAGTGTCAAGAGAATGTCCTGTTAAGGAGGTGGAACTTTAAACCCCCGGCAGAACTTGTTGAGGGTGGAGATTGTAGAGGTTGTTTTAGGCAGGGGTAAGTCACATGAAAAATGGCATGGGAGGGCTGAATGACAGATGGCAGCAAGGTTGATCTAACTCAAACTGAAGTTCATAAATATGTTGGAGATCAGATTGTATGTGAATAATGCTGCTATGAACATAGGGGTGCATATTTTCTTTTTGATTGGTATTTCAGGTTTCTTAGGATATATTCCTACAAGTGGGGTCACTTGGGTCAAATGGCAGTTCCATTTTTAATTTTTTGAGGAAACTCCACACTGTTTCCATAATGGTTGTGGGGAAGGGGCAGGAGTTGGGAGGGAGGAAGGAGTTAATTGGGGGGCCAAGGGGGCATCTGTAATACTTTCAACAATAAAGATAAATTAAAACACACAAAAGATTGTATGTGAGGTGGTGCCTCAATATATTTTAGGCCTAAGGGAGTCCTTGAAGAGTTGTTTGTGGTGGGGTGATGCAAGGAAAGTGGAAAGTATTACTTAGAGCAGCGGTTGCCAACCGGTGGTCTGCGGACCACTGGTGGTCCCTGAGGTCCGAAAGGTTGGTGCCACTGACTTAGAGGGTAAGAGCTTGACTTTATATACCCAACCTAATTTTCAATTATAGTTCTATCACTTCCTCACTTACACTGTAAGTAAACTAACATTTCAAAGTTTCATTTATGAATTTGATATACTAGTTCTTACCTTATAGAATTGCTGTGAGGATTAAATAAATTAATATGTGCAATATACTTAGATCAGTACCTGGAAAATAGTAAGCACAATTTAACTGTTAGACATCATTTTGTTGTTATTATTAAATGAGATTACCCATGTCAGTAACAGTGCCTAGCGCATGTTTAATTATAATTCTAGGCACCAATAGAATGTGTATGGGATAAGTATTATTGACTAAATTATATTTTCATACCTCTGTACCTAGGTATAGAGAATGTCAAATCTTTAGTTTTATTTAAGAAAATTTTTATTTTATTAATGTATAGTAGATAAGCTGTATAATTCATGCAGATTATTTCCCTCTTGCATAATTTTTGTAATTACCTACTAGTGACATGGTGCACGGACTCGTGCACATTGAAAGGAAATTAATTAGAAGGTGGCCAATGGGGCGGGACTGGGCGAGATGGGCCAGATATGCCCTGGAGCCAACCTCCCATGGTCCCCAGCGTCTGCAGAGTGAGTGGGGTTCCTCTGGCAGGTGGGGTTCCTTGGCCTGACCTGTGGGGATTAGGCCAAAACCGGCTCTCTGACATTCCCCAAGGGGTCCCAGAGTGTGAGAGGGCACTCTGCAAAGTTGCTGTCATACAGAGTGTGAAACGCAAATGCAAGTGTGCAGTAAACCAGATTTGGGGCCTACGGTGCCGCAGCAATAACATAACCCATGGCCGAAGGTGGAATCGCGTGGCCCCATGAGGAATCGGGCTCCCTTCTCTCTGGTTTCGGTGTGCATCACCCGAGAACTGCTGCTGCCAAGTCATTGCAGCTTGGCAGCTCCTGCGTTGAGCGTCTGTCCCCGTGGACAGTGTGTATCATAGGTACCGGTCGGATGGTAGGAGGGATACTTAGCATATTAGCCTTTTATGTATATACAAAAGGCCTGGTGTATTAAAATTCATGCATACAGGGGGTCCCTCAGCCCAGCCTGCACCCTCTCACAGTCTGGGTCCCTTGGGGGATGCCCACCTGCTGGCTTAGGCCTGCTCCCCAAGAACAGATGATCTAAAAGAAATAATCATATCCTTGGGTAAGGATTTTTTAAAAAGGTAATGGTCGCATGAAGATTCACTGCTGGCGGGGCTGAGGGGACTGGGGGACTTCAGCGGCAGGCGCACGGCATGACCGGACCCACCTGGGGGCAGGCCTGGCTGCACGCCTGCTGCCCCCTTACCCCCGCTCCCCCCTGGCTGGGCTGAGGGGACTGGGTGCTGCCATCTCGTGAGAGTGTGATGGTCAATTAGCATATTACCTCTTTATTACATAGGACTAGAGGCCTGGTGCACAAAAATTTGTGCACTGGGGGGGGGGGGTCCCTCAGCCCAGCCTGTGCCCTCTCGCAGTCTGGGACCCCTCGGGAGATAACGACCTGCTGGCTTAGGCCTGCTCCCGGGAGGGCAGGCCCAATCCCTAGGTGCAGCCCCTGGTCAGGCTCAGAGCAGGGCTGAATGGGGAGTTGGGGCGCCGCCCCCGGTCATGCACAGAGCAGGGCAGATTGGGAGATTGCGATGCCACCCTCAGTCACGCTCAGGGTAGGGCTGATTGGGGGGTTGGAGCACTGCCCCCTGTCACACTCAAGGCAGGGTCGATGGGGAGGTTGCGGCGCCACCCCCTGTCACACACAGAGCAGGGCCTATCAGGGGGTTGGGGAGCTCCCCACTGTCACTCACAGAGTAGGGCCGATAGGGGAGTTGGGGCACCGTCCCCTGTCACACACAGAGCAGGGTGGATCAGTGGGTTGGGTCGCTGCCCTCTATCACCCACAGAGCAGGGCCAATCAGGGGGTGGGGGCGCCGCCACTGTCACACTCAGGGCAGGGCTGATGGGGAGGTTATGGCTCTACCCCGTCACACACAGAGCAGGGCCCGTGGGGTTCGGGTGCCGCACCCTGTCACACACACAGCAGGGCCAATCAGGGGGTTTGGGTGCTGCCCCCTGTCACACTGATCCCAGTGCCGGGAGGCCTTGCGGCTCTGCTGATCCCGGTGCTGGGAGGCATATTACCCTTTTACTATATAGAATAGAGGCCTGGTGCATGGGTGGGGGCCGGCTGGTTTGCCCTGAAGAGTGTCCTGGACCAGGGTGGGGGTCCCCACTGGGGTACCTGGCCAGCCTGGGTGAGGGGATGATGGCTGTTTGCAGCTGGTCACACACCCTTCAGGGTGGAGGTCCCCACTGGGGTGCCTGGCCAATCTGGGTGAGGGGCTGAGGGCTGTTTTCAGGCTGGGGGTGACTGAAGCTCCCAACCGCTCCTTTTTTCCTTTAAAAAATTTTTTTTTATTCTGGACCAGCTTTAGCTTGAGGCTTGGCTCCAGCTCTTAGGCCTCTGCTGCTGAAAGTAGGTTTCTGGCCTTTGCTTACGATGTTGCGATCCCGCTGGCTGAAGTCTGGTGGTATTTGTTACATAGTTTCTTAAACTGCAGGCTCAGAGGCCTGCAGCCGCAGGCGGGGAACGTTCGTTTCCTCCGTCACTGAAGCAAGCAAGCCTCATGTTAGTTTCAAGCTGCCTGGCTGCCGGCTGCCATCTTGGCTGTCAGTTAATTTGCATATCTCGCTGATTAGCCAATGGGAAGGGTAGCGGTCGTACACCAGTTACCATGTTTCTCTTTTATTAGTGTAGACTAGAGGCCCAGTGCACGAAATTCATGCAGGGGAGTGGGGGAGTCCCTCAGCTCAGCCTGCACCCTCTCCCATCTGGGGTCCATTGGCTTCTAACTACTCACCTGCCTGTAGCCTGATCCTCCTAACTGCTCTCCCCTGCCAGCCTGATCGTCTAACTCAGGGGTGGGCAAACTTTTTGACTCGAGGGCCACAATGGGTTGTTAAACTGGACCGGAGGGCCGGAACAAAAGCATGGATGGAATATTTGTGTGAACTAATATAAATTCAAAGTAAACATCATTACATAAAAGGGTATGGTCTTTTTTTTCAATAGTTTTATTCATTTCAAACGGGCCGGATCCGGCCCGCGGGCCGTAGTTTGCCCACGGCTGGTCTAACTGCTCTCCCCTGCCAGCCTGAACGCCCCTAACTGCCTCTTCCTCGGGCCCACCACCGTGGCTTTTGTCTGGAAGGTCGTCCAGAAGATGTCCAGTCTATTAGCATATTACCCTTTTATTAGTATAGATAGATACTATTTGTAATCTACTCTTCAGTTAATTCATTTTATCAATAAAAATAATAGTGAAGAAAACATTCTGTGTTAAAAATCTGCAGTCAGAAACGAGAGAAGGAAGTTTGTTAAATCTGTGATGAAATGGTGTATCATAGAAGGAAGCTGTATTGATGTCATAGGAAAGGTATAGGAATTGTGCTGGTTGCTGAATTTAGAAACATTATCTCTGGGCTGTTTAATTTAGTCTCTTCAGAAAATTGTGTATAACCTGAGGATGCTCAATTACGCTTCCACCATAGGTATAAACAATAAAAAACTGCCTTCTCTGTTAAAATTTTTATTCCAAGGGAAAGTGTATGAAGTCATTGAAGCATCAGGACTGACAGGCTAGAAATTCATTTAAGTGAAGTCTCATTAATCTTTAAGAAGCTGAAAAGCAAACGTGTCAAGGAAGCAGTGTGGATTTGCAATATTAAAATGCCAGTGTCTTTAAATATTGTCATAAAGGTGAATGGAAAATAATTTAAGAATGGACACCACATATATTTCTTTTAAAGTTAAAATAGCATTAAATCAGATACCATAGTGCAGGGGTGAGGAACCCTTTTTCTGCCAAGGGCCATTTGGATATTTATAACATCATTCGAGGGCCATACAAAATTATCTATTTGGTCAAACATTTAATTAACTCACCTTTAATGCCTTGGCAGGGCCTGACTAAATGATTTCTCAGGCCTTATATGGCCCTTAGGCTGGATTTTCCCAACCTCTGCCTTAGTGACAATAATTTAATAAGTCGCTAATTGTAATTTAAGTGAGGTTTAACTTTATCTAGTGACTTTATTAAAAGGCATGTAGATAATGCATCAATTGGAATGATCTCACTAGCGAAATTGCCTTTCAGTGTACATGTATATGTAGAGGCACTAAACACATGGTGCTGTCTTTTGGGTTGTATTTCAAATAGTCTGTGGTCTAATTAATGATTTGAACTATTTTGTTTTAATTGGCAACTTTTTCTTAAAGAGAATTCCTATAAATACTGTCAGATTTTTTCTATTTTCCATATTCTTTGTATTTCTTATAAATTGGCAAGGGAATAACTTTGCATATGGTCTGTTATTTTTGGAATACAAGGCCTTTTCACTTTCTTTTTTTCTGGTCTGCTTTCCTAACCTTTCTCCTGTTAACAGATGGTCATTTTATCCTACTCCATCATTTTGAATAATTGTTTTTGAAAAAAACAGTTTCTAACAGTGGCTTTAATTTTGTCATAAAGATGAATGGAAAATAATTTAGGAATTATTTCCAACTCTTTTTAATTGACAACTTTGATTCTTGAAGCTCCTTTTATTTTTTTGCGTTGTTGTATCTGTATATAATACTAAATGGAAAACTTAACCTTACATTTTAAATTATTGAATGGTCATGTCTTCCTGACCCCTTAACTCAACTTTTAGTTGATTGACACCGCCTTATCAAGCCCATAAGGCAGGTATCTTGTACTTGAAGGCTCTTTAGTGTAGTGATCCACAGGTTTTAGCACCTAACAGACTAAGGTTCAAATTATAGATTTGCCTTCGAGATGCTTTGTACAAGTTACTTAACTATCTGATCTCAGTTTTTTAACCTTAAATTAGAGAATGATTATACGCTATTTACTTTGTAGGGCTGATGTAAATACTAAATTAGAGGATTAAAGTATCTGATACACATCTGTGGAGCATGGGTGATCAAAAGTGGGGGGCTTAACTACAAAGGTGATCATTTTATAAGATTGGTCATGTAATTGTGTATGATATGGCAGCAGTGTTTGCTGTTTTTATGGGCAGTTTCCTGAAGTGATTTATCTGGGAGTAAAGTACCCTTAGAATGAATCATGACAGCATCTCAGTTGAAATGTATTCTCATGAGCTTGAGTTTGCTTTTCAGTAACCAAAGGGCGCATAGTAGTTGTGGTCATAGTACCTGTTTGCCTATAGTGCCTGGTAGAGAGATCTATGGCAAAACTATTACAAGTCTGGCTGTGCTATAGCTGTGGAGAATGATGAGGAGATGCTTATATGTCCCACCAGAAGTAGCAACACAGGGTCCTAATTGGGTCATCAGTCATTTATTAATTTGACCAGTATTTGAGTGCTTACTATCAAGACACTGTGCTATATACTAGGAATATAGCAGAGATTAACGAACAATATCTGCCTTCAAAAAACATGAGGTTACAAACTGGTAAGTGGTAAAATATAAGGTAAAACTAGTGCAGTGGGAGCATTTGGGAGGGTTAATTTAGTTTAAGCTGGGCAAAGGGTTATGAAGTGTAGAGGTAGAGAGGCACTAAGCTAAGTGCATGGTCAGGGTAGAGTAAGAAATTAAGGAGGGTATTTTTGAAAATTTCATTTTCAGGGGTAAGCATTTGTTTCTGAGAATAGAGGATACTAAGTAAGCAGGTTTGAGTTGGATCTCCAGCAAAAAGTAGGAAATCAGCTTTCAGAAATTCTTTCTTACAGTTTTGGAAATGGGGTGTAGAACTAACATTGTGTCCTGGAAAGATAAAATCTGGAATTTCACTTGGAAGCTGAGGGCATTCTCAGTTTTAGAATATTATCAACAATGTATTGATTGATGTTTTATAATTTTATTGCGATAAATATTTGTTAACTGAGTAACAGATGAGATTGGCATGGTTCTGGTCACTACCTGACCTCCAATGTTAAGAATTAACATGTGAGAGGCCAAATGATTGGGCAAGCTATGTAGATAATACTAAGAACATTGGGCTTGGAATCAGGTGGCTAGTTTAGTAACATAGGTTATTAAACATAAACATGAATTCATATCTTGACTTTGTCACTTACCCTATGGTTTGGGCAAATAACTTAATGTCTAAGTATTTTAAATAAATTCTCATATAGTTTCAAAACAAATCTTGTTGAAGTAGATGGTTCCTCAGGGATGAGGAACCAGACTCAGATATGCTATAAGCTTTCTCTTGTTTATATCCATATGTGTATGTGTGTACGTTTGCCAAGGTTCATAATGTTTATAGATTTTGTTTGTTCATTCATAATATATAAGATAGGTAGGTAACATTCGAGAGGAAGTGAAATGGTGCTTTGAAGGGAGAGTTAGTTTCACACTGGAGTTGGGATGAAGGAGGGCTTCCTGAGAGGTATTGAGGTGGTGGGCTTTTTTGGCAGATGATTTATAGCAGTCAAAAGCTCTGACTCTGTATACAGACAGGCAGTCTGGTTTGGATCCTGGCTTTGCCTACTGACTAGCTGCTTGATCTCAGATATATTACTTCACTTCTCTACATTATTGTTTCCTCTGTAAACTTAATATACTTGTTTCTCCTACAGAAGATTTTTGAGGATTAAGTGAAGTAATGCAGGATACAATAAGCACCTGCTATTATTGCTGTGGCATCATCATTATTACTGATAGGTATTGGTGGAGAGGCCTTTTCAGTCAGAGAGAATTCAGTGTGTTCTCTTGTCCTATTTTGTAAACTGTCACGTTTTTATAAGTGAACCTAGTGGTTGTATTTTTCCATTTATGAATCACACACTGAATAATTGAGATTTAGACAGGATTCTTCTTGAATTGCAGAATTTGTTGCAGGCTGAAAAAACACCAGTCACAAGCTCCTGGTATTGTATTGCTGTCCCTTGAGTTTAGGACTCACTATCATTGGTTAAAGGTTGGAAGGGTAATCTCTCCCCTGTTTATGTAACAGTGTACTTTTCAGAATACTTCCATGACTGTTAGTTGATCCTCACAGTAGCCTTGGCGTGAGAGACATTTTTTTTTCAGGAAGTAGAATCCACAGGGCCAGGGAAAAAGCCTTTATGGCTTTTAGTGGCCAGTCCAATATAATTATAGCACTGGTCTCCTGACTTCTATTTTTTACATTAGTTTTCTGTGAATAGAAGTTTGTCAGCAGACCTGAGTTTGCATTTAATTGCTACCGTTTACTAGTTGTATGATCTTGTAAGAGTTGCTTAATTTGAGTATTTTTTTTTTTCATCTGAGACTTTGAACCACACAGGATCGTCTGTGATGCTGAATTTCCGTCACTTTGTATAATACAGGGATGTGTGTATTAGGACACAGGCTTATTCACTAATTGGTATCTTATCTGCGTTATTGGTAATGCAGGTAGGAAATATTTCTATTTCATATTGCCTTAATGTTTTTATCCTGCTTATTTGAAGGTAATATTCTGGATAGTAATGTGAGGGCTCTTTCTTGGGAAAACGTAGGAGATCTGGGAGTGTTTGACAGGCAAATAATAACACTTAACAACAACAGAATTAATCCATTTTCACAGTATTATTGTGTTACTTGGCCTTTCCCTTTGTTCCTTCTCTCTACTTTTTTGGGGGAAGTGGTTGGAAGGGGTTTTTATTACCCACATGGTTGAATAGTTTAAAGCTTTCCAGCTAATAAATACATAATTTTTGAAGTTTGAAGTTTGTTTCCCAATGGAAATTTAGACAAGGGACCTTTTTAACATATGAAGAGCATTTTGAGTGTTTATTAGTTATTTATACTTTACTGTTTTCCTCATGAAACTGTCAGAGGTAGGTGAATATATAGTTTTATAAATACCATATTAATTGGAAATTATAAAATGCAGAAATTGTATAGCTTTATCATATCTTTATGGATTCTTAGAAAGTATATCTTTTAATTTTACCAAAAAGATATTTTGTATATAATCATTTGGGACTTAGTATTTTTACTTAACATTGTATTGCTAAGATTTATCCAGGTTGTTGCATATCATTGGACTTTCTTCACTTTGCTGATTAATAATCTGTTACATTAATGTGCCATAGTTTATTCACCCATTCTCCTGAGAAAGGGCATCTGGCATGTTTTCCAGGTTTTGCTATTGTGAACATTTGCTATGAACATTCTAATTATGCATATCTTGTATATGTGAATGTTTCTCTTCATGTACATGTAAGAGTAAAATCCCTGGGTAATAGAGTATGGGATTATTCACGTTGTAGAAATTATGTCTGATTTTTTTCCTACCTTTAGTGTTCAGAAGGCTCCATAATTTTTCAACACTTGGTATTATCAGACTTTAAATTGTTTCATCTTGAATGGATATAGAATGGTATTTCATTTTTTATTGCATTTCTCTGATCATTTTTTATAATGTTTCTTCACTTTTTAAAAATAAATCTTCACCCGAGGATATGTTTTTCATTGATTCTAGAGAGAAAGGGAAAGGGAGAGGGAGAGAGGAAGAGAAAGAGGGAGAGGGAGGCCAAAATGTTGAGGGGGAGGAACTGAGGTAGGGGGAAAGGGAAAAAAGGGGGGGGGGAGAGAAAGAGAGAGAGGAAGAGAGAGAGAGAGAGAGAGAGAGAGAGAGAGAGAGAGAGAGAGAGAACAAACTTTAGTGTGAGAGAGAAACAGCTACAGTTGCCTCCAGCATGTGGTAGTTGCCTTCCACATGTGTCCTGACCCGGAATTGAACCCGCAACTGTTCGGTGTACCAGACAACACTCCAACTACTGAGCAACAACACTGGCCAGGACTCTTCGCATTTTTATTTGGTCTTTTTTTTTGTTCCCTGTGAAATGCTTGTTCATGTGTTTGTTTTTCTTCTCCTGGATTGTGTGCCTTTTTCTTTTGGATTTTAAGTCATCCTTATGTATTTTTTTATACTTTTGTTAGATGTATGGATTCCAAAACTTTTTTTAGTTTATAACTTTTTTGTGTGTGTGTGTTTTTTTTTTGTGTTTTTTTTTACTTTTTTAGGGTGTTTTTTTGAAGACTAAAAGTTTTTTAAATTTTGATATACTCAAATATATTTCATCTTATAGTTAACACTTGTGTCTTTAAGGAATCATTTGCCTCTCTATTTCTCATTTTATATGCCAATATCTGTTAACATTACAGCTGGCATTTATTTAAAAGCCTGAGATTGCAGTGGTAGGACAACACAGAAGGAAGAAGATAGTTTAAGAAAATGAAAGCAGAGGTGGGAAGTATGTTAGAATATATCAATGTATATAACTACTCATTACCCATCAAATCCCAGTAGAAAATAAGCCTTTGTTAAAAGCTGGGTTCACATTTATGCTTTAAACCAGCCGTGGGCAAACTATTGCCCGCGGGCCGGATCCGGCCCATTTGAAATGAATAAAACTAAAAAAAAAAAAAAAAAAAAAAAAAAAAAAAAAAAAGACCGTACCCTTTTATGTAATGATGTTTACTTTGAATTTATATTAGTTCACACAAACACTCCATCCATGCTTTTGTTCCGGCCCTCCGGTCCAGTTTAAGAACCTATTGTGGCCCTTGAGTCAAAAAGTTTGCCCACCCCTGGCTGGTTTGGTTCAATGGATAGAGCTTCGGCCTGCGGACTGAAGGGTCCCAGGTTCCATTCCGGCCAAGGGCACATGCCTGGGTTGCAGGCTCGAGTCCCAGTAGAGGGTGTGCAGGAGGCAGCCAATCAATGATTCTCTCTTTATCATTGATGTTTCTCTCTCTTCCTCTCCCTTTCTCTCTAAAATCAATAAAATATATTTTTTTAAAAAGAAATTTGTATGAAAGCATTCTGTAATAAAACTTTTCCAAAAATTATTTTTCTATACCCTGTTTTGAAATTTCAAAAAAGGACTTCACTTAAATGCTCTTCTGATATTTATTGAGCTTATCAACATTAGTATGACAATTACCCATATCTCCTGTCACTTCTATATATACACTCTGTTCTCTAGCAGATTTGAATTCTGGAATCTTCCTACCCTCCAGAGCGCATGTACTCACACGCACCATGCTCTTTCATAGCCATTCTTTTATATCTTATTTCTGCTGTAGGGAAAGCATATTTGGAGAACTCATGCTTTATCAATAAGTGCATGATTGTTGCCATCACAAAAATAACTTGGATATGTGTAGTGCTTTATCAAGTGTTTTTATATACATTTTCTCAATTTCAATCTTTACCTGAAACTGATTTGCAGGGCAGATTATAATCCTACTTTAGGCTGTGCTAATACTGAGGCTTGAAGACAAAAATCGGGGCTTTTCTGGTACATTAAGAAGCTTAGTAAGTATTAGTTGGATGGATAAATGAATGGCTAGTTATTCTCACCATAATGCCCTTTGGGATTACAACATAGCTTCAGATTGAGCTATAGCTCTGAAGAGGTCCTGATAAATAGTAGAAACTAGAACATTTATCGACTATGCTTTTGCTGCTGGCTACAATGGAGCAGTTGGTCTGGATTAGCCTTCCTGCCATAGAAGAACTTGATATGAGGCTATTCTTTCAGGCTTTGGGGAAAGAAGATACTTCTGATCTTGAAATTCATGAAATGATCCCCATGATTGTCCCTGTGTTTTGCCTGAGGACAATTTCCTTATCTGGAATCCATGCAGAGCATGGTGGCCTAACTGTGCTGAGCTCAGAATTTAGGACAGTTAAAATGACTAGAATCTCCTGGGCAGGACAGTGGAGAAGAGGAAGTTGTGTAGGAAGGGTTTCCCAATGTTTGTGTGTGTGGGGGTCCCTTGTGAATTTGTGGCAGAGGGTTGAGCTGTCAATAAATGAGAAAGACCAAGGTTTACCATAGTGGCTGCCCGAGGGTTGGGTATGAGCAGAGATACTAGAGTTTGTACAGCTGGGGGTTATTAAAGTTCTGGTCCAGTCAGAATTGAGAGACCCCTGACATGTGGGTGAAACACCAGAAAGACCTTGAGGTAAAGCAGGGATTGGCAAACTTTGTCTTTAAAGTTTTATTGAAAACATCCATGCCCATTCATTTGCATATTGTCTGGCTGCTTTCACCCTACAATGGCTAAGTTCAGTAGTTTCCATGGAGACTTAGGGCCTGTAAGCCTACTATATTGACTATTTGGCCCTTTAAGAAAAATTTTTGTGACTTCTGCCCTAGAGTAAAGCCTATTCTAGACCTTCCTTCCAGTCACAAAGCTTATAATGAAATCTTGACAAAATCTGCAGGGGAGATAATTTGGAAATTGAGTTTTGCCAGATTAGAGATTTGAGAAATAAATCTGTGATAGATCTCCCCTAACATAAGTACTACTTGAGTTTTTCCTTAAAATTAGAATGTTTCTGGGCAGTATTACCTCCTACAGCGCTTTGGGGCCTTCATAACAGTGACAGTGACCTTAGCCTGCAGGCTAACACTTTGAACATGTTAACGTAAAAAAAACCATTGAAACCTGTAAATAATTTTTGTGAGTTTATTTGAGCCAAACTGTCGACATATGCCAGGAAGCAGAACCTCAACGAATTGAGATAGTGCTCCGGAGAATGGCAGGGTTACATCTGTATTTATACATGAAATTCATTGGTGACAGATTTAAGGAGGTGGGATTAAGCGAAGTGGGGAAACCTCTGTGATAGGATAAAAAGTAAAATGATGGACACATACTTAGGTGGGTGCAGGAACAATTAATAAGGAATCTGTGGTATCTGTCCTGGGCCAAGCACACCTGGCTGTGCCCCAGGGGCTCCATAAAAAGGGAAGTCACAAGTGACCCAGACATCCCAAGGACATGTTATCATAGATGCAAAAAGACAGATAGGCTCAGTTACGGTAAAGGTTTACCGTATCAATGAAGATATCGGCTTAGGACGTAACTGCCCACCATAACTGCTTTTAGTTAAGGTTTAATTTCAGACCATCCTTTGTTGAGAGACCACTGGCATGTGGGTGAAACACCAGAAAGACCTTGAGGTAAAGCAGGGATTGGCAAACTTTGTCTTTAAAGTTTTATTGAAAGCATCCATTCATTTGCATATTAGGTCTCCAAGTCTGCAAAACTGCCATGCAGGCCTCTCCTGAGCTTGTCAGGTCAGCATGTGGCCCCTTTCGTCCACAAACGTCTTAGGTTATAACTCCTGGTTAATTCTATGTAAGGATAAGTCTCATTCCACTTGAAACAGGAAAAAAAACTTACAATCTTCTTTGATGAGGGAACTTTCTTGTATCTTCTATCCAATATCAATATTTATTATACATTGAAAAATTTGCTAATCCCTGAAGGTTAAGACCAGAGCTAAATTACATTGCTTAAGAGGCCAAGATTCCATTTGTTTCTGTTTTACACACGTGGACTTAATTATTAACATACTTTGAAATATAAATTGTTTCGGGCATATAGACAAAATAGGATATATTAAATAAGTGTCTACTCACCACACACATTTTTCACATGCTATTATTTTGCCAAATTTGCTTTAGAGTTTTTTTCTAAGAAATTGTAGTTTAAATATGTACCTGTATGTATTCCTCCCTGATCCGGAAGTTTTTGTTTGTCACTACCTTGAGTACTTTTTATACTGAAAAGTGTTTATATCCATAAATTTTATGTAGTATTATTTTGTGCATTGTTAAGCTTATATAAATGGCACCACTCTACATATTATTCTGCAACTAGCTTTTCCTTCCTTTTTTTTTTTTTTTAATACATTTTTATTGATTTC
The DNA here is from genome assembly GCF_964212035.1 of Myotis nattereri. NCBI lineage: Eukaryota > Metazoa > Chordata > Mammalia > Chiroptera > Vespertilionidae > Myotis > Myotis nattereri. The sequence continues at coordinate 73,951,762 of NC_138087.1, read as the reverse complement.
AGAGAGGAAGGGAGAAGGAGAAATAGAAACATCAATGATGAGAGAGAATCATTGATCGGCTGCCTCCTGCACGCCCCCTACTGGGGATTAAGACTGCAACCCAGGCATGTGTCCTTGACCAGAACTGAACCCGGGACCCCTTCAGTCTGCAGGCTGATGCTCTGTTCACTGATCCAAACCTGCTAGGGCTGCAACTAGCTTTTTCATTTAACATTGTTTTGAGTTTAGACATGATGAAATATATCACTGTAGTTCATTAACTGCACAATTTATGTCTCCTCTTGTTGATGGACATTTAGGCTTACAGTGTTTTGTTAATGAACAGTGTGCTTCAGTGAACATTGGTAATATTGGTGTTTATGTGTTGGGAATTTCTCTAGACCAGGGTTGGGAACTTCTTTTACTGCCAGTGGCCATTTGGATATTTATAGCATCATTCGAGGGCCATCCAAAATTATCAACTTACAAATTAGCTTGCTATATTTGGTCAAACATTTAATTAACTCACCCTTAATGCCTAGGCAGGGCAAGACCAAATGATTTCGTGGTCCTTATGCGGCCCACAGGCTGGAAGTTCCCCACCGCTGCTCCTAGACAGTATAACCAAAAAGAGTATTGTTGCTTGTAGGATATCCACATCTTTGACTATTAGTTATTACTAAATTGTTCCCCAAGAAGCTTTTATAATTGCCCCTGTTTTGGTTTTGTGCAGTTACATATGAATTCTCTGAAGGAGAATGTGCCCAAAGAAAATATGACATATGAAAATCTCATTTTATTATAGATGAATTGGAAGTTGTATGGTTAGATTCTTGGTAAATTTGTTCTTGTTTCAAAACCTTCTTAGGATATGTTCAAATATATAAGGAGAGTGAACTGTGAAGCATCAATTTTCAGTAATTATCAACATACGTTCAGAATAATTTCACTCTCCCTCTTATCCTTAACTAGATTATTTTAAAGAAAATCCCAGATTTTGGTGTAATTTCATCTGTAAATAATTTAGCATGTGTCTCTAAAAAATATGAATACCCTCCTCAAAAGCCCAGTATTACCCTTTAGAAACAATTCCATGTTTTCAATATTCAATGTTCAAATTTTCCCAGTTATCTGGTTTTTAGTTTTATTTATAATATTTAAAATATGATCACATGGTAAAAACAAATACTTTTAAGGAATAAATTTAATATGTCTTATATAAAATGAACCTATGGATTCTGGTTTATCATAGAATCATGTTTAAACAGGCAATACCTAAAAAGTAATCTAGGTACATAGTCTAACCCTTTTATTTTATTTTATTTTTTTTATAAGTGAAGGAATTGAGGCTCAGAAAGGTTGGCACTTGTTCAGAATTGGCCAGCTCAGTTATAACAGAGCGGGAATTAGAATACAGATCTTCTGACCCTAAATCCATTGCTCTTATACTAATTACATGTATTGTCTATCTCATATTTCTCTTTAAGTCCATTACCTTTGTCACTTTTCTAAATCTAGCATTTAAGTGTTTTTCTTTCCCCCAGTGGCTTTCATAAATATCAGTAGTACTAATCTTGTGATTTACATCAGAGTATATTTTAAAAGGAGTTTGTGAAAGGGTTGAATTATAATATCAACACTTGTGCCAAAGATATTGAGCTGTTCTGAAAAGCTACTTGTCTTTTCTGACCTAGATACACAGTTTCCAACTGTGGCAGAGGATGCCAGAGGGAGGGGAATGAGTGTTGGCAAGAGTCTGGAAATTGAATTATTATTTTACTGAAGAATCTAATATATTTCTTAGTTTTTAGCACTGTTACATATGAAAAATTTTCATCATAGTACTTGATGAATTTGTGCATTTTATTTGCTGTCAGAAATTATTTTGTCAAGGTGAAAACAAAATGACTTCTGTTTATTTCAAAATTGGTGATTTTGAATAGTACTGCTTGTTTATAACTAGATTTTAGGTTCTGAGGTTGTTTTGCAATCTTAAGAGAAATAATCGTGTCAGTCTATCTCCAGATATGGTTTCTTTGCCATTCTTTGTTCTGTAGAGTGGCAACAAAAAGTCTTAAGAATCAGAGACACCATTTGAAGCTTGTTTTACCAAGGTGCCGGTTAGAAACCTCTAGTGCTAAGTGTGCTGCAGTTAGGCACAGGAGGACAGAGAATGCTTGAATACTTAACTGTTTCTTGACACATTACCCCATTTTCCTTTTGATCAGAATTGTCACAAGATCTGTAAGTTCTAAAGTCTGATGACCTCCATCATAGCCTTTTAATGAAAAGAAAATAAATATTATTGAAGCATGTACAGTTTAGGTGGTATTTCATATCTGATTGTGATTTAAAGGACTCGATCTCAAGTTGAGCTTTTAAATATTACTGTGCAAAATTAATATACATCTGCTCTTTGATTTGCTTGTGGAGATAGTGATTGTAAAATGTGGAGAATGCGAATTGTAAAAGATACTAGAGCTATGCCTAGAACTGCCTGTGTGTGATCATGGACAAATCATTTAACACCTTGTTATATTTGTGCTTTCATATTTTAAAAAGATTATAGAAAATTTATACTACTTATTCTTTTTCAGTACTTTGCAGGACTGCTGTAAGCATTGAATGTAATGTTGTAAGAGAAAATCTGTTTAAGTTTCTCCTTTGTGCCAGGTATTTTTCTAGGTGTACAAAGCAAAAAGCAAAGATCTCATATGTTAGATCCTATGGAGAGAAATAGAACAGGGTTAGAGGTGTGCAGGAGGCATTGCTATTTGTAGGGTGATCAGAGATGGGCTCCAGATAAGTGACATTTGAGCAGACACCTGAAGAAGTAAGAGAAGGAGTTATGTGGATATCTGGGGTAAACGAGCAAGTGTGAAGCCTCCAAGATGGGAGTAGGAGCGAATTGTTTGAGAAATATCAAGGATACCAGTGTGGGTGGAACACAGTGAGATGCTGAAGAGATTAAGTGTGAGGGCTGAGCCCTGGGGCACTCTAGCATTTATTTAGAGGTCATGGAGATAAGAAAGGAGATTGTAGAATAATTTATGAAGCAGGCGCAGTTCTAGTGTACTGCGTGAAAGCCAAGGGATGTAAAGTGTTCAAATAAGGCGCAGTGGACTGTGTCACCTATTGCTGAGAAATCAACTAAAATGGGGACTGAGAATTGTACACAGCAGTAAACACCATCGAAGTCCTACAGGACTTTGATAAGAGTTGTTTCAGTGGAGCTTCGGAGTGAGAGGCCAATTGGGGTAAATTTAAGAGGGAATGGAACGCCCTAGCCAGTTTGGCTCAGTGGATAGAGCATCAGCCTGCGGACTGAAGGGTCCCGGGTTCGATTCCAGCCAAGGGCACATGCGCGGGTTGCAGGCTTGATCCCCAGTCAGGGGCGTGCAGGAGGCAGCCAATCAATGATTCTCTCTCATCATTGATGTTTCTGTCTCTCCCTCTTCCTTTCTCTCTGAAATCAATAAAGAAATATATTTAAATAAAAAAAAAAGAGGGAATGGAAGGAGAGAAAATGGAAAACAAAAGTATAAACCCAAAGAGTTATGTATCTCCTAAAAGGGGCAAATAATCAGGCTGTAAGGAGGTAAGAGATCAAGGAAAGTTATTCAAAGGAGGGAGGAGGTGATTACTGGAGTGATATCCTTGAGTAGTCTTTGAGTTGAGAGATTTGGGTTAGATAGGAATTGGGACAACTCATTCATAATAAGCAAGAATTGTATGCCGAACTGGTTTGGCTCAGTGGATAGAGCGTCGGCCTGCGGACTCAAGGGTCCCAGGTTCGATTCCGGTCAAGGGCATGTACCTTGGTTGCGGACACTGGGGGGCGTGCAGGAGGCAGCTGGTCGATGTTTCTCTCTCATCGATGTTTCTAACTCTCTATCCCTCTCCCTTCTTCTCTGTAGAAAATCAATAAAATATATTAAAAAAAATAAAAAATTGATATTTTGTGACATGAACATTATATGAAATTGACATTTCATTGCCTATAAATAAAGTTTTATTGGAATATAATCATACTCATTTGTTTATATGTAGTCTATGACTACCTTTGCACTACCATGGCAGTTGAATAGTAGAGACCTTATGGCTCCAAAGCCTAAAGAAAAAGTTTGCCAATCTCTCTCCTGTATGATCTGGTCCCTCACTGCCACCCCTCTGTCCTTAAAGCTCTTCTCTTGCGCACTCATCCTACTCCAGCCCTCCAACCACATTGGCCTCCTTATTGTTCCTCCACCTAACCAGGCACAGTCTTCCTGGCAGGACTGCTCATTCCATAGATATCTGCATGACCAACTTCCTCCCCACATCAAATCTTTGCTCAGGTGTCACCTTTTCGATGAGGACTGACCATCTGTTTAAAATTGCATCCCCCCTCTACAGTACGGAGTGCACTTGTGCTGTCACCTCCTCTCTCTTTTCCAAAGCACTTTATACCTTCTAACATATTATTTAACTTACATATTTTTACATTTATTGGTTTTGGCTGTTTTCCCCTCTCTGAACTTGAACCCACAAGGACAGGATTTTAGTCTCTTGTTCACTTATATATCCCAAGTGCCTAGAACAGTGACTGGAATATTATAGGTGCTCAATAAAGACTTACTACGATGCATTTAATTATTGTTTCTTTGACCAAATGAGCGATCTAACCAAATGAGTAATCTAGCTGGCTGATACACAGCTGTTCTGTTAGAAATTGGAAAGAGCTAGTGTCCCTTTATTTCAGTGAGATGTGTTTTCCTGTTACCACTTTCTTTGATTGGTGACTTGATAACATCTTTTCCATTTTGCTCACTGACAGTAAGTATTTAAAAAGCATTCTGGTTCTACTTAGCCAGTTCGTAAAGTGCATTTCATATCAGGATTGCAGCCATTGTACCTCCCTTGTTTAAGCTGTTAATTGAGAAAAGGACCTTTTGCCCCAAGCCCAGTGTTGCAATGCTGCTGGTGATGTGGTGAGATTGCACTTGTCCATCACTGTATGTTTTGGGGTAGGGATGAATAGCTGGATTTTTGGCTTGGGCATGTGTAGTGGATAGGTTTTTCAGTTTAGTCTTCTCCTGTGCTTTTTTAAATATAGAAAATAAAAGGAAATTTCCAGAGGAAAATAATGAAATTCAATGTTCTTCACATTAGTTTACAACAGAAACTGAATGCCACCATGTAGAGGGGAATACTGAATTTATATGTAGTATTTGCTCTTCTTTTAGTGTGTCTGAATTGATCCATCTTTGTATCCCATGTACTACCAAGGCATAGTGCTAGATCCAGAATAGGCAATTAATTAGTATCTATATATATAAAAGCCTAAGTGACCGAACAACTGGTCGACTGGTTGTTATGACGCTCACTGACCACCAGGGGACAGACACTCAATGCACAGGATTGGGCTCCCTCCTGTCTGGATCGGGCCTGCGGGGATCAGGCCGAAACCAGCTCTCTGACATCCTCTGAGGGGAACCTGGATTGTGAGAGGGCACATGACAGAGCTAGGGACCCCACTGGTGCACGAATCCATACACCGGGCCTCTAGTTTACTTATAAATCCCACATAATTTAAAGTGAGCCTCTTGTCATATCAGTGAGATGTCTTTTTCTAACTTTTATCTTGTTCATCTTTAATATAGTAGAAATGTGATTGTTCTTTCATAATGGAGAAGTAGAGCCTGGATATTTTATTTTCACATAACTTCTTTTGGTGAAGTTGCATATGTTAGTATTAACAGAATGTAATGTTTTCTGTTGTTACTATTTTGAGAGTAAGCAATTTCCTGAATTCTGTACATTACATGGAATCTTTCAAGAAAGTAAATATATTTAAATAATTTCTTGCCTTAATTTAAAATATTTTCTTTTAATTGCATTTCAGAAAAATTACTAAATATTTGACTAAGTTTTATAGTTTGACGATAGTATAGTCATTCTTCAGTTTTGAGATTTGCTCCTAGGAAAAGGGTCTAATGTTCATACATACAAAAACCTAGCTTTGCAGTCTGGGTAGCCTGACATCTAAAACCTTTCACCTTTTAAGGTAAGTAACAAAAGACATACAACACTAGCAAAAGTGTGATCCATGAAAAAAAAAAAAGTTGATAAGTTGGAATTCATTAAAATTTAAAACTTTTGCTCTATTAAAGATGAGAGACACTGTTAAAAGGATGACAAGACAAGTCAGAGATAGAAAATCTTTGCAAAACACGTATCTGATAAAGGACTGGTATCCAAAATATTCAAAGAATTCTTAAAACTAAACAGCAAGAAAACAGACAACCCAATTAAAATGTGTAGAAGATGTGAACAGATACCTCACCAGAGAAGATATGCAGATGGCAAATAGGCGTATGAAAAGATGCTCCACATCATCTGTCATCAGGGAATTTCAAATTAAAACAACAATGAGATACCATTACACATCTATTAGAATGACTCAAGTCCAAAACTTTGACACCACCATATGCGGTGAGGATGTGGAGCAACAGGAACTCGCATTCATTGCTGGTGGGAATGCAAAATAGCATAGCCATTTTGGATGAAAGACAGTCTGGAAGTTTCTTACAAAACTAAACATAGTCTTACCATATGATCCCGTATTCATGCCCAAATGGGTTGAAAACTTATGTCTACACAAAAACCTGCGCACGAATATTAATAGCAGTTTTATTCATAACTGCCAAAACTTAGAAGCAACAAGATGCCCTTCAGTAGATGAATGGATAAACAAACTGTGGTACATCCAGACAATGGACTATTATTCAGTGATTTCAAAAAGTGACACAGAGGGATCTTAAATGCATATTGCTAAGTGTAAAAAGCCAATCTGAAAAGACTGCGTACTTCAGCTATATGATTTTTGGAAGAGAGAGGGTTGAATAGGTGGAGCGCAGGATTTTTTAGGGCCATGAAACTGTTCTGTATGATTCAGTAATGGTGGATACATGTCCTTAAGTGTTTGTCAAAACTATATAATGTGTAGCACAAAGCGTGAACCCCAAGCAAACTATGGATTTTAGTTAATATTGGATTAACATTGGTCTGTTAATTATAAACTAGAGGCCCATTGCACAAAGAGATTCGTGCAGTAGGCCTTCCCTTCCCCTGGCTGCCAGCACCGGTTTTCCTCCGGCAGCTAGGACCCAGGCCTTTGCTGCTCCGGCTGGAGCCTTCAGTCTTCACTACACCGCTTCGTGCCTATGTATGCAAATTAACCGCCATCTTTGTTGAGTTAATTTGCATACTCTCCTGATTGGCTGGTGAGTGTAGTGGAGGGATGGTCAATTTACATGTTTGTCTATTATTAGGTAAGATGGACCACACAAATGCAAGATATTAATAATAGGGAAGGTATTTGTGTGGTGGAGAGAAGGGGAACATGGGATTCTCTCTACTTTCCACTCATTTTTTTCTGTAAACCTGTTCTTAAAAAATGTTTATTAAGAAAACAGTACTTGATAAAGAAATCATACACATGTACACACAGGCCTATACATATACATTCAACATGCTGTATAAAGTACTCTTATTTAACAGGTAGAGCACAGCTAATATATTTCTGAGGTGTTTTTCAGCTGTTTCTGATGTATAAATAAAATATTTTATTTGATGTTTGAGGGTTTTCTTCTCCCCTGAAGACATTTATTGAGTGTACATTATTTGGCAGATAGTTTTAGGTGTTTTTATGACCAATCTCATTTAGTTTGAAGTAGATACCATTCACCTCATTGCACAGGTGAGAAAGCTCTGGTTCAAAGAAGTGGAGTGGCAAAGCTGGTATAGGCATACCTCAGATAATGCAGATTCAATTCCAACCCACTGCAGTAAAGTGAGTATCACAATAAAGTGAGTTACAATCTTTGTGCTGATGGAGGATCTTGCCTTCAGATTTTTAAAATGGCAACATCTGTGAAGAGCACTAAAGCGAAGTACAGTAAAATGAGGTATGCCTGTACTTGAATCTAGGGATGTCTGATTCCAAAGCCTGTGTGTGCTGTGCAACTATATGGCCTTTGTAATTACATAGCAATATTTTTTGAAATAGCTAATGTTTATCCTCTAACAAATGTGAGTGTCTTTAGAGCCAAATTATTATTGAAAGGGATTGTCTAGGTTTGAATCTTGGCTCTACTGTATACTTTTGCTTTGTGATTTTAATTAGGTTATATGACCTCTTAATGCTCTAGTTTCCTTGATGTATTAGAGACAGTTGTTGAGATTGTTGTAAGGATTAAATGAGGTAATATATGAAAAGCTCTTAGAACAGTGCCTGGTTCAGAATATGAGTTCCATAAATGTTAGCTATCAGTAGTGGAATAAATAAAGGAAATTGAGACCCAAGTAAATTAAGTGATTTCCTGAGTCATAATTTTCCAAGGTCACAAGAGCTATTAAATAGCAAAGTTTAGTTTTTTTATTTGAAGGTGGTAATTTTATCCATTTTAAAAAAGAGAAACTCTTTACTGGGGTGGTGGGGGCCTGCCCTCGGGGATGGGAGTGGCGGGGGGGAAGGCGTGTCAATCGAGGAAAAAGGAGACATGTAATACTTTAAACAATAAAAAAAAGAGAGAAACTCTTTAAAAATGTGTTGCAGTTTCTTCCCATCTGCTTACAGTCTACCGTATATAGTTTGATTTTTTTTCTCAGATTGATACGGTAGGGAAAAAGCATTGGGCTTTATTTAGGTGCTGGACCAGGCTTTATTCCTGATTAGTTGTGTGACCTTAATGTTTCTGATTGTAGTTGATTTGTAAACTGAGGGTAGGTGGAATTGGGCCAGAGGATTTCCTGGTTCCTTTTACAGCACCAACAAAATATGATTCTGAGCTACACTGCTTTTATCCTGAATTCCTGCACTATGCTATATAACACCCTGAGGTTCCCAGAACTTCTTGATGCATGTGTAGGGTGGTTCATCTCTGTGCTAAATGACTGAGGAGTGCTGTACTTTTATATTGGCCATCCACAACCTATCTCAGCGTTTTCTTAGCATTCTTCCTGCTTTTTCTACTGTCAGTCTACTTTCTTGATATGGTTGATTGATTTATTGCCTTTACCTTTTTACAGAGTAGAGCTTGTGTGGACTTTGTTTTCAGTTCTCAATTGAGCACATAGCATTCTTTTTTGGCTGCTGGATTCACAGCTAAGTACTGAGTCCTCTAGCATGGAATAGGATTGGGAATAGGAAATGCCAAAGACTCTAAATTGTGTAGTACGATCTTTCTGCCGAAGGTATGATTTTAGTGACAGAATCTTTGAGGTGTCTTTTACCATGGGATCAAGTTTTAGTTTGTTGTATAAAAGGACCCTGTGAATTGCAGCATGTGCATGTTCCTGCTTTACCTTAAAGTGATATGTATACATAATCAAAGTAAGTTTCATTTGTTAATTCACTTACATAACCTTTTTGTTTTAGGCAAGCCTCACTAGCTTATTTCTGGTGGATTTTGTAAACCAGAGTCAGGGAAGTTGGTTACAGGATATGAATAGTTTTGCACGTAGGTCACAGTTGAGTATCATCTATAATAATAAAAGTGTAATATGCTAATTAGACCGACGTCCTTCTGGATGACTTTCCAGACGAAGCCGGGGCTGCAAGGGAAGCCAGGGTCCTGGGTGCCAGAGTGAAGCCAGTGCCGGCAGCTGAAGGAAGGAAGGCCCCTACTCTTGCACAAATTTTGTGCATTGGGCCTCTAGTTTGATTATAATCATGGGTCTTTTTTTTTTTTCATTTGTATTTGGGAGAGTTAGATGTCACACATGTAACTTTCCTGGTCCGTCCAAATTAAAAAAGAATTTTTTTTTTCTGTAAGGGAGTAACTGGTGGACTATATTAGGAAACTTACAAAAAGAAGAACAAGGGGGGTTCTTTAAAATAAATTAAAAGATACTGAAATAAAGTCAAAGCTATTTCTTTGTGAGTTTATGTATTGTGTGGTATGTAAGATACTCCTGATATCTACATAGTTAAAGCATGTGTTCTATTCTGATAGTCACTCTCTAGTTTTTTGTGTGTGTTTTTTTAAGTACCTGGCTTATATAAGCATTTCATCAGTGCTCAGAAGAGTTAATTTTTACACTGTCTGCAATAAAATCTCCTAAAGGTGAAACAAAGGGATAATGAGGCCTCTGGGCAGAAATATACAGTGGGATCCTGGCTAGATTCATCCATGGGTAATGAAGACAGGATTTCGCGGATATTCAGGAGTCTCATATATCAGTGCATGATAGGTTGAGGGGGAAGTAGAATTTCTTGGGAGTACAGAGCCAAAAAAAAAAAAAAATCCGAATTTTTGGCTTAAACATGATTAAAGGAAAAACATTGTGGCAACATATGCTGCCTATCTCATCCTCCTATATAATAAAGAGATAATATGCAAATTGACCATCACACCCTCACAAGATGGCTGCCTATGACCAGGCCAATAGGGGGTTAGTGAGGAACGACCGAACGACTGAACAAGCAGGCTGCCATGGGGTGACCAGGCCATCAGGGGGGTTAGTGAGATGACCAAATGACTGAACAAGCAGGCTACGTGGAGCGACTAGGCTGGCAGGGGAGGCAGTGAGGGGCTACCAAGCCGGGGGGGGGGGTGGTACAGTTGGGGGCAACCAGGCTGGCGGGGGGGGGGTAGGGGCAGTTAGGGGCGACCAGGCAGGCAGGTAGGTGAGCAATTCAGAGCCAGCGGTCCAGGATTGTGAGAGGGATGTCCGACTGCCAGTTTAGGCCCAATCCTGGCAGTTGGACATCCCCCTAGGGGTTCTGGATTGGAGACGGTGTAGGCTTGGCTGAGGGGACCCTCCCACCACACACACACACCAGGGGCCTCTAGGGGTTCTATCAGATTGAAAAGGCTCATGGTTACAATTGGTGGTGGTATATTTTCAGGTGTCTTATCTACTTTTTGGATAGGTCTGATTAATGCCAGTTTCCAATAGAAAAATCTCAAGGTTAATTGCAACATTGTTGCCAACAATAGTACTATTACTTATTTTAGGTGGTGGTACTATGTTTGTTAACATCTTTATCTCATTGAGAGCAAGTCAGCGAGCCACCAGCCACATTGTGACTACCAGGAAGGGGTTGCTTTTCTGGCCATATCACTTAGACCAGTGGTCAGCAAAATACCATGTGCGGGCGCGCACGTACAGTGCGATTGAAACTTCGTGGCCCATGCACAGAAGTCGGTATTTTGTGGAAGAGTCACACTCAAGGGGCCAAAGAGCCGCATGTGGCTCACGAGCCGCAGTTTGCCAACCACTGACTTAGATTCACTTTTTCATGGGCCCAGGCCTTCAAAGGCTGTTTTAGGTTTTTGTTTGCAATGAGGTAGTTGCTGTTGTAAAGATTGTTTCTTTTTAGTCAATAACATGCTTATAGGCTCCACACTTAGATATGAAACTGATAGTAAATGAGCATTTTTGAAAAGTTGGTTTTATTTTTTCTTACAGGTGTAATTCGGAGAGCAGTCTTCAAACCTTTGCCGTATTGACTCTGAGTTGTCAGGGGACTCAGGCTTATGAGGAGGTACTGTCACATAAAACAGTGTCTGGTGAAGACAACAAGAAAGAGGGGAAAGGATCGGAAAAAGAAGCTAAAACACTGTAGGAAACCATGGTAGGTTATTATGTTTCTTAATTAAGTTACAAAAGATTCCAATAGTTTAAAATTGGAAGTGTTAACAGGAGGGCAAGTGAAAAAACAATGGTGTTAATTTTTGGCTCTAGTGCATCAGATAAAGAAGGCACTCTACCATTTAGGCAAAGAAATGAGTTCAGATTTATTATGAGCCCTTTAAACCACAAGATGGAGCCCCATGAGCCTGCAGACCATAAATTATTAAGTACAAAGGAGGGAATGTTCATAAATAATATTTTCTAATAAAACTGGCATCAGCAAATATACCAATGGCTGATGTGACCTTGAACTTGAAGTTGTGTAATTTTCTATGAATTCAGTTGTTTTTCCCCATGGAAATAAAAAAAAAAAATTGTGTATAAAATGTGTATTTAACTCGAAAAGCCACCTTTTCCCACATTCTTTTAAAATAATAAGGTCAAGTGTTAACTGTATTGGGGACACTGAACTGAATATCAAGGAAATCTGGTTTTCTGTGGAAAGTTCATTCTTTTGAATTTGAGATGTTAGATGAGGCCATAACCTCTGGTGCCTAGTTTTTTAATTGGTAAAATGTGTTGGATTGTTTCCGCCTAGTATTTTGTTTCAGGAGGATGTGTGAATTTTTTCCCTTTAGTATATAACTGAAAAAAGGTTTAAAAAAGATAAGTGGGGAAAAAACACAAAAATATTAATCATCAGTATGTTTGAAATACATTGTTTAGTAAATCTGATAGTGTTTTTTTAAGTGTTGTTTGATTTTTAAAAAAGTTGTAGGAATTATAACTTAGTTGAATTGCTCTTTAGAGAAGAAATTCTAATATTTTAGTTCTGGATGGTGGGGAATATGTTGATTTGGGATTTTCTCTGTCCTGAGTTTTATGGTGATATGTAAAAAATGACACTGACTTGTGTTTCCTCCCATGTGAATTATTCAACACTTCAGCTCATTTATCTATTATGGTCTTGATATTCTTACAGTTTAAAGAAATGCTTTATATATATATATTACTAGAGTCCCGGTGCACAAAATTTGTGCACGGGGGTGGGGTTCCCCTCAACCCAGCCTGCACCCTCTCCAATCTGGCATCCCTCTCACAATCCTGGACCACTGGCTCCTAACTGCTTGCCTGCCTGCCTGATTGCCCCTAACTGACCGCCCCGCACGCGCGCCCCCCCACCCCCGCCAGCCTCATCACTTCTAACCACCAATGCCTGCCAGCCTGATTGCCCCTCTCTGTCCCTCCTGCTTGGCCTGGTCACCCCTAAATGCCTTCCTGCCAGCCTGATCTCCCCCAACTGCCGCTCCCCCCCACCTCCCCGCTAGCCTGGTTGCCCCCAACTGTCCCCCCTGCCAGCCTGGTCGCCCCACACAGCCTGCTGCTCAGTTGTTTGGTCATCCCTCACTAACCCCCTGCCAGCCTGGTCGCCCCATGCAGCCTGTTCAGTTGTCCGTTTGGTTGCGATGGTCGCTTAGGCTTTTATATAGATAGATTGGTCCTAGTTGATGAAAATTTCATTTCTAGTTTATTTTAAATTTAGCTTTGATTTTTTGGTGTAGAAACTTGTGTTTTTATATAATTTAATTGGTTGGTAGGTCGTTTTCAATTTCTTCTATTATATCTCAGATTTTAATGAGAACTTTCTATTTCTGCATAGTTCTTTCAATTTAATTTTTTAATACTTTAAAAATCTATTTGGAGTTTATTTGGGTAAATAAGATCACCCTCCAATTTTTTTTTTCATATTGTTTAACTCTTTCTTTCACCGTTGTTTCATTATGTTTGCCCTATTATGTCCTGTTGGCTCTTGGACTTACCATGGGCAGTCTGTGTTATTTTTGAGAGAGACACCAAGGGCTTGTATTACATAGCAATCTAATTTTACTGTGGTGAGGCCAGTGTGTAGGACTGAAGAGATCTAAGTAATTTAGTAAATCATCATAAAACTAAATGATGGAGAAAATCCAAAGATAGCGTTTTTTTCCTATCATCCAAAACAAAAATATTTTAATAGAATTTCTTCTCTAAAGAACAACTCAATTGCCAAAACTGGTTTGGCTCTGTGGATAGAGCGTCGGCCTGCGGACTGAAAGGTCCCAGGTTCGATTCCGGTCAAGGGCATGTACTTGGGTTGTGGGCACATCCCCAGTAGGAGATGTGCAGGAGGCAGCTGATCGATGTTTCTAACTCTCTGTCTCTCTCCTTTCCTCTCTGTAAAAAATCAATAAAATATATATAAAAAAAGAACAACTCAACTAAGTTATAATCCCTAGAACAACCTAGCATTTTCTAATTTGTTACATGGCTCTTTTGGGATATATGAGTAAATCTCATGAAGTGATTAAAAAGTTTGGCAAAAGAAATTCTAGTTAGAGACTGGTTGTGGACTTTGAGTAAGAAAGACATCTAGATAAGATTTTTTTTATCTAGAATAAAGAAAGCTTCTGTGATTGCTTTTAGTCCTTTTTTAATTTAATAACGGGGTTTCAAAGGATTACTGACCTTTTTAGTTATAGTTGCTGCATTTTATAGGGAATAATTATACTGTAGTATTAGTTTACAAATTAATAGATTAATTTGTTCAAATTAATAGATTTTTAAAATATTGATATAAAAACAAAGTAAAGAACACTGACAAAATTGTGAATCTTTTATTTTGAGGTAAAGACTTTAAAGCAAATATTTACCACCTACTAGTGCATAATTTCATGTAAGTAAAGACACTGTAGCCATCCTTAAAAAAAAAGAATACTTTTGGCTTTATGAAAACTCATCAAGTTATCCTGGTTCATTTTGCTTTGCACTGGTACAAGTGCCTTCATGATATTTGTAAATTTGGAAGTATTCAAGGTTTTTGAGTGTGAAGGATCTACTCTATTTTCATGAAATTCATCCTATTTCTAGGCTTTAATCTGTATCACTGATTTCTGGACCAGTCATTTTAATTATTGCTTTTTAAGTTTTTGATATTTTGTTTTAGCACAATGGCACCACCCATCTATTTTTGTAGAATATTTCTTACTTTCATTGATTTTTTTTTTCCTCCTCAAAAGAGCTATAAAATTATGTTCAGTATTAATACACTATCCTTAGGGTACTTTGATTGAGAATGTAATACATATGTAAAATTAGTTTGGGAAGTTGATTTCTTTAGCAATATAAGGTGGGGCAAAAGTAGGTTTACAAGTGTTCATATGGAAAATAATACAATAATTAATAACAATTCAAGAATAATTTCTGTTTCATGTACTCACAATTGTAAACCTACTTTGCCCCACCCTGTATGTATTTTTTTGTTCTGGAATTTGGAACGTCCCCTGCCACTCTTTTTTAAGGATTAAAGCCTTGCACCAATGTTTTAAATGACAAACAGTAAATAGTATTCTAGTGTGTCTATAGTTCATACATAATGGTGTATTTTGTATTATTACTGTATTATAAAATCTCAGTTTTTCAAGGTGCAGAAATCTCCAGCAGTTTGGACAGGAGAGACTGGGTATCATGAGTCATCATCATGCATTTCCTGCATTTTCAGATACTCTCTTGAAGCTAGGACGTGTCTGTTTTTAGCAGATAATGTGTGATATGGGTGACTTTTTCTGAAGTGGTATTCAAAACACAGATTCAGCTAAAAGGTAGCATATACATCTTTACCAAGTGTGACCTGGGTGAACTGTACCAAACACGAATGAAAGATCTCTAATTTTTTGGTGTGTTCAGTAGAATGGGGTTTTCCTTCTTATTCCTGAGCAGTTTTTTACTTTCTCAGCATTAACTATTTCACAATGGTTTGACAAGTAATGCTATGACTTGACTTAAATATATTTGTCTTCTTTTTCAGGTAACATTTTTTTTTTAATTGAGGTAATTGTTTTCTTTCTCCTTCTGACAGAGATCTATTAGATCTTTTGCCAATGATGATCGCCATGTTATGGTGAAACACTCAACAATCTATCCATCTCCAGAGGAACTTGAAGCTGTTCAGAATATGGTGTCTACTGTTGAATGTGCTCTTAAACATGTCTCAGATTGGCTGGATGAAACAAACAAAGGCACAAAAACAGAGGGGGAGACAGAAGTGAAGAAGGATGAAGCCACAGACACCTATTCCAAGTGAGTGTGGCCTGACCTTTGCGGCACTTTGCTGTAGTGCCCAGAAAAGCCCAGGGCCTGATCCCACTGGGTTACGTTTGGCATATGATGATGTCCTTTGTGTTTTCTTATTTGTATGATTGTAAATAAGGAAGTAAGTATTTGTGGAATTTTTCTGAGTTAAATTTGAAAGGAAAGCAAGAAAGGAGGAGTGATTAGACCAGAAAAAGAGGGACCTGTTCAGGATGCCTTTTGAGAGTGCACCAAACCCTTTAAAATCATCTCTTTTTGGAGGTTATGATATGTCATCTTTTTCATGTTTTGATTCAGCCTCCTATATTCAGACATAAATTGTAGTGTTTTTTGTTTCTGGGAAGTCATAAAATGTGATTTTTTTCAGGTATTTTAAAATCCTGGTATAGAAGAAAGATGCAGGAAAATGTATTTAAAGGTATTTTTAACTGTATCTACCATGTTGATTCCCAGTGTTTTCCATATAGTAAATGCTCATTGGATATTTGTAAAATGCAAGACCTACCAGGACCCAGACCCTTCAACAATTATAGCAGAGTGCTGTAATTGTTGAAGTGCTGTAAATATAGTAAGAGATTAGTGAGATGAAGCTGATAACTGGAGTCAGATCATGGCATTTTTTATGCCATATAAAAGCTTAGAGTTATTGTTTTGAGCATTATTATGACTGAAATAAGTGTATGATTGACTTTGAAAGATGAAGCTAATTTAACTACTGTATTAACTGGGATTAAGACATTACTTTGGCTAAAACTTGTAAATTGAGGATAGAGGTTATAGAATTTTTTCCCAGCTTTAATTCTGAATCAGTGTGATAAGTAGATAACAGTGGGAAAGTATTGATAAATTGAAAGCTAGTGTAACCTTTTCATTTTCAGATCAAAGATAATTAGTATCATTTTTCAGTTGAACATAATTCCTTGACTTTGTTAACGGTTTACAGGTAATATGTACATTGTATCTAGTTGTAATCTTGGCAGCAATTCAGTTTTTCTCACATATGATGGCTTTAAAAAAGTCACTCTAATTTGCGGTTCATGTTAATCTACAATAATAAAAGTGTAATATGCTAATTAGACCAGACGTCCTTCTGGATGTCCTTCCGGATGTCCTAACGTCCTTCCAGATGAAGTCGGGGCTGCAAGGGAAGCCTGGGTCCTGGGTGCCTGCTGGTGGCTGGAGGGAAGCCCAGGTCCCAGGTGCCAGAGGGAAGCCGGTGCCTACAGCTGGAGGAAGGAAGGCCTACTCTTGCACAAATTTTGTGCATCGGGCCTCTAGTCAGTAATATTATCTAACAATCTAGTTCTGTGTATCCCAGTCCCTGTTCAAGTTAAATTCTCATGCACTTCATACTTGCATTGTACTTTGGAATGTGTTATGCCCTTTTAAACTTTTTTAAAATTGCAAAATATATAAGATAAAACTCACCATATTTACCACTTTTAAGTGGTTTCCTTTTTTAGTGGAGTTCATGCCTTCTTAACACATTGTTTGCGGGTAGTTTTTAACGCGCGCTAACAGGTGGTACGGGCCACTTTTGCTAATTTTTTGCACAAATGGCAACATTCAGTAAAATTACGATAACTTTAGTTTATGTATTTTTACGTTACCCGCATTCTACCACTAGTCTATAAAAAACGTATTAATACGTGTCCTGCGCTCTACTACATTGGTAGAACGTATAAATACGTAAAACATGTAAACACGTTTCCCGCATACAATGTGTTAATACATCTTCAGTTTGTTCTCATGGCTGGGTAGACTTTTGGAAAGTGTTCTAGTAAACTTTTGCTTACCTGGATTAGGTCACTGTGTTTTAAAGGGATGTGTTTAATGTTTTTATTGATTTTAGAGAAGAAGGGAGAGGGATAGAGAGATAGAAACATAGATGAGAGACATTGATCAGCTGTCTACAGGGGATCGAGCCCACAACCCGGCCATGTGCCCTAACCAGGACTCGAACAAGGGACCTCTTGGTTCATGGGTAGATGCTCAACCACTGAGCCACACCAGCTGGACTGTTTAAAGCTTTTTAAAAGATAATGTGCTCCACGTGTGCTTCATTTGGATTTTTAAATATAGCTCCCTATGTTGATGCTCTAGATTATAAAGTCTTTCCATTTTGTGGACTAGTCACAGGTTGAGCATTTGTCTGGGGTCCTTCCCACATGGTAGAACCCCAGTTGTGCAGAATGATTGTGTCCTTATTTTGTATCAATCAGAGGCAGACACATCTCCCAAGAGCAAAGGTGTGTTTGATAATAGATGTGTATTGTGCTCCTGTTATATGTTGAGTATCACTACACAGGGCACAAGATGGGTGAGGGCTAGCTGATGGTTATTAAGAGCCTTCTCTTGTCAGGCAGTTTTTATTTTACCTTTTTACAAACAGACTCAAAGTCAAATTGCACAATATCCCACTATTTGTATTATTAGAAATACTAGAGCCCCAGTGCACAAAAATTTGTGCACTCCGGGGGAAGTGGGGGGCCCCTCAGCCCGGCCTGTGCCCTCTCGCAGTCTGGGACACCTCAGGAGATAACGACCTGCTGGCTTAGGCCTGCTCCCGGGTGGCAGAGGGCAGGCCCAATCCCTAGGTGCAGCCCCTGGTCAGGCTCAGAGCAGGGCTGATTGGGGAGTTGGGGCGCCGCCCCTGTCATGCACAGAGCAGGGTGGATCGGGAGGTTGCGATGCCACCCTCAGTCACACTCAGGGTAGGGCTGATTGGGGGGTTGGGGCACCGCCCCCTGTCACACTCAAGGCAGGGTCGATGGGCAGGTTGCGGCGCCACCCCGTTATGAACAGAGCAGGGCCAGTTGGGGTTGGGGCGCTGCCCCCTGTCACAGAGCAGGGCCCATCAGTGGGGTTGGGGAGCTCCCCCCTGTCACGCACAGAGCAGGGTCCATCAGGGGGTTGGGGAGCTCCCCCCTGTCACGCACAGAGCAGAGCCCATCAGGGAGTTGGGGAGGTCCCCCCTGTCACGCACAGAGCAGGGCCGATCAGGGGGTTGGGGAGCTCCCCCCTGTCACTCATAGAGTAGGGCCGATAGGGGAGTTGGGGCACCGCCCCCTGTCACACACAGAGCAGGGCGGATCAGTGGGTTGGGGTGCCACACCCTCTCACACTCAGGGCAGGGCCGATGAGGAGGTTATGGCTCTACCCCGTCACACACAGAGTAGGGCCCGTGGGGGCGGGGGGGTGGGCGTTGGGGCGCTGCACCCTGTCACACACAGAGCTGCAGGGCAATCAGGGGGTTGGGGAGCTCCTCCCATCAGGCACAGAGCAGGGCTGATCAGGGGGTTGGAGCGCCTTCCCCTGTCACGAACAGAGCAGGGCAGATAGGGAGGTTGTGACCCCGCCCCCTGTTACACACAGAGCCGCAGGGCGATCAGGGGGTTTGGGTGCTGCCCCCTGTCACGCTGATCCCGGTGCTGGGCGGCATATTACCCTTTTTACTATATAGAGGCCTGGTGCACGGGTGGGAGCCGGCTGGTTTGCCCTGAAGGGTGTCCTGGATCATGGTGGGTGTCCCCACTGGGGTGCCTGGCCAGCCTGGATGAGGGGATGATGGCTGTTTGCAGCTGGTCACACACCCTTCAGGGTGGAGGTCCCCACTGGGGTGCCTGGCCAGTCTGGGTGAGGGGCTGAGGGCTGTTTTCAGGCTGGCGGGTGACTGAAGCTCCCAACCACTCCTTTTTTTCTTTCTTTCTTTCTTTTCTTTTTTTTTTTTTTTTTTTTTAATTCTGGGCCAGCTTTAGCTCTGAGGCACCAGCTCTTAGGCCTCCGCTGCTGAAAGCAGGTTTCTGGCCTTTGTTTACCTTCTGTATTTGAAACAATGTTGCGATCCTGCTGGCTGAAGCCCGGTGACTAAAGCAGGTTTTTGGGGTTTTGTTTAGCTTCTATATTTGTAACATAGTTGCTTAGAGTTGCAGCTCAGAGGCCGGCAGCGACACGCGGGGAACATTGGTTTCCTCCGTCACTGAAGCAAGCAAGCCTCATGTTAGTTTCAAGCTGCCTGGCTGCCGGCTGCCATCTTGGCTGGCAGTTAATTTGCATATCACCCTGATTAGCCAATGGGAAGGGTAGCGGTCGTGCGCTAATTACCATGTTTCTCTTTTATTAGATAGGATTAGGATTCTGTTCTTAAGCAATTTCCTGCATTTGGGTTGCTTGCTTTACAATACCTTCTGTATTCAAGTTCATTATTAACTTCAGTACTGAATTAGGACTTAGTTTTTCTGCTCAGTCATGCTGTCTTCTATATGAGAAGACCAAATATATCATAATTATGATATAGCATTTAATAAGTGAGCTAATAATGGCTCGTTAACAATAGCTACCATTGTATTGCATGCCAGTTACTGTACCAGATTATTTTCCACATTATTGTAAACCTGCTAGTCTCTGTTATTATTATACTCATCCTCTGCCACCATTTCATTTATGATATTTTCACTGTTTCAGATTTGATTACTAAAAACAAGTGACTCGGTATTGTTATCAAACTTTAACTTGCTTAAAGTCACTGAATGAGTGTGTGTGGTGTTGCCAGGATTCATACTTAAGTCTGTTGGACTCCAGATCCAGTCTTCTTAGCATCTTTGCCTCCATTTCCTGTGACTAAATGTGAAAGTACAGAGCAGGGAGAGATTATGTGCTGGTTCTGGGGATCAGAAAAAAACTTTGTGAAGGAAGTAGCATGCAGTAGGTTTAGAAGATGGGTGGGGATTTGGCTCAGGTAGTGAAAGTGGAAGGAAAAATAAATCTCAGCAAAATGTAGGTATGAGCCCCCAGCCGGTGTGGCTCAGTGGTTGAGCATTGACCTATGAACCAAGAGGTCATGTTTCAAATCCTGGTCAGGACACATACCCGGGTTGCAGGCTCAATCCCTAGTAGGGGGTGTGCAGGAAACGGTCGATCAATGATTCTCACATAATTGCTGTTTTTATCTCTCTCCATCTTCCTCTCTGAAATAAATAAAAATATATTTTAAAATAAAGATCTAGGTATGAGAAAGTGTAGGGACTGTTGAGGGATTAATAGTTATTTATTGAGCTATTAATATATGCCAGGCTCATTAATTACATTAAATTAAATATTTTCAGTACTGGTCTGAGAGGAAGGTATTATTTCCTTTTTACAAATGAGAAAGTAAGCTCAAAAAGTCAAGTAACTTGTAATTTGTCCAGTGTTACAACGTAAGTAGCAGAGCCAGGATTCGAACCAGGTATTTATATGGTTTTTTAAATTGCCTCTCAATATGCTGTCAGTGTTCAGTGGACACCAGGAAAGTAACAGGGAGAGTGCCATCATCTGTGCAGTACTTTTGGAAATTTATTCTGGTTGCAGGATACAGTGTAGATTGGAGATGGCAGAGGTTAGTCAATCAGGGTAATGAAAGGTTATTGAGATAGTATAGGGGAGAGGTAGTAAGAGCCTGAAAAGAAACTAGTTTGAAGGCGAATTTACAAACTATTACTAGATTTGGGAGAATGAATATGAGAGGACAGGGAGCCAAAAAAAAAAAATCAAAGATGACTTGATTATTCTTTTTTTTCTTTTCTTTAAATCCTTACCCAAGGATGTGTTTTTTAAGTTAATTTAGATAGAGAGGAAGGGGAGGGGAGGGACGGGGGGAGAGGGGAAAGAGAGGGAGAGAGGGAGAGAGGGAGGGAAACACCAGTGTGAAAGAGAAACATCCATCGATTGCTTCTTGTACTTACTCTGACCAGGTCTAGAACCTGCAACCTAGGAATGTGCCTGAACAGCTATCAAACCTACAACCTTTGGACAACACTCCAACCAACTGAGCCACCTGGCCAGGGCCTGACTGTTCTCTTTTTGTTGTCATTAATCCTCCCTCAAGGATATTTTTTCCATTGATTTTTCAGAGAGATTGGAAGGAAGCATGGGGGCGGGGGGAGAAAAACATCAATGTATGGATTTGAGAGAGTCTCATTGATTGGTTGCCTCCCATATGAGTCCCGACTGACCAGGGCCAGGGATTGAACCTGCAACCCAGGTACGTACCCTTGACTGGAATCAAACCTGTGACCATTCAGTACATAGGCTGACACTCTAACCACTGACCCACACCGGTCAGGACCTGACTGTTATTAATATTAAGTAATTCCCTACGCTTGGGTCACTTGCTTTAAAATGCTTTTTATTTTTATTTTCTCTATACTTGCCACCCTTAAAGTTTCTTTGTGGTTTTTTTTTATTGATTTACTATTTATGAATTTCTGAGGTGTGCCAGGTGCTGAACCAATGACTGGATTATTTATAATTTACTGTCTTGTTTCAATGATCACAATTTGTTTCCTTTCTCCTTTTTCCAGTTCATTCTGTACTCTGCTGACTTTTGCCCAACTCTGCTGATTCTTTGCCTCTAGCTAGAATGACTTTTTAACCAAATCAAGACTGGGCTGAAGTCAGACTTTCAGGTTGCTTTGCTTAACCTTTTAAATTTTGACCTCTCCTTTTTCTGTACTTGGGATGCGACTATAATTAAAAAAAACCCAGGAGTGTTGTGATCAAACCGACTTGAGTTTGAATCCAGGCTTTGCCATTTTACTCTCACTGTGTACCTGAACAATTAATCAGCTTGTCTGAGATTCACAATTTTTTGTTTTTCAAATGCAGGCTTATTTGAGGTATAAATGAGAATTATGATATGCAGTTTGTTCTCAGTTGTTACTTTTTCTTCCCCTTTTAAGCAGGTTACTGCTTTTGTACTTAAACAGTGTAAGCCTCAGGAGCAGAAGTGATTGGATCTCCTTTTAGTATGTTTTCCATACTCAAACATTTGCTTACTTGTTGAATGACTGGCTCAGCTTAGTTATAGTTTCATGTGTGATTAAGGAAAATGAACCCATAAAAAACTTAAAATCAAGGATAGTTGCTAACATTATTCTTTGCACCACTCACAACTTGATGTTCTTTGAGTATTTGTTCTTTTTTTTACTGCTGGATTCGAAATGCATATCCTGGCAAATTATCTTTGGTCTGTTTTTTCCTCAGCCCTTTGCTTTTATCACATTAAACTGCTTTCTCCATAAACCTATGGATTCCTAGAATGATACAACTAGAAGGGATGAGCTAAGACTCATCTAGCCGATAGCCATTTGACAGTTGTGGATACTGAACCAGCAGGCATCACTAGGAGTAGAGTTCTGGACTTTCAGATTTCCATCCTGATGCTTTCTCAGTATCCCATGGTGCTCATGTTCCTCACAAATTCTTTAATTACCAATAAAAAGATAATAGGAAGGATTTTTTAATTTGAAAAAGTGTATAAGATCGAGATGCAGTATTTTGTATTTTCCTGAGCAATATAGATGTGATGAAAAATTTTTAAATCTTTTGTCTGAAATATGCTTCCTAATGATTTCTTGGGGAAGGTTGATACTATATGAGCCTTAAATTGCAGACTTAATTTTATGGAATTTCGGATATCTGGATTTATATACTCCCTTTCACATGGATAGCCAGAAAACCAAGTAATGATTAAGTTTTAGTCAGGAAATAGGTTGTAAAAATAATCATTCAGACTTCTATTTTTAGGGATCAAGGTGGTCGGACATTGTGTGGTGTAATGAGAATTGGCCTGGTTGCAAAAGGCTTGCTGATTAAAGATGATATGGACTTGGAGCTGGTTTTAATGTGCAAAGACAAACCCACAGAGACCCTGTTAAATACAGTCAAAGATAATCTTCCTATTCAGATTCAGGTGAGTACAGTTTAATTGCACCTCTAGGATAATTTGTAAAAAGGTGAAAATAGGTAGTGACCTTGAATTCAATAACAAGAAATCGGTAATAGTAAAGGGTACAAACAAAAGGAATGTTGCTTCTCTGGATCAATGACTCATCCATCCCATATAAAGCAAATTTCTGGTGATGAGTTCTCTGGATACATGTATCAAGTTAAGATGGCTGTTAAGATACAATCTTAAATTTTTCAGGTGTGTCTTGTTAAGAACCTTCCTGTTGTACAGACCAGGTCTCTCAGCATTGTGAAACTCTTGGTGGAAGGGTTAGTATATTGCAGAAAAGAATTGAAAGATAAAGAAGAGCTGAGGCAACTGGAGATTTGCATAGATGGTAATATTTAATATCGAAGACTCAGTTAATTTAACAGTCACCCACTCATTCTTTTAATGCAAAGTCACTGTTAATTTCTTGTTTCCAAACCTTTTTTACCTGGTGATGCATTTAGAAAATTTTAATGTTAGCATACTTCCTGGAGGATGCTGCTGAAGACTGAAAGCTCCCCAGGGCTGAAGGCAACCCTAGGACCACGCTGCTACCTACTCTGAGGACCAGTGCATCACTAATTGGGAAGCCATGATCACTTTTCAGTTTCAGATATGTTATTGTGGTATTAGTAGATTGTGGCTTTTTGATGATTCCATATCAGTTAGTCCTTATATCCATGTCAAATAAATAGATACCAGTCTACAAGGTACAAACTTTGAGTTGTTGAATGTTCTCTTCGTTGTTTTTTACTAGTAATTTATATTTCTTCTAAAAAGCCCCCCCCCCCCCCTTTTAAGTAATAGGAATTTTAAGCTTGCTTTTTAATTGGCTTTGTTAGTAGATCACTTTCTTTCATTTTCACCAACTAGTTGTCAAAACCATCTTTCTGGTTTTTTAATCTAGCATTCTTAACAGTCAAATTGTATTACTTGTTGACATATTCCCCTATATTAATTTTTGGAGCATCTGCTTTATCATTCTTAGATCTTAACATGATTTTTCAAGTGACTGTATAAACATTTGGCTTTTCCATTTTTGATTCTGATGAAATGTTTCTGGTCTTTTTTAGGGTTAAATTTATTTCTTTAAAAAATTTTTTTAAAGCCCTTTGTCATCATTTGGAGAAGGAAAGTGGCAAGCAACATGAAATACATAAAGTTTTAAGAAACAGAAAGCCCAATAATGGGTTTCTGGCTAACTATACTTTTTGTCATTAGAATGTTAATAAAATTCCTCTTGTTTCCGTTATTTTTTATATTGCTTTAAAATTTAATCTATATTTCTGCTTTTAGTATAGTGAATATTGTACACTTAAATCTATAATAAAGTAATAATAAAATGGGTGGCTATATTAAAGGCTTTTTCAACCATTTCATCCCCCTCTCTGTTTCCTTTAGTGAGTCCTGTTTGTTATGAGAGTGGTCATATTCCTCATGTGTTAGGGTGGAAAAAGATTTGAGAAACCAGTGCTGTAATAAATCAGAGTTCTTATTCTGAAAGTCTATCACATTTTTCTGGTATTGAAGATACAGGAGATTGGTCCAAGCTTCAGTTTGCATTAATAGAGCTTTCTCTGTGCAGACCACAACTGTGTGAACAGCATTTTTTCCCTTTCCTGAGGGGTGTGTGTGTGTGTCTTTATTTCTGGGCACCACAGTTTTAAAATGCTCTTCTTGAGCTAGCAAGTGTTCAAGCGGGGGAGCAAGAGAGAGGGCAGGCTGTGTAAACCAGTTCAGATTTAAAGTGATTGGGGCTTTTTA
Source organism: Myotis nattereri (assembly GCF_964212035.1). NCBI lineage: Eukaryota > Metazoa > Chordata > Mammalia > Chiroptera > Vespertilionidae > Myotis > Myotis nattereri. Next base: position 73,926,513 of record NC_138087.1, on the reverse strand, counting down.
GTCAAGAGAAGACTAAACAAGACTCAAATAGCTTTAGGTCTGTGAAGGGCTTCTTGGAGAAGGTTAAAAGAGGCCTGAACTATGAAGACCAATAATGAAAATTATGAGAAACATTTCAATTTAATATAGCCAATGAAGCTATCCAGTGGTGAAACCAGCTGCTTTGTGTGATGGTTAGATCCATTACTATAGGTGCTGGGTAAAGGTACCCACATAAAATGGGGATGTTAATTGTACTTCCCTCTCATTAGATTGTATACATGTTCACACACATGTGCCCAAATATATACATATAAGTTACACACACATTATTATTACTATTACTAATAATGTTTCAGAAAATCATTTTAAGGATGATTTCTACTTTTACTCCCTGCTTCCCCCTTGTTTTTTTGGTATTTGTGTTGAAAACCAATTTCTTATCATCTTATTTTTTTATGAGTTTAAAAATCTTTTTCTTATTTTAAGCACTTACCGTAGTAAAACTTCCAGTTAGCTAAGTACCTTAATTAATTGAGGTTGTACTACACCTTTTCTCTCCATATTTTTTTCCTAAGGTGATTTTAAAACTTACATGAGCAAGAAGGGAGACCTAAACCAGAAATCACTTATAATTAGTCTAATGCAAGGGTGGGGAACCTTTTTTTCTGCCAAAGGCCATTTGGATAGTTATAACATCATCCACAGGCCATACAAAATTATCAGCTTAAAAATTAGCTGCTATATTTGGTCAAACATTTAATTAACTCGCCCCTAATGCCTTGGCAGGGCCTGACCAAATGATTTCTCAGGCCTTACACGGCCCCTCGGGCTGGACATTCTCCACCCCTGGTCTAGTCCAGAACTTAACATCATATGCTTATTACTTTGGATCTGTCTTATGGTGATCTGCATGAATAATTGAAAAATTTAGTTTGACTCATTCTCTGATGGACATCTTTAATGTTCTTATAGTGGCAAAATGAATGTGAGCAGTTTTCTGTTTTTTCTTTATAGTCTAGTTCTGTTTTTTCCAGTTACTCTGTGGCCTTTCCCTTCCTTGGCTTCCTCTATTCAAAAGTAGATAATGAGTTTTCTATTTTCTATCTTTTTTTGAAATGTTTAATGATAAAATGCTATTTTTATGTAAATGACTCTGAGTTCTTTTAATGTGCAATGATGAGCAGAAACCCAGTAGTGTTTTCATTTACCTATTTATATCAGATAATAGGTACTAAATTTTGACCTCCAAGAAAGGCCTTGTGTAATTAATATGTATATATATATGTGTGTGTGTGTGTGTGTGTGTGTGATAATACATTAAATACAACTTATGTGATTCTAATTGGTGATTATTTTGTGGAAGGTTCTTAAATTGCATACAGTTGTATATTGAAAGAAGTAGTATACATTTATTTCCCTGTGGGTGTCAGATAACTTGTCCCATAGTGATGGGCCTCACTGGAATGATCTCTGAGACCTATAGTTAGAGAAGGGAAGTTACTTGTTTATACTATTTTTTGTTGTTGCTGTTGGTTAGTGACTGTAGAGATTCTTATTCATTCTTGATTCTCTTTAGAAATCTATATAATCGTATATAAAAGTCTACATAATCTTAAATTTGTAAGTCCTTCGTAAGTAGGAGTTCCTTTTTAGGCTGTCTTATCAAAAAAAGTATTGGTTTAGAGAGCATTCCCAGCAATTTATTTTTCTACAGTAGTTCTCTGTAATAATGTAAAAAACCAGTAATTTACTGTTTATAATATAATGATGCTGTTGCTATTTTACATTCAAATATTACAAAGAATGAATTGAAATACTGCTTATAATTGTATAGAGAGTTGACATTGTGGTTGCTTTTTGAGGGATGGAGAAAGGATTTGCTGATAAGTTGGAAGGAGAGAGAAATGTTATCCCTAAAGAACTAGTTAAAGACTTTATTCACTCTCTTGACACAGTCTTACTAGTAGTTAATAACACTTGGAAACTAAGGGACAATCATTCATTTTTTGAAAATTTAATCTAATTAATTGTATGTTTTGAAATCTTGGTGACTTTCAGAAACTCACAGAAGAGAAATATGAAGTGGAACAATGTGTAGATGAGGCATCTATTATAATTCGGAATACAAAAGAGCCCACGCTAACTTTGAAGGTGATACTTACTTCCCCTCTAATTAGGGATGAATTGGAGAAAAAGGATGGAGGTACATACACATATATTTTTATTTTGTTTTGTTCATGAAAGACCTCTTTAGTGCTATGTTAACTATGCTTTATAGATTTATGAAATAACTGTCTTCATTTGTTTATGCCATTCATAGTATTTTAAACAGCTTTGTTTCTACATAAATCACTATTTTGCAAAAATGTATATATTTGAAATATAAAATATGTTAATTGAGAAACTTGTGCTTACCATGTTGGTCATAACTAATTTTATACTCTTTTGGCGTTATGGTATTGCATTGTTATTGCTGTCATTCAGCCTATTCGGTAGAGTTGGCTATTAGGTCTGACTCTAGGATTAAATGTGGACCAAACAATATTTTCATATTTATTCAGTTGTTAAAATTACTCATTTGTACATTGCTCTTGACTTCTATTAACTATATATAACCTTATAAGATTTATGCTTTACCTAATTGTCCATATGTAAATATGTTTTATAATGTAAGATATAAATTGGGGGATTGAATTTTTAAAATTAACCTTTAGTAAGTTTTTTTCCTAGGAGGTTTGTGATCCTGTTAACATTTTGATTATGATGTATGTGGGAATCATGCCTTAAACTAACTTTCTTCTGAAGTTAAAAAAAATTCCTGTATGGCAGCGTCATCCTTGTAAAAGTAGAGTGAGAAACCTATTCAGTTTTGAGAAGTAATGATGGAGCCGAACTTCTTTTTCTGGTGTTTTTATTCTGTCAAGTTAGCTTGTTTCCGCCTCTCAGTTCTGTCCCTACAAACTTGACCTGTGATATTTCTCCTGTGTCAGACCTTTGACCAACCGCCCTCTCTCTGTCATGACAATTTAGAGGCAGTCCAGCCTGTCTGGGCCAATGGAGACTTTCTATTGCTCCTTTTCATCACTAGACATTTAACAAGTCCCATTGCTTACTCCCCTACCTGAAATGCCAGTGCAGTAAGAAATATTGGTCAGTTTCTTAATTAATTTCAAGTTGACGATAAAGGTAGACAAAGACATTTACCAGTCATGTTAGAACTTTGAGTTTTGGCAGACATGTGATAGACTCCTTTTAAAAAGCTTTTGGGGTAACTAAAATCAGCTATACAAACCCAACAATCTAAACTAGATACATTTATGAGTTATAGTTTAAATTTAAAGTGCATCCAATCTATAATTGGGTTTATGCATGTACTGGGTTTTTTTTGCTATATATAGTGTCTCTAACACCTCTGAAGAACCAATCTTAAATGGCTTAATTTCTTTAACAGCTTTTCAGTTCACCATTAACTGTAGAACTATAAAATGATTTCTGAAGTATCAAGATAATTCTGTTAATTCTGGTAAGCTGTGTTCTACTTGACACCCCTAGTGTAAAACTAACCATTTTTAAGTAGAGTTATAATTATAGGTATTCTTAAAAATTATTTGAGTATAGAGAGATGAGAACAAGATTGCAGTTGCCAACGACGATATTAATTGTATGTTTGCTTGTAGCTGTAGGCGTCCCTTCCATTACCTCTTTGAAAATATTAAGACAACATCAGACTTCTTTTTTCCCATGGTTTTGTGTTCTTACATGGGGTTTTGTCATAGTTTTCAGTGATACCCTTAAGCTTAGTCTGTTGTTTTTATTTTTTTAATTTCTGTTTGGGGAAACTGAAAACAGATTCTTGTATTGCATCCTCACTAGAAGACTAGTTATGGGATGGAACTTGTGGTAAAATAGGAGAGTCAGTGTTTGTTCAAGATGTTTGGGTTACTGAAGGATCCCAAGACCTTTTAAGGGCTGACTTCCATTAGTTTGTGTTAACATAGTTGGTGTGGGATCAGGGAAAGTGAAAGAATCAGCTTGGCTCGGATGTTTTATACATGCTACTTCCTCCTCTTTTGAATGGCAGGAGGGTTTGCTTTGCTGTTGTCCTCAACCTCCCAGCCCTTTTGACTCACTTGTTATCTCTTCCAGTTTGCTCGTTTTGTTTAACCTGGGTTTTGTCAAAGACAGTTTTTTTTCCTCATGTGTGCTAGAAGTTTTGTGTATTCCTGGGAAAATTTGAGGATCCGGCATAACTGAGTATTTGACACCTAGGCTGTAGGTCTTGATTCCTTACACTAGACAGCTCCTCCCTCTGATGGAGGTCTTCCTGGCTGTAGGGGGCGAAAGCACAAGATTATTAGGGTCCCAGGAATTTCTAAGGCTGATAACTTTCCCTTTAAAAATAATCTGCACTTGTTTTCTTTCTCAAAATTAAAAGTACATGGAACATATTTCAAAGAGTATTTTTCTGTAGAATCTCAACTTCTCCCCTTCCCACAAAACAGACTATATATACTGGTACATATTTGGGTAAAATCTAAAAAGGGGGATAAAGTGTGGTTGAGAGCAGAGAGAACTGGAAAACTGGGACAACTGAGGGCATTACACTTGACCTCCTTAGGTCTACTTCTTGACCTATTTCAGGTCACTACTTACATTTCCATATTCTAACCCTTTACCTGAAGGTCCTATAGAATAACCCTTCCCCTTTACTACATGCTTCCTGCTAAAATAAAAAGCACAGACCTTGGTGTCTGGCAATCAGTTGTTCAATTCTTAATTCCATTAGTTACTATTTCTGTGTGACCTTGGGGCAGATTTCTTAATTTAAAAATGTGGATAATAAATACTTCAGAAAGTTGTTTGAGGTTAATGAAAGAGTTCATGTAATGTGACCTATACAATACTCAGCACAAAGTAGTTGCTCAGTAAATAGTGGTAGCTTATGAAAAAGATTCATAACACAAGCTTACTTACTCAAACTGCCGTGAGCTCACAGTGATAATAATGTGTACATAATGGGTCTGAAGAACTGAACCTAAAGCCCCATTGAAGTGCAGCATTGGAATCAGTAATTTGTACTTGCTACAGTGCTAATGGCTTGCGTATTATATAGCTTATGATTCATTGAGGGCAGGTATCTTTTTCTCTACCCCGATCCTGTCCCCCTAGCACCTAAGATGGTACCTAATACATAGTAGGCAATTTAAGAAAATTTGTCCGATGAATTTTTGTAGCCAGCATATTGTTTGATTAAATAGGACTGTCTAGTACAGTGGTTCTCAACCTTCTGGCCCTTTAAATACAGTTCCTCATATTGTGACCCAACCATAAAATTATTTTCGTTGCTACTTCATAACTGTAATGTTGCTACTGTTATGAATCATAATGTAAATATCTGATATGCAGGATGGTCTTAGGCGACCCCTGAAAGGGTCGTTCAACTGCCAAAGGGGTCGTGACCCACAGCTTGAGAACCGCTGGTCTAGTATGTAAGAAGCATTAACATTGGGCATGTCAGAATTCAAGCTCTGTCAGGGTATAAAATAACTTACTGTTTTATTAGCAGTTTTTCATATGACTCATATTAACCGTCAGAACAGCCCTCTTGGGTAGATAATTGCCCTGTTTTATAAATGAGAAAGTATCACATTGGACCCAGCTCTTATAAGTCCATTGTGCTGTCCACACTCCCATTGCTGTCAAGGATGAGTGTAGGAGCGTCTTAGCTGATTGGGTTATTCTGAGCACCATACAGCCTCAGCTTCTTTTGGTGTTTGTGATTTTAAACAAGCAGTTTGTTTGCTATGAGGGTAATAAATCAGCTGTTTATTCTATTTACAATGCTGTTTGAAACCAGGTGAACAGGGAAACGACAGAGTTGTGTGGCAACCCCCTGCCCTTGGTATTGGGGAGGTTTTTAAGGGCTCACGGAGAGGTTGCCCAAGAGTCCCTTTTCACATATCAGCGCCAGTGTAAACTTCCGGTGCATCTTGACAAACGTTCACTGGCATACGTCCTGCTAGGGAAGGTACTAGATTCTTATAATCCAGAAATCATACCTGGGATTATAATGATACTGTAGGCTTTCTTTTCCTGCCTTTTCCAGTTGTTAGATCTAAAATCCGGTGCAAACTTAGAGCCGTTACCTTTCCAGTGGCCAACTGTCTACTAAGGCATTGAAAAAAAAAGTTATATCGAGTGACATTTCTACCAGAAATTAGGAAAACAGTCTCTCTGATCTCCCTTAGTGCTGCATTTACCTGTGTACTTTATTGTGGCTTGATGTTTTGCATGGATAGCGGTTTGAAGCATAATGTCTGCTCTCCCCAGAGCCTCAAGGAATTGAGAGAAGGGGCTGCTAGCGTATTTTCAGGCTAACCAAAACATTCTATCGGCACCTACTCAGTAGCTCAGCTTCACCCATATTGTCAAGGAGGCCTTCATGACGACCCAGCTCAATTATTTCACCTTTGAAGAGCCCAGGTTCCAGACATATGACTCCTGTTTACAGTCATGTTCTGGCTTTTCTCTATCCAGTGTCCAGGCTAGTGTTTTTGTTAATGGGAAGAGAGTTAGCATGCATGTATGAATTGAGAGAAACTGACCAACATTTCCTGTAGTACGGTGTGTTTCTGGTCACTGATCTAACCTCTAACCAAAATAAAGTTCGGCACAATAGGCTTTTCCAGTGCTTCCATTGTTCAGAATGCTTTATGTAGCTTCATGCCCTGATGCCAGGTTACTGAGCAATAAATCTTTACAAGCTGTTTTTTTTTGTGTGTGTGTGTGTTTTTTTATGGTTTTGGGGGGCATTTTTGTCACTCCCCATGCCCATTCCCCATACTATTTCTTTTCTTTCTTTCTTTTTCTTTTTTTTTAAAATTCCAATTGTATTTCTTAATTAGTTTTACTGATCAATGTAGGAAAAAATGAAATGTCTCAGAGTTTCATTGTTTCTAATTTAAAGACTCCAAGTTGCCTTTTATCAGAAAAGCTTTGCTTCTCCACAAAAATGAAACACTTATATTGAAGTGTGTTAAAAAATGTTAAACTTGAAGTTCTGCTATTAGAAGTAGTGGTGTTTTTCCAGCAGCAATTCTATGATTGCCACATTAAGTAATTTATTTTTCTCAATGAATGAAAATATATAAAACTATATGTTATTCATATATAAAGGAAATAGGAAAGCAGGGCTTACAGGTACTGGTTACCATATGAATGAATTCACATGGTTTTAAAATAAGAAACTTTAAGGAAGATAACATTAGATGAATTTCCTCTACTGTGTCCCACCTCATGAATATTGAAACATTTTGGATCTTTTGACATTTTGACTATCAGAGCAGGAAGAAACATAGCCATTCTGATGGTGATGTGAATGGGAATCTGGTGCAAGTCTTCTGTTCACTGCCTGCCCCTCCATCTTGTCTTAGTGGAAACTGTTGCCTCCAAATGTTGACTGTCTGTAGCAAGCTGATGCCTCTGTTGTTGTTTTTTTTAAATAAGAGTTTGTGGTTGTAATCTGACTTTGGGGATGAAATAATTTATCGTCATATTTTTGCCATTGTTGCCCTTTAAAAATATGTTTTGTAATGAGCATGAGATGTTATTTACAAGTTCTGACCATTGGATGAAAGTACCAGAAAGTTTTAAAGGGTTTTGGTTTGCCTTTTCTTTTCCTATCCAAACTTCCTCTGCCTCCCTTCTCTCTTGCATTACCTCGTCCCCCTTCCCAACTCCTACTTGTAAGATGATAGACTAAATCGAAGCCTGCCTCATTCTTAGAGATTGAGATTTTAAAAAATAAGTACAGCCCATACCTCCTTTGGGGATTACATTACTTAGCAGTCAGTCAACCTTTGTCATGTCTATCTTTTAAGATATTCTAATCATTCATTTATAGTAGTTTGTTTGATCTGGTATGTGAGTTTTATGCAGATGCTTGCATTGACCACAGTTAAACATTTCGACATAACATTAAAATGAGTTAATTGTATGTTTGTGTCATTATAAAGACAAAATTGAGCAAGTCCAGGAACTAGGTCACCTATGAAGTGAAAATCCATAGTATATTTGCTTATGGTTATAAATGAATCCACATTTATACTTTTTGAGGCTGACCAATTTTTTAATAAAAGAGGGTAGTGAAATGAGGCCCTGTGTTGTGAATTTGTTGGCAGAAGTTAATGTGAATCAATGCAAGTATCTGGTGTAGAGCTCACCGGGTCAGAAAATAAGTGTGTAGCACTTCAGCCTTTAGAATGTTGCAACCTATAGAATAGCGGTCAACAACCTTTCAGACCTCATGGACCACCAGTGGTCCGCGGACCACCGGTTGGTGACCACTGCTATAGAAAACCCCAATTCTTCCTCTGAAAGATTTGTTTTCTGCTGGGCATTATGCCTTCAGTTTTAGTTAATGGCAGGCTACCAATTAGAATATATGTCATAATGGAATCCTGTAAATGAGGAAACCAAAAATTATCAGTTATCTGCCTCTTATTTAAAAATATTTACATTGTATCAATTAGCCCACACAGCATACTACCAATTCTCATTATTATGATAATGCTAGGAAGAAGTATTGGTGGATTTTCCTACATCTAAAAGTTCTTAAAGGAGAATGGTGAATCTGACTTCATTGGGCTAGACAAAATTTCTCCCCAAGAAACATTTGTAGTTTTTGTTTGCATTTAAATAATGCACCAAGTTTTCAAAAAGTGAAATCCCACTCAGTAATCGCTTAGAGGGAATATATTTGGCTCTTAAACTTGGATTTCTCAAGTGTGGATATTTTTCATTAATCACATGTTTGAATTCTTAATTTTGCTGCTTTGGCCCTCTAATCCAAATTTAAAATGTTAAGGCAAGTCAAATAGCTGTAATTAGATAGTATTCTTTGCTGCCTTTAAAAAATTTATATAATTTAGAATTGAAATATATTTCAGTGTTTTTCATTTTTGTAGTTTTGATAATTTTGGCTTAGAAAAGAAATAATGAGGGAACTCCAATGTGACCCTTGAACAGTTTTCATCAATGGGGTAAAGTTTCTGTTAATGGCTATCTTGTTGGATAAGTTTATTTAGTTGTAAAAAAATAAAATTGCTATACGCAGTGTATTCGTAGTATATCTCAAATTGATTATATAAAAGAGCCCCAGTTTTCCTTAAGAATTGATTAAGATTTCTTCTATAAAAAATAGTTATGATTACTATTAGTCCCAGATTTGCACTGTTTGCACCCAGCCAAAGGAACAAGTGCTATGTACCTATTTTGTGCCCTTTGATGTTATATGTGCTTAATAAGATCCCAGATTGTATGTAGCAGTGATCATTGATTTGTTTACTGACTGAATGCCTTTGTGCTCCTGTTTACTTGTGCACAGAATGGCTCTGATGACTTTTTACTTAAGTAATCATAGTGCATGTAACTTTAAAAAAACAACAACTAAACCAAATCATGAAATCTTCTGGGAGTCTTATTAGTTAACTCAAATGCCGCTCTTTTAAAAAAATTTTATTGTTTGGTAATTTGACAGGAACTCCTTGGTCAAATTGTATGTGTCTCTCTCTATCCCATTTTTCCATTAGAAAAGGTTGCGATGAAAGATCCTCCAGACTTATTGGACAGGCAGAAATGCCTGAACGCCTTGGCGTCTCTTCGACATGCCAAATGGTTTCAGGTTGGCTCTTTGTTTTTATCTTACTGTTGATATAGCCTTGCATAGGTTTCATACTTGCCACTTAATGATTTCTGTGTAAATTATAACGTGGGGTACTCTACCTTATAGGGTCATAAGAGTAAATGAGTTAATTTAGGTAAAATGCCTAGTATGGCTTCTACTATATAGGTGATGTTTAATTATAATATAATCCTTTTCAGCTTAGCACTCTGAATTTCAAATGGTGGCTTATAAAATACAAACATGGGCGAGAAAAGTGAAAACTTTAGTGGCCCAGAATGGTGTGTTGTCATGAGGCTATAAAAGCAATTTTAATAGTATGCTTCCTTTACTTTTAAACCTGCCGTTCTGAATTATAATTTTACTTTATTTTTTAAATTTTGTTTGACAACTGATTGTGATTGACTAATTAGTATTCACTTTAAAGAGCCTATCCATGATCAGTGTGCTTAAATGAATGGATTTCAACAAGGATATTGGAATCACTTTGTTTGTTTTAGGCAAGGGCAAATGGATTAAAATCGTGTGTCATTGTCCTTCGTATTCTGCGTGATTTGTGCAACAGAGTCCCCACATGGGCACCATTAAAAGGATGGGTAAGTACTTAAATACAGTTAAAAAGCAAATTCTGAAGTAAAGTCAGAGAAATTCCTGTAGAAATTACATATTACCATGAAATAGCTATATTCTGAGTTAGCTGAGGTATGCATTGCCTATTTTTGTTTTGGAAAAAAATTATGCACCTTTTCATATGAATTCGTTTTTATGTATATCTCTCTTTTACCTTATCATAATTCATGTTACAGAGCCTGAGATTTTTTTCTTTGACAAAAAGCCTCTATATCTTTTAGAAGTGAATGTCTTTCTGCACTTTGCTCTGCACTATTCACTACTGCCCATGAAAGCTCCTTGACTGGCACATTGCTCTTTCAGTGCTGCTTCCATTTAAAAAAAAAAAAAAAATATATATATATATATATATATATATAGATAGATAGATAGATAGATTTCAGAGAGGAAGGGAGAGGGAGAGAGAGATAGAAATGTCAGTGATGAGAGAGAATCATTGATGGGCTGCTTCCTGCACGCTCCCTATTGGGGATCGAGCCCACAAACCAGACATGTGCCCTGACCAGGAATCAAATTGTGACCTCATGGTGCATGGGTCAACACTCAACCACTGAGCAACACTGGCCGGATTAAAGGGTCATTTTAAATTAGTCTAGCAGTTATAACTTTCATATAGTATCATCAGTTTTTAATTTATTAAATATAGAGATTTGGTCCTTCATTTATTCTAATTGTAGTACTTGAGGCAGGCTGTCTGAAATGAAGTCTTATTGTGGTTTTAGTGTTCCCTAGGTTATGTGGGAGATAGGGTTGGGTTTGAATATTGATTAGTTATTAGCTATTACTAACTTATATGAAGGCTTGTTATATTTTTATTAAGTCAGTTAAGTGACCACAATTTCTTAAGTGATCTTTTCAGGGTAACTCAAGTTTTATAACAAAATGTCTTCTGAATATATTATCTCAAAAATGGTAGATTTAAAAACACTAGCTGGGTTAAAGGTTAATAAACAAAGGGGAAAAGTTAATTGAGTCCTAAATCATAAATGGACTTTCATGGTTTTGGCCTTCATTGTAGATAGAAATGTCAGCTCACATTTAACTGGAATCCTTTTAACACTTGATGCATGTACTAATTTGTAATTTAATATCTTCTAGCCACTAGAGCTTATATGTGAAAAGTCTATAGGTACTTGTAATAGACCTTTGGGCGCTGGGGAGGCCTTGAGACGAGTAATGGAGTGTTTGGCATCTGGAATACTACTTCCTGGTAAGGGTTTCAAACTCTGGAGGCAGAAGAATCAGAAAAATCACATTTTGGTTTATTTTTCTAAATCCTTATTAAATTTATCCTCTGCACCAGAAAGTGATATGTAGGAGTTGTTTTACTTGGAATTTTAGCAAATAGGAAAGTAGGATATCTGTATGTTGAAATATAAAACTCTGTTTCAATAAATGTAATTTATGTTTTATATATACTAACATAAATGGTACTAATAAGATACTGTGTCTGCTATGAATTTGCTTTACCTTGAGCTCTGAATTTGAAAATGCAGATGTTTGGTTAAAATGTATTAAGTTCACTCTGTTTCCACTCTGGTGTTTAATTTGGAAACATTAAATTTGGTTTTATTTTCTATATGTAATCCCTTTAAAGATTTGGGATGATTTATCATGCTGTGTCTAAATTCTCAGAGTAAGACCAAATGTTGACCTTAGATATATGTGACTTCCAGTAAAATGAGGACATTTAGGTGCTAACATATTGAAAATGAGAGTGTCCTTTGTACTCCATTTAATTAAGCAGATGTAGTTTCTCAGTTTCTCCCCCCCCCCCCCCCCCCGGTTCCCTTTTTCTCTGTTGGTTTATTGAATTCTAAACTCAGTTCTAAGTGGTACTTGTGTCTTTCTTTTGCCTTTGCCAAAGGGGGTCCTGGTCTTCATGATCCTTGTGAGCGAGACCCAACAGATGCTCTGAGCTATATGACCATCCAGCAAAAAGAAGATATTACCCATAGTGCCCAGGTAGAAGATGGGGCACATCACTGTGATCTATTAGAGGGATATCATCACTTTAGTTTCTGAGTTTTTCTATTTAAACACTATTTTCTTGCCTATTGTTAAGGGAACGTTTCCATCATCACTTTAGTGTTAAATGAATAGTCTTTTTAGCTAGATGTTCTATGGCTTTATAAAAGGGCTTTATAAATGGCTGTTGAAATGTGAATAACTATAATCTTTTGTTCTTCAGCATGCACTGAGACTGTCAGCCTTTGGCCAGATTTATAAAGTGCTGGAGATGGACCCCCTTCCGTCTAGTAAGCCTTTTCAAAAATACTCCTGGTCAGTTACTGATAAAGAAGGTGAGTATAAAAGTGTTTTTATTGGTGTTGGGCATGGGCAGTGGTAGAGATGATTATGGGGTGCATCTCTTATTAGAGGTGAGGGAATTTAATAATTGTTGATGTTAACTAGACTTATTGTGGGATCATTTCACAGTATAGACAAATGTGGAATTATTATATTGAACACCTGAACCTAATATAATGTTGTCTCAATTATACCCTAATTTAAACAAATTGTTAATCCAAGTCATGCATAAGGATTTTTATTGCTTTCCCCCCCTGACTTTCTGCTTTTCTGTCCCATCAATGACATCAGCTTGCTATTATTTACTCTTATTAGTGATGAACTCAGTTGACTATGTTGGCCAGATTCCATTACTGCATAGATGTAGGGACCATACTTTGAGAATCTCTGGTCTAAGAGAAGAGGTAAGCCATAAACTAGGAGATGATGTTATCGCTGTACTTGGAACTGTTATATAACCAAGAAAGAGAAAACAAATATAAAGGAAAAGTATATTGAAAAATCCAGGAGTATCTTCCGTTTGTACTAGTCTGTTTCAGTGGAAAGAGCATAGATTTTGGGGTCAGTATTGCCTGGGTTCTAGTCATAGCCCCACTCTTTACTAGCTTTAGGTCTTGAGCAATGAGTTTGCTTTTGTCCTAGGGATGTTACCCTGCTTTATTGGCTATGGACAGATTAAGATGCCTGACTCAGTTCCTCGAATACAGCAGACTCAAATATGAATCCACTTACTCTCCTCATTATGCCCAAAAAATATCCCCCCCCCCCTTATCTCCTGTTATACTAGAAGGTAGGATGTTTAACACCAGTTATTCCCTACCAGACTACCAGCCCTTGACCTCAGACCCAGTTTCCTCAGTTTTCCACCCAGATGTCTAACAGCCATCTCAAACTTAAGATGTCTAAAATCCAAAAATCTGTCCTTATGCTACCCCTGATCTGCTCTTTCCAGTCACTGGAAACTCTATCCGTCTATGTGCTCAGGCAGAAACCTTTATCCTTGAATCCTCTCTTTTTTCCCTCCATATCCAAATCATCAACAAATCCTGTCTGTTTTATATTCAAAGTATCTCCAGCATTCAGCTATTTCTTTAACTTCTTCACTATTGCCTTCCTGGCCTAAGCTGCCATCATCTCTCAACTGGGTTATTGTAGTAACTTCTCTATCTTGGTCTTTCTGCTTCTGACCTTGCCCCATTTGTCTGTTCTCAACAAGCAATAATTCTTTTTTCCCTTAATTTTTCCTCTTAAAATCAGACTCAAAGGAAGTTGCCTAGTTAGCACGGAGAGTTCCCATGTACCCTTTAGTCAATTTCTCCTATTAGTTACATCTTATATTCTAGAACTGTACAACAAGCATGTCAAACTCGTGACAAGTGGGCTGCATGCCTCGTCAGCCATGAGTTTGACATGCTTGCTGTACAATATCAAAAGCAAGAACTTGACATTGGTACCATGTGTATGTATATATTTTATGCCATTTTATTACATGTGTAGATTTGTGAAACCACCTTCACAATCAAGATACAGAACTATTCCATCTTCCACGTACTGCCCCTTTATAGTCACACCCGCTGCTTCTTAATCATCCCTAAACCCTGGAAACCACTGACTTTCCTCTATATTTTTGTCACTTCAAGGAGTTATACAGTATGTGATCTTTTGAGATCTCCCCTTTTTTGTTTACTTGTCCTTCTAATTACTGAAGAGTATGTCAGTTTCCCTCTGTTTTGGATTGTCTAGTCCCCTCCCATCCCCAGTGTAATGTCCTTATGGCCTGTCCAAGTTGTTGTACGTGTCATTAGATTTATTGCTGAGTAGTATTCTGTGGCATTGGATGAGCCAGACTTTGTTTAACTGTGCATCTGTTGTAGGGAATTTGTTTGTTTCCAGTTTTGGTTATCACAAATAAAGTTGGTATGAGCAGTCTTGCATAGGTTTTGTAAGCAAATCCTGTTTGTGTGTTAAATTGGCCAGCAGTTTTCCTTTGTTGTAATGTTTTGCCTCTAAGATTATGTTGGTCTCATAAAGTGAGTTGGAGATTGTCCCTTCCTTTTTTTTTCCTTGTAGGAGTTTGCATAAGATTGATGTTATTTTTTCCTTAAATGCTTACAAGAATTTATTATTGAAGCCATTTGAGCACTTGGTTTTCTTTGTGGGAGGGTTTTAAATTATGGATCAACTTTACTAAATAGGTATGAGACTGTCATCCTCTCGTGAGAGGTTTGGTAAATTGTTTTTTTCTACGAATTTATCCATTTCATCTAAATTTTAAAATAGTTTTATAAATTTACCTTCTTTGGGTGTAACTTGCTATTTTTCCTTTAAGCCTAGATTTATGTGTATAGTACACACTTTTTTTGCGGGGGGGGGGGGGGGATGGTATAGCCAAGGTGGAAATTTATTAAAGAACAAGTACAGACTCCCACGTGGGGAAGGGGAAAGAATCTCACAGCACAGACTCTCACGTGGGGAGGGGGAAAGAGTCCCTAGTATATGCTTTTGACATTAGTATCTTTATTATCACTAGGTTAAAACTATCTTTTTTTTTTTTTTTAAATATATTTTTATTGATTTTTTACAGAGAGAAAGGGAGAGAGATAGAGAGTTAGAAACATCGATGAGAGAGAAGCATCGATCAGCTGCCTCCCGCACATCTCCCACTGGGGATGTGCCCACAACCCTGGTACATGCCCTTGACCGGAATCGAACCCGGGACCCCTCAGTCCGCAGGCCGACGCTCTATCCACTGAGCCAAACCGGTTTCGGCAAAACTATCTTTTATTTTCCCTTATTATCAGTTCTTTGACACATGAGCTATTTAATACACACACACACACATACATATAAATTTATTTATTTTTTTTGTTTACTCTTCACCTGAGGATATTTTTTCTGTTGATTTTTAGACAGAGTAGAAGGGAGGGGAAGAGACAGAGAGAGAAACATTGATGTGAGAGAGACACATCACTGGTTGCCTCCCACACACCCACCTGGAATCGAACCTGGGACTCTTCAGTCCACAGGCTGATGCTCTATACACTGAGCAAAACCAGCTAGGGCTATTTAATACATTTTTATTGATTTCAGAGAATAAGGGAGAGGGAGAGAGAGATAAAAACATCAATGAGGAGAGAGAATCATTGATAGACGGTCTTCCCTACACGCCCCCCTACTCGGGATCGAGGCCACAACGCATGTGCCCTGCCTGAACGGGAATCGAACCATGACCTCCTGGTTACTGAGTCTACACTCAAAACATTTAACATCTATAAGAATAAAGAATATTCTTTATTCTTTGTTGTCATTGCTTAATTTCCAGACAGGAAAAGATTTTTTAGTTACCACTTTATATTTGAGTTCCCACTTATTCTACTATAATCTGAGAACATGTTTTGTTTGATTTCTATCCTTTGATATTTTTTTTTGAGACTTGTTTTATGTTCCAGTACTTAGTCAGTTTTTGTAAGTGATTCTGTCTGAAAAATTATGTACATTTTGCAGTTGTTGGTCCGCATGTTCTTTATGAACATTTTGCAGTACATTTGTTCGTTGTGCTGTTCAGATCTTGTACACCTATACTATAGTTTTGTTTACTTGTTCTTCTGATTACTGGAAGAGTATGTCCGTTTCCCTCTGTTGTGGATTGTCTAGTTCCACTTGTAGGTCTATTAGTTCTTAATTTATATTATATTTTACATTTTTATAATTTTGGATCTTTTATAGTTTTAGATTTTCTTCCAGAAATTCTTCTAGTTTTTATTTTTTACTTTTAAATTTCTTTAGCATTCTGATTATTCTTTTTAATAAAGTTTGTTTTTTGAAAGCTCCATCATCTGGGTCTCTTTTGGCTCTGTTTCTGTTGTCTGCTCCTTCCTTGATTTTTGATCATAATATCTTGTCTTCTTATGTACCTGGTCATTGTGAATGCTGGAGACTTAAGATGAAAAAATTGTGGAGAATTTAAAGGCTAGAGTAATACTATCTTTCCGCAGGGCAGATTTATACCTGTTTCTGGGAGATGGTGAGTGACTTTGGCAATCCTGGGTCATTTTAATGTAATCAGGGAAGAAGGTGACTTGAAGTTAGGCTTCAGTCCTCATGAGATCCACAGTGGGGGGAGATTCAACAGGACTTCCCTTGGCGGTCCTCACTTCAGTTTTTGCCCTCAGAATCCTTACTGGCTGTTTCTGGACTTGGAAGATGCCCCTAGAGCAGTGGTCGGCAAACCACGGCTCGCGAGCCACATTCGGCTCTTTGGCCCCTTGAGTGTGGCTCTTCCACAAAATACCATGTGCGTGCGCGATTGAAACTTCGTGGCCCATGCGCAGAAGTCGGTTATCGGCCTGGGCGAGTCTATTTTGAAGAAGTAGCTTTAGAAGAAGTGGGGGTTGTCGGTCTGTCAGGCGACAGGAGACGGGGCGCAGGCGCAGGCGGGCCGCAGGATACGCAGCGCGGGGGAGGCGCGCGCGATTCATGCATGAGTTGAGTGAGCCAGTCAGTCAGCAGTCTCAGTGCAGTGGTTAGTGCTAGTTGCGACCGCAAATTGTGCGTGGGTGACAAAAGTACCTACTCGAAGCATAAATTTACCTGTATTTTTCCAACCAGCTGCAGATCCTACAGGTATTTTTGTCATCAATTTAATAGAAGAAACAAGTATACAAGACGAGTGTGGATGGGAGATTTGGAAGGAGTTGACCTCAGCGAACGTACCTCAATCAGATTGAGGACGTTTCTAGCAAAGGCTAGCTTAGGAGTACCCTAATTAAGTTAATAACAGTGTACCTACCTATATAGTTTAAGTTTAAAAAATTTGGCTCTCAAAAGAAATTTCAGTCGTTGTACTGTTTGCCGACCACTGCCCTAGGGGAAATGTGGCCCTAAGGCAGGGCTCCCTTCCTCTCCCAGACCTAACTCACTCCATAGTCTTCACTGTCTGGGAGCATATTTTATTCTACATTTTGTCCAGTTTTTCTAATTACATCAGGAAGGCTTTTTCAACTTACTTACTTTCTTATACTGGAAGTGGAACTTTTCAATATTTTGTAAAAGTTCTTCTGATGAATTAGTGGCAGCTGGGTTCAGAACTACTGCCTCTCCTCATCTTCTGCTTTCCTCTCCTCCTGGGTCGGGTAATTCCAACCACTCAGGCCTTTATGCTATTTCCTAGCATGTTCCTGCCCTTTGTACTGGGCTGTTTTCCTTGCTTGGGGCTCATTCCCTAATAGTGAATAGCTCATTCTTATTTTCCTTAAGTCTTCATCAAAAGGTCACACCTATCAGCAATACCTCTTTGATCTTTCTGATGAGCACTACAAACAAAACAGCAACACCTCCTCCCCTTTAAGCCTCTTATTTTTTTTTCATTGTGTTCAAAACTATAGGACATGCTGTAATTCCTTTCCACCACCTTGCATAAACTTTTTATTTTTTGCATAAACTCTTTGAGACATTGTTTTGTTCTCTTGTCCAGCATCTAAAATTATCCTGCACATAGAAAATTCTCAGTTAATATTTGTTACTGAATGAATACATACATGAAATTATAATGAGGATGATAGAAGTACATGCTTTAAAGAGTGATGATTAAATAAATTAATACATGTAAGATATTAAAAACAGTGCCAGGCATATAGTAAGCACTCTCATATTATTTTTAAAAATTATTGCCTCTCAAATGATCACTTCTCATTTCTAGATATTATATAGATTGAAAATGACGTGCATTTTTATAAAACAAGCCCATTTCTACCCCCTCCCCCACCCCTATTACTATTATGGTTAGCCCCAGATTTACAGCTGTTCTACAAGGGCTGGGACGGGAGAAGGAAGCTTAATCCATGGAACTTCATAGCCAGAGGATTTAGAGATGAGATCTATGCTTTTAAGCATTTGTGATTTCTGCACAATCAGGTAGCAGGTTTTAATGTAACTTAGTGAACAGTTGAGTGATTGAGTAGACTGTGCCCTTTGAACTTTTCTCTCTTAAAGAGGGGACATTCCGGGAGACTGGCACATAGGTTTTTTTAAAAATATATTTTATTGATTTTTTTACAGAGAGGAAGGGAGAGGGATAGAGAGTTAGAAACATCGATGAGAGAGAAACATCGATCAGCTGCCTCCTGCACACCCCCCACTGGGGATGTGCCCGCAGCCAAGGTACATGCCCTTGACCAGAATCGAACCCGGGACCCTTGAGTCCACAGTGGCACATAGGGTTTTATATAATGCAGATGAAATACAGTACTAAGCAGATAAGCAGACAGTGCCTTCTGTAGAAGAGAACATCAAGATTTATAGACCTGAGCAGTAAGCATTGACTCAAGCAAGTGTAAAGTCAGTGTTTGCCCCAAGAGACAACAAATCTTGATGATTAAAGAATATGTAGTTAATGTTAGTATACTTACAAGGTCTCATTAGAAGTATCTGGAAATCTTGTGGCAGAATCTCTTGAGTATAACTTCCCTTTAGGAAAAACCCACAACCATTTTTTTTTTGTGTTTTTTTTTAACATTTTTTTAAAAAAATATATTTTATTAATTTTTTACAGAGAGGAAGGGAGAGAGATAGAGAGAGTCAGAAACATCGATGAGAAACATCGACCAGCCGCCTCCTGCACATCCCCCACCGGGGATGTGCCCACAACCCAGGCACATGCCCTTGACCGGAATTGAACCCGGGACCCCTCAGTCCGCAGGCTGACGCTCCATCCACTGAGCCAAACCGGTTTCGGCCCACAACCAGTTTTTAAGTTGAAGAGACAGAGTTCTTTAAAATACTTGGAGAGGTTGATGAGCTTTTCTCTGATTGGTTTTAACCTGGACAGCAAAGCCTTTTGCCTGACAGCGTTACAAACTAGCTGCTTTACCCAAGAAATTGCATATCATTTAGTTTTGGTTCATACCCACTATGATGTTTCTAAGTCTTGTGATAGTTTTAAAGATACAAGACACGGGCAAAATATCTTTGACCTTCATTAGAGCACTAAGAAAACATGTGAAATAGCCAATGACACACTACCACATGGGACGCTTTATATTTCTGATACCATAGAAACTCTTAGAAAGTTGAGATGAGAAAAAAGCTGAAGAAAACTTCATGGAAAAGATGAACTGTAAATAAAATCTTAAGTAGGGTTTGACTCAACAGACAGAAGAATATTTTGTAATGTGAGAAATAATCAGATTTTCAAAAGCTTAAGATTTAACATGTGAGCTTTAAAAATTTATATAAAGTAATGAAAAGTTATAGAAATACTTGAAAAGACATAAGTAAAAATAAATCCTAATATCAGAGAACACTACCTTTAACATTTTGATATATATCTTCCCAGACCTATTTCTGTCCATGCATAAACAGATGTGAATATATACATAGGTGTTTGTATTTGTATATATGAATGAATGGGAAAATAAATATTTATAAAAAGGGATAAATTGTTTCATAAAGATTTACTTTAAAAGTTTTTGCTATTACAAAATGGTAAATACAGTAATTTAATTGTTCAATGAAAGAGTACTATGGTCTTTGTGATTCCTAAGGTTTTCCTTTCTGAACATAGTATATACATTTGGTAGAGAAAATAGAATCATTGTTTTGACTGATAATGAATCTCTTGTAATTGTTTAGGTGCTGGATCTTCAGCTTTGAAAAGGCCATTTGAAGATGGGTTAGGAGATGATAAAGATCCCAATAAGAAGATGAAACGGAACTTAAGGAAAAGTATGTAAAATCTTTATTCTTGTAGATGTTGACTAGAAAAGACTCATAGTCTCAGGAAACGAAAATTTTCATAGTGAAGAATTTGATTGATTTGAATTGGGGTTTTTAGAATAGATCTTCACTGAGAAATTGATGATTAAATAACTTCTTTTGTTTCCAAGCTTCATTGCTTTGAACAGCAATTTTCAACCTTTTTCATCTCATGGCACACATAAATAATTACTAAAATTTTGCAGCACACCAAAAGATATATATTTCCTGATATGACCAAAAAAAGGGGATAACTTTTATTCATTCACACTGGACAGCTATTGTGTTGGCTGTTGTTTTTCTATTTGACAATCTAAGGGAAAAACAGGTCAATGCCCCTGATTAAATAGTTAGGTATTGTATGTTTTAAAAATTCTTGTGGCACACTGGTTGAAAATCACTGGTTTAGGGTATGTTAATTTTGCCAAACGAAAATTAATGTATAGCTGTAGTAGTGCATATTATTTTTACAGTGATGTTAGCATAATAATTTAAGGAGTAATTTTATTATTATATGAAGTTATTTGTATGTTTTTTTTTAAATTCTTCTTTTAAAAAATCTGATGAATTTATAGTGATCACTAGGAACCTACAGATGCATAGATTAAAGCAAAATGGTTTAATATCTGATCTCTCTCTCTTTTTTTTTTTTAACAGTTCTGGATAGTAAAGCAATAGATCTTATGAATGCGCTAATGAGGCTAAATCAGATCAGGCCTGGGCTTCAGTATAAGCTCTTATCTCAGTCTGGCCCTGTCCATGCCCCAGTCTTCACAATGTCTGTAGATGTGGATGGTACAACATACGAAGCCTCAGGACCATCCAAGAAAACAGCAAAGCTTCATGTAGCAGTGAAGGTACTGTATGTCTTTAACTTACTAGTGCTTTGCTATTTTATGTTGTAAATAAGATGTTTATTTTCCTATATTAAATTAACAGAACTTTTTTTAGATTTTAATAATATAAAGAGTTTTGTGATTTCTGGTCACAAATTCTTCTTTGGTTGTAAAATATGTGTTGATTATACAAAATTTGGAAAACACAGAAGAAAAAGAAATAAAAATGTAAGTTGCATATTTCTGAGACAGATGATTAATATTTATATATGTTTTATTTATCCAATTTTACCCTCTGATTTTCTTCATTGTGTCATGAATGTTTTCCCATGTGTTAAAAGCTTCATAAATAATATTTAATGGTTGTTTGAGTAACATGATATGGATGTAATATTATTTGTTTAAACATTTCTTTATTATGGGATATTTGCTATTTGCAGATTTTTTTCTGTCATAAATTTGATCATTGTCTTTGTTCCTGGTGTCTTTTCTGTGTTTCAGAGGATTTACATAGGTAATATGTTACAGGATTGAGCCAATTAGTCATTCATGTAGGTTTGTAGAAAAGTCCTAAATATTGGAATCCCTCTAAGAGCACATTTGATCTTTTGTAGACATATGTGAAAATGTCAAAGGCCATGTAGACTGAAGATAAGTTTTTCACTTAAAAGTTCTGTTATGTAACAATCTGGCATAAGATATAAATGGTCTGTTTTCATGATCATTCCATTTTGCAAGAAGCGTTATTAATGTAGATGCAGATATTATCCTAGAACTAAGGATACAGCAGGGAGCAAAGTCTTAATCCTCCTGGAGCTTGCATTCTAGTGTGATACGTTGGGGAGACAGGCCACAGATATATAAGTGAGTAAGTTACATGTCAGGTAATAATAAGAACAATGCAGAAAAGTAAGAACTAAGCTTTAATAATATAAAATGATATTTATGTTCTGTCTTATTTATAAAAGGGGTACTTCAGGTGTGATGAAATAGAAGAAGAAAGCCAAGAATGAGGGAAATGGTGAAGCCAGGGATAAGGCTAAAAATAGTTTGATAATTTAGCTATAATGTATTCTGAGAATGAGTCACAAATATAGCCCTAGGTTCTCTGGCATCTGACACAAAAGCAGGTGAAATCTTGATCCACTGTCTGTGACATAAGAATGGACAGTTGATTATGAGAGGCACAGTTGTTCTGGTATAAAAATCAGGTGGGCATTCTCCTTTGTAAGAAGGAATAGCATGATATCTTTTAAAAGATGCCCATGGTGCAGAAATACAGTTTGTGGTTGTTTTGTAGTAACCTTTAATACTGTATAAACTAGAGGCTTCACAGCAAATTGCAATTCAGTAAAATTTGGGCGAGTTAGTAGAGTGGTAAATTTTGCAATATGACAAGATTTAGATGCTATGTGTTCTCATAATAACCATTAACATTTTGGTATGTATTTTTCCAATTCCCCCCCCAACTTACAATTTCAAAATCCAGAAAGCACTAAAAATGAAAAATACTTTTCTAAGTTTGATGCAAACTCACTTGATGGGAAAACTTGACTAGAATTGATGTGTGGCTATTTTTAGTCTTTATGATTCTATTTAATGTGAATATTTTATCTATTTCTTTGACCAAACATGTGGTAGCACCTGAAATACCACTGGAGATTTAGAAAATATATGGTAAATATATTGTCGCTTTCTAAACTCTGAAAAGTTATAAATTCTCAAAACAACCTGGCCCCAAGGGTTTTAGGGAAAGAATGATGGGAACGCCCTAACTGGTTTGGCTCAGTGGGTGGAGCGTCGGCCTGCGAACTGAAAGGTCCCAGGTTTGATTCCGGCCAAGAGCATGTACCTTGGTTGAGGGCACAGGAGGCAGCTGATTGATGTTCCTCTCTCATTGATGTTTCTAACTCTCCATCCCTCTCCCTTCCGCTCTGTGAAAAATCAATAAAATATATTTAAAAAAAAAAAAAAGAATGATGGGAACTACAAAATATATACTTAAAATAGGATCATGTTTTCTTTGTTAATCTAAAAATATATTGAGGTTTTTTTAATAGTTATCACAAAGATTGTTCTCATTTTTACTGAGAATCTAATATTTCATTACCACTATTCTACTGCAATGTCACTAATCCTTTTTTAAATTTATATGCTTTCTGTTGATTACTTTACATCTTTTTGAACTAGTATGATTCTCCCTTAAGATGTATTCTACAGGTAGAATTACCAGGTCAAGAAGAAAGCCCATTTGAATGGTCTGTTAATTCATTAAATATGTATTGAGATTTCTATTAATGTCAGGCATATATTTCCAAATTGTCATCCATAAGGTTATACCATGTTACAAGTTCTATATTAGAGAGTTTTATATCCAACATGTGTTTGTGAAAGTAGGTTCCACTTGATAAAATTCCTTGCATTTCTTACTAAGCTTGGTGTAGGTTTCTGTACCTGTTATGACAAATCACACCATAGAATCAAAACAAGAAGAAACCAATTTCTGCCACAAGAGCCTGGCTGCTCAGCAACAGGAAGCCTACAGTGGCCAGTCTTCCCTTTCCTCCTCCAGTTATTTCTCCTTAGAGTCCCTCACAAGTAACACCTGTAGGGACAAAAGCAGCCATATTTCATGGAAAGAATCTTATTCATTATGGAAAAAAGATTAGTTAGAAGGGGACACGAAGTGAAGGCTCTTTGGAGAGGTTCTGGGAGCTGTCAGCTCTCTATGAGACAGAAGCCATGAATGGGACTTTGTTTTGAGTAGAGAGCCGTGGGGTAGAATGTGTTTTTATGTGTTTTCACTCTTGGCCTCTAGTCCTTTAGGGTGTCATCTTTCTCAGTCTCAACCCCCTATCATGAGAAAAAAAAGGCATGATTACACCAGGACTTCCCAGTCACCTTATTTCCAGGACTCATCTTGTGAATTTCAGTTTATTTGATGTGTTTATTAGGTTGGATTTGTTAGCTAGACATTTGAAACCCACCTTTCTTTGGTATAGCAAATTTTTGGCCTTAATTTTCATTTCAAACAAACTTTCATTCCAGACGTCTGAGGACTCTTCACCTTTTATTTTTATAGCATATACCACTTAATCTTTTTTTAATTTTATTTTATTGTTTAAAGTATTACAAATAGTAGTACATATGTCTCCTTTTTTTCCCCATTGACCTTCCCCTGGCCTCCCTTACCCCCCGGCACATGCCCTCACCCCAGTTAATAATCTTTGAATTATGTATTCCTAGAAAATTACTTAACTTGAAATTTTTTGTCAGTTGAGCTGCATTGCAAGTATTCTGTATCCTTTGATATTATTTGTCAGTTATATAAACAATTTATGAATGTATTGAAATAAGTTACTATAATAACAGGTAAATAAATGACTTTGACATCTGAGAAAAGGGCAGAGAAATGGTGCTAAGTAATGCACATGAGGCTATTTTAACTGTTTTAAATGGGGGGAAACTGCATGTCTCTATCTAGATTTTATTGGAATAAACCAAATTTACTTGTGACTCTGGCTTTTGACTTGCAGCTTGTTAGCGGGTGTTAATTCCAGGCTAGTAACTGTTCTCTCAGGGATGTGATTTCTCGGGAAGAACATATTCATTCTCAGGACTCAATGGAGCATGCATTTTCCTCAGAAAGCATTAATGAGGTTGTAACCAAATGATGTGAGTGTGTGCTCAGTGTCAAGAACTACCTGACCACTTTTAGAACTCAAGATGTTAAAAAAAGGGGTCCTTGGCTTTATTCCCAATTAATACAAGGAATTTATTTGTGATTTCAAGTGTTCAACAGAATGCCAGATTTTCCATATGAATTGAGTGAATTAATTTCAAGTTCTCTTGTACAGAGTTCTTAGGCTCTTTTTTGTTTAGTGGTACTACCTTATCTATATGGCTAGTCCGTCATATCAGATGGCATTGTTTATAAAGGCTGGGCTGCCAGGCTGCTCATTTGTGTGATTATCAGAATAGTTTATTTTTATTTATGGTCTTTTTAAAGCCAACTTCATTGAGATATAATTTATATGCAGGAAAGTTAATCATTTACTGAGATTATGGTTTTTGGCAAATGTTTATAAGCATGTAACTACCACCTCCATCAAGATATAAAATATTTTGTCTCATCCAGAAAGTCCTCTCATGTCTCATAGTAGTGCGTCTCCCTTGCCACGCCTCTAGCCCCTGGCATCCTCTAATCAGTTTTCAGAATAGTTTTTTTGAGAGACACCTGTTAGGTATAGCTGGGATTGTACAGAAATACAATGTGCTTTTATGTTCCAGCAACTTAAAACATTAGTCAAAAGCTAAAGCAAATACAGGGATCTTTAGGAACCTCTCTCGTTATTTTCTGATATAAACCTTTAAATTAGTAACTGACAGTGCCATATCAACCTGTTTAAAAGGGGCTTGTGCAAGTGCTGGTGAACGTATTTCTCTCGTAAACGGAAAAGCAGTGTCATCTGGAAGGAGGTTTTAAAAGGCGTGTGTGTGTGTGTGTGTGTGTGTGTGTACGTACACACATACAGAGCTCTGGAAACGATATTTTATAAAAGATAAGAAATGCCAGGCATTGACTGGAACTTTAGAAGAATGAACATTGGAGGAAGCCAAGCCATAGCCAGTTCTTGTGAGGAAGGGGTGGAAATACAAACCTGAAATTGTTCCTGGTTCACTTCTTATAGAGACTGAACCTAAAGACTGAATGCTTCCTTTCAGGGCTCACTTATGGTTTTAGTTAAAAGCAAAGAGACCAATAGGAGAAAGGTCCAGATGTTATTTTGTAATTGACTGGAAAATTGGTTTCAAGGTAAAGAAAGCTTCTTGATGGCCTTTTTGTGCTAATTTCTCCTAATGGGTTGGATCATAGAATTTAGAGGTCAACTAATCAGTCTTCCAGTCTTACAAATTGGAAAATTGAGGACCAGAGGAGAAATTCAGGATTAGACACTCCTGTTTATTCTTTTCTAGTCCAATGTACGGTTTTATGTTTCCCCTCACCTCATTAGTTGAACTTGGCTATTTTCTCTATCTCTTACCTCCAAATTAAATGAACCAGGAGCAACCTCAGGTTTTCATTTCCATCATCCTTTATTTAAACCTAATTACTCTGTGGAGGCTTTTCCCATTTTTATGGTGATACCCTGGTAGGTAAAACCAAGGATTTGTATATGTATTTAGTACCATCTTGCTCTTCCTACAAGGTAGTTAATAGATTCAAATATTGTGGATTTGAAATTCTTGTCTTTAATATTTCATCTATTCTCTGTGGTTTCTGTTGTTTGAATAACACTGAATCTTAATGTAATCTGTACAGGTATTGCAGGCAATGGGATACCCAACAGGCTTTGATGCAGATATTGAATGTATGAGTTCCGATGAAAAATCAGATAATGAAAGCAAAAATGAAACAGTGTCTTCAAACTCAAGCAATAATACTGGAAATTCTACAACTGAAACCTCCAGTACCTTAGAGGTATATTTATACATTATTTTCCTTAGGGGAAAAAAAAAATTCATTATAGAAAACTTGAAAAATATAAATAAAATAAAAAAGTATATATAAATGGATATATTCCAAAGGCAGGTATTATTAATATTTTGGTTTATTTTCATCCAGCCTTTTTAAATAACATTTTAATTTTTTTTAAATTCTCACTTGATACTCCCCCCCCCCCTTTTTTTTTTTTAAAGAGAGAGTGGAGGGGAGGGAGGGGGAGAGACAGAAAGAGAAACATCAATGTGAGACAGACACATGAATTGGTTGCCTACCGCACGCATCCCAACTGGGGAGGGCATTTAACCTGTCACCCAGGTACGTGCCCTTGCCCGGGAATTGAACCCTCAACCCTTTGGTGTGCAGGCTGACACTAATTATTGAGCAACACTGGCCAGGGCTCTGTAAGTATTTTTATGAGGACATTTTTATGCAGTTTTACATCTTGTTTTTCCCCCCACTTAATTCTAAAAATAACTGTAAAAAGCCCTGGCTGGTTTGGCTCAGCTGGTTGTAGCATTGTCCTATGTACCAAAAACTTACTGGTTGGATCCTGGTCAGGCATAGCCTGAGTTGCAGGTTCCATCCCCGATGGGGGCACGTACAGGAAACAACCGATTGATGTTTCTCTCACACACCCATGTTTCTCTCTTTCCTTTCCCCCCTCTCTCTCTAAAAGAAAATCAGTAAAAACATATCCTCACATGAGGATTAAAAAAATTTTAAAAATCTGTGAATGTACTGTGTACTGCACAACATGTTTAACTAGCAGTTCCCTTTTGCTGCATTTCCCAAGTATATTAACTATAACTGTAGAGCAGAGAAACAGAAGATCTAGTGGAAGAAATATAGGATTACTTGAAGTTGTGCTAAGCTGAAGCAGTGGGTCATCATTGAGTTGGAACGGCTCTGAGAAAGGCATATAGCTTGACCTATTATGTTCCTTAGACTCTGGGGAAATCCTGGCCTGTGAGCTTATTAAAACAGAAAGGGGCAGAATCCAAGCAATATATTCACAGCATATTTGGGAATTCATGGAGCCCTTGTTTATTGCATTCTGCATAAGGAAAATTGGCTTTCAAGTAACAGCAATAGCTTACATTAACATTTAAAAATTGTCATTTCTAAGAATGCGTATTTATTAAAGACTAAACTCTTCTTAGTACCTGCTTACTACCAGTTGCTGAAGACATGTGTCCAGAGCCTCAAGATGCCCTCAGGCTAGAAGGGCAAAAGACATGTTTATAACTAATTTTACTGTAATGTGATAAAGCTCTGTGATTGCAAACTGAATATAATGATGTAAAATCTCCAAGTAGGAAATGATTGAAACTTATACACATGTGAAATTAAAGGGAGTAAAATGTGAGCTAGGTTTTAGATGATGTGTAGGATTTTTTAGGGAAGAGATAGAAGGCATTCTAGGTCAGAGGACTAGTAGGTATAGAGGAGTTGTGAAAGGAAATGTTTAGAAGCACCAGGTGGGCCAGTAAGGAGGGCCTGATAGGGACTGAAGCCTGTAAAAAACCATGTTGAGGATAGTAGACATGGTACCTGGCTTCTGAGAAGACTAGTCAGTCATTCACAAGTGGTAGTCACAGGCAGAGCAAGATGTTTTGCTGGCAGTTTTTGAAATTCTAAGAAGAGAAAGAGCTCGTTAATTATGAGGCTCAGACCTTTAAGTTGGGAGGCAATTAGGAAGGAAGAGTGCAGTGTGGCTGCACTAATAGCAGTCATGAGTATATGGAGCTTTTGGTAGTGAATACATCACTGCTTTGTTTCTGTGTGATGTAGTAAGGGGGGGGGGGTGACACAAAGCCCTATTCTTCATTGAAGTAGGAGTAACTGATTAGAATGCAAATATTTTTATATCTTGACTTATTTTTATAAAAGTGATTTCAGATTTGGGAAGCAGAATGAGATTACCATAGACTAGTTTTTTAAAAAATTATTACCTTTTAAAGCTGGAGACTGGAAATGTAGATTATAAAAGCTCTTCAAAAAGCATATTTATTACAAAAGACTCAGAAATATTTATTTTAACTTGTCTTTAAAAAGAGTTCAATGTTTCACTTCTACAGCATCAACCACTTACCAAATCAGCAAGAATCTTGCTGTCCATTAGGTTTATATACATAATAATTCTTTTGGGCATTCATTTCTTTTTCAGCATTTTTTTAAAAATTGATTTCAGAGAGGAAGGCGGGGCGGGGGGGAAACATCAATGATGAGAGAGAATCATTGATTCGTTGCCTCCTGCATGCCCCCTACTAGGGATCTAGCCCACAACCCAGGCATGTGCCCTTGACTGGAATCGAACTCGGGACCCTTCAGTTCGCAGGCTGACACTCTATTCATTGAGCCAAACCAGATAGGGCTTTTTCAGCATTTCTTGAGCAGTTACTGTGGTGGAATTAAAGACATGATCTCTAACCTCAAAAAGTCCTCAATCTTTGGGTCTTCCTCAAAATCATAGTTGTAGTATTTTGTGGTTTGTTTTACTTTTGGTGCTAACTTCACAATTTGAGCCTTCACACTCTTACGAGAATTACTTTTCTTCCCTTGACTCTTACCTTTTATAAAGTCAGTTCTTTCTACCATTCCTAGAGTAATTTTTTACAACGCAAATCTAAGTATGAACTTACCCGGATGAAAGTCTTTTAGTCTTTCCACTGTCTATGATACAGGCAACGCCTGTGTGCCTGATACACAGTGATTATGATCTGGCTCCAGTAGGGGTGTTTGCAGGGTGAGGTTCTGCCTTATTCTTCTCACCCCTTCATCCAGCCAGCTGAACCTCCTGCCGCTTCTTCTGTCCAGAATGCCTTTCTCCTTTGTTTCCTCCTTAGGATGGTCTGGCACTTCGCTCCCTTTTATGGGTAGGTTCACAGTGTCACTTCCAGGGAAGTTATCCTGATAGCCCTAGAAAGTGATTCTTTCTATTGTGTTTCCATAATTTACATCTCATCTGTAATATACATTGTTTTACAGTGATTATATCTGTCCCTCCCACTGCACTATAGCTCCTTGCGGACAGGGAATGACAACTTTTATTGTTATTTTAAAATTTCAGAATCCATAGTTTATAGCCCATTGTTCTGTTTTGTTTTTACTTTAGGTACCCTTAAATCTCTTTAGAGAGTCTGAAAGGTGTGAATGGGCATTTTCTTCCAATCTCCTAAATTGAGTTATTTTTTCCTAATCCTAACGATGAAAAAACAGTGAACACTCATTTGAATCTCAACAGTTCTATCCACTTTGTTAGTAATTTAGATTATTATTCTTAGACCATGAACACAGATCAGACTCAAGAGTACGATGTACAGTAGGTCCTTGGGTTACGTTGGAGATCCGTTCCTACGGCGCGACGTAAGGCGATTTTCACCATAAGTTGGAACCCACCTACATAAGCACCTACGTCACTCCCATGGAGCACATACACAGCAGTAATTAAGTGAAACAGTAAAAAAAAAATTTAAAGAAAGATAAAAATTCCTGACCTTTACTTGTGGCAAATAAATAATAAAAACATAAAGCACATATGTACATAAGTCAAAATGACGGAACTTTTTTTTTTTTTAATAAATGAATGGGAGATGGTGACGTAACCACGAAACGACTATGTCGAGTCTGACGTAACCTCAGGACTGCCTGTAATGGCAAGATTACATTACTCTTGAATACTCTTCTATTGGGACAGCCCTGCTTCAAAGTCAGGGTGTGCAGATGACTGCCTGACTGGGATGTTTACTGTTTGTAGAGTTTTCACACCTTTATAGATACTTTGTCATTTGTATATGGAGGTGCTCATGCACTAGCTCCTGAATGCTTTAAAAATACAATTTTGAGCCTCTGTTTCAACAGAGAGTATAATTGTATAATAAGAAATTTAATACTTTGGAATCTTGCTTTCTTGAACCTCCTTCTAGGTAAGAACTCAGGGCCCTATTCTCACAGCAAGTGGCAAAAATCCTGTAATGGAGCTCAATGAAAAAAGAAGAGGTCTGAAGTATGAACTCATCTCGGAGACTGGTGGAAGCCATGACAAGCGCTTTGTGATGGAGGTGTGTACCTAGATAGAAGCCAACCTGTTTTGCCCTCAGACACATAGGACACCCTGAGCTTACACATAAATAGACTGGGTCTATTCTTGTGGCACTATTTGACTTTTGGTGTTTTCTGTGTTATGATCCATTTAAATTAAACTACATAGAGGAATTGCATGGGCTAACTTCAGAGTGTCATTCTTGATTTTAGGTAGAAGTAGACGGACAGAAATTCAGAGGTGCAGGTCCAAATAAGAAAGTGGCAAAGGCAAGTGCAGCATTAGCTGCCCTGGAGAAGCTGTTTTCTGGACCCAATGCAGCAAACAATAAGAAAAAGAAGATTATCCCTCAGGTATGAGTTGAGCATTAATAACTTTGAAAAATATTTCCATTAAGTTTCCTTTTTTGCTTTTGTGCCCTGTTAGCTTTTGTTTTTAGTATTTGTTTTTCTTGGATTTAGCAATCTTTTCTTTGGGTTAGGTTATTAATAATATAAATGTGTCAGTAGGTCCCTGTTCCATGGTTGTCTTAGGCAGATTATATATTGAAAAGAGAATGGTAGCATTATTTGGGGGCTTCAGGTCTCTCTTGATGAGGTGGAGTGTTAAGGGATTTGGACTTGAATGAGATGTTAGCATTTGTCTGGTTTAGGGAAGCTGCCAAGAGGACTTGGGCTTACTTTCATCAGTCTGCAGATGCTTTTCCATTTCCTTTTCAGTTTTGAATTTTTGCAGCCTTTATTTTGGGTTTTCTGTTGGAGATGGCACAGTAGAACTTGACCCTGTGTTGTTTCTTCTGTTGATTGGGAATGTCAGTGCTGCAAAGGTCTGGAATTAACAAGATATTTGGAAAAGATGGCGTCCTAATTCCATGCTTTTGGATAACAGATTCTTCTAACCATTTTTTTTTAATGCATTCAAAAATATTTTCTAGACATACACCATGTGGGTGGTTGTGAGGGAAAAAGATACAGAAATAAATATAAGACACATTCCTTCATGGAGAGTACTTGTGTAATAATATCTGAATATATTAGGTGATAGGAAAAAGCAATTAAAATAATTAGATTAATAGAAGGAAGCTTGGGTTATTTAAGATTGTGTGTTAAACAGTTTCTTTTACATATGTTAAGTCTATTATAGGACGGTAGAATTGATCTCATTTTATCAATGAGGAAACAGGCCACTAAGAAATTAAGATACTGTGTGTAGCAACATAGCTGATTGATGGTAGAAGTTCCTTTTAAAACCAGGGTCTTCTCCTTCCAAAGACATGGGCATTCTACTGTTGCATATAACATCTTAAAAACTTGTTTTGTGTTTAACTTACTTACTATAATAAATTGCTTAAATTTTAGGATTCAAAATATAAACAAGTAAGGATAACTTTTACTGAGATTAAATTAAAAAATAAAGTTTAAATTGCAGAGGAAGACGTGTAGAGAGAATAAGTGGATTTTCTTTTCCTAAATCTTATAGAATATGTTCTAAATTAGGAGAAAGATAATTGTTACCTTGTTTATTTTGGTGTCTTTTTCCTATGAATTACATCTTGTAATTGGCCAGTTCATTTTTGTGCTTAAAAGCCTACTTGCAGAGACTTTTCAAGTAAGTTTAGTTTTAGTAGGAATGAGCTTAATTTGTGTGAGGTCACTCTGTTATTGCCAGATTGTTGCTTCCTGACTACTTTTGAATAAGCTGTGTTAAAAAAAAAAAAAGTCTGCTTGAAGTTCACTCATTTTTAGAAATTTTCCATACTAGAAGCTATAAGCCTCCTGTGTTCAGTGTGCTTGACAGCCAAGAAGCAGTCTGTTTTGGATGTGTGGGGTGATTTTTTTTTTTCCAGCCAAAAAAAAATGGCAGTTCTCTGTGCATGATATATTCAACCTTAAAACTGCCTCTGCCTAGTTATACTAGCAGAGAGACTGACCTCAGAGGAGCAGAGGATGATGGTATTTCCATGTGAGATAAATGTGTGTGTGCTCTGAGATACTGTTGGCTTTATCATACAGTGAGCTTTGAGGCTCTGTCCCCTTCCCCCTCCCTTGTTTGTAGTAGGGAATATTAGTAGTTTCTAGCTTGAGTTTTTGTTGCATTATTTCACTACAAAATAAGAATAATATTTAAGTTAAAACTAGATATCCTTTGATTTTTTAAAAAATTTTAGTTTTGGAAAGGGATGTTTTAGCGACCCATGTTTGCTGTTACTCCTTGAATTAGTCAGCTTTTCAGTTTTATATCTATATTCGATACTGCTCTTTGTACCCTGAAGTAAGGAGAGCAAAATGAGTATTATTTTACAATTACTAGGGCAACTCTTCTAGAGAGAGATTATGGGACTTTATCAGACTCCATGGCATTTTAGAGCAAGAAAAGACTTTAGAGTTGGTATGTGTATATATATGTACTTATTTATTTAACTAGAGGCCCGGTGCACAATATTGATGCACTCACGGGCTGGGGGGTGGTATTCTCCCTCAACCCGGCCTGTGCCCTCTCGCAGTCCGGAACGCCTTGGGGGATGTCTGATTGCCATGGAGGTGGGAGAGGCTCCCGCCATCACCTCTGCACTCACCAGCCATGAGTCCAGCTTCTGGCTGAGCAGCGTTCCCCCTGTGGGAGCGCACTGACCACCAGGGGGCAGCTCCTGTGTTGAGCGTCTCCCCCCGGTGGTCAGTGCGTGTCATAGCAACTGGTTGTTCTGCTGTCGGCCGATTTGCATATTAGCCTTTTATTATATAGGATGATTGGCGCACGCCCACACACACACCCCCACACACGCCCGCAATAGAAGAGGCAGGCTCAAGGAGATCGCATGACCTCCCTGAGGTCTTAGTAACTTAGAGCAGAAACTGGATCCATATCTTTTGTCTTCTGTCTTAGTCCTTTTGTACAAAAACTCCATTCCGGTTTGCAGCTTGTTCTGGGTGGTTTGTTGTTGCAGTATTTTTTATCTGTGGCCGGAGAAGTCAATGGATTTCGATCAAGTGTCTATAATTACTCTAATCTGGCCTCAGTTGAGTTTGGATGTAATTTGATACTGAAATTTGTATGTAGGAAATGAACTCTTTTTGGGTAACCCTCAAGTGAAAAGAAGTGATTTGCATATTCTTATGTACTTAGCATATTATCTAGAACAACTCTGTAAGGCAGGTGTCATTTTCATTCTACAGATGATAAAGTGAAGGCTTAAGGTCATAGACAACACACTGTCTCATCTAAAGGCTCAAGTTTCTCAGAGATAATAGGATAATAGTTCTTATTTCTCTCAGTAATAAAAATGTGTTATTTTTAACAGGCAAAGGGTATTGTGAATACAGCTGTGTCTGCAGCAGTCCAGGCTGTTCGGGGCAGAGGAAGAGGAACTCTAACAAGGGGAGCTTTTGTTGGGGCTGCAGCTGCTCCTGGCTACATAGCTCCAGGTACAGTACAACCTGTAGGAGATCTGCCTCCTTTTTTGGAGGAATGGCGTCTCCTTTATTTTCTAGGATTATACTTGGTCTCTGGAAACATGACACAGGTATAGGATGGGGGTGCACAGAAGTTGAAAGGAGAATCTACAGAATGTCACGTGTTTTCTCATGGAATTTGCGGAGTGGCTAGAGGCTTCCTGGAGGGAGTGACAGATGAGTAGTGTTGCACATAGATGAAGGGATGTTTTTTGACAATGAGGAAGCTAAAAGATGTAGCACAGATTGAGGAGCAGAGTGTATTCAGTGGGATACCGAAGACAGAAAAATAGCTGCTAAGAGGTTATTTAATTGGGGTGAAGCCTGGTCATTATTAGCGTTTCCTTAACTCAATGTTTGGGAACCATCACAGACTAAAGAAACAAAAAAAGAGAAAAAGGGGAACTTACTTACACCATGCTATATAGTCTTACTTAGAGCTTACTATACACCAGATACTTTAAAAAAAAATTATTGATTGATTTTAGAGACAGAAAGGAAGGGGGATGGAGAGAACCATTAATTTGTTGTTCTACTTATTTATGCATTCATTGGTTGATTCTTATATGTGCCCTGAATGGGGATCGAACCCACAACCTTGGTTTACGCTCTAATCAACTAAGCTACCCAACCAGGGCACCAATACTTTCATATAAGTGATTTCGCTTAATTGTTTCTAATCTTCACATGTTTCCTCACATGGAAATTATTTCCATTTTCCAGATGAGGAAACTAGGTTTAGGGAGATAAGGTGAAACAAAGAGTTGAATATAGAAGTTTGTAGTTCCAAAGTTTCTCTTTCCCATTTTACCACATGCCTTGAGGTAGATTGATAAAGGTGCCATCTCCTTGCCTTCTGTTCTAATCCATATGTCATTTTAGTGGTAGATACACATGTCCCACTAAAATCAAGTTCTCTGCAATATTGAAAGTATGAAACTTTTAACTTGACAAATAAACTGCTAGTAATTGTTGCTCAAGATGAAATTGTCCTAGAGATTGGGTTTTATGCAGTCATTTTTTAATCTAACACTCCTAAGTTTACATAGATGGTGGGTTTTTTCCAAAGAATTAGAATAGACTATTTGGGAAGTTGTATGGATGATGGGATTTGGTAATTCTACCTTCTAGAGGTTGATCCCAGTAGGTAGGGGCTGGAGACACCCCCATTGTTTCTTGCTTGGGCTACTAGTTTATAAAAGCCTTAACTTGCCTTGGTCATATTTGTCATATACATAATAGTTCAGTTGCTCTAAAGGTGAGACATAACTAATCAAATAATCACTGTTATAGACAGAGATGATTTGATGATGGAGAAGGACATGATGCTACAAGAAGATGTAGTAGAAAACTGCTCTAGTCTGTTGAGTCCCTGAAGAAATAACACCTGAACTGAGCTTTGAAGCATGAGTAGGAGTCAACTTGGGGGAGAGTGTGGGGTGTAAGTTTTATACACGTGCAGAGACCTTGTGGTCCTGGTGGTAGGGAACTTGGCTCAGTTGAAGGTTTGGAAGGTCAGGATGTAATGTGGAGATCCTTGGGGTGGGGTGGGAGTGAATTGAGCTAAAGCTGGATGCTCAGGCCCAGTCCTGGAGGCAATGGTTTAGAATTTGTTCTTAGAATCGTAACTGCAGTGGTATGTCGTAAAGGATTCTAAGGAGTGAAATGTCAAGCTCCGATTTTATTTTTCAAGATCACTCTATAGTGTGAAGAATAGATTGTAGGAACAGAAGTGGGCATGACAAGGCAAGTTAAGGTTTTTATAAACTAGTAGCCCAGGCAAGAAACAATAGGGGTGTTTCCAGTGGGTGTACGGCAGTAAACGGGTGGCAGGAAGTGAACAGATTGAAGGATTCCTCAGAAGCAAAATGTATGGATTTAATATGGAGAATTAAAAAGAGTGAAGTTTCCAGGATATCTCCTAGGATTTTAAGCTGAAGGAATTAGGCTGGATGACTGTGCCATTCAAGAAAACAGAGAACACTGAAAGATGCATGTTAGGGACATGGGAGGAAGGAGAGTCATAGTTTGGTACATTCTGTGTACAAAATTAAGACATTCTTTTGTGCATCTCACTATTTCAACTGAAATTTAATTTTTTTTGGCCTGATTCAATGCATTGTTTAAAGGAAGCAACTTTCACTTAACAACAATAGGCAAGTTACTGAAAATAGCTTTCTTGCCTTTGATTACATGTTCCATTGGGACTTTATCCATCTGTGTCTGTGGTTGCTTAGTCTTGAACATTTACCTCCTGCTTGAGTGGTAAGCAGCCATCGTCCGTCTAGTGGCGGTAATTGTGAAGGGAAGCATTTAGGTCTGCTGTTAACCAGGTGTGTCTGCTCTATAGCAAATTCTCTCTTATGTCATCACGTTGACCTCTCTGAAAGGCCTGTCTCCTGAAGTTCTCTTATAGCCTAGAGAAGATTCACATGAGGTTGGTTTAGAGTATGAATAGGTTATATGCCATTTGTGGAGTACATGCTGTGCAGCAGGGACTGTAGTTAGTATTTTTACATATGTTATGTAATTGCATTTCACTGCCAACTCAATTACTACAGTAGACTATGAGGTGCAGAGACATTAAATAACAGGTACAATTCAAAGTCACCTTGCTAGTGAGAGGTGAAGTCAGGATTAGAGCCCCAATGGTTTGTTCAGTGGCCAGTCTAATTCCTTCAGCTTAAAATCCTAGGAGATATCCTGGAAACTTCACTCTTTTTAATTCTCCATATTAAATCCATACATTTTGCTTCTGAGGAATCCTTCAATCTGTTCACTTCCTGCCACCCATTTACTTCCGTACACCCACTGGAAACACCCCTATTGTTTCTTGCCTGGGCTACTAGTTTATAAAAACCTTAACTTGCCTTGTCATGCCCACTTCTGTTCCTACAATCTATTCTTCACACTATAGAGTGATCTTGAAAAATAAAATCGGAGCTTGACATTTCACTCCTTAGAATCCTTCACGACATACCACTGCAGTTACGATTCTAAGCAATCTAACCTCATTTCTCTCTAAGGAGGTTTTGGTAAAACCCTTGAAACTATAGTCTTAGCCAAATAGCCGCCTTTTCCTGGATTTGATGCACAACTCACTTTTTTAAGCATTAATTTCTCTTTTGGCCTCTGATACTGTTCCTACTGCTTATTTCAGCTGCATTGTGTCCTCTTAAAATAACGACTGAGCATCAAAGATTAAGAACAAGATTGAGACGAAGTTGTACTATCCCTAGTTTTATATGACTGAAGTGAAAAAAACTTTATCTTTCAGGAAATGTTTCAATTGGTCCCTAAAAGCAGTTTACTTGTTCAGTGTACATTTGAGTGTTTTGTCTCAAACAGGAGATTTGGAACTGGCCATTCAAAGATGACCAAGACCTAACGTCTGCCCTAGTGAATGCTTGGGGTCAGGTGGGAGTAGGAACAGACATTGAGTAAACACCATGCAATGTGGTGCAAGCTGTAACATGAGTGGGCAAAGAAGTGGGAGGCTTCACAGAGGAGGTGATATTTGGTCCTGATCTAAATGATGAGTTGCAGCTGGTCATTAGAGCAGTAGACAAAGGGGTTGTAATGTGAAAGTGCTTGCTTTGTTGTGGGTACATGTACCTTCCATGCCCTTGTCCTATTTTAGGAACCAATTTTTCCTAGAAACTCTTACCCAAGTGATTTAGTATTTATATTTTTTAAAGTTGTTTTACTGAAAGATTAAAGATTGTAGCTTCTATTAATATAATATTTCTAATCCCTACAACACTATAAAGTAGCTTGGAAGGTTTTCCATTTTAAAGATGAGAAAACGGCAACTCAGAATTATATGTCTAAGGACATGTAAGAAACTTGTGCCAGAACTAATTGGTTCAAAATCTTCTGTATTCTTTGTATTTGTATTTATTGACAATGTGAGCGTTTTTTCTTTTTCTTTTAAATTTTCAACGCGAGGAAAGCACGGGTGAGAATAGCTTTTTTTAAAAAAAAAAAATTTATTGATTTTTTTACAGAGAGGAAGGGAGAGGGATAGAGAGTTAGAAACATCAATGAGAGAGAAACATCGATCAGCTGCCTCCTGCACACTCCCTACCGGGGATGTGCCCGCAACCAAAGTACATACATGCCCTTGACCGGGATCGAACCTGGGACCCTTCAGTCCGCAGGCTGATGCTCTAGCCACTGAGCCATACTGGTTAGGGCTGAGCCTTTTTTCATAGGTACCAGATGCTAATGTCAATTGCACCACTATTTACTGAGAGATCCTGTACTGGGGCCAGGAATTCAGGCAGCAACAAGACATGGACCTTGCCGTCAAGTCCACAGCCTGACCTGTGTGCTCTCCTTAATGGCCGTTGAGGCTCCAGCCTGCTTTGTCACTGCTTTCTGGAAAGAGACTTGAACATGTCTGTTCTCCGGCTCTGAGAATTGGTCATTTGAGTAGTTCTGAGTGTTCCTTTGTTCAACATATTATATTTAGCCAGTGCTTACTACATTCTGCTAGATCCAGGTGATGCAGAGTGTCTCTGCCCCCCCCCCCCCCCCCCCCCCCAGTGGGGAACAGAGACAGCAATTCGATAATTATAATAGTGTGGTAAGCATAGTGAGGCAGAGACAGGCTGTTCTGTGGGTCAGGGGAGCCTGTGGACCATGCAGAAAGTTTCCACTCTCAGCAAGCCTGAAGGGATGGGTAGACTAGAGCCAGTCTGGGAATGGTTCTCATCCATCCAGCATCTGGACGAAGTCCTCAGAGCCCACAGTGCCGGGCCCAGTGGTACTTGTGAATTCGACCAGTGCCAGCTGCCCTTTGTCCTGGACTGATCTGCTCTCTCTTCTTTGCACTAGGCTATGGAACACCATATGGTTACAGCACAGCTGCCCCTGCCTATGGTATGTACACCGTCTTACTGGTTTCTCCTATTAGCGACTCTGTCACAGCAATCCCAAGTACAGTTTGCATCTAGGGTTTCTTTCAATGAATTGGAGGATCTCAGACCTATTCATTCTAGTGA
Organism: Myotis nattereri; assembly: GCF_964212035.1. Classification (NCBI taxonomy): domain Eukaryota; kingdom Metazoa; phylum Chordata; class Mammalia; order Chiroptera; family Vespertilionidae; genus Myotis; species Myotis nattereri. The sequence goes on along the minus strand of NC_138087.1, from coordinate 73,887,318 downwards.
CCCAACTTAAATTCCCTTTGAAAATGCCACAACCTTGTGGTTCTGGGTTTGGTTGGAGTTGCTCTTCTCTCGCTTTGCCTGATCGAAGGACTGCTTGTTTCTAATTGCCTGTTTCTGACCATACTGAAATTAAGTATTTTAAGTAGTTCTTACAGCCAACTTATACTCCATTCAAAGGCTACTGAAGGGCCATACGCAGTTTCTAGCTTGGTTGCCTGCCAGTTATGTAGCTATACTTAAACTTCTGGTTGGAAACTGAACTATGGGTGATTGAAGTTAGGGATAGGAAATGCTCACTTCAAATTTGTAGCCATCATCCCTTACCAGAAATCTGCTTTAGAGGTGGAGTAAACAGGTCCTAGAGAGGTGATGGGCTCACCAGCAGTGTTCCCTAAGTGTTTGCTGCAGAATGTCTGTAGTACATGTCAGAAAATCACAGGAGTGTCCCCTCTCCCTCCAAAAATAAAAAGTAAAAGCGAATGCAGAAGTGAACCTCAGTGGCCCTTTGGATAACTTTTGAATGAGGTTTATGTGGCAATGGAGGCAATAGGTTTGGAGTCAGTGATATGCTCTTAGACATTTTTCCTAACTCAGGTGCTACATGTTCTAGAATCAACCATCTTCAGGGTGTTTGTCATTGAGACAAGAAGGGAGCAAGTGTGTATGCTTGTGTGTGTGTGTGTGTGTGTGTGAGAGAGAGAGAGAGAGAGAGTGTGTGTGTGTGTGTGCGTGTGTGTGTGAGAGAGAGAGAGAGAGAGAGTGTGTGTGTGTGTGTGTGTGAGAGAGAGAGAGAGAGAGAGTGTGTGTGCGTGTGTGTGTGTGTGTGTGTGAGAGAGAGAGAGAGTGTGTGTGTGTGTGTGCGTGTGTGCGTGTGTGCGCGCGCGTGCAGCCCCTGCTGGGCACGCACGTTCACAAATGGGGAAGACCCTGAGTGTACCGAGGCTTGGGCTTTTGTTCTCTACATGAGCCCCGAGGCCTTTCATTATACTTTTTCTCTTCATGCATCAGCTTTTCCATTTTTGTTTGGATGAAAATTAAGGGTCCTTAAGACTGCTAAATTGAAGCTTCATCTGGTTTCATAACTGTAGAAATAAGTAGAAAGCGAACAGTTTGACCTCTTTCCCCATTAAGGTAGACAATTATATCCTGGAAAGATGTGGAGAAGCTGCCAGGGTCAAATGTGTGGGGTGAGTGTCTCCAAGGCAAAGTGCAGAGGCTGGAGTTACTTCCCTTACCCGAGTGTCCCCTCTGGCACACTCTGGTTGGGTCAAGGCTCCCCCAGATTCCCTTGTTATCAGATTTGGGTGAGTAGGAAGTGGAGATTAATTCAAGAGTGTGCTTTCACCCAGAATTGCCTCTAAAGTCACACTGTCCAGCTCCTTTGAGTCTGGGTATCCTGACTACTGCCCCCTTCCTGCGAGTCAGGTCTGCTCAGTGTACCAGACACGGCTGCCTCCCTGGCCTCAGTCACGTGTCTGAGCGACAGAGCATCTGCCCCTAGGGCAGGTCTCCCTCCGTGTCTTTCTTTTGGACTCAGTCAGTCTCACATTCTTTGTAAGGTTTGCTAGAGCTCTGTTTTTCCCTTAGAAGCAGTTTTATATCTAGGTTCTAAGTTGCATTCACATTTTCCTCAGTATTTTTAATTTTTCTTTCTCGTTCCTCCCTTTTCTCTAACATTGTACTTTCACCCTGTGGCATCTGAGCCCCACAGCAGAAGGCTCTTCTCCTCCATGTGCCATATAACTGACTTCCAAAGCTGGTGAAATTTGATGCCCCCATTTTTCACATAAAAGATTTGTTTTTAAATGTTACTGTGATGCCAACCTACTAAAATGATGCTTTATTTTGGCTGTAAGGTAAATATGTCTTTTGGCCTTTGTAAAGCTGTTGCATGTGGGGTAATTTCCCTCTGATCATCTGGTGCTCTCGAATACCTGCTGTTGCTGCTTTGTGATTTCTCCATAGGTTAAAGATTAGAATAGAAATAGGAGCAGATTTCAAATCATGCTTGAGTATGCAGAAGTTTGTGAGGCCACAAGAACTCATTAATTACAAAATTAAGAAAGCAATTATTAATCTTTCCAGATTTGCCATGCCAATATTGGCACTAGCCATGAACAAGATAAGCCCCTGGTCCCGACTCCACTTGGAGCTGTCTTTCTGGGGAGCTCAGGCCTGCAGAGAACGATGTGCTTTGAATGTTGACGATCTGTGTTTCTCCTGTAAAACATGATTTGCCAAATGGAGAACCAATATGGATTTCTAGAATCACTTTAGAATATTAATCAATGGCTTTGCCTTTGATCTTTAGAATTCACGACAGCTCATTCATATGAAATTGCCTTCTGAATATCATTCTTCCTGTGATTTAGCCATCTTAATTTGAAGTGGAGAATATTATCAAAATATTAAGAGCAATTTCAAAATTGAGAGATTTGTGGGCCTCTTCCAAAATGGTGATGTTGACTGACTAATCTGGAAAAGGTTAATGATAATAATTGTAAGATTTTTTTTTAACCTGGAACTTTTATTGGATTATCAAACTTATTTGGAGTCCTTTCCGTTTCTTTTCTCTGTAGGTTTACCCAAGAGAATGGTTCTGTTACCCGTTATGAAATTCCCAACATATCCTGTTCCCCACTACTCATTCTTTTAGCAAATGACAGAAGCTAATTCCTATTGAACAACAATACAGTACGATACAGAATGTTAGAAACAAAGCCTTTTTATCCTGCTTTCTTCGAACACATACTTGATCAAAATTATTTGTAAAGAACATCTTTCCTACTTTTTGATTTTAACAAATGCAAATTTAGTTCTCTAAAACTTGAAAACAAAAAAAAAATTAAAAAGAAACTAGTTCTGTGAAACGGTACCTCATTTCTGGAAAATAACTTATACCAGCCCTTCTGTTGTAGGGAAATAAGTCTAGCAGTTCAAAGTTTAAGAGGAGTATCAGATTATGTAAAATTAAATTTGTGAAGGATGTATAGTCTTAAACACTGATCACAAATAAACTGCTTTGTTGTACCCCAGAGTACTGCCTGGTTCCTGACATAGCCACTGATTCTAGCTGATTGACATGTATCTGCCCCAGGGCACTTTAAGTTGGGCTGTAGTAATTTTTTTTAATACAATAGACTTTTCATTTTACTTTGTAAATATTGAAGTGTGTAATTAAAGCCAATAAAATATGGGTTTGAATATTGTTTTAGCTTATTATTTTTGATATGTTTTGGTATAAAATTATAAGGAATTGAAAACTAATAACTTATCCTAGGAAACCCATCCATTTGTAAGCAAACTGCTAAAGTAAAACCAAGGCGGTTGTGAGTCCCAGCCAGTCTCCTTACTTTGTGAGCCCTTTGTGCCCTGCTGTACAGGGGCTTCACCACGATCCGGGGTGCTCTGTTCCCCAAGCATTGCTTATCAAAATGGTGGCACCACCCAGAGATGGGAAAGGAGGAATAGGATCATTTTAGTTTCAGAATTCCCTAGTTTTAAAAACTAATAAATTAATTGACCAGTCACCCTCTCCTGTTCTTGTGGCCTTCTTCACTCTGTAAGATACTGTGTTCACTCCCTGGCTTTTTTCATGCAGATAGAAGATCAGCAATTTTTCTGGGATTCATTGAAGGGTCTTCTTTTCCTCTTCAATTACATCAGAATCTAAAGCAGCAACAGGGTCCCCATAAAAACTTGCTCTTCGATTGTCCCAGTTCTTGTTGAGTGCTGCTGTGAAAAGTGACAGGTTTCAGCCATGGGTCAGCATTTATTTTTAAGACACCTGGTTAAGCTGGTGACAGATGATGACTGGGTATCATTGTGCTGTTCTGTAAAGGGTGCAGACCTAAGTCTTCCACTTGCATTCTCACCTTGTTTGAAAAGCCTATGATGTTACTAGAAGGTAATGGTTTCATTAAGGTATTCACCCCCATGGAGACAACAATGTGGTCCCATGTTGGTATTTACAAGTTGCTGTGTCTTAAAAATGTCCGTTTTTAGTATGAAATAGCTTTCTTCTTCCCTTTTAAATTCTGTTTTTCAGAGTGGAACACTGCCCATCAGTGAGAATGGGCTTCACAAAATATGGCAAATTGATTGCCAGATTCTTTGGGACCACTAAATGAGAATGAAACGGGCAGTTTAAAACAAATGTTCATGTCACTTCTCAGACATCTATTTATTACAGTGGTTTGTTTGTTACTTCTGCTCCTTGACCTTTTGTCTTATTAGTGGTGGGTGATTCTTTAATAAAACCTCATCACTTGCTAGAAATAGCTGTGAACTTATCATTCTCATCTATGCATTAGTGGCTAGACGTAAACAGGAGGCCCATTTCGGCTGGGAGTTTTCATTTTTCATTGATTCGTTTTGCTGACCTATGGATGAAACAGAGCCATCACTGAGAAGAAAAAGCATGGCTGATAGTGTCCAATTTTTATTAAATATTTACAATAGTCCTCTTGGTTTTTGGAATACTATTAATTGGCAGCTGCAGCTGTATTGTCATTTGAAATTGATCGTCAAATTTGCATTCCAAGTTGGAATCTCTCTGGAGATTTCTCTTTAGAAAATTCTTTAGAATTAGCTGACTCAGCTTCATAGCTCGATCCCTGTATGATGGTGAAAAGGGAGCTGTGCTGTTTTCCAACATGATGGCAGTCATTTCAAATGGTTTCTACCAAGTCCTTTTTTTTGTTTGTTTGTTTGTTGGAAGTTACTAACCATGTTGTAAACCTGCCCCGTTGCTGCAAACTTTTACATTTCTCTGCTTTACTTAAAATAACAGAGCTGTCAGTCCTTTGTTAGAAGTGGTAACCATTGCAAGTTCAACTGTTTAAATTTTGTAATGAATTAAGTGTCCCCCCCTTCTTTTGCCCTTCCCACCCTTCCATTTTGTAATGAAAATTCCACTTACAGCTGAAAGAGCAGAGAAATATAAATGAAGCTCTTGGCTTCACCAAATTCTGTGAAATTAACACAAAGTTTTGCTTCTCTGCTCTTTTCTCCACTGTAGGTGGTTTTTTCATTGAAAGCCCCTATTGCCAGCCTCTCAGCGTCGCACCATTTATTATTCACTTGGGCCCTCAAGATTTCTTCTCTGACTTCTAGAACCATCAGGTTGTCTGGCTTGAAATGGCAATTTCTATGTCTTGGTCTTAAGAGCAATGTGACCCCTGAGGCTTTCCAGCTCTCAGACACACCACTCTGGTACCTTCTTTTGGAAAGCAATGACTGAACATTTTAAAGACGAGCAATACTTTACTCAAAGCCACGGTGTCTGTTCTAAAACTTTTCTTTGGAAACCTAGCAATATCTGTACTTGACTCCTCCTAGTGTAGTCTCTTGTCAGGGAGTTTACAGACCAATGTAGAACTTAGAATTAGTGTGTGAGCTGTGCTATATCTTCGAACCATTTTTAAACTTTTTTAGCATATAAATTGGGTAGTTGCATTCCTGACTGCGTCAGTTAGTGCTTTTATAATGTCTCAGAGATAGGGGTTCTTGAAGCCATATTCTTTGCATGGAGGCTGGTGCCCAGCTGTGGATGTGGCCTGTAGCCTGTGCTCCTTCAGGCTCAGGAGCACCCCGTCTCCTGTGCAAGGAAATGGTCCCGTGGTTTCCCACGTACCTCATGCAGACTTGCCGCCGTGCCCGGTGCAGTGCAGTGCGGAGTCCTGAGGTCGTCTGTAGTCCTCTCAATCTGTTAACCCAGGGGACACACCCGACAGATTGTCCTGGTATTAACCTTTTCTTCTTTTTAAAAATTTGGGTGAATGTTTGAAAATCATGAATCAGTCAGTCACCATTATTAATTGAAGAGCTGGGAATACCTCGTTAATGTATTTTTAAAACTGGTGTTGGACCCTCTGTGTATTTCAGGTTAATACTTTTAAGCAGTTTTCAGCACGTTTATCTCACTTTATTCTCGTTCTCCTCGGACCTTCGTAGCCATATCACTTATATAAAATAGGCTGAGATATAGTGACTGTAAGCTGTGCTCTCAGTATACAAAGGTAAGCTCTTTTACTTTCTGATTAAAGAGAAAAGTAATTAAAAATGGATGAACACAACATGCATGCATATATTACAATCATATATGATGTATTTGATCTCTTAGGTCTTATGGCATCACATTTCCTTTAAAAAATTTTGTATGATCTAAATGTAAAATAGTTATTTTTGGCGTTTCTTTTAATACCTTGTTTTACTTTCTATTCAAGAGACATTTCACTTTTGCTGAGTTAAGTGTGTGTATGAGTGTAGAAACTTAAAATATAACATATGTGAATTACACACACATACCTGTTTAAAGAAAAGAATTCAGTGGTAGAGAGAGTTCACCTAAAAAGATCTTAACATCAGGACACTCTTGGCCAAGGTGCTGGGATTTCATAAGCAGCAAGGTTGGTGACAGTGCTGGTAGGATGCATTTATATGTAGTTGTTACACAAGCTGAGGATTGAAGTGCCAATTTCTCAAGGAGAAAAACTCTGAGAAATGAAAATCTCTGATCTATGTTGTATGCCCTAATGCAACAGCAGCAAGAAGCCATAAAAAAAAAAGCAATAGAAAATGAAAAAAACCAAAATATTAAGGTAACTATGAGAAAATATGTAATTGACTGAGTTAGCTAACTATTTGCAGAACCAAATTTGGCAAGACTCAGAATGGTAAATACCCAGGGACCAAATAGATGTAAGGCAACTCACCTGTCTTTCTAGGTTCGATAGCTAGATGATTTATTTCCCACCTCATTCAGCCATCATGGAGTTTATTTAAAATATGTCAGGGTTAGGCCAAATATTTTAATAAGGATTTGCTTTGTTTAGTGTGTCCCATATATGCATTTCATATGTGTCAGATGTTCTGTGCTAAGGCTATTTTTTTTATATATAGATTAAAATGAATTTTATGTTTTATATTTGTCTCTAAGTAGCAGTTTTCTTTTTATTACTAACTTGAAGGTTGCTAGAACAACTTTCTTTTCCATACAGAACCTGCATGTATGTTGAATGTGGCTTTCACATCTATAAAAGATTGTATGAGGTCTAGCTGACTAGTAGCAAGTACATTCCAGTCCTGCTCAAACAGCCAGATGCCCATTATGTGCCAGGTCCTTCTCTGGGTATCAGCAAACAGAGCCCTGCCCAGTGGAAACGCTTTAAGTCTGAGCCTCCTTGTTGATGGAATTGGGCCTACTATAAATATCCTAGCTTGGGAGGCAAATCATGCGCTAGAAATGTCAAAAGATTAACTTATTTAATAGTTTATTTATAAACTAGAGGCCTGGTGCATGAATTCATGCAACAGTAGGATCCCTCAGCCTGGCCTGCGGGATCAGGCCAAAACCGGCTCTCCGACAGTCCCCCGAGGGGTCCTGGGTTGTGAGAGGGCGCAGGTCAGGCTGAGGGACACCACCCGTGCAGGATCGGGGCCAGGGAGGGACGATCAGGGCTAGGGACGATCAGGGCTGGGGACGGACATGGGAAGTTGGCCAGCCGGGGAGGGACCGCGGGAGGGCTCCAGGCCATGTCCGGCCCATCTTGCTCAGTCTCCATCAGCCAGACCCCAGCAGCAAGCTAAACTACCGGTCGGAGGTCTGCCCCTTGGTCAATGCACATCATAGCCACTGGTCGACTGTCTGCCCCCCTGGTGGTCAGTGCACATCATAGCGAGCAGTTGAGCGGCCTGAGCATTTCATTAGCATATTACGCTTTGATTGGTTGAACGGACAACTGGATGACCAGACACTTAGCATATTAGGCTTTCATTATATAGGATTAATAATATGGGCCCTCTGACATCACAAAAATGAGCATCCAATGGAAATTCACTCATTTTAAATATTTCCCTGCCAGTTTTGACAGCTCAAAACCAACTCTGGTTTATGTTCATGGACCTCTATCCAAGTAAGTGAACTGAATGAAATTAGTAACAAATACCCCAGTCCTTTTATAGCAATTTTTATAATAGCAAATAACAAACTGGCTAATTTAAATACTGACCACGTATTTTTTTTATGACAAACGAGGGGAACTTTACACTTCTAACTATTTACTATTACTCCCCTGTTTCTTGGATCGTATTAATAACTGCAGCGGATGTAAATTTTCAGTAGTGAGTTAGGGGAATGAACTGAGATTCCCTGCACCCCACTCCTAGCAGTTAGAATTCTAGCAATCTAGAGCCTAAAAACCAGGGCTATTAAGAACAGTTATAGCTAAAAACAGCCTGCTCTCTGAATGGTCGTCCTGCAACTGCCATTGAGCTAAACCCTGTACCTCCTCGCTGTGGGGGGTGGGGCTCTCTGTGGCCATGAGAACAAGGAAGGCTCTGTTTCATTCAGACTGGTGCTGACGCCATGCTGCCCAGCGACCGTGGATTTCTCATTGTTACCAGGAGGCCTGGAAGGGAGGTGGGTGGTAAACGAGAAAGAACCCCAGAGCCAAGAAAGCATCCCCGTGGAGGTGAGCTTCTGTGCTGATGTGTCTCTAGTGCTTATGAGCAGAGCATAGAACTAGCACTTCTTACATAGGAATGAGCTCCTTCCTTTCCAGTAGCATCTTCCAGAAAGGCAGCGTTAAGTCAAGAATTTGAGTTGAGTTAATTTTAAGAATAGATGTCTTTTCTCACATCATTTTAGGTGGGAGCTAACAGCTTCCATTGATGCTTGAAGCAGTCATCTTTGGAGATTTTTAAAATAGCATCATAATGCAAATTAGGTTATGTAAGCTTTACAGCACAGCTAGAAATAGGGAATAGAAACCTTGTGGGAATCTGGACCAAAGAATTTCTCTCCCTCCAGCAAATTGCTATGGGGCTTGAGAATTAGTTAATAACACGGAAGTGCTTTGAGTAGTACCTGGCACATAGTTAGTACTCAGGAACTGTTGACTGTCCTTCCCATGGTTGGCTGAGGTGACAAAATATGTGAGGGAGGCAAGGCTGTGCTGGCAGGTAGCTGAGAAGCAGGTGTGTGGCCTGCTTAAGGGGGAGCTGTGTTGGTTCCTTAGTGCTGACAGGGTTGGGGTGCACCCGGGCTTTGGGAGAGGCCTGTCCTAGCATCTGGGGGTTAGACAGGAAACACAAAGCACACACTTAGTGAGAGTTAGTGTGTGTGTGTGTGTGTGGGGGGGGTGTCACTGCAGATCTGTGCTGAACGCAAAGGCTCACTTCTGTGCTGTGCTGGTGAAATCACTGGCCAGTCTGCTGCCAGGGTTCGTAAATACTTGCTGTGGGATTAAGTGTGCTTATAGAGGCTGAGTTTAGAATAGCCTGCTAATTCCAGGTTTCCTACCAGTGATCAGTAAGAAAAAAGAGTGTGTTTGATTACCACCAGCCCCTAAATCCAATGTTCAGTCACCAGGGCCCTGCAGGTAGAAAGCAAACTAAAAACCACAGAAGAGAAAGGCGTCTGGGCGGCATGCTTAGGCTGTTGACTCAGATGCTTCTCTGAATAGCATTCCTGCAGCTTCTCTATTCCAGTTTGTTTCAACACTTTGACGGGGGGAAAAATCTGTAATCACTACATCAGGCCTTCCTTCCGTCTGCCAGTTTTAGAATCAAACCTGTCCGTCCATCCATCCATCCATCCATCCATCGATTTATCTGTCTGTCCAGGCACAGTTGGTAAGTTGCATTTCAGCAAAAGGAAAAATGGGTAGGTGATAACTGTTGGATTGAGTAAAGGATATGTGTCTTTCTGTCCATTTCTGGCCAGCATGTGTCTGTGGATACCAGAGTCTTTGAGGAAAGGTGAGCAGATGTGTCCCTGTTTGCTGGCAGATGAGTTCAGTGGAGATTAAGTTCTGGGATGCTCTAAAGTTATAAAAACTGTATAGACAGGACTGGACTGGGTGTTACCTTACCTTTAAAGGCAAATAAGATAGATTTGCATTCTGTTCAAGAGGGTTTTCTTAAACCCGAGATATTTGTGTAGCTGATGACCTGGTAGAAGTTACTCCTTTCCTCAGCTATGGCTGTATGATGACATCATTGCCTCATGGAGCCATGGTTGAGGGCAGATGTCTTTTTTGCCTAGACCAATCAGTTGTCCGTATGTTAATTACTTGGTCCTTCTAAGGAGGGTCTTGGTCTTTCTTGGCAGAACTTTGCCATTTCTTCAAACAAACTGTGCTGCCTCTGCTGGTGGGTAGCATGGAGATGGCCACCATCCACCAGGGCAGTTTAAGCGTCTGATTAGCCTGGTTGCTGTGAGGACATCTCTTACCACCCCTAGGAGCCCAGTCTCTGTTTTGTTTCAGTGTCTCCTATTGATCCTTTTGTGTGATTTAGATGACTTATCTCTGCATTCAAATGTCAGCTCAATGTCCCAGGTAAATAAATTAACAGTAGCCTTCAAATTAGGCCATTTTGGGCTGTGGGCAGCAGTAGTTTGATTAAGCAGGAATGGAAGAAAGGAAAGAACAAAGAAACATGCTAAAATTGGTATACAGTAAACCCTCAATTTAATGGACTTCGGATTTAATGGACTTCAGATTTAATGGATACAATTTCCAGTTTGTATGTTAATTTAAAAATGATTTTAACCAAGACTTGCTTATAATTAAATTAACAGGGTTTCTTTTGTTATCCACTTATTTTTAACAAAATTTAGCAAATAGGCCGTATGTTGGAAAAACCACTGTAGTAATTTTGCTGCCATAAATATTACATATTTACAAGTATAGTCTACATCATTAAATCCAAGTCACCGCTCATAAACAACGTTGGGTGAATGATTAGCACCTGCTCACCCCGCATCGCACAAGGTGACTGGTTCTGAGAGAGGACTTTCTGCAGCAGTTTTAAGGTGTGCCAGGTGATGTTCCAATGCCCTGGCCCTGAGCATTTGTTTACTCACGGTGACTGGTGAATGCATGCATTTACTACACCTACGCAGTATTACATTTAAAATTACAGTAATGCATATAGAAGACTGTTCTGTAAAATTAAATTGTTCATGCATATTTAATTTTTATTACACAAACCTGTACATGAGTAAAAACAGGTAAACTAATTTGTCAAATTTTTAACATACACTTTCAGAAAACCTGCTTTATTATATAATGGGCTTTCAGCTTTAGTGGAACACCCCTTGCTTGAATTAGTTCATTATATTGAAGTTTTACTGTATTGTGTGTGCCAGGCACTGGACATTCTTAATTCTCAGGCAACCTGCAGGAGGTGGTATTATCTCTATTTTGCAGATGAAAAAAAAAAATGAGGCTGAGTTGAATGCTGGAGTGCCAAAGCCTCTTTCCACTACACATGCTATGGCTTAAAAGTCTGGGGATGAAGATGGGCGGCCGGTTGGGAGACAGGAAGGAGGTATGCGCAGTGGGCAGGGCCCAGAGGAGCTGTGAGGGCCTAAACCAGCCGGGACTTTGCTGGATCTTTTGAGCTCTCAGGCTTAGAAGCCACCCGAGCCTCCTGGGCTGGAATGTAGGCTCTGTGTCTTGATCTCATTTTAGACAAGATTCCCTGGTTGAAAATAGAGCTGTTTTCTTTCTGACCAACTGAAAAAGATTATTTAACTAGCAAGATCGACTTGAAGAATAAGGTGTGGCTGTATAAACTGAGGAAGCTTTTGTATTGGTAGCTTGTTTTTATTTGAAGATCAATGAGAAATTGAGGTATGTTTTCATTTAGCTAATTAATGCTTTCTGAGTACACTCTGTCTGGCCTGAGGTTGGTGATATGTGTTAAAAGACTTGAGCCAGACTCTGAAGGAAGGCTGGTGAGGCTTGGACTCAGTGGGCCTCAGGGAGAGGGCCATGGTCGGCGGTAGCCCAGGTTTGGGGCGGAAGCGTAGGGAGGTTCTTGAGCAAGTGCTGAGGGCAGACTGCAATGGTTGGTTGTGGTAAGAGGGGCCTCCCCTGACCGGGGCTTTAGGGAAGCTGCCAGCCTTCACTCTAGGTGAGCCGTGCTGGAGGGACGGACTCCCATCTGTCTCTGAATGGCTGTGTGAGTCTCTGCTGAGCTGGTCTGCTCGTCTGTGCTACAAACCACTTCACCAGCTCCTTTGCTAATGAATGCCAACTGGGCTTCTGCTGGGGCTCAGTGGGTGTGGGAATGGATGCAGAATCCTTGTTAGGGGAAGATATTCCTCCCTCACCCCAAGTCGTCAGTATCCTTGGCAACTGGCCTTTTTCTGATTACCTGCCATTTCCTGGAGGGGAGCAAGAGGAAGGAACTTTCTTTTAAACCCAGGTTGTAGGAGGTCTAGAGCAGGGACCTGTGTTGAGGACGACTGAGTGCCTGCCAGTGTAGGGGCCAATTAGCAAAGCTCTCCCCCAGTCACCACTGCCTGCCCTGCCCTCGATCTGGAGAATGCATACATAGGTCATTCCCACGGCACAAACAGAAACGGAAGCCCAGAGACCTCCAAACCACCTAGCTTGTTTGTGGCACATTTTGTGGCTCCCAATTAGTGAGTTTTTAACCATGGAGAAGAAGTAACATTCTACTGTTTTTTAGTTAACAGAAGCACTTTCTTAGGGATGGGATTTGAGTTCCACCACGGTTGTGGGATATAGAAATTTCCTTTTTACAGATGAGGAAATGGAGGCTTAGACAAAATAACTTGCCCCAAATTATCCAGCTGGTAAGTGGCCAGGCCCTCCCATTGGGATTGCTCTGTGCCAATACTGTGGTGTGCATTACTGGTCCAGACTGCAGCCTGTCCTGATTCCCAAGACCCCTTGGCAAGTTTCCTCTCCCAGGATGTATCACTTTACCGCTCTCAGTTTAAAATAAAACAAGCAGAAGCCAACTCACTTCTTGCCTCCGCCACCCCTTTTGGGAGAAAAAAGAATCCAGACGCCAGGCTCAACTATGTGCTTGCTTGCTCCTGGACTGGTCGGTCTCAGGCCAAGCAGCCTGTGTGGGGTGTTTTGTTTTGTTGGTGCCAGCCGCACAGTTGCGTCTACTTCCACCAACGGCCTTTTTGTGCTGTAACTAAACCCTGTAGGAAAGTGCAAACCAGCACCTGCCATGGGGAGCCCAGGCTTGACGGCAGCGGGACGGCTGCTGGAGTAGACGTGTGCTTTCTTGTTTTGGCTTCCTCCACGATCCTGGGGGCCGACATTTGCTCCTGGCTAGGTTTTTCTGCGTGCACTAACCAAACGGGCCACCTTCACAGGAACACGCTTCCTGCGTGCTCTGATGCTGGGCTCTCTTTGGACCTTTCCATCAGAGTGTCAGAAATTGCTCAGCTTGCCTATATCCTTCATGCCAGTGGAGGCTACCGGACCACAGTGCCCGATGAACTCAGGACGGCTGATGGAGCCTTGGGAGCAGGTGTGGTGAGCAGCACACTCCATGTTACAGAGTGTTTAAGCAAGAAGCCAACTGTTTGGCTGGTACAGAGGAATTTTTTCCTATGGAATGTCAGTGTGGACGCAGCGCTGATGTGACTCTTGACGTTGACAAGATCACTTCTCTCCTCTTGGGCAGGTGGATTTATTGGGAAACATTCACTGTCACCTGGTACTGTGTACCAGGCTCTGTTGTGGGGGAAAGGGAACAGAGAAAATAACAAGATTTTCAGCTTAGACAACTGAGTAGCAGGTGAGAGCACAGGATGGGGAACGGTGTGCAGGGCTCCCACTCAGTCCTGGAGAGGAGCCAGGCCTGTGGAGAGACTGACGCAGCGAGAGTCAGAGGAGCTCTGTAACGTGGTGAGATTTCAAGACAGGCATGGCCTTTTGGGGACAGCATGGTCCTTGTCAACATGTTAAGCACCCAGCCTGTTTTGTCTTCCGGACCGAAAGTATGTCACTCACCGGTGACTGGCTGGGTGCTTAATGTGTTAATGGAAGCCACCTGGTTAGAAGGGTTAAGGAGCAGGTGGGATGTATAGAGTAGGGCCGCTTGGTGCCCTTCAGTGATTACCATCTTCCAAAATGGTGAGCATTCTGGAGGGTCGATTTGGAAGGATGAGAGGCAGAAGGCAGAGGCTGTTGCAGATGCCCAGGTGAGGGATGGAGGAGGCTGACTGAGGGCCACACAGGGGAGCAGAGGCAGAAATGGTGTCTCTTCAGAGGGCAGGTTCTCTCATGGACCGAGCAGGAAGGTAGGCTTGGCAGCACCCAGCCCAGGGCCAGGGAACCATGTCCAGGGGAGCAGGCGCCTGCCCAAGCATTTCTCCAGAGCCACTGTCACTCGGTGACTGGACCCAAGATGGGGAAGGTGAAGCAGGAAGATGCTGACAAGGCAGAAGGGAGTGCAGGGGAAGGAGTTGGAACGTAGGAAGGGCCATCTCCATTGGGCCAGGAGCGGGGTTGCTCTCTTGGAAGTGTATCTTTTAGCAACCGGTAGACAGGTTTGCAGGCTGGTCAGTCAGCATCTTACTCTTTCCCCGAGTTTCTGCTCTGCTGGGCTTACCAGTCCAAGGGAATGACAGGTACTGGGCGTTTGTTCATACAGGAACCTTGTGCTTTTTAAAAAGTGACATTTTTGGTTTCTTTGCCAGGACAAGGGCTGGAGCTCATTTAATTCAGCATCTGTAGGACATGGCCTTCAGCCAATGGGAAGGTGTCAACTTGTTTTACAGGGTGCTTTAAGGAGGGAAAGAATGTGAAATTGTAGTTACTGGAGGGTTTGCTGTGGGCCTCAGGTCTGTGTCTGTCTTGGATTCATCCTGGACAGGTGGGCAGGGAGAGCAGAGGAGTCAGGGTGGGTGTCTGCCCTCTTTCTGTCGCTCTTTGGGGCATAGGGGTAGAGGCAGCTGTGGTTTGAGTCTTTAGGTCAGAGCTATGAGAGGTCACTGGTGCACTGACATGCTGACCCCATTAGCTTTGGGGGCAGCCAGGTGTCTGTCTGGCTACCAGAGGCCTTTCTGTTCACCCCCCGGGCCCCATGGTATCGTCTCTTCTTTTAGTGTCTCAATTTGGGAATATATGGGAACGCTGCTTTTAGACATGGTTTTGGAAAACTTTTTCTATAAAGGGTCAGACAATAAACCTGAGGTCTTGTGAACCATTCGCTGTTGGAGCTACGCAGCTCGGCCTTTGTAGCAAACGAGCCTGGCTGTGGTCCAACAAATCCTACTCACAACACAGGCACTGGTTGCTTTTGGCTCTTAGACTGTAGACACCTTTTGGTTTAATGCTGATAGGGAACTTCCTGCCCTCTGCTGGGACTTACCCAGCTTCCTACGAAGGCTTCCTGAACACCTGGTCCGAGTGCGCACTGAGGACGAGGAGGGTGAGTCTTTGCCCCTGAGAATCGTAGGTTTTAGGTGAGAGGTGGGCACTGACAGCTCCAGAGAGAAGGGCCAGGCCGAGTCAGGAGATCAGACTGTCCAGTCGCCGGCACATTGGTGCAGCCTGTGAAGGACTGAGTGTTGGGCTTCATTCTGCAGGTGGTGGGGAGCCAGTTTGAAAGGTTGTGCTCAGGACCGTCAGGTGATCACAGATGCACTTTTGAAACATTACTCTGGTCGTGGTTTCCAGCGGTATCTTTCAGGTTAGTATGGACATTTCAGCCCAGGGTTTGGTTTCTGTCAGCACCAGAGCAGAGAAGTGGCCCAGAGTTGCAGGGCGGTCCTGGCCACGGGCTTTAGTGGGCTAGAGTGCCACACTTCTCAACAGGCAGAGGTAACAGAACCTTCCACCGCAGGCAAATAAAAGTCTGTCCCAGTGCTGTGGTGTGTGAACAAAAGGATCTAGGGAAGCCCATCCCTTGCTTCAGATGGAGTTATGTGGCAAGAAAGCTTAAAGCTTCAAGAAGCTGATTCGCACCCTCTGTGCATGTAGCTAGGCCTGCGACCAGCACACAGAGGGTGGTGTCTGTACAAACTACGGCGGCAAGGTGCGCGTGTGCAGGTTGAAGCAAGTGCTGCTCAGGTGCATCACAGATGGCTCGAGGCACACCAGACCTGGTGCTCACTGTAGTTGGGGTGACAGAGAAAACCCTAAGTGTATATAGTGCTCTCTACTCCTGAAGTATTCTCTCCTCAGAGAGGTTTCTAGGCAAGTAAATTGAACTGCCACCATTGCCCTTTAATGGGCACTGGAATGAGGGGGTGGGGGGTGCTTTATGGGCGGTGACAGGAGCTGTCATGAAAGGAGACCTAATAGCAGTGCCTGCAGATACTGTTTTATTGAATCCTCAACAGGCCTGTGGCAGTAGGTGAGGAGCCTCGGAGCGGGAGGTGGCCGTGCCAGTTCCGTGCAGGGCTCTCCCAGTGCAGCCTGCAGACACCCTAGTCCTCTGGCCAATCAGGTACACTTGTCAGTGGGTGGCCTTCCAGGCCCTGGGAGGGTGGTGGGATGTCTGGGTAGGAAACCACTGAACACCTGGGGAACTGGATGCTGTGAGTGCAATAATGCTTGGGGATGTGCCTCTTGAATTTTGCTGCCCGGTCTTGTCTTTGTTAGTGGGTGGGTAACTTCTCAATTCTGAGCAGCACTCCTTGTGTTTTCTAAAGGCGTTTCTGGGCTCATGGGAGAGAAAGGTGAGGCTCTCATCAGGCAGCTCGGCCTGTGCTGTGGTTCTGGAGTGTGAGGCCCACATCTCATTTTCCTGCTTAGGGAAGCAGATGGTGGTCAAAATGGTTTTTGTTGGTTTTTTTCCTGCCTAAATATTTCTGCTGTTCTGAGATGTCAGGTTTGTTTTGTTCACGGCAGTGAATTTAGGGCTAGCAGTTTAGAAGTATGCAGCCTCTTTCCCCCTCCTCCGGGCTGAGCACTGCTCCCATCCTCCTCGAGAACTGGGTTCCTGCTGCCATAAACACCCCTCGGACTTAAGACAAGCACTTTGGTTTGGTGGGTCAGTAGCCAGACAACCCTGACCCAGACATGTTCTCTCACCTGACGAGCCACCACTAGACACATCCGTTTCCCTGGCCATGAAGGCTTGTACCACAACTTAGTGTAAGGGACCACATGCATGGCCTGTTCCCTTGCTCACTTAATGTGGTTGTTTCTCAGCAGGGGGCCCTGCCGTGGCTTAGCTACCAGTTATTACCAACTTTTCGTGGAAACTGGTGAGCCAAACTGCAGGCATCCTCAAAGCCTGTAATCTGGGGTCCTTACTTTCTGCATCTCCCTGGAATCCAGGCTGTCTTGTGAGCTATCTCCAATCTCCAGACAGACTTCCTTTCCAGGGGCTTGAAGTGGGATTGTCCTCCCTGCCTCTGTCCTTGTCTTTCTTCTAATGAGCCACGAGCCACCTTCCTTGGCAGATTTCAGCCCTTAGCAGTGTTCACTGTTTTCTCTGAACTCAGGCCTTGCATCAGGGGCATCTGTTGGTCTGTTGTGAATCTTTGGTCTCTGTTAGGGGCTGGTTGGGTCCTAATGAGGGAGAGGGCACTTTGAGGAAAAGTGGGGCTGGTCTTGGGCTTGTTCCAGCCTATCAGCCTCACAGCCTACGCATCCTGGTCTGGCCTCTAAGACTTGCTTCTTGCCCACTCCATGCAGAACTCCTTGGGGAAAAGGCAGCCAGTCTAGACCTGAAGCTCTGGGCTGTTCTAGAAGAGGCTCGCTTGCCTCACAAAAGCAGTAAGGTGGCCCTGCTAAGCCCCAGGGGTGGGGTCCTGGAGAAGACTGCGCAGTTCCCACATGACACTGGGCTCCTGGCTGTCGTTTACTCTCACTCTGGTCTGGTGGTGGCCAAGGCAATTTTAGTAATCTTATTTAAAATACCTATTTATTGTGTGTGTTTTTCTGAATACGCAAGTGTAAATAGTATAATTTGCAGTGCAAAGCCCTTGGCAATAACTTTGTTGTGTATTATGTTAAAAAACTCTGGAAATCGCGAGCACCACGGATTGTCTTTCCCCTTGGGGCAGTGGTTACATGTAGGACTCTGAATTTGAACCCTTCGGCACAGTTGAAGCAGCAGCCTGCGTGTGTGGACTGTCACCAGTGCCTCGTCCAGAGATGCCTGCCCTTCATCCACAGGGACTCTGCGCCCACTGACTGTGCTGGATTCTGCATAGACTGACCCTCTCGTCTGGCTGCTGCAGTCTGCCGGAATGCCCTGACATGTTGCATTTTCCCCATTTGGATGAATAAAAATAAAAGCTTCTGTCTTAAGCAGGGCCTTCTCTGGTTAAACGAAGGTGCTTTGATAAAAAGGGTCAAGTGCACAACAAATTTCCTGGCACTTAGCAGAGAGAACCATGAACAGGAAGATCTTGCCACATGGACTGAGCCAGAGTGCTAACAGTACAAAAAGTTCACACAACCTCAAACTGTAACCCAGCACTGTGAGTGGTGAGGTACGGATGCCGAATCCTAAACCTCAGCTGACCAGGTGTGTTTCACACCCCTGGCTTAATCCTCATACCTGCTCCCCAGGACTGGACGTGCCCAAGGGAGTAGAGCTTCTAAATGGCAACAGCAATCGGAAGGCAAAGCTGAAGCTCTTCCTGCTGCCCCAGGTAAGCCAAGAGCTGTGTGGAGAGGCACTGGGTGTTTGTTTCATCTTACAAACTAAAGGCCTGCCTTCTCCCCCGGCACACCATCGATTTGGGTTTGGATTTACAACCATGCTAGAACTGTCGGGCCAGACCCCTGCTCCCACACTTTCTTGCTCTTGGGCCCTGAAACTCCCAGCCTTTCACCTTTACTGTCAAATCGCACATTACTTAACTCGGCAAAGCTTAACAGGAGTTCGTTAACCCTGAGGAGACGGGCATTGAGCCCACTGCAGAGATAAGGAAAAGTTCAGTGAGGTATGCTATCTGGAGTGAAGTGCTCAGAGCTTATACTCCTGCTGCCCACTGGGAGTTAGAAACGTGAGTGCACATCCTAGCCGTGTTGCCTGGGCCAGGATCCTTTGAGGGCCCAATGTCTTCCTGACTCCTCTGCCCTTCCCCCTGGCATATCTCTGACCAAACAAAGCATTATAATCCACACATCCATTACACAGATGACCATACAGGGTCCCAGAGGCCAAGCAACTCCCCTGGGCCCCATGTCCTCTCTGTGCAGACTCCGGTTTTCACCTCTGTTGGGGTAGTTCAGAGTTGGGAGTGGATTTTTCTCTCCTTCACCGAACCCTCTCTGCTCACTTGTGCCACTGGGACGTGGGCAGAATTCAGAGTGGATGGGGCAGCAGTACTCCTGGGAGACTAAGGCAAATGCCGCCTATCTTTCATTCTGAGCTGCCTCTCCCTCCCCCATGAGTTATTAACAAGGTTCCAGGTCCGCTCAGCAGGGCCCACTAGATGTCCACTCAGCCTGTCTTGTATTTTCATACCTTGTGATTAGTCCCAAGGTCACCGTCAAGGAAGAACAATGGTCACAGAACCAGGATCTGAGTTGACTAGCATGAAGCCTTATGGTCTTCCTACCACAGTTCCCTCCAACCACCACCTTTCCCCCACTTCCCTTCACAGCCAGGCTTAAAATCTACACTTCTCTGCTCCCTCCACCCCACCCCACCCTAAGCATCAGTGACTCCGCAGTCATCCAATCCAATCAGCCTTTCCGGTCCTGCCATCACTCCCAGGTAGAGCTTGCTAGTTCTTAAGGCCCACAGCTGTGTCCCTGCTCCTTGTCCTTTCTCTTCCCCGCTGACCCTAATCCTGCCCTTGCTTAACTGGGACATCCCCTGGGCACTTGCTGCCTTCCGAGCTTCACCTTACATGCCCGAACAAGACTGTCAACCAGGGGAACTCCTCCCCCTACTCTGGGCGCATCTGGCAGCATCTGGAGACATTTTGGTTATGACAACTGGTGGTGGTGGGGTGTGCTATTGGCACCTAGTGAGCAGAGGCCAGGGATGCTGCTGACCTTCCTGTGACGCACAGAACAGCCTCTGCTGTGGTGGCACCGCCCACACAGTTCCTGATGTGTCGATTCTGGACATCTCCAACTTCTATTTCCCAGGTGAGCTCCAATCCATACATTAAAAGCTCAATTTATCTTCCTGGTGTTTCCTCCCCTTTTTCTCATCAAGTTTTGACTTTCTGCGCTTCTCTATCACCTATCTTCAGACTAAATTTCTTTAAAAAGCAGGGATGGGGAACATCTGGCCCGCAGTCTGTACAAGGCCCATGAAATCATTTGGTCTGGCCCTGCCAAGGCATTAGGGCAGTGATGGTGAACCTATGACATGCGTGTCAGAGGTGACACGCGAACTCATTTTGTTAAATAGCATTTAAATATATAAAAAAATATCAAAAATATAAGTCTTTGTTTTACTATGGTTGCAAATATCAAAAAATTTCTATGTGTGACATGGCACCAGAGTTAAGTTAGGGTTTTTCAAAATGCTGACACGCTGAGCTCAAAAGGTTCTCCATCACTGCATTACGGATGAATCAAATGTTTGACCAAATATAGCAGGCCAATTTTTAAGCTGTAATTTTCTATGGCCCTGGAATGATGTAATAAATATCCAAATGGCTCTTGCCACCCCTGTCTAAAGATTGTTAAAGGAAGTTGGCTTAGAACTCTCCAGTAATTATCCTTCTAACACCTTGGCCTGGACCTACCTGCTGGTAGTCTCACTTCCCATCATGCTGCCTTCATCAGACCACAGTGCTCAACACTGTCTTCCTGCTCCAGAGTCCAGCACTTCCCCTCGCTGTCAGTGCAGGAAACTCTCCTTGCCAATGCATATACCCTCCCTGTTCTTACAGGATCCCATATACCTGCTACAGCACTTAGTATACAGGTGCAGGTGCAATTACTCTTATCCTGGGTCTCACGTAACTAGGGGACCTCCCGGAAGAGGACTCCTTCTGAGGCACGTTAAGCCTCTGTGCCGAGGCGGGCTGGTGTTTGGACTCCTTTGTCTGGGCCAGGGCATAGCTGCAGAGGTGAGGATTGCTATTGAATCCCTAATTCCTGGTCACTGAGACCCCTGGGAGTGGAAAAGCCTAGAAAAGGCTGTCCTGGCTTCTTGCCCAGGGTGGCCAGCCTGTGAGAGGCAAAGGGAAAGAAACCGCCGTGCTCTGGAGGCCCTGCCATGGCCCAGGCCCTTGCCCAGCTTCAGGGGGGCTCACTCACCACCTTCCCTTCTTTGTGGCCTGCATCTCAACCCACTTCCTCCCAAGCCTGGGTGTAGTAGCTGAGGTCCTGGAGGGCAGGCAGGCGACGCAGAGCGGGGAGCACTGTTCTTCCTCCTGCTGCAGAGAAGGGGTGGGGCGGTAAGGTCGGCAGGGTCTGGGAGCCTCATCCCCTGGCTGTCCATGCCACCACTTCTGAGCTCCAGCAGAGCAGACCTGGACCCCAGGTAATCTGCCTACCTTTCTGCTCTTCATTCTGGGCGGGAATCCACTCTTCCATCTCAGCCGGGCGAGATGCTTTTGTCTTTTAAGGCTTAATTACACCCTTATGATTTCCCTAAACCTCGAACACACAAACAGTGCCTCACCTATTTCTCAGCGGGACAATGCTCACGATGAAGGCGGAGCCTGTGTCTTCTCACCCCATGGGCCTGGCACCTCAGCTGCTTACAAAGGATCGGAATGGAGGTGGCTGCGGCTCTCACACCGCATTTGACTTCGCTGACAGTGGGGGTTGGGGAGATGCTGCACGTGATAAAACTGGTTTTTACAAAGCAGTGCTGTTTGTACCAAAATATTTAATGAATATGCTGTTAAAATAAAACCAACGGAAGAAATAGTAATACAATTTTACTGGTTTATATTTCAATTCATAAAGTTAACACACTAAGACTACCCTAACACAATGTCCACGCACCTAGATTTAGACGGGCTTACAGCTGTTTTGGTAACTGAACAAGAAAGACACAAAGTGGTGGGGGGAAGGTGGGGGGAGATGACCTCAGCAAGTGTCAGTACAGCCAATGGGAAAAGATACAAAACAACCCAAGTGTCTACATACAAACCAGCGCCTCTTGTAACCTGCTACCTCCAACCACGCAGAGACGACGACGAACCATCTGCAAGACAGCCTGCTGGCACATCACTAGAGAAGTTAAAAGTCTGTGTTTGTTTAAAAAAAGGTGCTAAAACCTCCATTCCATAGTTTTGAAGCGAGAACTTGCAGCCCATTTAAACAGCGAGGTTTGCACCCAGCCACACTCCAGGGGAGGACACGGGCCAGCAGGATGGGGCCTGGGTGTCCCACATGTACATTTACACAGACACACACAGCTCAGTGTCCTCCTCACTTACACAATCTGTTGTGCAAAACACCTGGAATCTCGAAGTGAGGGAGCTTGTCACAACTCTCAGAACGGCAGGGAGGAGAGCAGAACCCAACAGACCTGGAGTGAAATTAAGTGCCCACATAACCACATAATTAAGTTGTGCAGATCAGTCCTAGTCTGGGATTTAAACACTGTCATTTGGGGGCATTGGGAAAAGATATTTTTATATATATATACATATACACACATGACACATTGAGCAAAATAAGATTTGTCCACATTATGATTAATCCAGTCTCATGGTCACCCACCCCAGCCCTGTGAAGTCATTTTGGCAGCTAACACTAAAAAACAACAGGAACCATGAGAGTTGCATAGAATTGATCTGAAACGTGAAAAATGCCAAACCAAAACCTGTGCATCATATAGTTTAACAAAACTAGACTGCTTCACTGCACCCATGAAACCCTCCTCCTCTTTAAAACAAAGTGCTTCTCCATTACCCAGAGGACCCTCTGCTGGCACTGACGCAGGTAAGAATTACTGGAGTTCCTGATCCTCTGCCCCACCCCACCCAGCCACAGTATATATAACGTGTATTAAAAAAAAAGTTACAGATTTAGGAAAAAAACCAACAGCCTGAAAGGGTTCCCCCAACTCTGATCATGTCAGCTCAGCCTGTGGGCTGGGTGAGCCTGGGAGTCGCCTGGGAGTGATTTCCTAGAGCGTCCAGAGCAGCCGCTGGGCTGGCAGGCCTGTTAGTGTCAGTAGTTAGGCGCCTGCTTCAGGAGCTCTGGGCCAATGACCTACCAGTATGCTTCTAGGAATCTGACTTAGGTACATCTGGTCCTGGGACATGTCACAGAATCACACATCTGGCCAAAGAAGGCAACAAAAGGTGGTGTGTTTTCTGACGGCGTCTGGAGGCCGCAGCTGCTCTCAGCAAGTCTCTTTCCCTTGAACGCCAGTCGCTGTCTTTATGGAGCTCAGTGTTCGGTTAAACCACGTCTTCTTGGCTGCTTGTACCTCATTTAGGGCAAGGCCCAAATGGTGCTCCAAGTCCTGCAAGCGGAAGACTGCGTGAGGATGCTGGCTCCAGTGCCGAAGACGCTGCCTCCCCAAGAGCTGAGCCAGGACAGGAATTCAGTCTATTTACTTTTGAGAGGCCTCTGGAAATTCCCCCTTCTCACATTGACATGGAAAGAGCTGGAATGCCTAAAGCTGTTAAGCCCTCCTTGTTTCTTGCCTAGTCTATTAACACTGCCTCCTACACAAACCCCTCCCTCCCTTGTCCACCGCGGCACATCAGGCACAGAGCTCATGCCCGGGTAAGGCTGCATCCTGGACTTGCAGAAAGAACCTCAAGTCTACACTCCTGAGCAAGGCACTTGAGACGCTGGTCTGGGCCAACACGCAGGCTGTTTGAGATCAGCACCCACATCCACCCCTACCTCCTAGGGCTCCTTGCTGGGCAAGCCCACACCTCCCTGTGCTGCTCCCTCCCCCAGGAATGCCTAATCTTCTTTCTCTTCTGTAGCTGCAACCTGTCCAATTCTTTGATCACAGCTCAGACACTGCTTGCCTGTCCTGGGCAGTCTTATGAGCCATGTCTTAGCTTTGCCGCCCCAGCATCGAGAACAGGGCCTGGCGAAGAGCAGGTACCCAGTGAATGTATGAGACGTGGGAGGCCCAGCCTAAGCTTGGTTCCTGTGCTCAGCACTGGTGCTGACAGAACTAGCCAGACAGTATAAAGAGGACCAAGATCAGCCCCAATTCCTTCACCAGGAATGGAGGCTCGGATAAATTAGGTAACATGTCCAAAGTCACCAAGCTAGCTACGTGATGGGAGCTGGGACATAAGAGCCGGCATTTATGAAGCCGGCACACGCTGCGTAAACCCTTTCTACGCATTATCTCCTTGTCCTCACTCATCATCTCCACTTGCAGATGAGACTGGAATGGAGAAAGGTTACTAACTCAAGGTCGAAGACTGATAGTACAGCTGTGACTTGAAAGCACGTATTCTCTGCTCCACCAAGAAGCTCCCAAGCTTGATAATTATCATTAGGAAAAAGGTCAATGCTTAGGACAGGCCACATCAACATCCACTGGTAAATAACATGTAACGGGCTTCTTCCCGTGAGCATCATAGTCAAAGCTGACAAGAGAAAAGAGCCCCAGTCCCTAAAGATCATGCTGGCGTTCCCCACACCAGGACCCCTCTGGCCAGTCCGAGTCTCATGGCAGCAAGAGAAGAGGCAGCGCTTTGGTCCCAGGGCGGGGGGGGGGGGGGGGGGGGGTGCTGTTACCTGTATCTTACACTCGGCCTCCACCAGTTGCAGCTTGGTCTGGGCCAGCTCCAGTTCCATCTCTCGCAGCTGGTTCTTGAGCGTCTCCTTCTCCTCATCTGTGTCCTCATCTAAAGCTTCCTTAGCTGCGCTGATGCCCTTTATGCGCCCTTCTTTGTTGAAAAGCTCTCGGCAGCGCTCACAGTCATCTACTTTTTGCTAAAATTGAATGTCAGATGTAAAGAGACAAGAAGAGAACTGGTCGTTTAGAAAGTGTGAGCATCACCCTCCTGGAGCCAAGAGGTGGCTTCTCAGTGGGCACCACAGCTTCTGAAAACCTGCCCCCTGTAACCAGGTAGACGGCCTATGGGAAAACCACCTGGCGCTCTACACTGAAAGCAGTAAAAACAGTCTGATGTCGTGATCCAGTCAGTAATCGTATCTAAGAACCTTGGCTAAAAAATGAAGCAGCAGTGACTAGATACGATTTATGTACAAGGATTTCACTGCAGAATGAGAGAGAAGCTACCCAACACCTGGGAGAAATTCAATACACTGGGCTGTATTTATACAGGAAGCATGCAGCCTCTAAGTTTCTGAGGAATTTTTCATAAGATGGTAAACAAAAAATGTATCTATAGTATGGTTAAAATACATAAAATATATTTTCAAAACATATTTTCTTACTCATCAAAATAAGATGCCACTGACTGTAAGAAACATCATCTTACGTTCTTCTAAGAAAACATTCTGCCAACTAAACCAAAACCTGCCCCAATTTCAGAGATGTGAGTGTGAATGCATATCTTAGAATGAATGAAATTGTGTGTTAAACAGAACAAAGACTGAAAGCATATACAACCAAGTGTGCACGATGGTGGTTATCTGTGGATAACAAGATTGTAGGGGGTGACCAGCAGGCGTGGCTCAGTGCCTGAGCATGGACCAATGAACCAGGAGGTGATGGTTCAATTCCCAGTTGAGGCACATGCCTGGGTTGCGGGCTCAATCCCCAGTATGAGGCATGCAGGAGGCAGCTGATCAGTGATTCTCTTTCATCACTGATGTTTCTCTCTCTCTCCCCCATCTCCCTTTCTCCCTGAAATCAATAAAAATGTATTTAAAAAATTGTAAGAGGTTTTTTTCTTATATACTCTTCCAAATTTTCTGCAATGAGTTTTATTAGTTCTGGAATCAGACAACAAATTATATTTAAAAAATAGCTACTGCTGGTTAAACACGTCTTGTGGGGACTGGGCATCATCTTGCTCCAGGTAGAATGTTCTAAGCAAACATGGTCATGAGCACAGAACTCTCCATTTTCCTCTCCACTCAAGCGTAAGTATGTGAGGGAAGCATCTTTCAGTAAATGACTCATCTTAGTAAAATTTGGTAAGTATTCTTATACAGGTACAGCTTAAAGAAAGAAGCATCGTTACAAAAGCTCCCAAATTGGCAACAACTACACTTTAAAAAGTCAAGTCGTCGTCGTGGCACGTGGATCATTGTGACAGCAGAGGGAAGTGTCCACGCAGGTGGGAGGGACAAGTCACACCGCAGTCCTGGCCTCCAGGCCCCAGTGCTGCGCAGCATGCACTGCCCACGCGGCAGCACCCGGAATCTAGAGCCGCCTCTTTTGCTTACAAACTCCCCGGAGGAGATGCTGTACACATTTATAAGGACAAGGACCTTGGATTTTGAGATCTAAAGCCAGAGCTCTTTGGGTCTCATCTGTATTCCCCTCCAGAGGACACAAGCACGGGATCAGCTGTCAATTACTGAGTCAGGCTGTGGTGTTTGTCAGCTTCTCTCACTTCTGAAATCAAAGTACCGCCCTTACTCAAAATCTGCAGTGCTGGTTACAGCCATAAACTGAGCTAGGTGCTATAAAATTTCTTTGATAAAGGAAGACTTACCCGAATTTTCTCAATTTCCACTTTATTAGCTGTCTGCTGCTTCTCCAATCTTTCACTCAACTGAGAACAAATCTAAAGGAACAGACATAATATCAAATGAAAATCTGGAGCCACACCATCAGCTGCATACTCTGGGCTGGGTCCACGCTCAGCCTGCAGGC
Source organism: Myotis nattereri (assembly GCF_964212035.1). Taxonomy (NCBI): domain Eukaryota; kingdom Metazoa; phylum Chordata; class Mammalia; order Chiroptera; family Vespertilionidae; genus Myotis; species Myotis nattereri. The sequence goes on along the minus strand of NC_138087.1, from coordinate 73,860,870 downwards.
CCCTGTCAGCACCACACGTGATGGCCACCGTTTCTGCACCGTGAAACACACATGCACAGAAGGTGCGACCTGCACCTGAAATGCTCCCAGGAACACAGTGTGGCTTCACTTATAAGCGCCCACATGCATGCTGGGCACTCACTGTGCCTGGTGCTCTACCTACACACCGAGATCGCAACTCCCTTACTCTGCAGTTGACCAGCGAGGCAACGTGGCCGGGCGTGAAGTGACTGGTCAGAGCCGGAAGCTCTTGGGTGAGGAGGGGACACAGCCCAACCCCCTGGTGCGTGGACCCACCTGCTTGTAGTCACCGATGATAGAACTGTTTTTTTTAATCTCAGATTCTGCCTTGTCGAGTTCCCGCCGACACATTTCTTTTAGCTGCGTACATGGAAGAGGCAGAAGTGTTTTAAGGGAAATATAAAGGGCTTCCCACAAAGCCCAGACCTGACTCTGCCAGGGCCCGCCCGCCCTCCCTCCCTCCCTCCCTCCCTCCCTCCCTCCCTCCCTCCCTCTTCTTGGCATCACTAACCCGTTTTCTTGATGCCAGGAGAGGGAGGGAAGAGTCAAAATGTCCCAAAACACCCCACCCCACCCCACTCCGGGGTTTGCTGAAGCTTCTGCCTGAGAGCACCCCGGCCTGTGGGCCTGAGGAGCCACAGAGCAGGGACGGAGCTGATGGAGCGCCACGGCCGCCTCAGTAACTGACCTCCCGTCTGTGCAAAGTGCCGTCACCTCGCACCTCAGGCAGCCCTGTCTGAGACCAGGAGTCACCTTTACGGAAAACGGGGGGGAAGGGGGAGGGGATGGGGCTGGCCCCAGGGCACCTAGCACCCTAAGCTCTTCCTATGGCTGCAGGTCTGTGCCCCAGGGACTGTAGAGCTGGCTGCGGACAAGCCTTCCAGTTTGCTCTCGGAGGACATGTCAGTGGACAGGTAGAAGAGCCAGACATGTTAGGGTGTTGCTTTCCTTCTGCAGAGATGCTAACCCTATTGCCTGTCACTCAGATGTGGGCACACAGGGATTTCTCTTGCCTCACTGTGCTGTAATTATTAAGAATCATTACGCTTTACACGGTACATTAAAAAGGCTCACGGAAACTGAGCCACCTGTCCCAGCTTCTCCAGTGCCAACAGGAAGCCTCCAGCCACACTCCCCCCATCACGTGTCCGCAGGGCACCAGGGCTACGGGCGGGCGAAGCTCCCTCACCTGAGCAGACTCCTCTTCCAGCCGCCTCTTCTCTTCTTCTGCATCGATCAGCTTCTGTTTGGTCATAAGCAGCTCCTTATTCAGTGCGTCTGCCTTTTCCTCGGCCTGAAACAGGTAAGAGACGCTGTCAGTGACCAGAACGGAGAGCGGAAGGGTTCTGAGCCACCCAGCACAACCCCATTTTAAGGGGAACTGTGATGGGGACAGGAGAGGCGAGACGCCCACGGTCGCCCGGAGGCGAGGCCGTGCCCAGTGCCGGCTCGGAGGTCGGGAAGGCACTGGCCAGGAGCACAGCCTTGGGCCTCGGAGCCTAGGCTCCGTCCCATCGTTCCCCGACCACGTGCCACTGGCCAAGCCACGGAAGCCTGTCTGCGCCTCGCTCTTCGTCTGAGGGATGAAGTGTGGGAAGGACTAACTAAGCACAGGCTCTAGCTCAGTGACGGCGAGCCTTCGGAGCTCGGCGCGTCAGCATTTTGGAAAACCCTAACTTAACTCTGGGGCCGTGTCACATATAGACATTTTTTGATATTTGCAACCATAGTAAAACAAAGACTTACATTTTTGATATTTATTTTATATATTTAAATGCCACTTAACAAAGAAAAATCAACCAAAAAAATGAGTTCGCGTGTCACCTCTGACATGCGTGTCATAGTTTCGCCATCGCTGGTCTAGCACATAGTAAACCCTCGGTAAACAGAAGCTGTCATAATCACTAATAGCTATAATAAATTCTGGTTTTCCTCCTCTAAACTCTCAGTATTTCCTCTGCTTCATCAAACAAGTTCCACATTTTGGTCTCCTTGTCACCTGATAAAGGAAGCCACCCCTTTCCTGTTTTTATTCCATTAATGGCGATCCTCCACCCGTTTCTCCTAAGACACACAAAGGTCTGGAAGGCAGACCTGTGGGTCCCAGTGAAAACGATATGAGTCCCCGACACGGACAGTCCCAGGACACCGAGGAATGAACGACTGTGGCAGCACAGAGGGCAGTGAGGGATACAGCAGTGCACAACATTTTCACACACATTCGGTGGAGCAAGGGCCTCATGGGTCACAGACACTCCTGGTACACTGTACCATGTAAGTCCCCTGTTAACCCGCAGCAGCCTGAGCCTCTTTCTAGAGCATCAGGAAACCTATGAGCAGGAAGTAGTCTTAGGAGCCTGACAGGGAAACCTACCTAAGTCAGGTGCTGGTAAACTCTGGCCTATGCACCAAATCCGCTGGTTCTTACAAATAAGGTTTTATCATAAGCAAACAGCCATGCTCATTCATTTACTTACTATCTATGTGTGGTTAGTTCTGCACCAGTGGCAAAGCTGAAGAGCCGTGACAGAGACCATGTGGCCCACAGAACCGAAGATATTTACTATCTATCCCTTTACAAAAAAAGCTTGCAACCTCTGACCTAAACCCTGAATGAGAGACTACACTTCTTCTAAGGGAGGCCTGTGGTAGAGAGAATGGACAAATGCCTGCCAGAAAAGCCATCACCTCAAACTCAAGACTCGGAGAAGCAAAGAAAGACGGCCTATCTGCCAACAGAAATTCCTGACGAAATCAAGCATCCTGGGCACCGGGCTTTGCTATAACCGGCAGTGCTTAGTCAACAGGCACAGGATATGCAAGAAACAAAGTCTCTTCTTGTTGTAGGGGGAGGTGAAGAAAATCATAGTGATCACATGCTACTGCCAACTGTGGCAGCATGAGAAGCGCCAGAAGCCTCTCAATCCAACAATGCTTGGGAGGAAGTTCAAGGACTGAAGGACGGCTTCCTGAGCTCATCACTGACCCCTGTAGGAAGAGGGGGAAGGAATGCTGGCAAGAGCCGTACCTTCAGAGGAGGATAACTCACCAGAACAACACACAGTACTTTCACGTGACTAAGGAGAAGTCAGTGTTGAACACAATCTCTCCCTGCAGCCGAGTCAGACTCACGTTATCCAGGTCCTTGCGCAGCGCGATCTTGCTGGTCACAAGCTCGTGGGCTAAGTCATCATTTTCCTGTTCCAACCTCATGTTCGCTTCTTGTAAACGTCTGTTCTCCCGCTGAGAGATGAAAAGACACATAAAAATCAGATGAAAATGACAGTGTTTCAGGGCTAACCTTCAAAACTCCCTTGAGTCCTATGGAAATTGTGGGAGATGTAGCTGGTCCTAATGGGCTACCAATCAATAATTTCAGAAAAACTTAACTGATAAGTGACCTCGTCAAGTAACTATGTCTTATTAACGGTGCCAAAATGCCACCGAACTGTAACAAACTAGGCCGCTGGTTTGAAGCAAAACAAACTTTTTCTTACTTGCAAACTCAAACTGAAACTTGAATCTAGAAACAGTAGCACTGAATTTTAAAAGGAATGCAACAAGGCTGTTACAGGCACAATGATAGGAAATGACAGGCGAACCTCAAATCGTTCGATGGGGTCTTCCTGTTGGGCCTGCTGTTCCCTCATGGTGTGATATTCCTTTTCATATTTTTTCAGCTTCTTCTGACTAATCTGTAGGATAAACCACAGCATGAATTAAAAAGTATCAAAAGTGGTGGGCGCTTCAGGGACTTCACTAAGGACAGAGCTGTCCCAGTCACTATGAAAATGTTATTTCCTAATTTGGGAGGGAAATCATCAGAATGGGGCACCGTCCAGGACCCAGAATTCTCACTCAATGGCTACTGTGTCCAGGGTTCTGTTGGGAATAACTGGCTCACAGTTTTTACTAAGTGTTAGAAGGACCACCGACAGAGAGCTCTTCCTATCTGAGCCTGGGTCCCACTGTCCCTATCATCATCCTCATCCCCATCCCCATCTTATCTAGCACCCACCAGCATGGCGACAAGAGGCTTCAAATCTCTGCCCTCACGTACAGTATTCTTCATCCTCCTCCTCCTCATTTTATATACAACTTAACTGAGGTATAAGGAGGTTACGTACTTTGACCACAGTCACTCAGTGAGGGGCTGGCAGATCTGGGATTTGAACCCAGGCAGCGCGACTCCACCCGAGGTTTAGCTACAGCCATCTCACTGTCCTACCACCTGTCAACTTTCCTCTCTACTAGCTCCTGTGCTATCAAACAGGCACAATTCTCTCTGTCCTTCAACACACAGCTCTGCTGACCACTCTACTTGGCTGCTCTTCTGCCCCATCAAACTACTGTCCTCTTTCTCTCAAGCTTTTTCTTACCGACAACCACTGCCAACCACAGGTCTACACCCGTCACTTCCACCTCTTTCGGGGCCTGCTCTAACGACTCTTTATGAAATATCCCCTTGAAGATCACAGAGTGGTGTCTTTTTCACTCCGTCCAGTGCATTCTCTCTCTTCCCAACTAGACTTCAAATCTCTTGACTTTCATGCTTTACCATGACCAACCCGCTCCTCTCCTCTCAGGAGATCCTTTCTCCCTTCCTCTTAGCTCTCCTCCCGAACAGGCCGTTTCCCCTTTTACTCATTAACCCTTCTCTTTCTTCAATCTGGACCGTAACTGAGGGCATCCTCAAGACACAACCCTTAGTCTTTTGTTTTATTCCTTCCTCTAAACCACTAACCCATTCTCTTTGGTGTTTTTAAAATTATATTTTTAAGAATTATAAAATATAAGAAACAGAAAAGTGATAAAACAGGTATATGCAACTTAAGGAATGATGACAAGCTAACGCTCATCCCTTCCCAAAGCTTCAAGAATCAGCACCATGCTGCCTCACAAATCTCAGCTGCCAGTTCCAGGCAATGCGGAAACTGAGCTTGTTTAGTCCAACATTTCTCATTTTATAGACTGAAGAAACTGAGACCTCCAGGGGGCGGGACAGGCCCAAGTCTGCAGCGCCTCCAATTCTCTGTCCCACCTCACTCGTGCTGCTGGTGTTCCCCCTCCCACCAACTCTGTAGACCCCTGTGCTCCTCGGGGTGTTGATGTCTGCTTCAACCAGAGCTGATCCTGGAGTCTGGCTGCCGCCCAAGGGGAGGCCACCAAGCACACAGCACTGTGCCCTGGCTGCAGTTATAGAAATGTCCATTAAACACTTGGGGGTGTGGCTACAAGTGGGGGAGTGACATTTTTAAACTCAGATCTTCTGCAGTTTAAGGCCAATGCCGGGGTAAACTTTTATTGTATAATTAGAGGCCCCGGGGCACGAATTCATGCACAGGTGGGGTTGCTCGGCCTGACTGGTGATCAGGGCCGACTGGGCCAGCCAGCTGGGGGGGAAGGGACCGCAGCCAGCCGAGTGGGAGGGACTGAGGGAGGTTGGCTGGCTGCAGGAGGTTGGCTGTGGAGCACACTGACCACCAGGGGGCAGGTCCTGCATTGAGCGTCTGCCCCCTCATGGTCAGTGCACATCATAGCTACCGGCCAGTGGCCCGGTCGTAACAGTCACTTAGGCTTTTACATATATAGGTGTCATTCACAAAGAAAGCACCTAAATAAAACATCTGCATGATCAATAAGTGTATAAACTATCCTAACAGATCAATAGTGGAGCAACAGAAACTAAAGGAGATGTGTGGGAGGCAAAACCCGCCTCCCAGCGCGCTCTGCTGTCAGTGTGGCAGATAACAAGGAGGGACTGGTTAGGAGTCTCCCTTGGTGCTTCATTAAAAAAAAAAAGAAGAACTGACATTAAATCCTACAGAACATTCATTCTCACAAATCTTCAGGATTCTCCAACTTTCATTCTCATGCAGGGGCAAGGAAGAATTAACAATTTTTTCCTATAAACACATTTTAAAAGGTTAATTACAAAATAATGTCTTCTACATTTCATTACCCCTAATTATAAAAGCCTCGTTCTCAGACTGGCACAGCTGTGCGCGTCTAACGAGCACCTGATAAATGCTGGACCCTCTACATCTGGTTATCTCATGGATTCTTAGATTTTCGTGATAAGATATGGGCATTTCTTTATGCATTTCCCATGTTTTTCAAGTGTTCTGCAGTGAGCATAAGGTGCTTTTATAATTAAGTATACAAAGTGCATGCTGTTAGAAAGAACTCTCATAACGACTCTGGGCTTCTGTGCCAGGACTGAACACAGGCAAAGCTCCGTCTTCCGCGGAGCTTGTGGCCCAGACCTTCTCACCGGCTCAGGCTCCCTTCCCACTGCTCAGCCTCACTGCTTCTGTTTCCTTCTTACTCCCTCCCTCCCTTAAGCCCTTACCCACCAACCCCATCACAAACAAAAATAAGTAAAAGCAGCACTGCTTATCATGGGCTCGCACTGACCCTGCCTCTCAGCATGGATGGCTGCACACCAGAGCCAATAGTTCAGGCTGTCTCGGAGGTACAGACCCCACAAAGAAGGCCGATTCCTGACCCCGCAATGCGGAATGGAGAGGCACCAATGCAGCCTCCACATGCAGCTGCACCCAGGAGAGACCAGCACCCACCTCTCGCCTGCCTGTCTCATTATCAGTCTCTAGGTCAGAACATTTCTCCATCCCCTGCCCACACAGAGTGCACAGAAACGATGAATTACATTGACCACCCTTTACATCTACCTTTCCTCTGAATGGAAATGGCAACAAAGTGAGCGTCCAAGGCAAGCCTGGCCCCTCGGCCTGCACAGGCCCACACCCTCTTCACCTCTCAAATGAGCGCTCCAACATCACTTCATTAGGAACCCTTCCCTGACACCTCCTTCCCCCATCAGGCAGGTCTTTCCTTATATATTCTCATGACATCAGGGCAATTCCTTCATGCACCTGTCCAAATCCACAATTATTTACTTATGTGCTTACTTAATTGTCTGTCTTCCCAGTAGGTAGCAGGCCTCATCTGCTTTGCTTACCACCATATCTCCAGTGCCCAAGTTTAATGCCTACAACACAATCGGGACTCCAATAATCAGATACTGAACAAATCAAAGCCAATGGCCATCCTTTACATCTATAATCAGGATGCAGCAGGGGCATTTATTTACCCAACAACTGAGCACAGCTAAGGGGAATGTTCTTTGTAGGCATTATAATACAAAGATGTATACAGGTCACAATATGCAAACTCCACAGGGCAGGAACTATTATTCATTGCAAAATTCTGAATGCTTGACCCAGAGTAAGCATGAAAATACTTAATGAATAGAGACATAGTCCCCACTCTAAAAAGTTCAAGGGTCATTTTGTCTGTCTCTTAGTTATACCAATAACATTTTAATCGAATTCAGGAAGTAGGACAGCTATGGAATCAGCCCCAGAGCAAGGAATCACACCCTCTATTGGCTGACACCTCTAAGGAGGCGGTGGAAATCACAGCTTCACACACAGTGGCATTTTTGCCCTGAGAGATTATATTTGAACCCTGGCTGGGTGGCTCAGTTGGTGGGAGCATAGTCCCTTACACCAAAATATCATTAAATGTTATCCATAATACTTGTGAAGTATGTCACCTTTTAATTTGAATGATAACTTCAATGATTATCTTAATTTCTAGAAGTTCTATTTCCTTTTCTTTTTAAACACCCCATTCATTTTGCCTTATCATTTCTGTTCTTTCTTGGGATTATAGATAGTTTGTACCCATCCCCTCAAGGCGCATAAAGAAGGCAACTGATCGATGTCTCTCTCACATCAATGTCTCTCCTCTACACCCTCCACCCCCCAAAACAACACTAAAAAAGTACATCCTCAGGTGAGGGTTAAAAAAAAGGTATTTAAAAGTTTTTGTTTAAATGTTCTTTTTTGGGGGGGAAATCTAAGAGTGTCCTGGGATCAGACCAAGTTTGTACTAAATTTAGGTAAAACCAATGTTATACCCACTGCAATCTGTACGAGGTTCCTAACATGTCAGGAACAGAACCAAACTGAAAGTGTCCTGAGAGCCATGGTTCCCATAAAAAGCGACGTCCTCATAAAAGGGCACAGAAGGCAACTCTGCCCCTACCCACCCACAGCAACAGAACATTCGACATCCCATCCCGGAGGGCTCCCAGGCTCCCTGAGGCCCAGCCACACACAGTCCCCAGTTAAGAAACTTAGAATTCCACAGTGGAGACTTGGAAATGTCAGTTTGACATTTTGGTAGAAGTACAGAGCTAGTCCCAAATCCCTCCCTTTGGTGACCCATCATCAATCTTCACAGGAATCGGACACTGCTCTCTCTTCACACAGGGGCCACATGCCCTAGGAAAGGCAGCACCTGCCAGCCTCTGGCACAGGCAGGGATGTCAGGGCCCAGAGTGGGAGAAAGGGAGTGGCTGCAGACTTGCCTGGGGGCGGGGGGGTACAGTCTGCAGGTGGACAGACCAAGACTCGAGTCCTGGCTCTGCTCATGACTCTGTGTAACTAAGGTCAAGCTGCCTTGCCTCGGCTTCAGGCTCCTCATCTGTGAAAACCACCACAAGCCTTTTAAGGGCTGATGTTATGAGGATCACATGATATCAAACATTTGAAGAGCTCACCGAGTGCCCCGCAGAGTGAGGTCTTTCACTTGGTGGTAGCTACTACTTTTACTAATAGAATCAGAAGCAGAACTATCCTCTGCACATGTGCTGCAGAGAATGAGCCATTTAAACAAAGCCCATTTCACACAAAAGAGCAGGAAATTGGCTGCTGACAGGAAAGAGGAGCGAATTCCCAAAGGCCCCTCGCTGGGCTGGAGACATAGGGAGTCGGCAAATGTGGGAGGATGAATGTTAGTGGCCTGCATGGCAGGGTTCTAGGATATTGTCTGGGTGAGTGGGTGGGTAGGAAGAGGTCTTGTACGTTAAGGAGATCCTGACTCCAAAGTCCTCATAGCTAAAATAAAGAAATTTGACCAAGCCCACCTCCCTCTTGTTGAATGCTTGGTTAAGAACTTGGCTTTTCAGTAGTTAGAAGAACCTGAGATTCACACAGGACTGTCAAGATAACAAGATACCTCTATACCTACCATTTTATTTAATCTTCCAAACACCTCTCTGAAATGGGTATAGCAGGAATTATCACCCTCATTTTATTGATGGGGAATCGAGACCTAGACAGGTACAGTGACTGCTTAGTGACGACGCCAGCACAAGAACAGTGATCCGGGGTGATTCTTGCTTCTTATCCATCTCTGCAGCATGCTCAGTACTGAGGACAGTTCTTGACACGTAAGAAAATCTATAAAATTTTACTGACTTAAGGAGATACCTGGGCAGAGGAGGTCAAAACAGGGCAGTTCAAGAGATCACCGGTGTTAAGGGATGATATGATGATCCGAAGATCAGCAGCTACATTAAAGGCTTCATCTTTATGGCTCTCTCTCCAACCCTGCTGTGTTAACCTACCCTGCCTGGGTCACAGGGCACAGGCAGAGCCAGGATGAGAGCCATGCGACTCCAAGGCCTGCCCTTGTAACCACTTGAAACAAATCAACATTCTATTTAATCTCTGGGCCTTTTTATTTCATTTGTTCAAATAGTTCAGACTCAAACTCGCTCTAAAATCACTAAATAGAATTAGGCATTCTGGTCCTACCATCAGAGTATTTTTCTAAAATGCAGAAGCAAATTAGTAGCAGAGAACTCAAACACAGATAAGCACCAGGGGAGACCAACTTATTAAAATAAGAAGGGAGTGACCACTGCCTACCCTTACGACATTGAAAAATTTAGGGTATAGTGCAGAGAAAGAGCAGCCACTCAGGAGTTTCCTCATGAAATTCAATTCTAAAAGGTTACAACAAGCAAAGAAGTAAAACTATAGCCTGGTCTAGTTACAGGGAAAACTGAACTTAGGTACAGTGTAGACACAGAGTTTCAACACTGACACAGACTAAGCTTGTCCTGTTCATTCAATCCCTCCTTTACAGTAAAGTACAGTGACAATAAGCATTGACTTTAGAGTCAAACTCCCAGGATCTAATCCCTATTCCATCACTTAGAAATTTTATGCCCTTTGGGAGTTTTCTTCAATTTTCTAAGCTTTATGTATGCATTTGAAAAATGACCTCATGTCATCATTGCAATGATTAGCTTACCATGTATAGACACTATGGAAGATTCTGTGAACACACCAAGGAAAGACTGATGAAGTCACTGCAATCATAGAGCTTAAAGCCCTAATCCTAATGGATATTAACTACACAAATGATAAGAGCAGAGAATGAAATTCAAACTAGTGTGGCTTTTAGCTCATAAATAAAAATATTCTCCAAGGAAAAGATTCCCAAATGCAAAAGAGTTTTCTGTTTCCCCAAATAGCAAGTGATTAGGATTGCATTAATTTGGAGATACTGCTATTTGGTTTTTGTAATAATATCTTTTCTTACAGGTAGTTTGAAGTCTAGCACAACCACTTTATAAATTCTAGTGAAACAGTGGTTCAGAAATTACATTTCACCTTAGTGAGGATTCTACAACAAAAGGGTCAAGTCTTCAAGCTTGATCTAAGGAACCAACTGAGCCATCTCTTTCAGCTGTTTCCTGTTTCTTCTAAACTAGCCTCATATATCTGACTTATTCTCTAAAATACCTGTAAAGACATAAAGAAACCATTGCTTTAACATAATTCTCAAATCAAAAATTTAAAAGATCTAACTGTGATTGTATTCCCACCCCCCTCTAAATAATGCATAGTACAGTTATGAGTATGAATGGGTTATGGAGCTACTAGGGCCATTCATTAACTCCTAGAACAATCGTTAAAAATGAAATTCCTTTTAGACTTCATAGCAGAAGTGAAAAAAATTTTCTATTTCAGGGCACTGGCCCATAAAAAAAGAGAAAATCAATGGACCGCTAAATGAGTTTTTATACATGCTATTAAATTACAGATGAAGAACAGGAGATCAAAAATTCCTCAAAAAATAAATATGTTAGTCCCATAATAAACTAAGGAGAAGGGGAGAAGTTAAAAGGGTAGAAAAGAGAGAAAAGACAGACATAAAGGGACACACACACAGGTACAGGGAGGAATACAGACCTTTTTGAACAACACCTCCATCTTGTGGCTGTTTTGGGTATTGCCACAATAAACTTAACTCCTGTTGTATTTCTGCAAAGGAGTGGAAAGCACATTGCGAATGCAAAGTCTGAAGGCCTGAGTTCCACTAGGGCTTGTCAGTGCCCAGCCGGTACCACTTGGGTAAGTTACCTGACTTCTGTGTGCCTCAGTTTCCACACCTGATTTGCCCTATGTACCTCATCAGTTACCATATGGAAGAAATGAGATACTTCCAAAAACTATACAAATACCAGAAATTACAACATTATAAATGTTACAACAATGACAATAAGAAAAACAGATCTTTGTTTCCTGCATGTGTGGCAAAGTATTCTCAATCAGGAAGCACAACTCTGAAAACCAAGCCACAATTTTTTAAAAATAAAAATATAATGGAATGGAATTTCAATGAGCCAGAGTCAATGTTTCATTTCTAAATTGCACACCAAAAAGTTAAAAAGCTAGATTCCAAACCATTCCATAGCAGGAGCCCCCTTCTCCATGTCCAGAGGGACTCTGCCCCCATAGGCGATCACACACACACCGTGCTGACTGAGGTGCTCCCAACCTCATGCTGCCCACATAACACACGCAGGGCTTGCCAAGGATTTTCTTATTTTGAGCTGGCATATTATACTGTGACTAAGGTTCTTTGCCGATAATTGGCTCAACTCTCCATTAATATTTGCCAGTATTCAAGTATAGCTGCCAGAGCATAACTAATCATTACTAACTAAACTGTGCACACCATATCCCACCTTTAGCAGAAAAATCTCATTCGCTCATGTCCTGGTGAATCTGTAAGGCTTTCCATGCTTCGAATCAATTTAAAAAATTACTATCTTTCTCACCCTGAAACCATGTTGCAAGTAGGGGTATCATCCAAAGAGCACCCCCGCCAAGCAGAGTTCTCCAGGGCCAGAAGGAATTACGTATCTAAGTACAAAACGTGTGTGCTGTGCAGCCTTGTCTGCCTTAACTCCTTGAAAGCAGAGGCAAGAAAAAGAAGACATTAGACACCTCCCATCTGGCCTACGGAAAAAAGGATCCATATATTATTAAAGTGTTTCAAGCTAATGAAAACCCAAAAGGTAAAACCTTCGCTGGAAGCTACTTTTAAGCCTTGCCCAAATCCATGTGAACCCTTGTTTGTAAACCATTTGGTAGAAACTCAACAGCATATTCATTTATTCACTTATTCAACCACTATTTATATGGCAGATTCTGTTCTTGCGCTGGGGATTCAGAAGCAAGAGATAAAGTCCCCTCTGTCATAGGCTTAATTCTAATGTAGAGGGAGAATTAATAACCAAATAAACAAGATAACGTGAAGCAGTGATAAGCGGAAAATAAGATAGGAGCAGGAGATAAGGGTTGGGGGAGCTGCTACTTTAAACACTGTAATCAGAGAGGGCCTCTCTGATGGCATGATATTTGAGCCCAAGACTGAATGAGGCAGCAGTGAAGCTAGAGGACAGCGAGGAGAACATTGCAGGCAGAGGCTGAGGAGTGAGCACGCTGGCCTGTTTAGGAACGACGAGGAGGCCAAGTGTCTGAAGTGGGAAGAGTAGGGGGGAAGGAGTAAGCAGGAGATAAAATCAGGGGTCAGATGGTGGCAGGCCTTGCAGGCCAAGGCTAAAACTCGAGTTTTATTCTTAGAAGCCATTAGCTGTAAGCAAGAGAGATGGGATCAAGAAAAGCCGGGGAAGAAACCAGTGTGGAAACAGGAAGACAAGCAGTCTTTAGAATATTCCAGGGGAGAGGCGATGAGGAGGTTAGACTAGGGTGTTAGTGATGAAGGGAGCAGGAAGTGACCAGATTTAGGATACATTCTGGTAGTAGGGCTTGCATGTGGAGGAAGATGGGAAGTGTGACAGGGAGTCCAGGATGCTACTGAGATTTGTGGCCCGAGCAACCAGCCGGGTACCACGACCTGAGACGGGACACTGAGAAAGAGGCAGATACTTCTGTGTGCTGACCCAGGCTGAGGTGGAGAGAGACTCAGAGAACCTCAGCGCTCACTTGGTTCTCTGCTTTGTGCACAAACCAAACATCCATGAAAATGTCCCTGAGAAGTGTTTCATATCTGCTTCAAAACCAGAGAGGAAGGACCACAGTAGCAGCCACCATGTCCTGAACCCTTACCAGTTAGCAGGCACTGTGGCAAACAGGCACTGTACATAGCTGTAGTTAATCCTCACACACAGAAGTACTGAGCCTCAGTACTTGGCACTGGTACAATATCATTAAATGTTATCCATAATACTTGTGAAGTATGTCACCTTTTAATTTGAATGATAACTTCAATGATTATCTTAATTTCTAGAAGTTCTATTTCCTTTTCTTTTTAAACACCCCATTCATTTTACCTTATCATTTCTGTTCTTTCTTGGGATTATAGATAGTTTGTACCCACCCTTTCAAAAACACAGCAGCAAGGCCAAGGTCCTGCTGGAGGCCCAGTCACATTGTGTGTCTGTGTGAGCATGAAATACCTACCTACACCTCCACATTCCACAGGACGCTCTTTATCAGTTCACACACACTAGCTTCGAGCTACTTTGCTTCAGGTACCTGGGCATTTCTCTTTTTCTTTCAAGTTCATTCAGGTATTTTAACATTTCTTGGGCCTTATTTTATTTAGCATCTCTAAGTGTCTAAGGAAGATTGGCCTGCATTAGCTCAGTCTGACATATAACTAGAACCAGAGTCCAATATTACCATACAGATGAGAAGACTGCCTCTTAAGTAACTGACTAGCTCTGAATTCAGGTCTCCCTGATACCCAGTCCGTGCTCTCGTCATAGACGGAAGCTTCTTGCTCACATCTGCCCGACACACTAATTCCAGTTCTACTCTCTGGAGTCACATAAAGTAAACAAGACTTTTATGCACCTTAAAGAATATGAATACAACTATTTATTCTGTCCCCCATTTGCCTCCAGCTGAAAATTCCAAACTAAACTCCTTCAATTACTTGATCTTCTTTAAGACCAAATTGTTTTATAACCCTGTGTTTTTTACCTTACGAATTTGTACAAATCATAAATGCCATTGGAAGTGAAAAACAAAGTGGTTTCCCTCATGTATTAGTTTCTTATTAGGGAATTTCTGACCACAACAATACATACTGAAAGTTAAAGGACAGCACAATAGAAATCACAAAACTTGTGTTCTGCCACTAACTAGCTATAGGACTAGAGAGAGCTATAAGCTCTTTTTGCTTTGGCTTGTCTTCAAAATGGGAATGATAATATCTTTCCTAGAGTTCAAAGGCTGGGGGAAGCAGTAAGATTTAATGCATAGGCTATAACACAAGAAAATATTTGGAAGGCTGAGGGGTGAGGAAAATGGAGAGATGTCAGTCAAAGGGTACACACTTTCTAAGAATCTAAGAAAGAGAATGATGGCTATAGTTAACAAGACTACTGTATACTTGAAAGTTGCTATGAGCAGAACTTTAATATTCTCATCATCACAACAACAACAACAACAAAAACACAGTAATTTTGTGAGATGAAGAAGGTGGTCACTAATCTTAACTGTGGTAAACATTTGGAAATATATACATGTGTCAGATCATCACGCTTACACCTTAAACTTACCTAACATTACATATAAAGCTGGGGAAAAACAGAAGTATCTAATTTGAGATCTTATGGGAGAATCATTTTAAGTCTAAACTGGGAAGGAAATGCAAAGTGTCAAAAAATTTCCATTACAACTGATGAATTGATATATGGTGCACACCTGGCATTCTGATGTTGTTTGTGATTTTATTTTTATTTTTGATGCGGGAAACATTGTTATTCTGAATTATGTTAACCAGACATTTTCTCTATGTTGTATTATGTAAGTTAAATAAAGGAAGAATTATCCAAAATGAGGAGAAAGTGCCCTAGCCGGGTTGGCTCAGTGGATAGAGCGTCCTGTGGACCAAAGGGTCCCGGGTTCGATTCTGGGCAAGGGCACGTACCTTGGTTGCAGGCTCCTCCCTGGCCCGGGCCCTGGTCAGGACTCGCAGGAGGCAACCAATCGATGTGGTTCTCTCACATCGATGTTTCTCTCTGTCTTTCCTTCTCTCTTCCACTCTCCCTAAAAATCAATGGAAAAATATCCTCAGGTGAGGATTAACAAAAAGAGAAAGTGTATGAAAAATTTTTTTGGAAAAATATACAAAATAAAATATTATTTAAGTGTATTATAAATGTTATTAGTTTGATGAGCAATAGTGAGACATTAACTGAACAAAAAAAAAAATCTAAATTAATGCAAAAATTATTTTACCTTCATGTTGCAAGCCAATTCCATGAGCCTCTTTGCATTCTCTTCCGAGCGGTACCTCTTAGGTAGCTGGACCCTGAAGAACTTCAAGGCACCTTCAAAGTCTGTCAAAAGCAAGTCATCCTTCGACGTCTAGAAAAAGAGATAGAACTGTGTGGAGAAAAGGTTCCTTGCTTTAAGGCTGCACAAGAAGCATTTTATAATCCCAGCAGCTTTCTAAGCCCCAGAAGATAGGTCTCCGCTCCATCAGAGCCACGTGCTCATCTCCACTGCCAGGGACAATGTCCAAGCACAGTGGCTGTTAGAACAAGGCTAAGACCCAAGCTACTGCAAGTGCTGAACCGAGAACAACAGATGACTCAGCTTATGAATAAATGTGTACCTTCAATAATCCAAGGGCAACATTAAAAATAACACTGATTCCCTAAAAGAGAAAACACAAAAAGAACATTTTTAGTGTTTACATCTGGACTATGAAGCCATTTGTCTTCAGAATACCCCACAATTTTAGAGCAGTTGTAAAACATTAATTAAGAAATGGAATTATCTTGAAAATACCTTGGAAAATAAAAACTAGAGCCACTGCTGAAATACCACGTAAAGTAGATCCAGTCTCCCATTCTTGTGACAGAAGAGCTTTTCTAGCCCTATTCTCACATTCAACAAGAATACTTTCCTACACTTCCCAACCAAAACATCAGACTCATAAAATTATGATCAGGCCCTGGCCAGTGTGGCTTAGTGGATAAAGCATGTTGGACCACACACCCAAGGGTCACGGGTTTGATTCCTGGTCAAGGGCACATACCTGAATTGCAGGTTCGATCCTGGCCCCAGTGGGAGTGTGTGCAAGAGGCAACCAGTCAATGTGTCTCTCACATGATGTTCTCTCTCTCTCTTCCCCTCCTTCCCACTCTAATAATCAATGGAAAAATAACCTCGGGGAAAGATTAACAACAACAAAAATTATAATCAGAAAATAATTCCTGTGGAACTTTAATATATATATATATATATATATATATATATATATATATATATATATATTTATTTATTTATTTCAGAGAGGAAGGGAGAGGGAGAGAGAGAGAAACATCAATGATGAGAGAGAATCATTGATCGGTTGCCTCAATCCGGGCATGCGCTCTGACCAGGAATTGAACCGTGACCTCCTGGTTCATAGGTCAACACTCAACCACCAGCCGGACTAATTCCCATAGAACTTGATTTTGTGTGGCCCCACTTGAGGTACAGCAATCACTCTGAAGCCTGTTGGTGTCCTGAGCCAACCCTGCTCCGGGCTCCCTCCAAACTGCCTTCCTTCATCTGACTAGCTGGGAGTCGGGGGATGGGGGCAAAGGACAAATGAGGGGAGGCACTAACATCTGCTGATCAAATTAAACTATTTAAGTTTCTGGACCTCAGTTTCCATAACTAATATTCTCCCAAGGGTTTTCTGAGCTAATTAGTTTGGAAATTTTATTTAAATTATTTAGCATGCCACTGGGCTCCTAACTACTTAACAAATGGTTGTTTTTAATAGTAAAAACTGGACAACTGAAAGGTTTGAGATTAGGAATTGGTTACACAAAATATGGTATACCCAAATGGGATACTTGACAGCAATAAGAGTAATGGTATATTTGGTAATGTTATTTCTCATAATGTTTCAAGCTGGATAGAAGGTACAAATTCTTTAATGGACTTTCATATGTTTTGCACATGGTAAGCTTATATAAAAAGAAAGATGGTATTGATGTGTATCGAGATATGTTCAAGTACATGAAATGAAAAAAGAGGTTACCAAATAGTATATATAGCATAATCATATTTTTAAATATATACTGACCCATAATATGCATTATTATATAATATTCCATATAGAAAAAATACTATTCCAACTAGAAATTACATATGCACATATATAAACACAAAAAAAGCTGAAAGAATGAATATGTATCAAAATGTTAAAAGTAGTTACCCTCTGGACAGTGAGATTAGATGTATCTTTAAATCTTTTTGCTTATATTTTCTACAGTTTCTATAATAAACATATATTTTTGAAAGTAGTAACTTTTTTCTTAAATACACACACACACCCCAAAACCCAAAACTATGCTGTGGCTAAGACTGTTATTTATTATCTACTTTCTTTTAGCAATAAAACCCCACCCCACCCCATTTTTAGCTAATTCCTACCAAGCTTTAAAAAAAAATAAATCTCTCTTGCAGTGAGGAGTGGTCATGACCTAAGTGCATTTCCCCTCACCAATAAGAGTAAGAGGAAACGCAGGTGGTACTTCCAGGAAGTCTCTTTGAAAAAGAGGCCATGTACCTCTCCTGTTCCCTTCTAATCCTCCAAGCTTAAAATGCAGAGTTGATAACTAGCACCCTCACCAGCCATAGAAAATCCTCTATTTTATTTAATTGCTGCTGTTTTGAATTTCTTCAAAACATCAACCAAACCTAATACTAACTAATACAAATGTCTAACATATGGTTTGTTTGTTTTTTAAGCTGAGAGCGCCTTTTAACAAAATGTGACCATTAGCTTCGGCCCAAGGAAGAGTCACTGAGACTTGAATTTCCCAGCACTGAACTAAAACAACTGAGCAGAACAAGTTCTGTTTTGACAGCTGTCATGGGAAGGGCACTGTAACACTCCAAAGTGCTATGGTCTCCGATACGCACCTCACACAACAGCAGGTCAATGATATGGAAGACCATGTAGAGAGGGAACTTGGCAGTGAAAAGTGTGAGAAACCACTGGGAGGCGTACATGTGTGCTTCAAGGCTTATATCCAGGAAGTGGTTGTACAGGTCGGGAATGTATTCCTGAAATAGAAAACTAATTAGTTTTAGGCACATATGCAGCTATTCAGCTCCCACTCAGGAGGCTCATAAATCTAACAGGAATAGGCCAAAGAAGTCACATACTTGTGTTTTTCTGAAAACCTCCAAGGACTCAGAAGAACACTTATCATCTGGCATTAAACTGGCACTCAGCTCCCTCTTCCAGTCCACACACTAGCTCTAAAGAGGAATCCCCCCCAAATGGTGACAAATATGTGGAAAGGCAGTTTTTCTTTCCAAGATGTAAAATGTTTGGGAAAGTTTGTTTCACTTTTGTTATGGGATTTCTAACCAGTCAGCGTCAGAGCCCTGGCGAACACTTCCTGACTGAGTGTGCTGTGTTAGAGGCCCCGACAAAGTCTTCTGATATTCTGAGTGTTTGACAAGATTGAAAACCCAGCTTACACCCAACAGGTTCATGCCTTATTAACCTTGGCATCATATCACACTGTGAAAAATGGAAACAAACAAAAACACCTATCCTTCACCCTGGATGGCTAAGGCAATACCACTGCTCCTTGGCACCATTTCATCAATCTATTTCTCATGCTCTAACTGGCAAAGGCAAGCTGGTTTCTTTATTTACCTGCATGAGGCGCTCCAACTGGTAAAATTTGCAATGCAAATCTTCAAAATTCTGCTTGAAAAGTTCCCTGAGACCATAGTCAAACATGATCTTGACCAGAACACTGAACGCCTGTTCTTCAGGCATCTGTGACCGACAGGGGATGGCAGAAAACAAAAATAAAATCACACAACAGATACAGAAGTGCTTCAGTATATTAAATTCATCCTTCTACTCTCTTATCTGGATACTAGGAAGTTTACTGATATGCAGTAACTCAGTATTTCATAACATTCATTCACTCAACCAAGAAATCAAATCTCTAAAATCTGATTTTAGAGAGAAACACTGATGTGAAAAAGAAACATTGTGAGAAAGAAGCATGGATAGGTTGCCTCCCACACCTGTCCAGACCAGGGATTGGGCCCGAAACCTGGGTGTGTCCTGACCAGGGATGGAACCTGCCACCCTCTGGTGTTCAGGATGACGCTCTAACCAACGGAGCCACACCAGCCAAGACTCAACCAAGAAATACTTAATGGTGCCTCCTCTATGTCAGACACTGTTCCTGTCCCTGGGGAGCCTCCCATATACTGCACACAATCACTGTAATACAGATTAGGCAGAAAGATGATGAGAACACAGGGACAGGGAAGCCTGAGTCTGCCTGGGAAGACAGACAGGCTCTGTAGAGAGGACAGGACTGGAACAGGGCAGGACAGGCGGATAACAAGTGTAGGTTTCATCTTTCCCAAATCATGAGATTTTATAAGTCATTTTACATCCTTAGCCGCCATTTTGTTACAGTAAAAATATTTTACTTCCTCGCTGTTATTTAAAAAGATGGCTAGAGAAACCTTACATGTTCGAATGCTTGTGGTAATGCTTAAGCTACTATAGTTTAACACTCACAGTAATACTTCAAGTACTACAAAAACCCTATGTCTATTTACAGATGTTACCTATTTAGAATAATACCTACATCTTTCACAGCTTTACAGAAAAATATTCCTCAAGAGTATGGCAAATGTCTCATTTTCAAAATAAAAAAGAAAGCACTGGAAATGTTATTTGAGGCTTAGTGTGACTATAGCAAGCCTTCAAATGTCAAGAAGGTGGGCAGGCTTCTGTGGAACAAGACGATGGAGGTGGGCTGAGCACAGAAATCACTGGAATAAGGCAGAGCTAAAGAGAAAATCAGACTAAGTAATAAACGAGTACAATGAAGCATAT
Organism: Myotis nattereri; assembly: GCF_964212035.1. Lineage (NCBI taxonomy): Eukaryota > Metazoa > Chordata > Mammalia > Chiroptera > Vespertilionidae > Myotis > Myotis nattereri. The sequence goes on along the minus strand of NC_138087.1, from coordinate 73,840,818 downwards.
TATTGGAAAGTTAAGGATTTGGAGCAAAGGACCAGACCTTTGAGGTCTTTGTCACGAAAGGGAACTTCACTCTTCCCCACTCAAGGAGATGTGGTCTGACCCCGAGTGGCCTTTCTGTTAGGCAGTACATCTGCCCTGAGGCTGACATTTACCTAACACAATGGCAAGCAGCAGAGAATTCAATCGAAGACACTGTGGATTTGATCAGGAAATCCATTTTAAAGGGGTTGTGATACTTGTATGGGGATAAATGTCCTTGGACTGAAGTTGAGAACAAAGATAAACCACAAAGGTCTGTGAGACTTTGAGATAAAAAGTTTGCCTAAAACAACAAAACAAAACAAAATTTTAAAACTTTACCTGTTGATGGATGTGTTAATTAGCTTGATTGTGTAGGTATTTCATCATTTACAGCAAATCATCACATCACACACACACACACACACACACACACACACACTTACTTGACTTGTTTATTAATATCAAAGCTTTATCCTATGTTTACATGTCTACCAATACCAATAAGCTAGGTCCAATAACAAGACAGAAAGTGGTTTTTGTTTTACTTGTATTACAACCCTGTATTTTACTTGCACTACAACACAAAAGGACTTAAACTCTTCCACAGCTTCCCCGTGCTTAGAGCAACAAATCCAGCCTTCTTGGCCTGGCCTCCAGGGGCCTACTAGGCGGGTCTTGTTGTCCCTCCAGTTCCCTCTCCTCTTCCCATCACTCATGACACTCCAGTCCTACTGTCTTTTCAGTTCCTTCCAAATGCCAAGTTTTCCCAATTTCAGTGCTTCTATATATTCTATTATTTCCTTTTCTGGGAATGTTCTATTCTCTACTCTCTTGCTATTTAAAATACTTTTATTATTTTCATAAGAATGTTAAAAAAAAGTTAAATGAGAACCCTTCTCATTTTTCAGGGTTCACCTTAAGGGTTACCTCCCCAGAGGAGCCTGGAATCTAAATCTGGCTCCCTTGTTACAATCTTGCATCAAACTTTTTTATTATGTCTTCACAGCACCACTGAAATTAATATATGTATGTGACTTTCTGCTTACGGGTGGCCAGCTTCACTAGCTGTGTATCCACAAGGGCTGAGACCATGACTACATCATTCTCGCCTGATCTCCAGCACAGTACGGACCACACAGGTGCTCAAAAACATCAGCTAGCATCACCGGTGTATTTTTTGCCAAACATTCTAACTTGAATCATTAGGAAATGATCAGACAAATCAAGAGTGTGATCTTTTTACAAGATAATTTGCTAAAATGTTTCAAAATACGTAAAAAAGGCAAAAGGGTAGTTTAGATTAAGATAATAAAGAGAAATGACAACCCAATGCAATGCTGGAATCAATCAAATGCAATCCATTGATCTGGGTTAGAAAAAAAAACACCTATAAAGGACTTTACTGTGTAAACAATTGGGGAAAACTGAATTTGAATTGGGTGTAAGCCAATACTGAATCAGTGTGAAATTTCTTGGATGTGACTGTGATATTATGGTCATGTCCTTAGGAGATACATGCTCAAGTATTTAGGAATGAAATATGTCGATGTTTGCTACTGAATTAAAAAAATTTTTTTTTAAATTGTGTGTGTGTGTGTGTGTGTGTGTGTGTGTGTAAGAGAGGAAAAGAGAAAATGCAGAGGGAGAGACAGAGAAAACAGTATGGAAAAATATTAACTGGTAAATTAGGTGAAGAGTATATGGGTGTTCACCTTAAGATTTTTTCAATTTTGCTGTGGATCTGAAAAAAATATCAGTAAATTGGATGAAAAAAAATGGCACTAAAGAAACCCAACTCCTTCGCCTTCCTCCTACTTCAATATATAAATCCCAAAACAAATAATAATGAGGTGGCTACTTTAGAGAAGATAAAATGTCCCCAAGGGTCCAACTAAGAATTAAGCCTATCCAAACATCCTAGCAAGAAAAAGAAAATCTACCCTTGTACCAGTTTTCAACACTGTCACTCATTCTCACGTTTCTCTTCCACGATGACATTAACTTAAGAAAAAGTTTTCCAGATACAGGAGCTAAAACTCATGTCCTAGAGCAGGGATGGCAAACCTTTTGAGCTCGGTATGTCAGCATTTTGAAAAAGCCTAACTTAACTCTGGTGCCTGTCACATATAGAAATTTTTTGATATTTGCAACCATAGTAAAACAAAGACTTATATTTTTGATATTTATTTTATATATTTAAATGCCATTTAACAAAGAAAAATCAACCAAAACAATGAGTTCGCGTGTCACAGGTTCGCCATCATTGTCCTAGAGCCTGGCCAAAGCCAATATAAAACCATGCTCAAGATTAAGGCCAGTATAAGCTGGGGTAGGCCATGTCTAAGTCATAACAGAGATGCATTTACTCACATGGAGAAGCAGAACAGCAGCAAGAAATGACTGGCCCTGGCAATAGCCAATCTCTTCATCATATACAGAATAAGCCTGAAAAAACAACAACAACACAGATGTAAATGAATGTAGTCACTCATGGGCCATAGCTGCCCTATAGGACCTAGAACAAAGGAACCTGGGAGATGCTACCCACCCTGCACTATGGCATTTTGATGGTCAATGAATGATGCAGACATTTCTTTCCAATCCCATTTTTTATTTTACAATAAATAAAACTGTCACCACACCACCTTCTGTTGCCAAGGAGCAGAGAAGGTTATGCAAACACCACTTGGGCACTAAAAAAAGGTTGTCATAACTCCTTGTTTTTGCTCATGCTTTTCCCTCCGTCTGAAAATATGCTCTTCCTTCAGACTCCAAACATATTCCATTCCCCCAGAATTCCCTCTCTTCTCTGTGTTTCTATGGTACTTGCTACACATGCATGGTTGTTATGGCCCTTACCTCACTGCATTTTAAACCTTCATCCTCACACAGAGCAGGCACTCACTAACCACTGTTAACGTTATTCATCTTCGTTCTGGGAAAAAGTCTTTTGGCAAAGACACCAAAATACAATTCTCTCTGCAATGCCAGTAATAACTTTTCTGATAAGAGGGACTGCTCTGAAACTGCTTGTGGGTTCCTCTGGAATTCTTATTTTGTATTTTTCTTGGCAGCGGAAGATCACTACCCATCTCTCCGAACATTATCTTTAACAGAATACTGACATTTAACATTCCTTGTGGTTTGCTCTTTGGTTCTTTAGCTGTTTCTCAGTCTTGTCTTTATAATTAATACTTAGAGTCCTCATGTAAGTTGTGGTGGAAAGGGGAATTCCTATAGATTCAAGATGCTATTTCCTGTATGACAAATTTATTTCTAATGAAACTGCTTTTATTGTCCACAAGGTTCCTTTGTGTCCCAGAAGGCAATTTAGAATGGGGTATGTTTAGAGTTCAGATCACTTAACAAAATGTTATGCCAATGCTAATTAGATGACAATTAAGTCAACATATACATAAGTTTTATCATTTGACTTTGGTGAAACTCTAGCTTTTAAATATGCATATTATAATCAGGCTTTCATAAATTCAGGTAAAATTCAATATAATAACATATCTCCCATTTGATCAAAGCTTGTCTGATGAGAGGGCCACAGAAAGAGAAACACATACTTTTCCAAAAACAAGATGTGTACAGGGCTTAGAAATGACCTGTTTATAATATAATGAGGCACCGTTCAACTGTGTAAAAATTAACAAGTGTTAATACCTACGTTGTTAAGACTGTGTTACAAACTAATAGTAATATGTGCAAACACAGCTCAATGTTTGTGAAGGTTATCAATCAACAGTTGATCGTTGAAGAAAGAACACAGGCTTCAGAGTTAGAGTTGGTCCGAAATCCCAAGCAGCTAATATCCAGGTCAAGATCTTAAACCTATTACTTATATTCTTTATTTATAAGATGAGAATATCATAGTATTTATAACAGAGTTGATGTGTTATTCTCAGTCCTCTCATGTCACATATTCAGCACATGGTTTAATCAATTATGCACTAGGCTGAAAATGTATTGAATTTCTACAGATAGAGAATGGAGAGGAGCCTATTTTTCAGGCTCATGAAAAAGCCTGAAGGAATGCCTACACACATGAAAGTACATGATACATTTGGAAAAAATCTGGAATATAAGGTTCATGGAGGCTCTAAAAAAGAAGAAAAGGCATTTCATCAATCCAACATTTAATGCCAAGAACTGTGCCAAGTGCTCCACATGCTAACATACATAAGCAATGATCCCTGTTCCTTAAGAACTTCACAGTTCACTTGAGAAGTTTGACAAGTGAATCAACCAGAGTACAGTAAGAAGTTCAATGTGGTTGAAACGTAAAGTATTTAGAGAATAAGCCAGGATATATTTAAAATGCCTTTACTGCTAAGTTAAGGAATCCAGGTCCAGGAAATAAACTAAGATCTTCTTTTAAAATTTGATTTCAGAGATGAAGGGAGAGAGATAGAAACATCAATGATGACAGAAAATCATTGACTGGCTGCCTCTTGCACGCCTCACACTGGGGATCGAGCCCGCAATCTGGGCATGTGCCCTGACTGGGAATCGAACTGTGACCTCCTGGTTCACAGGTCAATGCTCAGCCATGCTGGCCAGGCCAAACTAAGAATTTTATATTTCATTCTGTGGGTTATGGAAAGCATTAAAGGCTTCAGTGGAGGCCACTGAAGTGATTCTTCAGTCAACAAAGAGAAGATAATAAATAGGCTAGAATCCAAAGGCATGGAGACGAATGCACGGTGGCATCTGTAAAAGTGCTGGCACCGTATGACAGAGTCCTGTACGAGGGCGTGGACAGAGAGGGAAGTATGACTAACAAGATACATCAATCATATCAAACTTAGGCCAAAGGAAGGAACTGAAAACTAACAGAGAAGTGATTGTATCTTCAGCAAGACAATAGCATTTGGGGTAAAAGGAAAACTGTTTTTAATTAAAAGAGAACAACTAAAATATGGATATTGCTGAATCCTGATTCTAACCAAACTATAGACATTTAGGGAAATCTGAATAAGGAGTGGCTATTAAGTGATACTGATGGATAATGATCTTATTTTTTAGAGATGTACAGTGAAGAATTTAGGATCATGATGGCTGAGATTTGCTTTAAACAACTTCAAAGAAAATGTTAATGAAGCAATTGTAGCAACACATTGATAAATATTAAATCTAGGTGATGAGAGATAGACAGTTACACTATCAGCTTTTACATCTGAAAATTCTCATAAACATTTTCCCCTGGCCAGTTTTGTTCAGTTGGTTGGGCATCACCCCATGCACCGAAAGATGGCTGGTTCGATTCCAGTCAGAGCACATGACCACGTAGGGAACATGCAGGAGGCAGTTGCTAGATGTTGCACTCTCACACTGATGTTTCTGTCTCTCTCTAAAAGTCAATTAAAAAAAATTTTTTTTTGCCATAATACAGTTGTCCCTCAGTATCCACAGGGGATTGGTTCTAAGACCCCCGTGGATATCAATTTGCAGATGCTCAAGCCCCTTATATAAAATGATGCAGTATTTGCATGCAATCCATATTTGCATATAGGCTACAGCAGGTATGCCTCCACATCACTTTATTCTCCTGGATTCAACATAACGCTTGGGGCATGGCAAATTCAAGTTTTGGTTTTTGGAACTTTCTGGGATTTTTTTTTTCTTGAATATTTTTGATTTGCCATTGGTTGATTCAGCGGATGCGACACCCGTGGATAAATAAAATTCTATTTTTAGTAGATCTGTTTGATTTACTTGATAGACTTACATGGAGACCAACTGGCAGCTGGAAATTTAGGCCTTGAGCTAATGTAGATTTGGGAACATCTGTGTAGTGGTGACAGCTGAAGCTTTGGGAGTGAAATGGCTCACCAGGGAGACAGTATAGAGTGCAGCAACCAATGAATGAGCACCTATGTCTCAGGAGGTAGGCCTCTGTTTCAGGAGCAGGCAGACAGAGATGAAATAATGAGGGAGTGAGCCACATTGTGAGAGACGTGAGAGCACAACCAGGAGGGTGAGAAGTCAAGAGAAGAAAGAGTTGTGCAAAGATCATCATGAGGTAGAAAGCAGAGTGCAACAGGGTTAAAGGCAGTGAACACAGGGTTTCTTTTTCTTTAAATATATTTTTATTGATTTCAGAGAAGAAGGGAGAGGAAGACAGAGACAGAAACATCAATGATGAGAGAGAATCATTGATTGGCTGCCTCCTGCACACCCCACACTTGTGATCAAGCCCGCAACCTGGGCATGTGCCCTTGACCAGAATCGAACCTGGGACCCTTTGGTCTGCAGGCAGACGCTCTATCCACTGAGCCACAGGGTTTCTTTATGGGAAGCTGGATTAACTGCTTAAGTAAGAAGCATAACTGAGAAGGGCTAGAAAAGGATGATCAGAGAAGAGGATTACAACTGAAACCAGAGCTTTGTGCATCCTATGGGGAAATTAAAATTAAACCCAAGAAACATTTCTCTAAATTCTAACTGCCCATATAGTTTAAAGCACCTAGTTTATAACTGGAGAATCACCCTTTATTGCTGGCCTGTCCTAAAACTAGTTTTTAGTTTCACCTTTTCAATCATAATATGTAAGTTCTTTGACTGTATTTCATATGTAGTATATGTTAAGTAGGTATCTGATTAGCTTTTGGAGGGGGTGAGGAAGATAAGAAGAACAGAGGAAGGCTGAAGAACTCTGGTCCCAAATCCTGCTTTTGGCTCTGAAGTTACCAAAATCTACTAGAAAATGAGCTACTGATATTGAACAGTGTGCCATTTCCTTTGAAGCTCCCAGGTACAGACCTTTTAACAGGCTCATCAGTATTTCCCAGCATTTACTATGCTGCAGTGTTAAAGGTCCACCTGGATAGGCACTGGCACGCCCTACTGTCAGACGTATCCCAGGTGCCAAGTGCATCATTTACACTGTGCATATTGAAAAGGAGCCTGCAATGTTACAGAACTCAACTGATTTCATAAAATCAATTTTCTAAAGTATAAATGTGGAGCCAGGCAACTGTCATTTGAAAGTCCTGATTAAAAGGGTAAAAAGGAGCCCTATCATTTCATTTCTAATTAATTCCTATTCATCATGGTCTAAAACTGTGTTCTTATCGTTGATTTTACAGTCTTTTTTTTTTATTCTTGAACATCATATACACATTACACTTTGTAGTTATTTTTTGCATACTATCAAAGAACCAAACTGACAATTCAAAACTGAGTCTTTTTTTGTGTCTGTGACATGAAATACCTTGCATATTTTATATAAGGAATCTTGTCCATCTCCTCCTGTATCCTTAAAGTAGTCATGGGCTGGGAATGTCCGGTTAATATCCCGGGTGATAGCACTGTCCTGAGGAGACTCCTGTGAAAACATAAGGAAAGAGAAGGCTTAGCAGTCTGTCATGTACCTATTTGTTTCGGTTTATACTAGTACAACAAAGTCTTCTCATTTACATGCTTTAAGATGCTTCAGGAACATATATACACATATGCATGCCCAGAGTTACTACATCTTCAGGAACCAACTACTCAAACAAAAGCAAAAGCTAATACAAAGGGAGGGGGGGAGAGAAAAGATTGAAGAAAAGCAACCTGTTTCACTCTATACACCTCATGTATAGTCCATCCCGCTGCAAGAAAGTGAAGCTGGTGCCTTTCTATTGTAACAGGTAAAATGTTCTATTCAAAACAGACTTCCCATTGGAAAATACCATAGCTAATCTCAAAAGGAGGGAAAGTGCTCCTGTTTAAAAAAAACTGGGTACAAGAATTGCTACTTTAATTGATCCTTTGACATGAAGAGCATATGTCAGGTTCTCGATAGAAAAGAGAAGCTCATGACATGTAATACTTTTAACAATAAAGAATTATCAAATAAATAAATAAATAAATAAATAAATAAATAAATAAATAAATAAAAAAGAGAAGCCCCTGAATTGGGTTTATCCTAGGTGCAAGTGGCATAAAAATTTACACAGCAGTATAAGCAATATGAAGCCAGTCCACCAAATACGAAGGGATTCAAACAGGCTATGGGAAAATATCCCTTGCTTTTGCCAATGGAGAAAAACTGTTTCCTTGTTTGTCATGACACAACTAAAACTGAACAAATGTCAATAATGTCAGCAATCCTTCATAAAATATACCAAGCATCCAGCTATTTCTAATATCTTCCCCCCCCCCTTTTTTAAAATATATTTTATTGATTTTTTACAGAGAGGAAGGGAGAGGGATAGAGAAAAACATCGATGAGCGAGAAACATCGATCAGCTGCCTCTTGCACGCCCCCTTACCCGGGATGTGCCCACAGCCAAGGTACATGCCCTTGACCGGAATCGAACCTGGGACCCTTGAGTCCACAGGCCGACGCTCTACCCACTGAGCCAAACCGGTTAGGGCTCTAATATCTTCCCCTTGTTAAATTTTATTTGCTCACATGTTAAAGAACTGGAGAACAGAAGCATGGCCTTCAATTTTAACAATGCACTGTCTTCATAGTCAAGACAATAGCCTTGATTCTCCTTAACACATTAAGCGCCCAGTCAGTCACCACTGACTGACAATATACTTTCCGTCCAGAAGACAAAACAGGCTGGGTGCTTAACGTGTTAAGGAGCCTACATCATATTCAGGACACCATCCAAGAGCCTGACAACTCCTGTTTCAAGATGACAAATTAAAGTGATATTCCTCTCTTGTCCAGTAATTTCTCTAGCCTTCCAGCTAACTATGTTCCCAGGGTCATAAATCCTTTACGATTGTGGGACCTGACTAATTTAGAGCCCATGCTCTTTCTTAGCGGTAAACTATTAAAACCTTCAAAGACATCGCCAAACTGCTTTCCAAGGAGCTTTACTGGCGTAGACAACAACAGTTAAGGCAACTCAGAACTGTGGTGATTCCTGACAAAAGGACAAAATTCAAGGTGAGACCTACGACTACAGTAGTATCACCTGGTGGCAGCTTCCAGGCTGCAGCACATTGAGAGGGAACAGAAACAGGTTTGGGTGGGGAGTGTCTCGAGCTGAGATAAGAGAGAGCAGATTTTGAGGGAGGGCAAGATAGCTGGACTGTGTAGGTCTTAGAAATACTGAAGATAAAAAGGCGAACAGAGAGGGAGCTGCAGAGCTATCTAGAGGGTCCCTGTGAGTCATGAATCAAAAAACAAAAATGATAAACTGGACTTCATCTAAATTAAAAAGTTTAGTAAAGCCCTATTAGAACAATGCCATAATTAAATTTGAAAAGAATCTGAAAACAAATCACAGTAACATTATGGATGATCCCTTCCTAAGAGGACACAGCGAAGAGTTTTGCAAAAAATCCAAACCCAAGTGCTTGTAAAAGTAAGGTTTATATAACAATGCAAAGGTCTTTTATTTCTAGGCAGTTACAGAGTTGATACAGGGAATTTGCTGGCACAAAGCATATTGGATAACACTATTCATATGGCCAAGCTGCTTAAGTCAACTACATACAGCTTCTCAACCAGACTGTAGTTGGTAAAATGGCTTAACAAACAAGCTTTCACAAATGTCCTAAAGGCAATCATACAGAGACGTAAACTTAAAAGAACTGGGAGCCAAAACCGGTTTGGCTCAGTGGATAGAGCGTCAGCCTGCGGACTGAGGGGTCCCGGGTTCGATTCCGGTCAAGGGCATGTACCTTGGTTGCGGGCACATCCCCGGTGGGGGATGTGCAGGAGGCAGCTGATCGATGTTTCTCTCTCATCGAGGTTTCTAACTCTCTCTATCTCTCTCCCTTCCTCTCTGTGAAAAATCAATAAAATATATATATATATATTTAAAAGAACTGGGAATGCAAAACTGCTGTCAGTTGCTATGCCCTGAAAACTACTAAAGTTAAGGTAGAAATAATTTTTTTGATCAGCTGGTTTTATTTTTTGGCTGCTTCATTTAATCTCAAGAGAAACAGCTTTAATCTCCAGAGGAAAACTAAAATGCCACGTGATTACTCAGTATTAACATCTTGCAAACTTTTTCTATTAAAAGTCAGATAGCAAATATTTTTGGCTTTGTGTTGCAGTTACTCAACTCTTCCATTTGTAGAGCTATAGTAGCTAGCAATAATATTTAAATAAACATTTCTATATTCTAATACAACTTTATTTACAAAAACAAGAAGCATGCTAAATTGGCCCCCGGACCACACTGTGCCAATCCCTGCTTTAAATAATTTATTATGGGCAACATGACTGGAAAGATTTTTTTGTAATGATTTTAAATACACTGACATGCTACTTCTGATTAAGTTCATGCATGCTTTACCTGAAGAAATTCTGCAATAAGCTGCAATAACTTGAAATGTATATTCCTTTGAATACATGGTTTTCATGTAATAAAAATTTTTTTAAATGTCTGCTCCAATTTACAAAAGTCAATTCTCAAAGTACTCTATGTATTTCTGTATCGCCTGTGTTGAAAAGGTTTAAAGAAAACCCTATAATTATAGTGATCTATTGTCCCCTACATTTCAAGGAGCAATATAAACAGTATATAGTTCAGAAATTATAAACACACACACTGCAACATATTAGACTGGCTAAAGTAAACAGACAATACCAAGTGTTGGTGAGGATATGAAACTATCAGGACTCTCAATTGTTACTGATGGAGGTGTAAAATAATACAATTTGGTGAATTATAGGGCAGTAAACACACATCTACCGACACCCAGCAATTCCACTCCTACCCAGAAGAAGCAAAAACACACATCCAATAGAAACAACCTATGTACAAAAATGTTCAGCATAACCTTATTTGTAATAGCTAAAAATTAAAAGCCTCAAATGTCCCCCATAGAGAAAGCGATAAATAATGGTATATTCATGTATGGAATAATACATATGTTGCTGAAGAGAATTTCATTAAAAACTGTATTCTAGCCCTAACCGGTTTGGCTCAGTGGACAGAGCGTCAGCCTGCGGACTGAAGGGTCCCGGGTTCGATTCCGGTCAAGGGCATGTACCTTGGTTGCGGGCACATCCCCAGTAGGAGGTGTGCAGGAGGCAACTGATCGATGTTTCTCTCTCATCGATGTTTCTAACTCTCTCTCTCCCTTTCTCTCTGTATAAAATCAATAAAATATATTTTTAAAAAAATACAGTAAAAGAATTATTCTTTAAAAGTGAAAAATCTTATGATCACACAGTAACTTGTCACATGGCCATGCCACAATTTACTAGGCCAAATATCCAACTCTGGAATATTCAGGCTATATATACCACTTCTTTTGTAGAGCCATGATTCTTAAGGGAAAGAAAATGGTTTCCACAGTCACTCTATTCCCCCAAAGATCCGGCATGACCCCTGTGTTTTGGATTTTGAGGTATTCTGCCCATTTGTCCTCTAGAACAGTTATATCAATTCAGACATCACGCTGGTAGGACTCTTAACAGCAGCTATCCTGCTGATTTGGAACAGTCACTGATATACTTGTCTTGCCCTCCTTCTAGTCTACATATAACTAAGAATTGTATTTCAAGTTGCAGAGAACTGCATCTAAAGTTTATTGACTCCATCCCTTTCTAATTCCAATGCTGAACCCACATGCTGGCTGATAAGAAAGGCACTATCGTACATACATTTTCTTGCTTTGTCAGTTAAGAGGGCTCAGAAACAATAACACCCAGTAGAAATGGGTGTCAGAATCTTGGTTTCTAATTTACCAATACAAGGAAACAGAGCTTCTTAGAGAAATGGTTGATTCTAGGACTGGGGTAGGAAATATACAAGATGAACTGGAACTTACAGAAGTACCAGAGAGTAAGGAAATGCTCTCTGGATGACTACTTTTATACCAAGTCCCCCAACACAAAGAACACAAATGCACAACAACAGGAGTATGTCAGAGGGACACAAGAGCCAATTAGAAGAGTTCCCAATGGCCAAAGCTGGGAAACTTTAGCAATAAAATAAATGACGTAGCACTGGATTATAATCTAAAGTATAAAATAAATACCTAGCATAGTAAACTCCTTAAGAAGAATACAGTGTGGAAAGGGGGGAAAGAGCAACCTAACAATGGAGAAATCTGGCAAACATGACCTCAGTCAGGTAATTAAGGTCATCATCAACAGTGATAAGTCATGCTGGTAGGACGTGACCCTTGATATGAGGTAATGAAAACGATACTTTTATTTGTGCGCTCTTCTTCAAAACTTATAAACCTCATGAGAAAAATTAGGCAAATTCTAGTTGAAGGGCATTCTATAAAATACCTGGCCAGTACTCTTAAAAACTGTCAAAGTCATCAAAAACAAGGAAAGTCTAACAGATGTTACAGTCAAAAGGAGACATGAGGAATAAATATAATGCAGTATCCTGGATGAAATCTGAAACAGAAAAAGGTCATTAGGTAACAACTAAGGAAATTTAAATAAAGTACCGACTTTAGTTAATAATAATGTATCGCACTGGCTGGTAGCTCAGTGGCTAGAGTGGCAGCCTGTGCACAGAAGAGTCTTGGGTTTGATTCCTCGTCAAGGACTGTTAAGGCACATGCAGGAGGCAACCAATCAATGTTTCGCTCTCACATCAATATCTGTCTGTCTGTATCTCTCTCTCCCTTTCCTCCCCCCATCCCTCCCTTCCACTCTAAAAAAAAAAAAAAAAAAAAAAAAATCAGTGGAAAAAAATATCCTCAGGTGAGAATTAACAAAAAAATGCATCAATACAATCATTAATTGCAACAAATGTACCATATCAATGTAAGATGTTAATAATAGGGGAAGCAGTGCAAGGTATATGGAAACACTGTACTATTTTAACAATATTTCTATAAATATAAAACGGTTCTTTAAAAAAAAATAAAGTTTATTAAAAAAGAAAAAGCCCTGGCCAGGTAGCTCAGTTAATTAGAGCATCGTCCTGATACACCAAGGTTGTGGGTTTGATCTCCGGTAAGGGCACACACAAGAAGCAACCAATGAGTGCATAAATAAGTGGAGCAACAAATCGAAGTCTCTCGCTCTCCCTAAAATCAATACTTTTTTTAAAAGCTGTATTAAAAGAAAGCGCAACAGGTATCACCTCCTTATTATACAAAATGGAGAATCAGGCTTAGTGAAGGTAAGCCCCTTATTTGTACTTATTAGGCAATCAATAAAATGCTGAACTAAATTTGTGGAAGAAAATCGGTGAAATGAACACTGGGAGTAAGTTCAACAGAAATCAAAAGTAAGCTCTGTTATTGTGAGTGATTTCTAGAGATTTCTTTCTTGGCCCCAATTCTTATGCTCTTTTAGTGTATATGATAAAGCAATGGTGAGGCTTTGTTACTTTTTAAATTTTTAAGGCTCTTCTAAAATAATTTACGCAGAGAAAAATCTAAGGAAATGATGTTTGTGTCGTTTTCTTCTCCCTGTGTTGGTTTTGAAAGTCGTCCATTAGTTCAAACAGTGGTACCACATTCTGTAATTTTTCTGGATGACTATTTTTATACCTTACTGTGAGAATTGGCCCACTGGGTAACTTCTCAGGATTAACAGGGTAATGGGAACAAGAGGAAACCCTTTGAATACACACCCTTTGTAAACTCAAGTTAAAAAATAGAAAGCTAAGAATGGCAGGAAGAAAAAGAAAGTACCCAAACAAAGAAAATGTAATGGAAGGTTGCCATGAGAAATAACCAGCATAGGAAAGATTATTATTTCCATAGTAGCTTAATGCCTAAAGAAAAAATTAGATCTTAAGGCTAGTCCAGAATGTTATACATGCTTTGTTAAAAGCCATCATGTAATACTTAAGAAAACAATAAAACAGAAAGCTCAGGACCAAGTTCACAGTCCAACTTTAAGCAATACAGGATTTCATGGCTTATCTGTCTGTGTATTATCTTCCTGTTCTACATCTATTTTCCAAATCTCTTCCTTATTTAAATTTTCCTATTTTATTGAATTATAGGTATTCTAATGAAGTACCTCCATACCCTAAAAATATGAGGTAGGGTGTATTTATATAAAAAGCCCTACAAGTCCATTTCATAGTTTAATCAACAAGGACTCTAAAAATAAATATATCTGATTGATGGGCAGGGCAAGTCATCTTTATCTTAAACTCAGATTTTAAGAACATAAAACACATGCACCTATGCACACATACTGATACTTGTCCCTGTGTGACCAGCACCACTGCTCCTCAAATCAGCATCTTTTCAGCCTGCAGTGCTGCTATTCCCCACCAGTGCAATAACAGGGATTTTATTTTAGTGGGGACTGGTTTCGTTAGATATTGCTTTGTGTATTTATCTTGGGGATTTGCTCTTAGAGGCAAAAATAATTTCTGTAAAACTGTCATTGAATAACACTTAATAAAAGATTTAAAAAGCTGAACCAAAAACAGACAAGAAATTGATCTTTAACGTATATAAAAGCAAATAAAACACTGTGTTGGTATTCAGTAATTAACACTTTAAAACTTCCATTTCCAACACATTACACAGAGAGCAAACTGGAACTAGATTTCCACAAACATGGAAGTAACTGAAGGCATCTCAGAATCTGGCCACAACTGTGACGACTGGAGTTGGACTTCTGACAAAGAAAGGAGAAGGCAGTATTTGGGTGCTCTACCGAGATCACACAATATAATGAACAGAACTCTAACTCTGGGATCAGGAAATTCTGTTTCTGAATACAGCCCCCCGCCCCCTTTAATTGTGTGGCCTTGGACAAGTCTCTTAACTAGTCTGAGCCTTAATATCCTTCTCTGTAAAATCTAAGCTATGGTTCCTTCCTTACAGAGTTTATGAGAAACAAATGAGATACTGCATGGAAAGCAGGTATCATGAGGTCCTGTACATCAGTGGTGGCTCTATCCCATCATACTTGACATTTCTGATATTGGCATATTTTCAACCTTAGGAGGGAAGCCAAGGGACAAAATGTGTTTGGCAGATTTTCCCATGTTTGGGACTTAGTGCCCCGTCGGGTATCTGCAATTCTAGATAGCATGCAATTCAGAAATCCATTGTATTTTACCAACATTGTAATTTATCTTATCCAAATGCAATTATAAAGAAGATAAGTCAGGCAACAGAAAAATTGATACACAATGTAAATGGTTCAATAAGTGGCTTTTTAACCTATGAGCTGGGCTAAACAAAACACCGTAGAGCTCAGAAAAGTACTTCTGTTGATTATCTTTTTCAAAAAAATCATTTCTCAGAGAAAAAAAAAATCCTTTTGAGTTTCTCTATTATCACTGCCTCATTTAGTAAAGAGCTCTTCTATTTCAAGACAATCAAATACCTATACCAACCCCCACTGGTAATAATCCTATTTACTCTCCTTTTCTTCCAATAGAGAAAACAATGTATCCCAAGCATGACAACTATGTAATCAATGAACTGCCAAAGAGTTTATTACAGACAACTGACCCAGAAAACAGGCTCCAGAAAAGTTTGCCAAATTAGTGCCTCTAACTTTAATACATAGTTAAGCACTATATCAGCTGAGTAGTTATAACTTATATTAAATCTATATCATACAAATGCAATAAAAAATTAGATGACTTCTTCAGGAAAAAAAAATAGCTCTTTAATAAAATAATGTACTGCTATCACATTGTTTCAATCCAAATATGGCATGATAGTGCCATTCTAAAAATAAATCTAAGTCCCATGCGATATGCAGCCTTTTAGCTACGTTCATTTCCTTTTAGGGCTCAAGTTTCCCACAGGAAATTATTCAATGTTTGGCAAAACTGTCCCAAATCATCTATAGATACTGATTTGGGACAGTGCTAACTGCACTATCAACCTTTTTCCTGCTTTGCTATTGTTGAATCGCCTACACAATAATCCACCAAGGAGAGGCCAAGGAGCAGGAAATACTCAAAAGCTATTGCCTGACAAAAGTGATACAGAAAGTGTCATTTTGAGTTAAAAAGTGGCAGGGGAGGTGACTTATGAGTCAGCTAAATTAGAAGCCACAAAATTATTACATACAAAGTCATATGCTAAACAAATGTTTCTTATAACTTTGATGACTTTCAAATACTTATTTAAATTGTATTTTTATATTATTGAGCAAAACTGCACATCAAATGCGCTCTCAGTACAGCTTAATACAGATTGATTTGCTTAAAAATTTTGTAAAGCATTAATGTGCTAGAAATAAAATCCTCTCAAAATCACTCACTCATAATATACCACACACACAATCAAGACCCACATTCCTTAAGCAATATTTTTATATAACCAAATCAAATTATGATTTTTAAGAAAATGTTTTAGAATTCTAAAGATACTCAGTTTTATTTTTAAATTTCTTTTTTTTTCTGAAAATAAGTCAGATAAAAGTGTACTTGCTAAGTAAAAAAATATATAGCAGCTATAAATGGCTAGAGATATTAAAATACGACTTTAAAACTATAGAGGCCCAGCCGGTGTGGCTCAGTGGTTGAGCGTTGACGTATGAACCAGGAGGTCACGGTTCAATTCCTGGTCAGGGCACATGCTTGAGTTGTGGGATTGACCCCCAGTGCGGGGTGTGCAGGAGACAGTCGATCAATGATTCTCTATCATCATTGATGTTTCTATCTCTCTTTCCCTCTCCCTTCCTCTCTGAAATCAATACAAAAATATTAAAAAAAACAAACCCACACAACTTTATAGAGTTCCTTGCTCATGTAACAGTTAACAAAACATTAAAATGAGAAGCTGTGTTTGAATATTGGTCACAAACATCTTTAGGAGTGTATTACTGAACTGAATTTAATATTCCATAAGAGGTCTGGGTTCATATACGCATTCACAGACTACAGGTATATGTTCTGGGTTTCAACCTTTATTTCCATTACATATTTTTATATAGCTTTCAGGCAAAAGTTATGTTTCCTTGAGCCCCAATATCATGTTTGAGACTTAATTTTTCTACTAAAGAACTAATCTTAGACAAATGATCAAGAAACGAATATTTAAAAGCTATTATTTCATCATTAATGTATCAAGCTATAATTACTTAGATGTTTTTATTAATCTAAAAACTTAAAAAATTATCAGCAACTAAGTATAATACCAACCAAATTCTCTTATAATCCCTTAGTAAAAGTCCTCCTGGTATTCAATTATTTTTATTTTTTTCTACTTAAAATTCTAGACAAAGAGCAACTTTAAAAGTTACGAGCAGTTATCTTTTATTTAAGCAAAAACTTCATCCTGTAATCTTACCAGCAGTACAAATACTACAAACACCAATGAAGCCGTTCCAGAACCACCCATTCATATTTACTTCCCCTAGCAACATTTCTCAGGTGGTTGCTAGTGATCAAGAGAATTTTCTAAGATTTTGCAAAACTTGATTTATTTGACTCAAAGTACCAATGAAAGATTACTTTTATTTATTTTATTTAATACACACCCAAATCTAAACAATTTTCTTTTTTTTCCAGTCCGGCTGGAAACTCCCGCTTTCTAAGCACTTGACAATGTTGAAGAGTCCTTTGGACTTATTTTGGTGCCATGACTGAGTCTAAGGGAGGTATAAGAGCTGGGTTCTAGTCCCAGTTCTGTGACTAATGAACTCTGTCACTATTCTGGGTTTCTCTTTCCCCATCTGTGAAAGGGGAGCCTAGATTATGACCTTTAAGGGATCTTCCAGGTCAGTTACTTTGGGATTCTATATTTATGTCATTCATGTACTCAAAACCCTTTAATCCATCTCCAATTCCTAATTAGAATCAAATCCCTTAGCATTTATTCCAGACCAGGTAGGCCCAATTTAGCTTTTGACCATACTCTCCATTATAACCTCAACTTGAAACCTCTGGTTCATCCAGACTGCCCTATTCACTAGGAAGAGAGCAGCATAGACAACATGGACGGAATGTTCACTGAGGGCTAAGCACTGTGCTAATAAGAGCTTTACTATTAATGTAACATGCATCTAATCTTGAAACGACTCCTGTTATGATGGTGCCATCTGCACTTAAAGATGAATATCCTTCTGAAGTTCAGAAATATTGAGATTACCTAATAAATTGCCAGAAGTAGGATCAAATTTTGCTTTAACTTTATTTCCAGTGCTATCTACACTAATAAAAGAGAAAAATGATAATTGGCGTACGGCGCTACCCTTTTCATTGGCTAATCAGGGCTATATGCAAATTAGCTGCCAACTAAGATGGCAGTTAACTGCCAAAAAAGATGGCGGCTAATTTGCATATGTAGACACAATGCAGGGAGGTGAAAGGGAAAGCAGGAAGAAGCCCCCTGACACTGACTGTGATCAGAAACTCAGGGGGAGCTAAGAGCTGGGGGGCAGAGCGAAGGCGGCCCTGGGGCCACCTTCGCCCTGCCCCCCAGCCATGATCAGAGAATCAGGCGCCTTTGCCGCCCTGGCCAGTGATAGCAGGAAGTAGGGGTGGAGCCAGCGATGGGAGCTGGGCACGGTCGAAGCTGGCAGTCCCGGGAGCTAGGGGTCCCTTGCCTGGGCCTAAAGCGGAGCCCACGATCGCGGAGCCGCTGCAGCTGCGGGTCCCCGCTGCCTGAGCCGGACGCCTCAGCCAGAGGCGTCCTGCAGGGGCAGGGGCGGAGCCCGCACGATCACGGCGCCCCCCGCTGCCACTGTGGGTCCTCGCTGCCCGGGCCGGATGCCTAGGCCAGAGGCGTTAGGCCTGGGCAGGGGCGGAGCCTGCAAACCGCGGGGAGCTGGGGATCCCCTGCCCAGGCCTGACACCTCTGCCGGAGGCCTCAGGCCTGGTCAAGGGGCCGATCCGGTGATTGGTGATCGGAGGGTGATGAGGGTCAACTCCTCTGGCCAAGGCATCAGGCCTGGGCAAGGGGCAGAGCCAGCAATTGGAGGGGTCTGGGGGTCCCCTGCCCAGGCCTGACGCCTGGGCCAGAGGCATCAGGCCTGGGCTGGGGGCAGAACCAGTGATGAGGGGAAATTAGGGTCCCCTGCCCAGGCCTGACGCCTCTGTCAGAGGCGTCAGGCCTGGGCAAGGGGCCCATCCTGTGATTGGAGGGTGATGGGGGTCAATGCCTGAGGGCTCCCAGTATGTGAGAGGGGGCAGGCTGGGCTGAGGGACCCCCCCAAAACACACACACCCAGTGCACGAATTTCGTGCACCGGGCCCCTAGTGTAGGGTATAATACACATAGTCAATACGATGATGTTAACAATACATGGTGTTACCATAATCTAAGTAGAAATGGTTTCAATCCTTACATCTATCATGTCATGAAGGAGAAAAACTTTTAAAAATGAAAGTCTTTTGAGTCAGATTCTACTCCCCAAGAGTCGATGAAGACAGAGACCCACAAATGCTTTTGTTGTTGTTGTTTAGCTATAAATAAATGGCTTTAGCAGTGGGGATTTCCCAAGTCTTTCCGGAATAAATTTCAGAAATAAATCATGCCTTTCAATGCTGTAACTTTTGCTTTCTCCCCCAAATATTGTCTTACTAACTCAATTCAACAAGGATTTGTTGAAAGCTAATAAACAGAATTTAAAGTTTTACTTTGAAAAGACTTTATTTCTGTATTTTGTTCAAACCAATACAATCTTTTGGTAACAAACCAATAAATAAGTCTTTAATTAAGTGACTACAGTCATCTACACTAATAAAGGAGAAAAATGGTAATTGGCGTACGGCGATACCTTTTTCACTGGCTAATCAGGGCTATATGCAAATTAATTGCCAACTAAGATTGGCAGTTAACTGCCAACTAAGATTGGCAGTTAACTGCCAACAAGATGGCGGCTAATTTGCATATGTAGGCACAATGCAGGGAGGCGAAAGGGAAAGCAGGAAGAAGCCCCCTGCCACTGACAGTGATCGGAAACCCAGGGGGGAGCTAAGAGCTGGGGGGCAGGGCGAAGGCGGCCCTGGGGCCGCCTTTGCCCTGCCCCCCAGCCATGATCGGAGAATCAGGCGCCTTTGCCGCCCTGGCCAGTGATAGCAGGAAGTAGGGGTGGAGCCAGCGATGGGAGCTGGGCACGGTCGAAGCTGGCAGTCCCGGGAGCTAGGGGTCCCTTGCCTGGGCCTAAAGCGAAGCCCACGATCATGGCGCCCCCCGCTGCCACTGCAGGTCCCTGCTGCCTGGGCCGGACGCCTAGGCCAGAGGCGTTAGGCCTGGGCAGGGGCGGAGCCTGCAACCGCGGGGAGCTGGGGGTCCCCTGCCCAGGAGGCCTCAGGCCTGGTCAAGGGGCCGATCCGGTGATTGGTGACCGGAGGGTGATGAGGGTCAACTCCTCTGGCTGAGACATCAGGCCTGGGTGGGGGGCGGAGCCGGGGATTGGGGGGATATGATGGTCCCCTTGCCCAGGCCTGAAGCCTGGGTCAGAGGCGTCAGGCTTGGGCGGGGGGTGGAGCAAGCGATCAGAGGGAGATGGGAGTCCCCTGCCCAGGCATGATTCCTGGGCCAGAGGCCTCAGGCCTGGGCCGGGGCCAGAGCCAGTGATCGGGGGGAGATGGGGGCCCCCTGTCCAAGCCTGACACCTCTGGTGGAGGTGTCAGGTCTGGGCAAGGGGCCGATCAGACGATCGGAGGGTGATGGGGGGTCAACGCCTAAGGGCTCCCAGTATGTGAGAGGGGGCAGGCTGGGCTGAGGGACACTCCACCCCCGACACACACTCAGTGCACGAATTTCGTGCACCGGGCCCCTAGTGTTAACATAAAGATGTGCTTTTTACTTTGCAAAGGGCTTTCTCATGTTATATACTGGTACTGTTTGATAATTATGTCACTTTATTAGAATCTTTTGTCTATTGATCCTTTAGGTTTCTTTAGTTCTGTCCAACTGGATAATTTATGCCAATCTCATTCAAGCAGTAGGGGCAGATAAGACTATAGAGTCCTACTCACCCAAAGTTTAGCCATCTCATATACTGCTTTCTAAGGAAATCAATCTAACATATATTGCCTTATCTACAAATACTACACAGGTATACCTGTCTTCTATTGGTAAAAAAAAAAAACAACAACAACAAAAAAACAAGTTTAAAAATCTAAAAAGATCCAAACATATACCTATAAGGCATAGTGACATAGTAAATTAGGAATCAAAAAGGTCTTATAACCTGTTTTTTTTCTTTCCTTCTATATTCTATGTATCAAAAAGGTCTGACAGCCCAATTCTTCCCCTACAAACCTGACAGGATTGTAAATTCCTCCCAATTATTACTTCCTAAAGATATAACTCCTAATGCCCCCTTCCTTCTGCCTGTTCCCATTTGGATTAGTTGCTTTCTAGGTCTGCAGCACCTGTGACTTCCTAAGGCTTTCCTTCCCTATAACATGGGAATTTCTTCACCTCTCTCCTATGTTGGAGTCCTTGTATCTTGGGTTCTATATCTTCCTCTTTCTTGATTTCATCTCTCATTCTGGGGAAATATATCCTTCAGTAACTTTCTGAGAAAGTATTTAAGACAGGTAAATATTTTCAGACCCTGTATATCTCAAAATGGATTTACTTTACTCTTTACACTTGAATGAAAAGTCTGACTGGGCATAAAATTCTAAGTTAAAAATCACTGTGCAAAATTGTGAAGTTATTACTCATTATCTTCTTGCTTTTTTAAGGTGGAAAGTCTAAGGCTATTCAGATCCCTGTAACTAAATTATGATTCCACCCTCCCACCCCTACTCCAGACCAAGCAGCTTTTAGGATTTTTCTTTATTCCTAGTGTTCTTAAATTTTATAATGATTTGCCATCAAAGTCTTTTTATTACATTAAGCTGGTCCTTTTCATTATGAAAACTCATATCCTTCAGTTCTGGAAATTTTTCTTCTCATACTTCTTTGAGAATTTCCTTCTTTATTCTGTTTCTAAAATCATGCTAGTTAGGTACTGAGCTTCCTTGATTGAACTTCTAATTTGTCTTGCTTTCTGTCTACTTTATTGACTTTTGTTTCACTATCTGGCCTACTTCAATTTTATCTTCCAACTTGTCTAATTTTTTAGTAGTCTGATTACACTTTAAATCTCAAGAGCTCTTTCTCATTATCTTTGTATTTTGGGGGTTTTTTTGTTTGTTTTTGTGTGGGCTTTTTTTTTTTTTATTGCATCCTACTCTCTTTTAGTGGATCCAAAATCTCTGGAAATGTTATACTTGATATTTTTTTGAAGTTTTCGCTAGTGACTTGCATTGTTTTCTTTCCTCTGATTTCTTTTGTTCTGGGCTCTGTGTTTTATGTGAAAAGATTTTCTCAAAAGACCAGTGATCTCTGGCTGACTGCTAATATTAACCCTTTGCGGTCGTTTATCTACTCTCAGCCACCAAAGCTTTTTTACTGTTCCGGTCGTATGTCTGCTCTCAGCCACCACAGCAAGGAACCGTACGAATCTTAACTCTATTCATTCATGTATCAGTTCATAATTTCTCTGAAAGCTCTTAAGTGTCTAAGCAACCTTGTCACGAACCAAAACACTGCCCTGACAAATCGGAGATATCGAAACTCAATATAAACAAACGCGGTCATTCCACACTCGCCAGGCAAAACACCGTGGCGAGTCAGTCGCCTTTTGAGAGTGAAGAAATCGACAAGCTTCAGAGATACTTCGCAGAATTTCAAATAAAGCTTTACAAATTACGTTTAACTGTAATTAGGCATTCTCGCTTGTTAAGATATTTCAAAATAATACTCCCAAATGGCAAAAAGAAAGTTACCGAAAGAAGCGTACTGCGAATCTGAAAGTAACGATGAAGAGTTTTATTTTGGCACCTTGAATACTGACTCTGACGCAGAAAGTGATAACGTTTGTAGTGATTCTACTAGTAGTGACGTAGTTCCAAAAAAGAATTAATAAATCTTGTTTATCCTTCATAATCTTGCATGTTATGTATCACTGCTCTTTCAATGGAAATTAATTCCGACCAGTACGACACCCATGTCCAAATTTAATAGGACCGCAAGGGGTTAAAAGCAAAGGACTAAAAAACGAACTAGTAATAGTAACCCAGATTTTCTGATTATCAGTTCAAAGTTCAGTTTAAGCATATTGTGATACCATTGTCTCCCAAATTTTGAAGACAAGCCAAATTACTTATTTACAGCCATAGAAAAATTGTATAGACCATTCTCAGAGTCTGCAAAATATACTAATATATATATTTAATATTTAGTATTTCTTAAACCTAACATGAAAAAATCAATACATAGACTAATTAATGAAGACTTTTAACAACTCTCATCATGCCACAATTCTCCATCCTTAAACTTCCCCAAATCTGCTCATATAACAGGAAGTTTTGGTTTGCCAATAATTTGTTTAACAAATCTTTAATGATACAAAAACACATAGTCAGTGAAATTAAAACATTTCCCACAAAACCACTGTGCAGATTTTAAAATCAAAGCTAAAAACCTTCAAAAACTCTCTGAGAGCCTGCAACCTTGTTGCTTTATTTTCAAGTTCAGAGAGGTGGACAATGCATTTATATCACAAAAATTCAAGTTTTTCCAATCCTTAAAACAGAGAACACTATTCAAGTAAAAAGGAAACGCCATTGTAAAATTACAGGCTCAAAATGGAATTTATCCCGCGATAAAGCCTAAAGAAAACCCTTTCCAAAATGGAATTTAGGGTGATTCAACAGGTCCATGAAAAATTTAAATATCTATTCTGGTGTAAGGTAGTTCTTTTATTAAAGTGGAGCATTTGTCTTTTTGTAATTGCTTTTCTGCTCTAAGGGGAAAAAATACACCGTCACTGAAATTAATCATTGTATAAAAACCACACAACTAATTTACAAATACAACAATTAGTATGATCTTATTTTAAAATGTGTTATGAAATAATTCTGACACAATCACCAAAAGCTCATGCTGCCTCATATATCAGTCATATACCATATAAAGTTAAACGTGCTGTACTGCCAAAGCCCAAGGTAATTGGAGTCTAAAAATATACTTTTTTCTCATTCTGAACTAGTCAGATTGGTATTTAACCCAAACATCGAATGTTGCATTAAATATGGCAGAAAAACAAGATTACTTAAATACAAACTCTCCAAATGTATCCCATAGAAACTGCCCCCTGCCACAGAAGACTGAATCCAAGCATATCCCCATTTCACCAACATACACACATATACACAGGAAAATAAAAATAAAACAGCAACACAGACAATAAATGTGAGAATAGAACTGATACCTGGAAGAAACTATAGAATTCATACAGACAGTCCAATGAAGACAAGATAAACTAAAAAAACATCTGATATTAAGTATCATTGGCAAGGGGATTAGGAGCTTTATTTTTTCTTTAAATTACTCAATCTACTTAGTTTCTACTTCAGTTTTAGACTAAGACACTGATAGTTTCTAATGTGAAAAAAAAAAAACAATACCTCTATGACATCTAAATTTGGTATTAGAACAAAAATGTAAAAATCTATTAACAAAGACTCTTATTAAAAAAGAGTTCTTTCCAGTCACTAAAAACCAACTTGATTAGCCATTTCCAGAAAGTTAAGCAGAAATTTTATTTTTTTTTCCATTTTCACAAGATGGAACCCTATTGAAGGGAAAGATTAAAAGGACTCTCAGTCCACCAAAAAGTAAAATCTACTCAGAGTCTTTAAAATTCCCATATTTGCTTAACGAAAAGTTCTCAAGCTAACTCTGCAAATTTGAACAGATTAAATTCTCCAGCATACATGAAAAAAATTTTTTAGAACTGTGCTACTTAAAGAAGAATGTGCACAACTGCTTTTTTGGAATTCAAAAGAAAAGGTTTTCCACTTGACCTGGCAATTTAAAGACTTTGCTAACTTAACCTGCAATTTCAATATGAATTCTAAATTTTGAAACAACTTAGAATCAAATTTTCCAATATACAATATAAAGAGCAAGCAAGTTTTAGGGAAGTACTCAGAATCTTAAGTTTAAATTTTATATATTATTTAATCACTAAAATAATTTAAATAGAACACATTTAAGTTAAAAATAAATCAATATCTAAAACCTAAAATCATAAAGCTGCCCTTTATTTTATTTTATTTTATTTTTTTAATATATTTTATTGATTTTTTACAGAGAGGAAGGGAGAGAGATAGAGAGTTAGAAACATCGATGAGAGAGAAACATCGATCAGCTGCCTCCTGCACATCTCCCACTGGGGATATGCCCACAACCCAGGTACATGCCCTTGACCGGAATCGAACCTGGGACCTTTCAGTCCGCAGGCCGATGCTCTATCCACTGAGCCAAACCGGTTTCGGCTGCCCTTTATTTTAAAAGGGGTAAGAACTTTCCTCATATTATGATGGAAAACCAAAGCATTATCTGCCTATATTGTAAATATCCATGTCCTTTATTAGATTCAAAAATCTACTTTCACTTATGTCCCTTGGGTTTCTTCCATCTTCCATCTCACTAAACATCACTATAGCATTCAGATTACAACTTCTAGCCAAAGTCAAAGATCACACAAGTTCCCTCAAGGCTTCCAAAACATTAAAACCAGCAGATAAGTCAAGGAATACTCATTCCTGGAGCTGCTGGGAAACCCTTCTCTCCTTTCAGAAAATAAACCTCTTGCTATAAAGATAATCATCTAAGAACAAAACATCACTACTACATACAAATACACTGCATTCTCAATTAATAATTCTATACAATAATAAAATCCTACAGATTTGGCTAGTACTTTGGCTTAAAAAGAAAAGAAAAAGACTATTAAGAAAGTAACTGTATCCAAAGGATTACAGCAGTAAAGGAGACATAGACAAATCAGAATTTCTCCTCTTATGCAAATGTAGACTCCTTAACACTAACTAAAAGAATTCTTTAAAAAAGAATTAGTTGCTACTTTAGTAGTTGATTCCATTTAACCACAAAGAGAACATCTCAATTAATCCTCTTCTATTTTAAAAATGAACTAGTTAAATGTACATTTTACTGTAAAAGTGAAATCTAACTCAATTCAAATATTCTCAATACACATATACACAAAGGCATGTGCAAAAATACTGTAATCACTTTCAATGCACACATTTCTTTAGATCTCTCAAACATGACACAAAAAGTAGCTCAGTTCTTCATAAATTGTCTAGTATTTGACTGCATTTTTGCATCACTTTCATTGCAAAATTCTAAAATTAGTTAGTTGTCCACATTATTCACTGTATTGAGAATTCTCTCAAGAGAATAAGACATAAAACATTTGGATATCTAAATGACAGTGCTGAAACTTGCAGTGTTATACGTAGGCATACATAAACAAAATTTTAAAACCCTGTTAATTCATCACCGTATTTTAATATTTGCTGTTAAAAGAAACCAATTGCATATGAAGCCCAAACAACTGGAATAAACCCAGAAGAGCCACAAGAAAATGATGGTATTTTAAAATGGTGACGCTTTTCACACCCATGTTTAGTCATGCCAGCCGGAGAGGTGTGAGATATGACTTTATTCATTTTAAATCTGAGAATTTCAGTCATTTCCATGGCATTACAAAAATTGGAACCAAGAGCAATTTATCTTCATGGTCCTGATTCTTCTGATTTAAAAGCACTTTTAAAGAAAAATCATTTCTGCAAACTTAGGTTTTTTTGGATGGATTGTTTCCTATTGCTCAAATTATTTTGTCCCAGATTTTCTAGTGAACAAGGAATACAAAGAGAGAAAAAGGGACCCCCCCTCTGCCCTCTCCCCACACATACATACAATGACCCAATATCTGAACCTCTTTAGACATGGCATCCATTAAGAGGGCCTTTGCTCCTAACTGTGTAAGGGTCCTTAGCTATGACCTGACTTGCGCAAGAAGTACACATAGCCCCCGAGAGGCGCTTTAGTCCCCTTTGGAAGACACTGTTGGAGAGACTATAAATGACACAGTTGCAGAAACTGTTACTAATGGCAAGCCAGGTGGTCAAGAAGGAGGCGAAGCGGTTGCTGTGGCCAGTGGAGCTCTCCAACAAGAAGTAGACGATGTATGGCAACCAGAGGATGTAAAACACACTAGTAATCCGGAACAGAACCATGGCATAGCGCTTGTCGGGACAGGCCTGCACCTCCCCAGTCTCCCCACTCTGGCTGCTGAAGCGAGCTTGCCTTTCGCTGATTTCCTTTGTGTGCTGTTGGCAGATGCGGAAAATGTTGAAATAAGTGAAGCACACAATGAGTGCTGCTGGGGCATATAACATCATCACGATGAACAGGGTGAAGTAGGGGTCGGTGAGCCAGGACTCTGCACACCACTGAAACACATCTCCATGATATCCAGGTTTGCCCCAGTGGAAAAAGGAAGGCAGAAAGACCAGGATGGAATATAACCAAATCAGGAAAATACACAGGCGTAGTCTCCAGGGTGTAACCAGGGTGTTATAGGTTAAAGGTTTAGTGATGGCAATATATCTATCGATGCTGATACAGGCCAGAGAGGTCATGGAGACACTCTTCAGAACTGATACTATAAAACCAAACACCTGGCAAGTCAAGGACTCCTCTACTGGAAGCGGGTAGTGGAGGAGTGACAAAGAAGGAACCAGGCAGCTGACTCCAACCAACAGGTCAGCATATGCCATAGTCTGGATAAAATAACTTGTAGTGTGGTGGTTCAACAAAGGAGCACAGTGAAATACAAAAATCACAATGATGTTGCCAGAAATAATCAATACAGTTAGAAACACAATAATCAACACTTCCAAAAGGCAAAAATCGACAGTTTCCAAATAGCCAAATGCCAAGAGACAAAAAGGGTGGTTGCTCTGATTACCATCCAAGGTGGAGTTCATCTTGAGCTCAGGAGTAATCTCTCACTTCATGCTGCCGCTTGGCCGCTGCCAACAGTTCAAAGGAGCAGCTGCTGTCATTGCGGTCAGCTCTGTGTGTTTGTAATAACGCCCAAGGAGCCTCAGTCCCCAGGCTCACGATGGTGCTGCTCTGATGCATTGCCTGCAGTACAATCCCCCTTTAAATCCTTGGAATAGGGAGAGCCAGCAGCCGTAGTCTGGCCAGTCCCAGACGCGGCCATAGTATCAGGTTTACCATACACATAGTGCCAGGGGAGTAAAGCAAATGCTGGGTACAATGTCTTCAGGCCAATGAGGGTAGGGAGTAGGGGCAGAAGAGAAGGGAAGAAAATTAGGAGCTTCAGCAGGAGTTGTAATGAGTCTCCTCTGAACAGCTGATAGAAGAAAAGGAGAGAGCATTTTACATTATGCATCCCAATAAAAAAAAATCAAAGAATCTGGCTAGCTCAGGCTATCATCCCTCCCACTCCATTCCACCCCACCCCGTACTACCCTCAGTAGCACCCCACATAACTAACTGGTCCTTACTGTACAGAGGAGGTGCAGCAACAGCAAGCTTTCATGATAAACAAAACAAAAAATAAAACGAGTCAATTGCAATCAGAACAATCTATCCCCATTTTCCCTTCATTGGAGCTTTTTAGGGGAGAAAAGGAAATCTGCTTATTGGATTTCTAAAAACATTTTACCATAATTACCATGAATAAAATAACTTATTTTCTTGATTCCCGTGTAATATCTTGCCTCTTTCAAAACATTTCAACAGAATTTATCTGTCTAGCTCAATTTCAGAATGTTACCTGTAATTCTGCATGCTGCAATCCAAACAAAAGCCACAAAACATCCTTAACAGAAAGCCTTGCAAAGCAGGAATGTGCCTCAGCCTGGTTTACTGCAGAACTGAGACGCGGAGGGAGGGGATAAAGGAGTAGGAGGGGAACTGGGGAGAGAGGGGGCTTGGGAAAGGGAAGCAGTGGGGGAGGGGAAAGAAAATGCCTGTGCAGGCACACACTCTGGCATCTTCAGCAGCTCATTCGGATTCATCACCAGAGAGGCACTCCCCGATTTCCAGACCGCACAGTGGGGGAATAACTGAACACGCCTGCAGCGCAGTGTTTCAAAGCTGTTTCCTCGTCTCACTGGAATCCCCCCTTTTGGTAGAGGAACATAACTCAAACTGCCAGTAAGGAGAAGGGGTAGTAACCCGAACAGAGAGCCAGCCCGGGATTTAAACTGAAACACCCTGCCAGAGGGGTAATGCTGAGAGAAAATTCCTATTTCCTTGTAGCATTTTCCCAAGGAACGAAGAGCAATGTTAAAGAATGAAAGTGTGTTAAGAGTGCAAGGCAACTGAGGAATCAATTCAGCAGCACAAGAAGTTCTAGCTAAAAGGCTAAATATTCAGCATTAATTTTCTCTCATGATTCACTGGATATTGACCAATATTAAGAAAGATGACCAAAATAACAAGCAAACTTAAAAATCAAGAGAATTTTACCCTTGTGTACACACAAAAGAGGAATTTTATTATTCCTGTATTTTACACTACCTTAGTTTCAAGATTCCTCGTCTTGCTTCTAGTTTGCTGAGACACAGTACACAAACATATAACAAAAGATGGAAAAGTAAAGGTACCGTTTCCACCAGGCTTGAAAATTAGAGGAAGTTCCATGGTATAAATTAGCCTTTGTATCTCAGAATACGCAATCTTGTTTGTGCCTACTTAAAACAATGCAAAGTGAGATTTTATTGTGGCTCTTCTGGTAATGTTATGAATGACGACAAATTTCAGCTAATTAGAAAATGCTTATTTTTAGTATCTTTTCCTCCAAGTGTCTCTGGATTTTCAATTCATCCTTCTCAATAAAGTTCCACAGACCCAACAGAGTAAAAGAAAATAAACAACAGTTGGTACTTGAAAGCATTCCAGAAGGTATGCATACCTGAGTGGAGATATATGTTATGTGATCCAATTTGCATTTTTTATTTGTTTCACACACATGCTTTCTCATTGCAGGCAAATGGGTAGCCATAACCAGAACTCAATTAATTACATTTCAAGATCTGAAGCACTACACTTATACAAAGGCAAGAAACTAAAAAACCTATTGAGAAGAAGCCTGACAGCCATTTTGGACAGGTCTTATTGGAAAACATGGCAAAGTGTGGCATAGTAAAAGGACCAGTGGACTGAACACTCATCTAGTTCAAATCCTAGCTCTGATATTACTTAGCCTCTCTCAGACTCAGTTTTCTCATCTGTAAAATGAGGATCATACTACCTATTTCATGGGATTGTTGTAAAATAAAGGAGACTTCCCAATATTTATCACACAGGGAGTATACAACTTTACTTTTTTCTCACGCAATTAAAATAACCTGTGCTTTCCTACCAATCATGTTGCATTGCTTGAGGCTAGGCTCCTGAATCTAAAGTGCCCTCTCTTACTGTGACTGCCCAGTCTAAGGCACACACAGTTATTATGATACTTTCTGAGGCCAGTGAAGGTACCTGAGAATGTGATATGGCATCAATTATTCCCTCTACACAAATGATTTCTCTGCCTGTGTCACCAGCCATAAATTCATCCCCAAGCTCCCTTTTCCATCTATAATTTACCGGCTGTCACACAACTACAAGACCTAGATGTCCTGTTGAGATTTCAACCAGAGCACTCAAAATTAATTTCCCCACCAACTAAGCCTGTCTTGTTCTTCCCAATGTTTTAGGCACTCAAGAATGAAACTTAGAAATCATTTTGACCACTCTCTCTCAATACACTGTTCTTAGGCACCATTTCCTAGAAATCTATTTCTACAACAGCTCTCAAATTCACTTCCTCTTCAGTTTTTACTACTTTACATTAGGCCATCATTAAATATCATCTAGACTTCTAATCTTACTCATTTTTCTAGTATATTTATTTCTGCCTGATTGAATATCCAGCACCATATACTTTATTACAGTACTCCACTGTTCAAGAAGAGTCAATGGCTCTCAATTGCCTTTCCAATCTGATACCACTATTCTACATCCCCCCAAACAGCTTGAGCTCCAGCCAAACCATTCGTCACAGACTGTATTTTTGAACTCCCATTTTTGAGTGCTTAAGAAATATTAAATGAAAATAAGGAAGCTTTAGTTCAATAAATAGAAAAGGCATTTGCCAAAGTCAGGAGTCCAGTCTTTTCCAACTCCTTGTGAATTTGGCCATGTAACTTACTATCTCTACATCCCAGGTTACTCATGTTTAAAACTAGATGGTTATGCTGATAAAAATATATTACATTGGCTGATGACTTGAAAGAATTAAAAATGTAATAAAAGTGCAATAAAACTACAAGCTGTTATAATACCACCATTACTACAAGAATAGGTCTTCTAAATATTTTTTATTTAAAAATGTAATAAAAGTGCAATAAAACTACAAGCTGTTATACTACCACCATTAGTACAAGAATAGGTCTTCTAAATATTTTTTATTTTAAACCAGTCTTTGGAACTGTAATCAAAATAGTCATATAAAAACAAACAAACAAACAAACAACCCTGATAGCCACACTTTATCAAATCAGTCAAGAGTTAAATGTTTTATTTTGAAAAAAAAAAAAATATTTATGAAAGGGGGCAATAAATCTATGTCCTCGCAAAGACCTACATATACATTTATTTCCTTTTTAAAACTAATGCAGTCTCATGATGTATTTGATTTTTATGAAAGAGAATAAATATTTCTGCATATACATAACTGGAAGGAAATTCATTAAAATTCAACTCTACTTTTCATTGATAGTTGGATTACAAGTGATTTTTTATTTTCTCCTTTATGGTTTTCTTTATTTTATAAATTTCCCAATTTCTATGTATTATTTAATGGGTTTATTTTGTGTTTTGTTTTTAAAAAAACAGCCAAAATAATATATAATATGTCGCTTTGAGAAAGGTAACAAAAAAACCTGGCTGCAAGGTTTTTTTTGGCCTTCACTCTATAAATCAAGTCACTCTTTTCTCCTCCTTTAAATTTAGTCTTTGAAGGAGCTAAGCCAAAAAACCCCTCCAAGGTAATATTATATGTGAAATTTCAAAATATACAGCATGCATCTGGCAAAGAACCCAAGTCCAGAATAAATAACTTCCAAAAATTAGTAATAAATAAATAGATAAATAAATAAATATACACACACACACACACACACACACACATATACATATATATGAAAATTACATATGAAAATAGTATGTACACATCCTGCTGTCTTGGTCTGTTTGAGCCGCTACAACAAAATATCACAGACTGGATGACTTATAAACAGCAGGAATTTATTCCTCACAGTTCTGGAAGCTGGAAGTCCAAGATCGAGGCATCAGCACAGTTGGGTTCCTGTGAAGGCCCTCTTCTGGCTTGCAGGCTGTCAACTTCTTGCTGTGTCCTCACATGGTGGAAGTGGCAAGGGATCTTTCTAGAGCCTCTTTTATAAAGGCATTAATCCCTGTCATGGGGGATCTGCCCTCATAACCTAATCATATCCCAAAGGCCCCACCTCCTAATACCATTACCTTGGAGGTTAGGTTTCAACATATGAATTTTGAAAGACACAAATATTCAAACCATAGCATCTCCTATATTCAAAAATGTTCCTAAGCAACTTTCTTCATAATAAGCCAAAAAATGGGGGGGAACCCCACAAATATCTATAATAGCAGAATAGACTTTTTCAAAGTGTAGTTTGCTGATACAATGGAATAGTCTCAGGAATTTTTAAAAAATGAAAGCAAACAAAAAAACAGCTAATGAAACACTCAAAAAAATGACTGCATTTAAAGTAATACCAACTTGCATCAAATAACACTGTAGTGTAAAGAAATAAAAAACTGTTTTTGCCAATATTATGATAATTAAATAATTTGTATTTTCTGATCACCTACCAGCAATTTAAACTAACATACACATCATTAGAGACCTTTTTAGGTTCTAGTCATGTGCATGATAATCAAAGTTTAATGTGAAATACAAAGCACATGACATCAGCATATGTAAAACAATCAAATATATCAGGTTTGTTAATAGCAGATATTTTACACATCATGTAATTATCAAATTCCTATTAAAAAAACAGACTTCCACATTTTCATGGAACCAGAAAAATAGAATACTTCATGTTTTACAAATTATCTGTATGAATGGCCCCACCAACAATATTTAAGAAATAATTTTTGGCCAAACATTTCAAAGGACTTCAAAAGAGGAACTAGAAAGATAGTTAGAACTGAGAATTATACACCCAAAATATGATTTTCCAATAAAGGAAAAAATCAACTTGACAATTAAAATGACTACATGTGACATACCTCACTTCCACTCATACTATGAGCACAATGGTCTTCCATCTTTCCAGGCTTGGGGAGCTCTTTTCTGAAACCCATCTTAAATGTGATGTTCCTGATAATCTCCTGTTCTCCCAGGCTGAATTTATCACTTTTGATGGCTCCAACTGTACTTTTTCAGACTATCATATGACATATGTCTATCACATGACGGTTATTTCTATGTTTGATCTCCTCACTCCAGCATTAGGGTTGTAATACAGGCACTCAATAGATGCTGGTTAAACAATTATATCAACACTAGAGGCCTGGTGCACGGATTCATGCACATGGAAAGGAAATTAATTAGAAGGTGGCTGGTGGGGGTGGGACTGGGCCAGATGGGCTGGACACGCCCTGGAGCCCGAAGGGCATCTGCAGAGTGAGTGGGATCCCTCCGACAGGTGGGGTCCCTCAACCTGGCCTGCAGGGATCAGGCCGAAACGGGCAGTCCGACATCCCCCAAGGAGTCCCTGAGTGTGAGAGGGCGCTCTGCAAAGTTGCTGTCACTCAGCAGCTCCTGCGTTAAGCATCTGGCCCCTGGTGGTCAGTGCACATCATACCTTGGTTGGCCAGTCACTTAGCCTTTTATATATATAGTAGATAATGGAAGGGATTAGACTATTAGTTTTTTATTATTATTATTATTATTTTTTATTGCTTAAAGTATTACAAAGAGTATTACATATGTCTCCTTCCCCCCCCCGCCCCCCCCGCACTTGACAATCCCCTGGCCTCCCCTACCCCCCAATGTCTTATGTCCATTGGTTATGCTTATATGCATGCATACAAGTCCTTTGGTTGATCTCTTACCCACCCCCCTCCTGCCCTCCCACCCTCCCCGGCCTTCCTGCTGTAGTTTGACAGTCTGTTCGAGGCAGCTCTGCCTCTGTATCTATTTTTGTTCATAAGTTTATAATGGTCTTTATTATCCAGAAATGAGTGAGATCATGTGGTATTTTTCCTTCACTGACTGGCGTATTTCACTTAGCATAATGCTCTCCAGTTCCATCCATGCTGTTGCAAATGGTAAGAGTTCCTTCTTTTTTACAGCAGCATAGTATTCCATCATGTAGGTGTACCACAGTTTTCTAATCCATTCATCTACAGATGGGCACTTAGGCTGTTTCCAGATCTTAGCTATGGTGAATTGTGCTGCTATGAACATAGGGGTGCACATATCCTTTCTGATTGGTGTTTTAGACTATTAGTTCTTGAAAGAAAACACATCTGACAAGAAATAAGATGATGAGAAGGGACACTAATATTTTGAGCAAATCAGTCTCATTTTCTGGTGTGGAAAGATCCAATTTCATGTTCAAATGCTGTACTTCCCTTAAAGTTTTTAAATAAAAATCTTATAGAGGTATTACTCATCTCTTATAAGGTGTCCATACATTTTTAAAAGAAGTCCCACCTTTTGTCACATTGAATAATTATCATACATTATTCGAATTCTGAGAAATTCACTCATAACCCAGGTTTGGGATTTACATAGCACTGGAGAAATTGCTTCCTAAATATAAACATTTCAAGAATTTGAGGAAATAAAAATTAAAACCAATAACATGGTTACATAGGCACAAAGCATTACCTAACCTTGCAGAAAATTCTTTTTCAAATTCTTATATTCTTTTGCAAGAAACAGTTTTTGTTACTTTGCTTACAAAACCTTGAAGAATGCATGAATTTGAGATGGGGATACTAAAAAAATGAGAATTCTTCAACTTAGAAAAATAAGCTAAAAGGAAATATGGTTTAAGGTAACAGAACTATATTCTTCCAATTGCAGAAACTAGAAGTAGACCTTACCTTACAAAGAGTACAATTCTGTGACATGTAAAAAGGATTAAAATAAACAAAAGAAAGTTTTTGCACAATGCATAGCACAACTGATCTAACTAAAAATGGAATGGAATGCAATTATGGTAAAAAAAAAAAAAGATTTAGGCCGAAACCGGTTTGGCTCGGTGGATAGAGCGTCGGCCTGCAGACTGAAAGGTCCTAGGTTCGATTCCGGTCAACGGCATGTACCTGGGTTGCGGGCACATCCCCAGTAGGAGATGTGCAGGAGGCGGCTGATCGATGTTTCTCTCTCATTGATGTTTCTAACTCTCTATCTCTCTCCCTTCCTCTCTGTAAAAAATCAATAAAATATATTTAAAAAAAAAAAAGATTTAGGTACACAATGGGTAGAGGACATCCTTTGCCCCTGAGGTGAAATTGGTCAAAGAAGAAAAACTATCCTTCTCCTTTGTGCCAACACTAGAAATAACTTTGGGCTAGAAGTATAAAAGTTCTAATCTATAAGGTAAAGGAATTATAAAGAAAATTATTGGAAATCAAATAGTCATAATGATCTTTTTGTAACAAATTTCCCAAAATATTAATGCTGAAGCTGAATCATCATCCCCTTACCTTTGTGATGAGAATTCGGTATTTTTCTACCAGGTGGTCATTGTTGTGACAACCTGCTAGCAGCTGCCAGACTTCTCCTCGAAGAGCTTCAGGAACACCGCTTCTTACTAAGGACGACAACTGCTTTGGTCTCACACTCAAGTTGAGATGCCTAAAAATAAAGCCATAACCCAGAAGTACATGAGAGTAAGATCCTCTAAAAATAGTTATTTTTATGAAAACTAAACTAAATGATTTATAAAGACTTAATAGTGATCACATACTAATAAAGAAAAAATAATACATAAAGCTGTTGAATTAAATGTGGCCAAGATAACTATAAAGGTTGGGTGGAGGAAAGAATACTGCAGTCAGGCTACTTCTTAAGTATCTTTAAATCATTGCTCAACTTAAAAAATAAAAAGAAAAGCAAAACTAGAAACTATAGCTTTATAGTTGTAGCTTATGTAAGATAAACAAAGCAAAATTCTCATCAGTGAGTAACAGCCAAAGATAAGTGCTTGACCCTGTATCAAAACTGACCAACTGTGTACTTATATGCTCTAAGTTAAAATAAATACTTAAAATAAACATAAAAATAAATACTTTCAGCAGCTTTTATGAAACCTTGCTTCAAGTGCCTTTTTTGAATGACTATGTTGATTAAGACAGTGTCTACACGCCGAAACCGGTTTGGCTCAGTGGATAGAGCATCGGCCTGCGGACTGAAAGGTCCCAGGTTCGATTCCGGTCAAGGGCATGTACCTGGGTTGCGGGCACATCCCCGGTGGGGGATGTGCAGGAGGCAGCTGATCGATGTTTCTCTCTCATCGATGTTTCTGACTCTCTATCTCTCTCCTTTCCTCTCTGTAAAAAAATCAATAAAATATTTAAAAAAAAAAGACAGTGTCTACTCTATAATAACATGAAAGCAGGTTGTTAAAGTCTTTAAGCTTCATCTTTCTTATCTATAAAATGGGGAAAAACTTATCTTGAAATTTCACTATCAATATACTGTTTCAATATACTAGGTTTTTTTGCACACAATTTTATTTGATCCTTATAACAAGCACCTGAAGTAGGTAGGAGTATCTTCAGTTTTACAAATGAAGAAAGAAATTCAGGGAAGTCAATTAAATGATTGACGTAGTCCTCAAACTCTAA
Source organism: Myotis nattereri (assembly GCF_964212035.1). Lineage (NCBI taxonomy): Eukaryota > Metazoa > Chordata > Mammalia > Chiroptera > Vespertilionidae > Myotis > Myotis nattereri. Next base: position 73,804,167 of record NC_138087.1, on the reverse strand, counting down.
GACCAATAAGTGTTCTATGTGCTATATCACACCTGCTTTGTGATTTAAAAGCCACCATTACTGGGTCAATAACGCAGGCTTCTGGCATGGAGAAGCTCCCGTGATTATCAGAAGTTACTGATATAAAATGACCACTGTCTATATATATTAAAGCCTAAGCAACCATTACGACCAGAACAACTGGCAGCTGGACACCCCCTCGCCCCCAAGGGGTCCCAGATTGCAAGAGGGCGCAGTTGCTATGATGTGCACTGACTACCTCGGGGCAGACACAACACAGGAGCTGCCTCCTGGTGGTGAGTGCACTCCCACAGGGGGAGTACCACTCAGCCAGAAGCAGGGCTCACAGCGCAGCTGCGGCAGTGGGAGCCTCTCCCAACTCTCACCAGCATTACCAAGTGGCAGTGGCAGGCGCAGCAGGCTGGGATGAGCGCAAGCAATGTAGCACCTGGCTTCAGCTCGGGCTCCTCCCTGGCCGCCTGCCGCTTGGCACACTGCTATATCCCCCAAGGGGTCCCAGATTGCAAGAGGGAGCAGGCCAGGCTAAGGGACCCATCCCCCACCCCCGTGCACAAATCTGTGCACCAGACCTCTAGTCAAAATATAAAAAGGTCTGAGACTTATCAAAATGTTCCCAGAATTCTAGCAGAATAATGCACAGTACACTGAAAAATTGTTAATTCTGTGATGCTAGTGCCCTAATGCAAGAGCCACAGACAATTCAATACAGTGTTGTCTTTGCTTAGAAATATATAGAGTTTGCAGCTCCGTGGAATCATAGAAGACACACTCAGGGGGCAGACTCAGTGAGCACCAAAGCCCCATCGAAGCAAGTCTAGCCCCAGAGGGGTGTCTCCAGCACTGAAGTTCTCCCACTGCAGACACAGCTGATTCTCACAGTCAATTGGCCTGGAGGTCAATTCCTCCCAGTGATACCTACAACAATCAAGGCTTAATTACAACAAGACTGTGCACAAAGCCCACAGGGGGGTGCACCAAGAGTGTCTACCTCAGGTAATTGGGACACTTAGCACAGAAAGGCACTCTATCGACACAGCGAAGCATAAAAAATGCCGAGACAAAGAAACAGGACACAAACGACAGAATTGGAGGAAAGTAAACTGTTGGATATAGACTCAAAACCACACTTTTAAGGTCTTTAAAGAACTGTCTAGAAGCCGCCAATAAATTTAATAAGGCCCTCGAAAAGACTGGTGAGACCGCCGATAAATGTAGTGAGATCCTCAAGAAGACTGGTGAAACCCTCGATGTTGTGATAAAGAACCAACTAGAAATTAAGCATACACTGACTGAAATAAAGAATATTATACAGACTCCCAATAGCAAACCAGAGGATCGCAAGAATCAAGTCAAATATTTGAAATACGAAGAAACAAAAAAAAAACACCCAACCGGAAAAGCAAAATGAAAAAAGAATCCAAAAATACGAAGATAGTGTAAGGAGCCTCTGGGACAACTTCAAGCGTACCAACATCCGAATTATAGGGGTGCCAGAAGAAGAGAGAGAGATATTGAAAACCTATTTGAAGAAATAATGACAGAAAATTACCCCTACCTGGTGAAAGAAATAGACTTACAAGTCCAGGAAGCGCAGAGAACCCCAAACAAAAGGAATCCAAAGAGGACCACACCAAGACACATCATAATTAAAATGCCAAGAGCAAAAGACAAAGAGAGAATCCTAAAAGCAGCAAGAGAAAGAAAATCAGTTACCTACAAGGGAGTACCCATACGACTGTCAGCTGATTTCTCAACAGAAACTTTGCAGGCCAGAAGGGAGTGGCAAGAAATATATGCCGAAACCGGTTTGGCTCAGTGGATAGAGCGTCGGCCTGCGGACTGAAAGGTCCCGGGTTCGATTCCGGTCAAGGGCATGTACCTGGGTTGCGGGCACATCTCCAGTAGGAGATGTGCAGGAGGGAGCTGGTCGATGTTTCTCTCTCATCGATGTTTCTGACTCTCTATCTCTCTCCCTTCCTCTCTGTAAAAAATCAATAAAAAAAAAAAAAAGAAATATTCAAAGTGATGAATACCAAGAACCTACAACCAAGACTACTTTATCCAGCAAAGCTATCATTCAGAAGTGAAGGCCAGATAAAGAGCTTCACAGATAAGAAAAAGCTAAAGGAGTTCATCACCACCAAACCAGTATTATATGAAATGCTGAAAGGTATTCTTTAAGAAGAGGAAGAAGAAGAAAAAGGTAAAGGTACAAATTATGAACAACAAATACACATCTATCAACAAGTGAATCTAAAAATCAAGTGAATAAATAATCTGTTGAACAGTATGAACTGGTGATTGTAATAGAATCAGGGACATAGAAAGGGAATGGACTGACTATTCTTGGGGGGGAAAGGGGTGTGGGGGTGAGGGAAGAGATTGGACAATAATCGTGCACCTATGGATGAGGACAGTGGGTGTGGAGTAAGGGCGGAGGGTGGGGTGGGAACTGGGTGGAGGGGAGTTATGGTGGGAAAAAAGAGTAACTAATGTAATAATCTGAACAATAAAGATTTAATTAAAAAAAGAAATGTAAATATAAATACGTGTACACACACACACACACACACACACACACACATATATATATATATATATATATATATATACTGGTAGCAAAAAGAACAAAAGTGATTCTGCTGATTAATTCTAGAATTGGCACACTGTCTTGGGCCAAATCCAGCCTTCCACCTATTTCTATAAATCAACTTCTTTGAAACAGCCATTTTTATTTGTTTATGTATTATCTATGACTGCCTTCTCACTACAATACCAGAGTTGAGTAGTTGTAATAGAAACAATCTGGCTGCAAAGTCTAAAGTATTTACAGTATTGGCCTTTTACAGAAAAAAATAAACCTAACCTTAAGTTTATTTGCTAACCCTACCTTAATTATATTGGTAAAAATTTCAGAATAATTTTATGTCATTGATACCATTAACTTTAGTGTTCCCATCCCCTAAGAGTCACATTAAAAATAAACTTGAGAATTAGAGAGCTCAAAGATATTATTGCTAACAGGGCCACTAAAATCTAATGTAGAGTTAAATAAACTAGCTTTGGGATTAAACTTTAGACTATTAAAAATTTGGGGCTTGCAATTTACTAACTAGAATTGCTGATTTAATATCTGAGCCAGTTTCCTCATCTATAAAAAGGAGTACTAGTTCATAATACTGTGATTGTGGAGACAGAGTACATAACATTGCACAGTGCCTAGCATATGGTACATTCATTAGTTTTTTGTTTTTAAATATCTTTTTTATTGATTTCAGAGAGGAATGGAGAGGGAGGGAGAAAGAGAGAAACATCAATGATGAGAGGGAATCATTGATCGGCTGCCTCCTGCAAAGCCCACACTAAGGATTGAGCCCGCAACTCGGGCATGTGCCCTGACTGGGAATCGAACCAAGACCTCCTGGTTCATAAGTCGACGCTCAACCACTGAGCCACACTGACTGGACTCATTAGTTCTTACTACAATCACTACTACCACAACATCCATTATTTTTAATCCACAATAATTCTGAGTGCTAGTTTTATAGACGTGTATGATATAAATGAAGAAAGACTCAGAAGAGTTAAGTGACTTGCCTAAGACAATACAGCTTAGAGGCAGGACAGGTAGTCTGTGAAGCCTTGTCTACCAAGTTCTAAAATTCCATAATATTGTGACACTTCCTATCTATAGAACACATATAATAATGATTAAAAATACAATTAAATGAATTGAGGAGAAACTATATTATGATTTCTGAAGACATGACTGAAAACCAGCAAAAACAGTTTAAACACGCTGAATACAGTTTAGATAGATGTAAACTCAGTTAATATATTTGAGGGAGTTGAAGAAGGACCTAATTAAATGAATTAACAAAATGAATAAACAAAGCTTGATAAGACAAATTCCAAGCAACTGTATAAAATACTGGTGAGTTCATCTAACAAAGCTAGAGTCTTTGCTATATCTAAATGACTTTAAATGCACTATTATATAACTATTCAAGACTCAATTACATTTCTATTTCCAGCAGAAACCTTTTTATTCAGATGAAATTCCTGCCAACAGCAGTCCAAACACACCAAAGTCACTGAACTGAAAATATAATTGTGACGAGAACATCAGCAGGTTTGTCTCCTGATCGCTAAAGGAATAGCAAAAATAAATTAGAACTATTCCCCTGGGGGCTTTTGCAGAGTTCACTGATTAAAACTACTTATGGAAAGACAAACCAGGCTTTGGTTCATATTTTCCTCCTGCACACATTTGACATTTCCCAATAAGAAGAGTATTTTCCCAAAAGTATAAGGCATTGTGAGTATGCTAGGAGCAGATGATGGCCATCTGTAGTCCTGTCCCTTAAGGGCATGGTTTTTAAAAATGGGAAGACAGTTTTACTAAGAATAGAGTGAAAGGCTTCAACAGTTAAAATGTCTGAGAAAAATCAAACCCCAAAGTAATAGGCCCATGGGGTGCTTATATGACAACCCTAATAATCAGAAAGTCTGAAACAGAGAAGTGAAACGATCACTTTCGAGCTCAGATTTTTTCAGCATATCCTGGCCTCCTACACAGAGGGAAAAAGAAATGACATAAACGTCTCACCAAACTGACTTACCCGAGTGTCTCTGGTTTCATTAATAAATACCTGAAGGCAGTATATTCTTTTTAGACAGTCTATAGCAGCGATTTTCAACCTTCTTCATTTCATGGCACACATACACTAATTACTAACATTCTGCAACACACCAAAAAATATATTTTTGCCAATCTGACAAAAATAGGTATAATTTTGACTCATTCAGACTAGATGCTATTGTTTTGTTGTATGTTGTCAATTTTTATTTGACAATCTAAGTGAAGAGAGGTCAGTGCCCAATTAAATAGATTGGTTTTGCATGTTTTAAAAATTCTTGCATAACACCAGTTGAAAATCGCTGGTCTACAGAATAGCGTTTCTTGACCTTATTGTCAAGCTATCTCTTGAGCTGATGAGAAGTTCCTAAATTTTATAAGTGTTAATAGGAAAAGTAATTGGTAGAGCAGTTAATATATACTATGTTCAAAAGAGAATATATATATATATATATATATATATATATATATATATATATATAAAACGTTCATAACATTCTGCTCTGTCACCTTAGGGACATAGCACAAATAAAAAGAAAATCCCACCTGGGGTCTGATCTGTAGCTCTGTATGTTGTGTGAGCGTCCTCTACACTTCACTGATTATTTTGCATTGACTAACTATTGTGTATTTTCTTAACCAGTCAGTGGTTCCTAGCCTCTTCAATATAAAGGATCTCTGTCCTTAATCATTCTCACTATGGACTCCATGTTTGAATAAATGTTTTCTACAGCAATGAAAATTTATTAGGTTTCTAATATTCCAAACACGGATTTCAGATCTTCACTACTACCTTCAAAAACTCCAAAAACAGAGGATTCTAGAACGTTAACCTTATACCTAGATTTCTATTATTGGTTCTAAAAGTTAACATAATAGAATTGCAGATGAAAAAGGAGAACTATTCTAACTTACCATTTTGACAGTAGTTCTCCCCATGTTTCAAGAATTTTTTCTGCACATTCTTTGGATACATCGCCGGATCCACTCAATAGGGGTTCATCATTATCTTTAATAAACAAAACACACACAGAAAGATAACAGAAGTGGCTATGCTACCCAGAAGAATGACATGGAAATGGAACAAATTTGAAAGATTTCACAGGAAGCATAATTTTTCTTTTAGTATACAGGTATAAATACAAAGAAAATAAAAATGATCTTAGATGGACTGTTGTTGTAATCTATCATTCTCTTGCTTTCCATACAATAAACAATGTAATTGTATATTGACATTTGTTTACATAAAAACATCAAGAGTTAAAGCGTAGTCCTGGCCACTGTGGCTCAGTTGGTTGGAGCATCGTCCCATGAACCAGAGGTCTTGGGTTCGATTCCTGATGGGGCACATGACTAGGTTACAGATTCAGGGAGTGTGCGGGAGGCAATCGATTGATGTATCTCTTTCTCCCTCCCTCCCTCTCTAAAATGAATTTTTAAAAAAAGAGCTAAAGCTTCATTATGATCTAATCTATATTAAAAAAAGAGTCTGGAGTGAACTATGCTAAGAATTAGTAATTACTGCCTCTGAATGATGGAGTTATATTTTTTCTCTTTTATGTTTTCCTGATTTTCTACAACGGCATACATTAATTTATAATATAAAGCACAAAACTATTAAAAAAGACCAAATGAATCATTTCAAATGTAATTAAAGTAAATAGGAAAAGTAAATTCAAATATAAATTCTAAGATTGTAAGATATGAAGACAGTGAAAAAAGTGACACGGATTAAAGCATGTGAAAGGTACTGAAAAGTGTAATGAAAGTGGGGGGAAATAAGGATTCAGTATATACTTAATCAACCCTCTTTTGTTAAGACACTTGGGGAGTTTTCAACTTTTTGCTACAAATAGAATCAAGATGAACATATCTTGTTGTTTTCGCTGGGTATATGCCCAGAAGTGAACTTCCTGGGTTTAAAAAAAAAAAAGTGCATACTTTTAAGGGTTTTGAAGCTTACTGACCAACTGCCTTTCAAAATGGTTTTAATAATTTATATTTCTACTGGTTCAGTACAACAGTACTTGTTTTCATACGTCCTCACTACGGTTTTTCTACATTTTCTGGTTTAACTTTCCTTAACAAAGTTTGGGACTTTACATGCCTGATAATTAAATTATAAACTGATTTTTTTTTCAAGACTCAGAAATCCATGATACTTGTTATTAATCTTTCTTACATTTGCTTTGGGCATTATCTGTTTAGATGATGAGATAGGGAAGAGGTCACACTGAATGTGAGATGTCTGGTGTAGATGGATGAATAAGGAAAAAAGAAAGGCTTGAGGGCACTAAGATAAACTTGTATAGTACTTTACTATTTGCCAGAATTGGCCCAACTTTCTAATGCCTCAACTAATTCTCTACTCATTAAAATGTCAATATGATACAACTCTTTGGGAGAAGGCAGCTACAAAAATGTACTAAAATTTACAAGATGACAATTCCTTCAATCTTACAAAATTTTCTTTTATTGTTTTGGATGCTTTCAACAAATCTGGATAGTAGTTTGAAATCTGTGTTTAGAGCTCCATGCACCTAAGAGTGAGGAGTGAGCAGGCAGTTTCAGTCACAGGATGTTTCTGAACACAACCTCCCCCCACCCCACCAGTCCTAAATAACTGCTGACTTTCTGCCCTGTAAGCACAAATGTCCTATGGATAAGGAGCCCCTGTAGAAGACTGAAGCCATTTCTTTCCAGGGAGCTAACAGATCACAATATGACTGTTTCCCTGGTTTGTGTACCGGGTTAGAAAGAATTAAAAGATGGCACGGCTACACAGTCTCCTTCAGTCCCAATCAGCACGGTATATATACCGAGAATTGTTAAACACCAGGGAAACAACGTGGGGCAAAGAAGGACACACTCTCTTCCTTCACAGAGCTTGTGCTCTAAGTGTTTCCATTTCTGCCATGATGTCATTAGTCCTTATCTCTCCCTAGTTAATTAGTACTTCTGAACCCCCTCTATTATATTATAAAATCTATGCCAGCTATAGATGAGAACTAGATGTCAGTCCTAATGCTATGGTTTAGCTGGGCCCAAATTTCTTTTTAACTGGCAGATACTCTTTAAATCTCTAGTATGGAGACTTGAGCATTCTCTGGTTTCACAATAGTGTCTTTCCTAAATTTGGTGGTTTTTGTTTTTATTGCTGAGCTTAAGTGGAGGTAACTTTTACTTGCTTTTCCATGTTAAGCAGCATTGACCTAGAGGGGACTCTACAAGTCTTAAGACCGCCAGTATATACAGCAGACAATATCAAACAGCAGGAACAAGTTCACCTTTCCCAGTTTTAACACAGGAGTGAAGTTGGCTTTGCAAGGAGACTCTGAATTGTACCAGTGACTTCTCCAAAAATAATACATATGCTTTATTTGCACTTCAAAAATACTACATGTGACCCAAATGCACAGAAATTTTGACAGACTAGAGCTCAGACCATGAACTCATAGACCTAAACTGAGTCCTTCCTGCTATTTCTAGCTGTGTGACCTTGGCAAACACATTTTTCGGAGATTCCATTTCCTTATGTGTAAAGTAAGGATAATAATGAATCCGTTTTTCAGGTTTTTTGTGTGAGGATTATATAAACATAGTATTACATTATAAACAAAGTACCTGCCTACCACATATTAAGCTAGATTAGTAATTGGTGGCAATTAATATTACTAATAAATAATCCTAAATTGATTAGTCATAGGAAAAGTGGAAATTACAGAGAACAATGGGAAGTGGAAAGTCAGAGCTTGCTCTAAACTTGAGTAAAATCCATATAATGAATATTATTTATCTTAACCTAATCAATCATTCCTGCCACCTCTGTGCCATTGTTAATGTACTTTCTTAGCCAGGAGTGTCCAAACCAACCCAAATATTCTTGCTTGGATTCTCCTTGAACTGTCCAACTCCCAGTTCAAAAACTACTCTTCATATGCTCCACACCACATTCCCCACAATGAAAAATGGATTTTCCTCTGTTTCCAGAACACTTCCCGTGAACCTGCTAGATGCTTCATATGATCTTCTATCATAAGCACTCTTTTCCCCCATGAAAAATAAAGCCCTGGTACAATATTATAAATTAGAAAATGCCTCCCAAACTTTTATTCCCCCCACCCCCATTTCTCACTTTTATGTAGACTGACAGTTCATAAATGTAACCATTAAAAAAGAGGGAAAAACCCCAACTGGTTGATTCCTAATGTTTATCAGCGTAAACCCCCAAATGTGTAAATATCAATTTGTATATTTAAGTATTTTGTGACATATCATATGTGAAAGCCACTTTTGGCAAGTGGACTTGCCCCTGTGAAATGAATCTGATGAGATGAAAGCATTCAAGTGGAAGCTGTGTAAAATTTACTCTGAAAATGTGCTAATACTAGACTGATTCTTTAAAAAAGAACTAATTGTAAATCTCATTTTGTCCTACTTGATTATAATTATCTTAAAGAAGGTCCTGAGTTAATCATTTTGTGGATCTCCCAGTTTTTTATGTATAGTAAGATGTACATATTGAAAGAATTCCAAATGCTATGTCACATTACCAATTCCCTGATAAAATTAAACCCTCCACCTCAAAACAGAACTGAGGCTCTCCCTACAATTTACCTTCCTCTTCGTCATCTTCTGGAGGAGATGGTATCATTGAGCTCTGCGATCCAGACTGTGGCAGGCGAATGGAGGGGCTGGCTGTAGTTTTCCTCCTCTCTCTTTCTGACTCACTTTCCAAGCACACAACTTCGTATAAAGTGTCAGTGTTGCTCTTTCTCTCCTTTTGCTTTATCTTGAAGGTGAAAAATATTATTTTATTAAGTGGTAAGATTCTTTATTTTTTAAATTGAGTACTACTTCTGACTTCATACAGGATATAAGAATAAAAAAGTATTACTTCAAATAGCTATACTAAAGGTAGCCTTTTCTAAATAGAAAAGTATATGTATAGATTTTAAAACCCTTAGGAAAATAGCATGTTTATCAAGCAGGGCTCTAGTTCTGCAATTTTATTTATTGTCTAGAACAGCGGTTCTCAACCTGTGGGTCACGATCCCTTTGGGGGTCGAACGACCCTTTCACAGGGATCGCCTAAGACCGTCGGAAAACACATCTATAATTACATATTGTTTTTGTGATTAATCACTATGCTTTAATTATGTTCAATTTGAAATACATCCTGCATATCAGATATTTACATTACGATTCATAACAGTAGCAAAATTACAGTTATGAAGTAGCAACGAAAATAATTTTATGGTTGGGGGTCACCACAACATGAGGAACTGTATTAAAGGGTCATGGCATTAGGAAGATTGAGAACCACTGGTCTAGAAGATTATATCATCAAACATCTAACCAATATTTAGTAAGTGTGAATTAGAAATTTAACCATTCTGTGGCTTCCAAGTTACTTTAAGGTATCCTTCAAAGTTTCCCTTATAAAATTCTACATAAAAAAAAATGTTTTAAAATATTCTAAAATAAAGTTTAGGACTAAGAAAGTCCTTTTATTTCTGTGTGTGTGTGTGTGTGTGTGTGTGTGTGTGTTTTCCACTCCTTCAGCTTAACTGAAACAGTGTAGGAAACTTTTCTCTAACTGAAAGCTACAACTGGGGGCAGGAGGAGAGGTGAGTGGCAGAAAAAAGACTAATATTATCAACAAAATTTTGATAACTAAAAATTGGTTTGTATTTTGGTTTTACTTTGAGGTAAACATGTAACAGTTCAAGTGGACCTAAATTTAAATTAAGAACATGGGATAAAAAACTTTACCAGTACAATATTTAAATATTATTAAAATTGTGTATCACAACCAGTTTAGGGAGCTGGGGAAAAAAAAGGAGTGAAATACAGACCAAAAGGACAAGGCAGAACCGTAGGAAAAGACATAAACAACTAGAAAGGTGGCTACACCAAAGAGAAAGACATACACGCATAAAGTAAAAATACAGAAATTGGGGAGAGGGTAATAAGTTCATTAGGTACAGAAATACCAGACAGAACAGATTATATCATCTCAATGTTCATTTGGGTTCTTAAGAAAAATTAACCCATTCCAAGATAATGGCAACATGTCCTTTGAATATCATCCTGAAGCAATGTTTAATACAGAAGTTGGTAAACTTATCTGTAAAGGGCCAAATAGTAAATATTTTAGGCTATGTGGACCAATAGTCTTTGCCACAACTACTCAACTGTGTTATTACAGTGCAAAAGCAGCCAAAGACAGTGAGTGTGGCTGTGTTCTGAAAAAATTTTACAAAAACAAGCACCAAGCCAGATTTGACCCACAGACTGTATGTAGTTTGCACTGTTTTCCAACATGTCCACACAATTTTGACTTAGCTACTTACTATTAAGGACCCAGACTCTGTGAAGTTATATATTATCCTGTAGATTTGTGTCCAGTAGATACGCAAATGATTTGTGTCCAACAGGAAAGATAACCCAAAGGTTACCTACAGCAGCGGTTGCCAACCTTTCAGACCTCACGGACCACCAGTGGTCCACAGACCACCGGTTGGCGACCGCTGCTCCAAAGGTTTCCTTAAACCAGCGGTGGCCAACCTTTCGGACCTCACAGACCACCCATGGTCCACGGACCACCAGTTGACGACCGCTGACCTACAGGATATTCACCAGTTTTCTTTTTAACCTAGCACAACCTTTTTCTAATTCTCTTTTTAAAGGAAGGACTACTAGATAAACTCAAGTTCCTCAAAACTTAGAACCAGTTTTTACCGTCTTGTTTCCCTCATTACTTAATGAACTGAATTAAAATCTTTGGCACATGTTCAATTTAAATTTGGAATTATTTTTAACTTTTATATATTTTGATAGGAAACAGGATTTACTTTTGTTGTTATAAGTAACTCTAAAACATTAGTTAATTGTTATCTGAAACAGCTGAATGAGCTATTAATGATCATTAGCAGTGGAAGAGCTCTCGAATAGCAAGCATTTTCCTATTTTTTATCTTGAGAGGTACAGTGGTTTAGTGTGTATGTGTGCATGTGGCTATATATACATATACACAGCAAACAGAAATAAGAGGCCCAGGATTCCAGTATAATTATACTAATTACTTGACTATAGGCATTGGCCACATCATTTAGTCTTTCAGGCATTAGTTTATCAATTTATAAATAATTTTATAAGAGATTCTAAAGTCTCTTTGGCAATTAAAGTTCCATAATTCCATAGTTTTAAGAATGCTTAGTTGGCCTTTTATTCACCTTATGTAACTGTTGGAAAACCTAGTCTTTAGACCAATTTCTTCCTCTTTTAGTAAATACTATTTGAAAGTTTAAATCTAAAAAAGCAATCTTTCTTTCCCTAATATGTTTCTTCTCTAATATGATGCCATCTTAATATAACATTCCCCACAGTTGGGAAGACTTCCAGCCTAAAAAAGAATTACTGAGTCATCAGATAAATTTAGTAAAAGAAGATTCCATTTATAAACATGCATTTTTTAAAAACATTTCTATGATTGTTTTCCCATACAGCAATATAAACAACATATATGTTTTTTAAATTTGGCCTGCTGTTCCTTTCTAATGAGAACTGCAAAGTACTTAAAAATTTAAATTGTGCCTGGCCGATATGGCTCAGTGGTTGAGCATCAACCCATAAACCAAGAGGTCACCAGTTCTACTCCCGGTCAGGGCACATGCCCAGAGGTTTCAGGTTGATTCCCAGTGTGGGGGTTTGCAGGAAGCAGCCAATCAATTATTTTTCTCTCATCGATGTTTCTCTCTCTCCCTCTCACCCTCTCTCCCTTCCTTGCTCTCTAAAATTCAATAAAAAGTAAAATATATTTTTAAATGATATATTTAGCAAAAAAAAAAATTTAATTATGCTTAACTTGATTTAAGTAAATACTAAAAATACTCTTACAGAAAGACAAAAGGAACACATCGCAATCAAGAAAGAGCCCTGATTAAGGCTCCTAGAAAGCTTAGGTATGTATCTTTTTCACACAACACCCCATAAAATCTACTATTTTACATATTTGGATCTATAAAATGAGAATACTGTCTTCATTGGATCACTAAGAAAATTACATAAGACAGAAAAAATGAAAGTAGCTAGTAGAGTGATGACCACAATATATTAAGATGGCATCAATTAATGGTAGCTGCTATTACTTTTCTCTTTTCCTTTTTTAAGAGAATTTTATTTACTTATTTTTTTAATGGAAACATCTTTTTTAAAAAAATAATTATTTTAGAGATAGGAAGGGGGAGAGGGAAAGGGAAAAAGGGAACGAGGGAGAAAAGGAGAGAGGGGGTGGGAAGAGAGAGAGAGATTCGCGCATTCATTGGTTGAATCTTTGTATGAGCCCTAACCTGGGATAGAACCCACAACCTTGGCCTATCTGGACAATGCTTTAACCAACTTAGCTACCTGCCCAGGGCTAAATTTTATTTTTCAATTATAGTTTACACTCAATATTATTTTGTATAGTTTCATGTGTACAGGATAGTGGTTAAACATATACTTTACAACGTTCCCCTGATATTTCCAGTACCCAGCACTTTATGAGGAAAAACTCTCAACCCAGCATCCTATATCCAGGGAAAATATCTTACTGGAATGAAAGTGAAATAAAGGGAAACTTGGTTCTTCAAGAAGAAATGAAGCCGAAACCGGTTTGGCTCAGTGGATAGAGCATCGGCCTGCGGACTGAAAGGTCCCAGGTTCGATTCCGGTCAAGGGCATGTACCTGGGTTGCGGGCATATCCCCAGTAGGAGATGTGCAGGAGGCAGCTGATCGAAGTTTCTCTCTCATCGATGTTTCTAACTCTCTATCTCTCTCCCTTCCTCTCTGTAAAAAATCAATAAAATATATTTAAAAAAAAAAAAAAAGAAGAAATGAAGAGCAACAAAATTGATAAATGGGTAAAAATAAAAAATAATTTTTCCTCTTAATACATTTAACATATATATGACCTAAGTGATACTCAGATTAATGATAAATCAGACTCAAAGTGGTTTCTCCTTTCTTATTTCCTCCCCACCCCCACTCCAATATTTATAGAAAGGTATGGTACCTGTTTTAGTTTCAAAAAGAAATTTTCAGTAGTACTACGTTTGCTGAAGGGCCAGAATAACCTTTCATTAGGTGAGCAAACCCGGACTTTGGTTTCTAGAAGAAATCGAACAGGCTCCTGTACTTCTGTTATTACCAAATCAACAGCTGTAGTCATAAACAACACTTTATCTAGAGAGGGGGAAAAGCAAATTTAAGAAATAGAAATATATTTTTTCATATGATTAATGTAAAAGTAATTACTTTTATTATGAACTTTTAAGATATCTTAAGGTACTCCATTAACTAAAAATCTAAAATAATCAGATAATTTACTGTTTTGAAAATTTATATTCCATATTGAGAATTCTTTTCTTGGGTATCTTTAAAGTGGAATTAGTACAGAAGAGCAGTATACACTTTACAGCTAATGAAAAGTACTGTCAAACTGTTTTACAATAGTGATATATGTCTTCTTTATGCCACTCTCACCAAGGCTAGGGTTTCTAAACTTCTAAAATCTTGGTTAACAATGGTAACTGTTTATATCCTTTATCCATTTACCTATAATCCTATGAATAATAAGAAAAAATAAAGGGGGAAAATGCTATATAAGAGGGACTAGTTAAGCAAATAATGTTACATTTTCAGGATATGACATTATCCAACCATTAAATGACTTTTGGTGAAGGTGCACACTTGAAACCTAATGACCAATGTCACCTCAATAAATTAAACAAAAGACACTTGGGAAGAGTATGAAATACGTTTAAAAGGTTATTTATGCACAGAATATCTGAAAAGCTACACAAGAAACTGGTGGTACCCTGTAGAGTACGACCCTGGGGACTTTGGTAGATTTTTACTTTTCTCTATATAGAGTGTCCCCCCAAAATGTATACACACACTTTGAATAATTATAAAGGCAGTGATTAAAATATATTTCATTTTCAAAATTGAGCTATCAGCTGTTAAAGTGGATATACATTTTGGGGGGATACCCTGTATATCCTCTGAATTTTTAACCACATGTGCCTGTATTATCTCTCCACAAAAGTAAATAAAATTTAAACGCCTATAAATAAATGAGTACATAAGTAGAAAAGGAAGCAGGGAAAGGAAAAATAAGTGAAGGAAAAATGATACTTTATTTACACATCAAATTTAATAACAAAGAACTATTAAAATTCTTTGGTTTCACTAGAATTAGGTAAGCACTGGATACTTGTCAAATAGGTGGTCCTAAGGTTTGGGTATCTTTGTGGGACTAAAATTCTATCTATAATGATTGCAATTTTCATTACCTTTAGGAGTTTCTTCATTTACAACTTGAAAATGTGGAGATTTTGGATTCCAACTCCCAGTGATAACATAAGACTTTCCATCTGAACTTTTGCCCATAGATTCCTAAAGAAAAGAGTAAAACAAACATTAATGCCAAAGTAAGGAAACAAGAGCGAACCCCCACTTTGCTGCCTTTATATAAGAATAAGAAAGAGAATCAAAGAGGTTTTTTTAAATGGTAGAAGTGTATTTGAATAATTATAGTTAAAATTAAAGATGTTCCAATAATTTGTGCAATTGTTCCTGAAAACGTATACATAAATGCCATAAATCGTATCAACCTGTATAAACATTAAAGAAATTTATTACCTAAACCTGTATGTTGAATTCTGTCAAATGAATAATTACTACATACATTTTAGAATTGAAAATATTACATGTAATAGAACTAACACTAATACTACCTGCTTTTATAAAGCTTATGATAGTTTGCAAACAATTCTCTCACAACTTTTCTTCATTGATTCCCACATCAACTCTACATGATAAACAAAAATTATTTACTAATACAGTTAAGAAGCTAGTAAATATCAAGTCAGAAATAAATGTCCGTATCTTTATTGCTTTACAGCTTGCAAGAACACCTTATAAATGTGCTTTAATTTTAGATTCAGATAAGATAAAGTGAAACAATCTTTATTGAAGAAATAGTGTATAACTTAAAAAAAGAAAAGAAAATCCTTACCAAATCTAATAAGTGCATGTCACTATTTCGTACATCCTTTCCTGGGCTAAGGAGAAGACCAAAACACCTGCAAAGAAAGAACTGACATAAATTTGGAAAAAAGAACACAAAAAAGATGTTTAAAAAAATTCTTACTGGTGGAGAAAAAGGACACACTAAAATTAACAATAAATTACTATTGCCAAAATAATCCCCCTTACTTCATTAATTCAGAGAAGCATATTCTATGTTTGCCTTCTATTATCACATAAAGTAAGCATACTTGTGAATGATTTATGGAAGTTATTTCAAAGTGAATGAAATAGGCTCTGGCCAGGTAGCTCAGTTGGTTAAGAGCATTGTCCTAATATGCCAAGGTTGCAAGTTCGATCCCTGGTCAGGGCACGTACAAGAAGCAACCAATGAGTAAGTGGAATAATACACCCCCCTCCACACCTTCCTCTCTTCCTCTCTAAAAATTAAAAGAAAAGAAAAATTTAATTACAAAAAAATCAAAGTGAATAACCAAAAGAATTTCCATGGGTATAAAATATTTGCAAATATATATTTTTTCTCATTGAAGTATAAATTTTTAGAGAGAGAAGGGAGGAAGGGAGGTACGGAGGGAGGGAGGGCGAGAGAGGGGGAGTGAAACAGAGAGAGACAGAGAGAAACATCTATAGGCAGCCCACCCAGGGATCAAACCGAAACCATTTGGTGTATGGGGACAACACGTCAACCCACTGAGCCACCCAGCCAGGATGCAAATACATTTTTGAATACAGTATGTTACTCCACTAGATTGATAAAAACTGAAGTTAATATTTAAGCTAAATTTACAAGAAATGCTTACCTTTCAATGGCAAGTTCTTTATTAGTTGTTTGTTGCACATAGATGACAATCTTTTTATCAATTCCTTGGCGTAGTTTAAAGCATTGTCTGTCCTTATCTTTAGGAACTGCACTGTAGAACAACGTAATTCATTATTTTTGCAAAGTATTTTCTTGTGACATATACCAGAACACTTTTTGTTATATTACGAAAACCAGGTAGAAGAAAGAATCACAGATTCTATTCTTTTTTTGCGTCTGGTTTTCATATCATAACAGATTTTTCTAGACTCCTTTACTAAAATTCACCGATTTTTTAATCTGTGTTATAAAATGTCCTTAAATTGGTTATTATGTAAATGTAGAGAAGCTTCAAGCTAATTTTATTTCTTCATAGCTACCTTTTAGTTTGAGTAGATATTAAGAACTCTCATGCAGCCTTTTATAGTATCTCCTACTAGTTCTGTTGCCATTAACTTCAAGTTTACAGTAATAAGACAATTCAGATTTGCTGCATATTGGCTGCATCTGCCCCTTGATGTGAAAATAACATCATTACTGTATACTGTATGTAATCCACTAAATTATTTATAAAAGCTAGAAAAACCACTCCTCCATCCCCTAAAATGTGGCTTTAGTTTTTTTTCATTTTTGTTCCTGTAAAAATTAAGTATTTATAAAGCACCTAGCATCCAGCACACAGCTGCTCAAAAAAAAGTTTTCTTTCCTTTCTTTTTAGTCACTGGTTTTGACAAATAAATTATTATTGCCTTATTTGTTTAAATATGTAAGAAAATATACTTAATCATAGATTCTTTGAATTTCCAATCAAGGCGCTTTTAAAAAATCAGAGAAGAAGATGATATGGCCAACAGGAAGATGTTGCCTATCACTTCCTTAGGCAGTGATAAGCTAATTGTATACCTGTTTAATACAGGCATAGATCATTTTATTGCACGTTGCTTCATTGTGCTTTGAGATAATGCATTTTGAAGTTTTGTGGCAACCCTGCATCAAGCAATTCTATTGGCACCATTTTTCCAAAAACACTTGTTTACTTTGTATCTCTCTGTGTCCCATTCTGGTAACTCTTGAAACATTTCAAATTTTTCATTATTATTATATTTGTTATGGTGACCTGTGATCAGAAATCTTTGATGTTACTAATGTAATTGTTTTGGGACACCACAAACTGCACCCATATCAGATGGTAAACTTAATCGATAAATGTTACGTGTTCTCACTGCTCCACCAACTGGCCATTCCCGTCAGAACTCCCTATTTCCTGAAACACATATTGAAAGTAGTCCAATTAAGGACCCTATGGTGGCCTCTAAGTGTTCAAGTAAAAGGAAGAGTCACAATCTCTCACCTTAACTCAAAAGCTCTAAATGATGACACTTAGTGAAGAAGGCACATTGAAAGCAGAGACAGGCTAACAGCTAGGCCTCTTGCACCCAACAGCTAGCCAAGTTATCAATGCAAAGGAAACATTCCTAAAATAAATTAAAAGTGCTACTCCACATTAATGATAAGAGAGCAAAATAGCCTTATTGCTGATATGGAGAAAGTTTAGGGGGTCTAGATAAAAGATTAACCAACCACAACATTCCCTGAAGCCAAAGCCTAATCCCAAGCAAGACGTTAACTTTGTTCAAATCTATAAAGGCTTACAGAGGTAAGAAAGCTTTAGAAAAAAAGTCTGAAGCCAGCAGAGGTTGATTCATGAGGTTTAAGGAAAGAAGCCATCTCCGTAATAAAAGTGCAAGATGAAGTAGCAAATGCTGTTGTAAAAGTTGCAAGTTATCCAGAAGATCTAGCTAAGATAATTAAGGAAGGTAGCTCCACTGATGAACAGATTTTCAATGAAGATGAAACAGCCTTATATTGGAAGAAGGTGCCATCTAGGGCTTTCATAGTTAAAGACGAGAAATCAATGTCTGGCTTCAAAACTTCGAAAGACAGGCTGACTCTCTTGTTAGGGGCTAATGCAGTTGATGACTTCAAGTTGAAGCCAATGCTCATTTCCATTCCAAAAACCTTAGGGCCCTTAAGAATTATGGCTAATCTGGCTCATTTGGTTGGAGCATCATCCCATGCACCTAAAGGTCACATGTTAGATGCCCACTAAGGACACATACTCAGGTTGCAGATCCAATCCTCAGTCAGGGTGCCTACAAGAAGCAACAGATCCATGTTTCTCTCTCACATCAAAGTCCTCCCTCCCCCCACTCCCTTCCTCTGTACTCTATACATAAAACAACAAAACCTAGATAACAACATATCTGTTTACAACAGAGTTTAATGATTATTTTAAGACCACTGGTGAGATATCCTGCTCAGAAAAAAGATCCCTTTCAAAATATTACTGGTCACCCAAGAGCTCTGATGGAAATGTACAATGAGATTAATGTTGTTTTCATGCCTATGAACACAACATCCATTCTTCAGTCCATGGATCAAGGAGTTATTTCAACTTTTAAATCTTATGATTTAAGAAAACACATTTTGTAAGACTATACCTGCCAGACAGTGATTCCTCTAGTGCACTGGTTCTCAATCTTCTGGCCCTTTAAATACAGTTCCTCATATTGTGACCCAACCATAAAATTATTTTCGTTGCTACTTCATAACTGCAAATGTTGCTACTGTTATGAATCGTAATGTAAATATCTGATATGCAGGATGGTCTTAGGCAACCCCTGTGAAAGGGTCCTTCAACTGCCACAAGGGTCACGACCCACAGGTTGAGAACCACTGCTCTAGTGGATCTGGGCAAAGTAAATTGAAAACCTTATGGAAAATTCACCATTCTAGATTCATTAATAACATTCATGATTCAAGGGAAGAGGTCAAAATATCAATGTTAACAGGAGTATGGAAAAAATTAATTACAACCTTCCTGGATGACTTTGAGGGGTTCAAGATTTCAACGGAGAAGATAACTGCAGATGTGGTGGAAATAGCAAGAGAATTAGTATTAGAAGTGGAGCCTAAAGATGTGGCTGAACTGCTGCAATCTCATAATAAAACTTTAACCGATAAGTAACTGCTTCTTATGGATGAGCAAAGAAAGTGGTTTCTTGAGATAGAAACTACTCCTGGTGAAGATGCGGTGAAAACTGTTGAAATGACAACAAAGGATTTAGAATCCTATCTAATAAAGAGGGAATATGTACATTGACCATCACTGGAGAGAAACCAAGATGGAGGCATAGGTAAACACCTGAAATTGCTGCCTCGCACAACCACTTCAAAAATACAACTAAAAGACAAAACAGACATCATCCTGAACCACAGGAAGGCTGGCTGAGTGGAAATTCTACAACTAGAAGGAAAGAGAAAAGCACACTGAGACTCAAAGGAGGTACGGAAGTGCAGAAGTACGGAGGCTCACGCGCGCACGGAAAGGGGCTGGCAATGGAGGACGCCAGTGTCTTTTGCAATCGGGAGGGAGGCACAAGCTCCCGACGGTCCTGACTCCAGTTCCGGGCAAGTCTCTGGGGACCCAGACTCATACGGGGAGAAACTGGACTGTCTGGCAGTGGGCAAACTCGAGGGCGGCTTTCTCTTAGAGGTGCTTGAAGCGATTACCAGGACACTGAGACCCGGGACCTCTTAGGACAGGACTGAGGATCAGCCATAGCTGTTTGCTCTGCCCTGTTGATTTCCTGAGTCCCAGCCCCACCCAAGCTGCTAGCAGAGGCTTTTGCATATGAATGGGCTGGCCCTTTGAGATCTAAAATTACCTAACAAACTGCAGCTGGGTCAGAAAGACCCAGAACATCCAAAAGAAGGCCCAAGGCCCCACAGCAGCTTGCATTGCTTCACAGCTGGGCCTCATCTGGGCACCTCCAAAACCCAAACAAAGACGGGGAATCTGCAGATCTCTCCGTAGTTCCTGCTGGGTAGCCTCAGGCAGAGGCTAAATTAGCACCTCCTTAGAGATCCAAGAGCCTGTGTACTCAGTGGTCAAATTGAGACCATCCAGATTACAACTCCTCAGATCCATAAGGGACACACTCAGGGGGCAGACTCAGTGAGCACCAAAGCCCCACTGAAGCAAGTCTTGTCCCATAAGGGTGTCTCCAGCTCAGAAGTTCTCCCACTGCAGACACAGCTGATTCTCACAGCCAATTGGCCTGGAGGTCAATTCCTCCCAGTGATACCAACTACAATCAAGGCTTAACTACAAGACTGTGCACACAGCCCACAAAGGGGTGCACCAAGAGTGTCCACCTCAGGTAATTGGGGAGGCTGAGCCACTGGGCCCTATAGCACACAAAGCCACTCTATCAACACAGGGAAGCATAAAAAATGCAGAGACAAACAGATCACAAATGACAGAAATGGAGGAAAGCAAACTACTGGATATAGAGTTCAAAACCACGGTTATAAGGTTTTTCAAGAATTTTCTAGAAACCGCAGATAAATTTAGTGAGACCATCGAGGATATGAAAAAGGACCAACTAGAAATTAAGCATACACTGACTGAAATAAAGAATAATATACAGAAATCCAACAGCAGACAAGAGGATCCCAAGAATCAAGTCAAAGATTTGAAATACGAAGAAGTAAAAAACACCCAACTGGAAAAGAAAAAAGAAAAAAGAATCCAAAAATATGAAGATAGTGTAAGGAGCCTCTGGGACAATTTCAAGCGTACCAACATCGAATTTATAGGGGTGCCAGAAGAAGAGAGAGCGCAAGATATTGAAAACCTATTTGAAGAAATAATGACAGAAAACTTCCCCTACCTGGTGAAAGAAATAGACTTACATGTCCAGGAAGCGCAGAGAACCCCAAACAAAAGGAATCCAAAGAGGACCACATCAAGACACATCATAATTAAAATGCCAAGAGCAAAAGACAAAGAGAAAATCTTAAAAGCAGGAAGAGAAAAAAAGTAAGTTACCTACAAGGGAATACCCATACGACTGTCAGCTGATTTCTCAACAGAAACTATGCAGGCCAGAAGGGAATGGCAAGAACTATTCAAAGTGATGAACAGCAAGAACCTACAACCAAGATTACTTTACCCAGCAAAGCTATCCTTCAGAATTGAAGGTTAGATAAAGAGCTTCACGGATAAGGAAAAGCTAAAGGAGTTCATCACCACCAAACCAGTATTATATGAAATGCTGAAAGGTATCCTTTAAGAAGAGGAAGAAGAAAAAGGTAAAGATACAAACTATGAACAACAAATACACATCTATCAACAAGTAAATCTAAAAATCAAGTGAATAAATAATCTGATGAACAGAGTAAACTGGTGAATATAATAGAATCAGGGGCATAGAAAGGGAGTGGGCTGACTATTCTCAGGGGGAAAAGGGGTGTGGGGGGTGCGGGAAGATACTGGACAATAATCGTGCACCTATGGACGAGGACAGTGGGTGGGGGGTGTGTAAGGGCAGAGGGTGGGGTGGGAACCGAGTGGAGGGGAGCTATGGGGGGAGGGGGGGAAGAGGAACAAGTGTAATAATCTGAACAATAAAGATTTATTTAAAAAGAAAAGAAATAATCCCAATAAGATTAAGGGATGGAGACTAAAAAAAAACAACAAAAAAAAACTGACCATCACTCCAACACACAAGATGGCCGCCCCCATGTGGACACAAAATGGCTGCCACAAGATGGCCGGCAGGGGAGGGCAGTTGGGGGTGACCAGGCCGGCAGGGGAGGGCAGTTGGGGGTGACCAGGCTGGCAGGGGAGGGCAATCGGGCCGGCAGGGGAGCAGGTAGGCGTCGATCAGGCAGGCAGGCAGGCGAGTGGTTGGAGCCAGCAGTCCTGGATTGTGAGAGGAATGTCGGTGGATTGGGCCTAAACAGGCAGTCGGACATCCCTTGAGGGGTCCCAGATTGGAGAGGTTGTAGGCAGGGCTGAGGGACAGCCCCCCCACCCCATGCACGAATTTCGTGCACTGGGCCTCTAGTCTATATATGTAAAAGCCTAAGTGACCGTTAGGATGAACGACCGGAACGACCGGTTGATCAGTCACTATGATGCACACTGACCACCAGGGGGCAGATGCTTAATGCAGGAGCTGCCCCCTGGTGGTCAGTGCACTCCCACAGGGGGAGCGCGACTCAGCCAGAAGCCAGGCTCATGGCAGGTGAGCACAGCTGCAGTGGCGGGAGTCTCTCCCGACTCCACAGCAGTGCTACCAAGTGGTGGCGGGAGGCGGAAGGGGCCAGCATGAGCGCAAGCAGCGCAGGGCTGGCTCAGGCTCCACCCTGGATGCCTGCCGCTTGGCACCTGTGGAGATTGGGCCTAAACCAGCAGTCAGACATCCCCCAAGGGGTCCCACATTGTGAGACAGTGCAGGCCAGGCTGAAAGCCTTTCTCCCCTATGCACGAATCCATGCACCGGGTCTCTAGTATTACATAAATATAACGTCTAAGCAACCATTCAACCAGTAACTATAATGCACACTGACCACTAGGAGGCAGACGCTCAATGCACAGGCATGGAAACATGGAACAGACTGATGAATCTCAGAGGGAAGGGGTAAGGGGGAGGGCGGGAAAAGATTAACCAAAGATCTTATATGCATACTAGAGGTCCGGTGCACAAATTTGTGCACCGGTGGGGTCCCTCGGCCTGGCCTGCGGGGATAAGGCCAAAACCAGCAGTCTAACATCCCCTGAGGGGTCCCGGATTGCAAAAGGGCTCAGGCCAGGCTGAGGGACCCCACTGGTGCACATGCACCGGGCCTCTAGTATTACATAAACTTATGGAAAAACAGTGGCAGGATTTGAGAGGACTAACTCTAATTTCAAAAGAAGTTCTACTATGGGTAAAATACTATCAAACAGCATCACATGCTACAGAGAAATTGTTTGTGAAAGGAAAAGTCAACTGATGCAACAGACTTCATTGTTGTCTCATTTTAAGAAATTGCCACAGCCACCCCAACTTCAGCAACCCACACCCTCATTGTCAGCAGCCATTATTATCAAGACAAGACCCTTCACCAGCAAAAGGAATTTGACTCACGAAAGGCTCAGATAATTGTTAGCATTTTTAAACAATAAAGTATTTGTAAATTAAGATATGTAAATTTTTAGACATAATGGTACTGTACACTTTGACTACAGTATAGTACAAACATAACTTTTATATGCACTAGAAAACCAAAAAAAGTATGTGACTTTTATTGCAATATTCACTTTATTGCAATGATCTAGAATAGAACCCACATATCTCTGAGGCATGTCTATAAGCTCTAAAAGGAATACTAATGATATAGTTTAAATCAGCTTAAGAAAAAAGTTGAAAATATTCTTAAAATGACATTTTACCAAAATAATCCCCTAGTCTCCCATACAACCCTTTTTCTAGCTCCTTTGTTCTCAAAGGCAAACATCTGCCTATGGTAATCAGCCAATATGCAGCAAGTCTGAATTCTGTCTTATTACTAAACAACTTCAAGAGAATGGCAACAGAACTATTATAAGACATTATAAAAAGCCACATGAGAGCTCTGAGTATCTACTCAAACTAAAAAGTGGCTCTGAAGAAACAATTATTTTGAAGCTCCTCTACATTTATATAGTAACCAATTTAAGGACATTTTGTAACACCGAGATTTTTTTTAAAAAATCAAAGAATCTTAGCAAAGAAATCTAAAAATGACAAACATGTACACAGAAAAATTTTTGCATACAAAACTGTTAAATATTTGTGGCTGACAGAATTTTCAACTATAATGATATACATAGGACTCAATTTTCAACTGGCAATAGGTACACTCATTCTTTATGTTCAGTGGGTGCTGAAACATAAATATTCAGTTGACTCTTGACTAATGGGGGGATTAGGGACACCAAACACCTGCTCCCAACCTACAACTTGAGTTGACCCTCTGTATATGTAGATTCCCAAATATGGATCGCAATACTACTGTTGATTCACAGTTGTTTTACCCAAGGATGCGAAATCTGGTGATAAGTAGGTTATGCTTATTGAAAAATATCTGTGTATGTGTGGACCCACACTGTTCAAACCCATCAAGGATGAACAGTAATATCTCTCAGCACCATTTAAAATATCAACAATGGAAATAAAGTTATTTTTGGTCTCCTGAGTTTGAAGGGCAAGAAAAGCCACATTAATAAGAAAGAGTGCAGAGTGTAAGTAGTGGAAGTTTACTCACTGATCTCAGAGTATCTAGTTTATATTTTTGGTCTTGTCACCGTACCATTGAATGCTTTCAACCAGGTAATTTTACATTTAATTCCAACTATGTAAATTTAAAAAAAGTGAGGTCCAGGCTTAACTCCCCTGGGTTTCTTTACATACATACAAAACAAGGACAATATTAAATAGCTAGCCTATCTAATGGGTTAGATTAAATGAGACAAAAAAAGAAGTCATCTGAATGGTATCAATGAAAATGCCCCACCTTCCTAAGGGCTAAAGTGAAAACCATGATTCTAATTTTAATAATGTAAGAATTATACTTTTTCAAGAATGAAAAGAAGAGCATTAATCCTGGCCACAGCACTTTGCCTACATTTATGTTATGGTAAAACCACGTTAGAATCACTGGATAAATGGAACTGGTTTTGACAAGTTCAAATCTGACAAAAGAATACTTTTCAATGATTTCATCACTATTATGTTACACAACACTATTTTCTACTATAAACTATAAATTCAGAAAAGCTATGCAACAAAAAGAGAGCAAAGCCCTAACAAATGTGACAAGCAAATCTGACCATCCAGGAATTTTCTGTATAGCATCTCCTTGGCATGAAGGTGAATAGAAATAGATATTTGTACTAGTAATTGTGATCATTCTACCTTGAATACGACTGACTGCAGAAGGAAGTTATTCTAGTGCTTCTCCTCTGAGATATCTTAGAAATCTTTCCTGTTCCTAAGCAGAATTTATAACAGCAGCTACATAAATATCTTTAATAAAGGAAAACAATGTAGTTAAAACTGCTTTGTTTCTTAAAAAGGAAAAGAATTATTACAAAGTTTATAGGGAAGGAATGCATACTACAGGAAGCACCATGACACAGTTTTGCTCTGAGAATATAAGTAAAGCTAATGAGAAAGCACAGAGCACCATGCCTCATACACAGTGCATGCATCAAAGTTGAAGCTGCATTATACACTAAATTGGCCACCAGATGGCATGACAATTCCAAAATCTTCGAAGGGAGACTAATAGTTACCAGTTTTCCAAATGAATTAGTACCAGTGTGCCTTTTGATTTAAAACCAAAATTTGAAGTTAACATTTTCATGTAATTTCACTTTATCCACTTTATGAAGTAGTTATAGAGAAAAGAGACTTCTATATGCAATTATCAATTTTAATCCCTAAAAGTACCAATTTTCTGATATGGACTATGGAGAAAAAATCTAATCATCTTACAACTATTTTATTTTAAAGTATGAAAGGATCTTACTCATTTCATAAGTAAGGAAACTATCGCGAGGAAATGTAAAGAAACTTGGAAAAGCTCACACTGTTAATAGCAGCAATAATTAAACTAAATCTAAGTTTTTATTTCTATTACAGGGTTCTTTTCACTACTCAAAAAAGTATAATTTTAAAAAGTCAAACCATTTATTTCTGACCTTATATGCAAGGTCAGACTTCAGTCACAGACCTCACTTGTCTCCTTCCAATGTGTTCAGATAAACCTTAGTGGTAAAACTTGATTTCAACAGCCTTCAGATCTTTAGATCATTAAAATAAAGCAACCAACCAATACCAAAACCAAAACCAAACCCCTGGCAAAACAAATCCAACTGACTTAGTTTCTGTCATTATTATCTTACTAAAAGAATATTATAACGGGACATTTCCCCACATCAATTTTTTTTTTTCATTCTTCAAATGTTATCTCTGCAAATTTGCCTATTTCTTTTCCTTTATCACTTACATTAAAAAAACAAACTCCACCTATTAAAGGCAATCATTTTATAGTATGAAAGCTATATAATCTGACTAGGAGTTTTCCTTGAACCACAGATAATATAGCAGGGTAATACAATTTCAAAAATAAAATAAGATGCCCTACCTAAAATAACCTTTACCATCATCTTCTTTTATTTCTAAAGATACAGATGCCCTACCTAAAATAACCTTTACCATCATCTTCTTTTATTTCTAAAGACACAGAGAAGGTAAAGATGTCACTGTCAGGAGTCTGGGGTGCAGCAGTGGCTGAAAGTGGGGTCTGCTTGGCAGAACGGCGGAAGGCAGTGGCAAAACTGTAGAGTATCCGGCTTACCTACAACCAGACATGTTAGAAAACAGGCTGTTATCACAGGAAATAAAATACTTTTATTAAGACTGAAAGTTACCTATTTTGTCAGGGAGAATAATTCCTTTATTTCTATTGACTTCTTTTTTATAATTATTCTTTAATTTCAGATTATTGAGGTATAAGTGACATAAAATTCTAAGATATTTAAAGTATGTACTATGGTAATTTGATATATCTATACATTGTGAAACCCCAATGATGAATTAACACATCCATGTCATCTTTCCCCCATCCCTTGGTGAGACCATTTAAGTTCTACTCTCCTAAAAAATTTTAATTGTAACCCTGGCCGGTTTGGCTCAGTGGATGGAGCGTCGGCCTGCGGACTCAGGGGTCCCGGGTTCGATTCCAGTCGGGGGCATGTGCCTTGGTTGTGGCGCGTCCCTAGTGGGGGGGTATGCGGGGGGGGGGGGGGGGGCGGGGCAGCTGATCGATGTTTCCCTCTCATCATCAATGTTTCTGGCTCTCTGTCCCTCTCCCTTCCTCTCTGTGAAGAATCAGTGACATATATTTAAGAAAAAGGAAAAAGGGGGGAAAAATTTTAATTGTACAATGCAGAGTTATCACCTATAGTCACCATGATATGCATTAGACCCTCAAATTTTATTCATGCAAGTTTGTTCTCATTTACCAACCTCTCCCTATTTCCCTTAGCCCCCAGGCAATCTCTCTTCTACTCTGTTTCTATGAGTTTGACTTTTTTGTTATTTAGATTTCCTATTGACATCTTTTGGTAAATAAAAGTAAGTACAAAAGTTTAGCTCTAAAATAATCGTTTGCAAATGTGTCATTGCTGGAACCAAGATGCCAATTTAACCCAGCCAAGAAGCAGCCAACTGGTCTCCTCTGACACTCTCAGCAACAAGGTTTTGGTTAACCTACCTTTTAGCTCATTCATATTTCTGTCCATAAGGCTGGAATAAACAAAACACTTGCAGAGAATTTCATTTGGTTCATAAGTGACCATAATAAATACTGCAATCATTTCAACACAGTGAAGGTACAGGTGAAATTTCATTTGCAAACAGTATTTGCTTAAGGACTTACAGCTTCTTGTATTTCACATCGGAAGACATGTATCCTAAAGAGCTCTGCATTGTAATGACTTTCAGTGAAAGCAAAACAGTCACTTTCAGGAGTTCCATCATGTCCTCTGACACAGAAGAGGATTTTGTAGATAGGATAGTTTGCTATTTCAGTGTTTGTCTGAGGATCTAAGAGTCTGTCCAGAAAAAAATATATAAAAAGATTAGAGGGATTATGGACTATTTTCACTATATCTATATTATGATTTAAGACTCATCTTTCTAGCAGGAAGTTCATATATACCTTTTGTGGAATTAGCTAACTGCATTAATTTTAAGTCTTGATAATTAAGTCATATATGGATTCCTAAAGTTATTGATTACATAATTTCATTATATTAAAACTACATAATCCCCATATTTTAGGGAGGCAATCAGGAAGGCATAAATAATATCAGTAAGTACATATGTTTCTTATATACCCTGTAACTAAAAACAAGAACAATGAGTAAATTAGTCTTATCAGAATTATTAAAGATGTGCTTCTCATTCTCTCCTAAAAGAATGACCTACTCTGCTTTCTTATCTACTAGAGGCCTGATGCACGAAATTCGTGCAAGAGATTCAGCCAAAAAAGAAAAAAAAGAGATTCAGCCCTCGCAGCCCCAGCCAGCCCTCGCAGCCTCTCACAGCCTTGGCTGGCCCTCGCAGCACCGGCTTCATCTGAAAGGTCATCTGGAAGGTCATCTGGAAGGTTGTTTGGTTGTTTGGTCTAATTAGCATATTAGTTTTTATTATATAGGACAATAATAAAAGCATGATATGCTAATTATACTAGCCGTCATTGGGGACAAAGCTAGGGCCAGAGGGAAGCCTGAGTCCCGGGTGCATGCTGGCAGCAGGAGTGAAGCCCGGGCCCTGGGTGTCAGAGGGAAGCCGGTGCTGGCAGCCGGGGGAAGGAAGACCTACTCTTGCACGAAATTCCTGCATCAGGCCTCTAGTCCTATCTAATAAAAGAAAAACATGGTAATTGGCGTACGACCGCTACCCTTCCCATTGGCTAATCAGGGTGATATGCAAATTAACTGCCAGCCAAGATGGCGGCCGGCAGCCTGGCAGCTTGAAACTAACATGAGGGTTGCTTGCTTCAGTAACGGAGGAAACCAACGTTCCCCGCCTGCCTTGCCAGCCTCTGAGCTTACAGTTTAAGAAACATTGTAACAAATATAGAAGCTAAACAAAACCCCAGAAACCTGCTTTCAGCGAGCCCGGGATCTCAGAGCTGGAGTTATACACTGTCTCTATTATAGAACCAAAACAAACCAGATACCTTCTTTCAGCAGCAGAGGCCTCAGAGCTGGAGCCAGAGCTAAAGCTGGCCCAGAATAAAAAAGAAAAAAGAAAAAAAGGAGCAGTTGGGAGCTTCAGTCGGCCTGAAAACAGCCCTCAGCCCCTCACCCAGACTGGCCAGGCACCCCAGTGGGGACCCCCACCCTGAAGGGTATGTTACCAGCTGCAAGCAGCCATCATCCCCTCACCCAGGCTGGCCAGGCACCCCAGTGGGGACCCCCACCCTGATCCAGGACACCCTTCAGGGCAAACCAGCCAGCCCCACCCGTGCACCAGGCCTCTACCCTATATAGTAAAAGGGTAATATGCCTCCCAGCACCAGCATCAGCGTGTCAGGGGGCAGCGCCCAAACCCCCTGATCGCCCTGCGACTCTGTGTGTGACAGGGGGTGGGGCCACAAGCTCCCTATCGGTCCTGCTCTGTTCCTGACAGGGGAAGGCACCCAAACCCCCTGATCAGCCCTGCTCTGTGCCTGATTGGGGGAGCTCCCCAACCCCCTGATCGTCCTGCGGCTCTGTGTGTGACAGGGTGCGGCGCCTCAACCCCCTGATCGGCCCTGCTCTGTGTGTGACAGGGTGCGGTGCCCAACCCCTCCACCCCCCCCACGGGCCTTGCTCTGTGTGTGACAGGGTAGAGCCATAACCTCCCCATCGGCCCTGCCCTGAGTGTGAGAGTGGCAGCGCCCCAACCACCTGATCGGCCCTGCTCTGTGGGTGATAGAGGGCGGCGCCCTAACACCCCCAACCCCACGGGCCCTGCTCTGTGTGTGATGGGGTAGAGCCATAACCTCCCCATTGGCCCTGCCCTGAGTGTGACAGTGGTGGCGCCCCAACCCCCTGATCGGCCCTGTTCTGTGGGTGATAGAGGGCAGCGCCCCAACCCCCTGATCCGCCCTGCCCTGAGTGTGACAGGGGGCGGTGCCCCAACTCCCCTATCGGCCCTACTCTGTGAGTGACAGGGGGGAGCTCCTCAACCCCCTGATCGGCCCTGCTCTGTGCATGACAGGGGGGAGCTACCGAACCCCCTGATTGACCCTGCTCTGTGCGTGACAGGGTACGGAGCCCCAACCCTGATTGGCCCTACTCTGTGCATCACAGGATACGGAGCCCCAACCCCCCTGATGGGCCCTGCTCTGTGCGTGACGGGGTGGCGCCGCAACCTCCCCATCGACCCTGCCTTGAGTGTGACAGGGGGTGGTGCCCCAACTCCCCAATCGGCCCTACCCTGAGCGTGACTGAGGGTGGCATCGCAACCTCCCAATCCACCCTGCTCTGTGCATGACAGGGGAAGGCGCCCCAACTCCCCAATCGGCCCTGCTCTGAGCCCGACCAGGGGCTGCACCTAGGGATTGGGCCTGCCCTCTGCCACCCGGGATCAGGCCTAAGCCAGCAGGTCGTTATCTCCTGAGGGGTCCCAGACTGCAAGAGAGCACAGGCTGGGCTGAGGGACCCCTCCCCACAAATTTTTGTGCACCAGGCCTCTAGTTTAAAATAAAAAGCTAGTGTGTTTGTCAGTGTAAAACACGTTCTTTTGACTTACGACAAATAAAGGGAGAGAGACTGTACAGAATGTTAACACTTAAGAAAAAAAATCATTATTAAAAATTTTTAAATGCCATGTATTGCCCTAGCTGGTTTAGCTCACTGGATACAGCGTCGGCCTGGGGCAACTGAAGGGTCCCAGGTTCAATTTTGGTCAAGGGCATGTACCTTGATTGCAGGCACATCTCCAGTAGGGGGTGTGCAGGAGGCAGCTGATCAATGCTTCTCTCTCATCGATGTTTCTAACTCTCTATCTCTCTCCCTTCCTCTCTGTAAAAAATCAATAAAATATAGTTTAAAAATAAAAATAAAAGTAAATAAAATGCCATTCATTGAAAATCAAAGAAAGGTCATTCATTCATGAAATATTTATGTGATACCTACAACATTCCAGGCTCTGTTCTGAGCACTGAGGAGACAACTATAAAAGGACTAAAAAGAAACTATGCCATTTCAACAATATGCAGGGGCATCTTTTGGGAAGGCCTGTGCATAATGGAAATCTGTAAAAGGGGAACTAATCCAAGTTCAAAGGCACTTTGATAAAACTCTAACTCTGGCTGAATAGCTCAGTTAGTTAGGGCATCATCCTGATACGCCAAGGCTGCAGGTTCAATCTCTGGTCAGGCACATATAAGAAGCAACCAATGAATGAAAAATAAGTAGAGCAACAAATATGTTTTGGTTTTTTTTCTCTCTCTTCCCCTCCCTTCCTCTCTCTCTCTAAAATCAATTAAAAAACATTTTTTAAACTCCGAAAAACAGGACAAGAGAAACTGGTTTTCTTATATCTTTACAGAATTAAAATAGAACAAAGTATAACTTCAGTCAGGGAAACGACTACAGACTTAGAAGCATATAGAAATGAGTGCTAAAGAAATTTTATTAGAAGACCAGGAGAGTATTATGCTAAGAGAAATAAGCCAGCAGAGAAAGACACGTATCACATGACCTCACTCATATGCAGAATCTAAAGAACAAAATAAACTGATGAACAAAATAGATCCAGAGACACAGAAACAGGGAACAGACAGGTGAATTTGACAGAGAAGGCAGGGGTGGTTGGGTGGGAAGAAATTAACCAAAGAACTTAAACGCACACATATGCATAACCTATGCACACAGACAATAATGTGGTGAAGGCCTGAGCCAGTGGTGCTTTAGAGGGGGTCAGTGAGAGAAAAACAGGGACATCTGTAATACTTTCAACAATGAAATTTAAAAATTTTTAAAAACTTAAGAAGAAAAGTTTTATATCAGCCCTGGTCAGCACAACTCAGTGGTTGGAGTGTCGGCTGGTGCACCCAAGGGTCGTGGGTTAGATTTCTGGTCACGGGCACATACCAGGTTGCAGGTTCAACCCCTGGTGATGGTCAGGGCATGCAGGAGGCAACAATCCATGTTTCTCTCACATCAAAGTTTCTTTCTCTGTCTCTATCTCTTTCTCCCTCCCTTCTACTCTCTCTAAAAAATATATATATCAATGAAAAAATGTCCTTGGGTGAAGATTAACAACAAAAGTTCCATATTAATAAATATAACTAAAATTAGGATTTGTGAAATCGTTCTTTAAATACTCCAAGAAAAATTACATATGCAGATTTTTGAAATTTTGAATAATTAACTTACTTCTATCCCCATACAACTACAACTCTACTAACATGAAAAGCCAAAATGCTTCTGAGGGTCATGATATAAAACTAAGTGAAGAAAGCATGTTACAAGATGGTATGTATATTTCTATTGTTAAAAAGTTTGATTCTAATAGTTCTATTAAGTATACATGCATATATATGTAGTTATATACACACATATATAAACATATACACATACAAACACACAAAGAGGGTCTTGATAAACTAAGATGTAACTGTGTTTATTAATAGAAATAGAATTGAGTATTTTCCTGAATTTTTGCTTATTTATGTTTTCTGATTTTTCTGAAATCAGGGGGAAATGTTATTTTATTTTAGCTGTGTTCATCTGATTATTTAGAATTCTGCATTTAGCTAGTTTCTATAGATATTTGTTGTTATTGATTCTATAAAAATGTAGAATATAGTTAGTATAAAAATAGCCATTTCTAGAGACTTTTCTGGGCCTCAGTCTCACCGTCATAAAAATTAAGAAACTGGCCCAGCCAGTGTGGCTCAGTGGTTGCGCATTGACCTATGAATCAGGAGGTCACCGTTCCAATTCCCAGTCAGGGCACATGCCTGGGTTATGGGTTCAATCTCCAGTGTGGGGTGTGCAGGAGATAGCCAATCAATGATTCTCTCTCATCACTGATGTTTCTATCTCTCCCTTCCTGCCTGATATCAATAAAAATATTTTTTTTTAAATTAAGAAACTGTACTGGAATAGTTAATATTTACCAACAGGTTTTTGTAATTTCCAAAATCAGCATTAAACTCCCTATTGAACTAATATGTCAAGCTAGTATTTGCACTGGGGGAACACGGAAAACATAAATTGTTAGGCAGACTCTCATGTCAACATATTTCAATTAACCTACAAACATTTACATTTCTAATGTTCTACACACTAGTGGTCGCCAATCTTTTGGACCTCACGGACCACCAGTAGTCCACGGACCACCGGTTGACGACCGCTGCTACACACAACTGGAGTAGAGAAGAGTATAAAAATACTGTTCAAACAAGTGACTATTTTTCGTAAGGGTCACAATACTTGGAAGACATGATAACTTAAGTGCCAGAGAACTGAACAATACATGAATAAATGTTCTTGTCTTTTGACTGTTTATTTCTAAAACTACAGGTCAGAAGTCTGATCAACTGTTACAAATACTTCAAGAGGCTGGTCTTACCTCACAGTTCCCTCAGACACATTTGGCACTGATAGGGTTACATCCAGTGAAATCTGACACTGGCTTCTTAAGATGGACATCATCCTTAAGGCTTCCACTTCACTCCGGGGAGCATTGACTGAGGCACAGCCTAAGTAAGTTAGCTTGCTAAAGACCACACTGTCCTCATCAGCCACTGGTGTGAAAGGACTTGACCCTTCAGAATCTGAAAGAAATGATAATAAGGTGGTTAATTTTGTTTGATATTTTGTTGAATATGAAATCCAAGTAAAAATATACAAGTTATATTTAGGTTTGAAAATTAAGTACTAATGAGATAATATTCCATTGCTCCAAAAGAAGTGCCCATTAAAGCCAGAAATCTCACACTAGAACTGTCACTAACACCAAAATTTTCAGTTACTGCTGTATTGTCAATCCCGAGTCTAAAAGGTGGCCTGAGATTCAGATCCAATTTAACTTTCTGCTTCGCATTTGTTTTGACTTTGTTGTTTACACTTAGGAGAAAACAAAACAAACAAACAAAATAACCCTTTAGTATTTCACCCCTCTGAAAAATCCCATCTGTCTTCTTTCTAATCTGCACTGTTATAATTATTTCTCTCACTCATCATCTTAGCCACTTTATTAAGTTCTCTCAATCCCCTTGCTCTCCCTTTCCCAATAAACATCTGCAGTTTTAACACCAATGCGCCTTTCTAATTGCCCTTTTCCTCCTGCAGCTTTTTTTCAATTTGGCAGCTATGCCCACAGAGCTATAACATAGGCCTACAGCAAACATCTCTCACCAAGCTTTACTCCTCCATTTGTTCAACACTGTACACAAACTCCTCTTTTAATCATCCTGAAGTAAGATTCCCTAATGCCATTTAACTATTTCCCTTTCTTTGGTATAAATGATAGAATGGTACATCTAATTACTTCCCTCATATTCCCCTAAATCTTCAATCTCAATTCTAGAGAACACAGATAATGGTTTTTGCTCACTCTGAATCAAACCTAGAACAGGGTAGACGCTCAAATATTAAAAACAATAACCTTCAGTAATGTAAGCAATGCAGCAATCCTAACCTCCTTGTCCAGGTTGCACTGGCAGGCTCATCTCTGGTTTTTGGAGCCCTACTAATGGCACAGGGTTAATGGTGGATGAAGCTGAGAGCGGATTAGAAAGAGGCCCATCTCCTTCGCCATCCAGTTGCGACCTTTCCACAAGCTCCTTTTCCCCTGGCTGGTCGTCCATTGGAGGATCCATTAGCACATCTGCCAACTCTTTTTGCAGCTGCTGCTCACTTCCATTCCCTATAATCTAAGGGTCACAAATACATGCAATCAGCGAAGTGAGAGAGGCCAGGTCTGATTCAAATGGGTCTGCATCTAGAGAAAAGTCAGCTTTTCTTTTGATACAAAGATATTTTCTGAAATATTTTTTAATAGAATAAATCAAGATCTGCAATAAATAAAAGCTGCAACTGCCCTCTTAATTCATTATTTTTTTCATGAAAAAGTTTAATGGCTTTGAGACTAATACCCAGAAATACATGTGAATAGTCTATTAATGTTATTAAAAATTTTCTACAATGTCCTAAACTAACAATGAAAAGATTTCTAATTTTACTGTCTGGTGAAAAACAAAGCTGTTGAGAGGAATATCCTTAGCAGCTCCCCTTATTGTTAAGAAAAAGGAAACTGTGTTTGCTTCCAGAAGTTATCAATAGACACATTACTTATTAGGTAATAAAATTTCCCATGTATTTTACCACTCCTGCTGTAAGTACATCTCTTATATTTCTGAGGAAGACTTCTCTGATATAAACAAGTTCTTAAAGTTATGAGACACTTGAATAAAGCAATCTTTCTTTCCCTAATATGTTTCTTCTAATATGTATAAAATGTTCCTGAGAAACAGAAGCAATCCATTTTAATAATGTCAAGTATTTTTCTAGAGTCATGATGGTTTATTATTAGTTGCTCAACAAGGAAGCAAACAAGAACAAAATCAAGTGGAGCTTACCCAATGCTAAAGAAATCCACAGTGACAAAACCCAGTATGGACATTAAATGCTTATTCAAGAAAAAATTTTAAAGAATTAATTTAGGAAAAGGAAAGTCATGATGAAAACAAGGTGGCTGATTTGGAGGCTTTCTGAAGATTAAACCCTGACAAAATGTTAAAAGAGGTGGGACTAAGAGACTGTTAGAGAATGAGGTCTTCCCAGTAGAATCAACACAGAAGTTGGGAAGCAAAATTTCAGTTAACAGAGGTACCTCTGGACTATCGAGGAACCCAGTTCAAACATCTTTCATAACTTACAAACTTCAAGTCCCTTTGGCTATAAATTATGATTGAGAAACAGTCTTAAGTCCTTTTTGCTGACATTTTCCTAAGGAAATTCTAACGTATCAGCCACTCCTGCCTTGGAAATAAGAGCCAGACAGATGTTCAGCCTCTTAGCTTCAATTACACACAGGTCTGTTCCGGTGAACTTCATTTTATGTTTACAGTCACTGCTAATAGAACTACAAGTGGTTCAAGTCAAGTAATTTTAATTTTTGCTTATGTCTGATCCTACTCCTTCACAACTGGAATCAAAATTCTTTTTTCAGAAATTGTGTTTTCAAAAGCACCTAGAAAACAAACTAGAAATTAGTTTCAATTAACCTCTTATACTTTCAGAAATACTGAATCACCAGAGGTAAATAAAAGATAACCAAATTGCATCCACACTGTTTTCTAAGGGAAGGAGAATGAACATCGAAGGACAGTTAAGCTGTGGACAGGTAGCTCAGTTAGTTAGAGCATCGTCTCGATATGCCAAGGTTGTGGGTCCAATCCCCAGTCAGAGCATATACAAGAATCAACCAATGAATGCATAAATGATTGGAACAACAAATCAATGTTTCTCTCTCCTTTCTCTCTCTAAAATCAATAATAATAAAAAAAGAACAGTGCAGAGCTTCCTAAAAACAGATGAAGATATTAGATTCCATGTTTAAGAAATTAGTAATTATAACTCAGGAAGCAATCATTAAAAGAACAACCTAATTAGAAAGAAGACATTTTACATGCTATGAAGGATTTTGTTCTTTTCAAAATAGGATATACTATGACTAAAACTCAAGTTTTCTGTTATATTAGCTGCCTATATTGTAATACATTCGCCAATCATGAAAATATACCTAAACCTGAAAGAAAATATTTATATGTTTACCTTTTGTGTTTAAACATGTGTATTTTGCATTCTTCCCTCGTTTATAAAGTATATAAACATTAATAACTGCCTTCTATTACCTTAACTCATTTTTAAAGGCTAAGAATATGTACACACGAAATTTGGTTTTTAAAAGCTGCTTAAAAATAGCAACCTAACATAAGCCTTAATAATTAGGTCCAATACAGCACTCAACAATTATCATGTTATATCACTTGTCAACCTTTAATCCAATTTCAAAATTACTACCTGTAAAATTATAATATACATATTTATAATATACATACTTAAATCAATTAAGGTGTTTTTTTAAAGATAGTCCATTAATCTTTCCTAGGTATACAGGGAAACAGCCTTCCAAGATTTCAAATGCTGCCCTGCATCCGTCACCTAGAGAACTTGTTAAAACACAAACTGTTGGGCCCTAACAGAATTCCAAATCAGTTAAGTCTGGGGTGGGCTCGATAATTTGCATTTTAAAAGTTCCCAGGAGATGGTGATGCTGCTGGTCTGGGAACCAGACTCTAATCACCAACCTTAGATTAACGGTTCTTTAACCATCTATATATATATAAAAAACCAGCGACCAGAACACCGGAATGACTGGTCACTATGACGCAGTGTGGCCAGCCAACTGGCCTGATCGGGGGCAGGACCAGCTGGCCAACCGCCCGCGGCCCCTCCACCCAGCTGGCCCCATCCCAGATTGGGCCCCCTACCCTGGGGGCGGGGCTGACCCGCCCACAGCCCCTCCCCGCCGCAGGCCTGGCGTAATCAGCCCCCATTGAGGTGGGCCCAACGGGCCCCACCCGTGCATGAATTCAAGCACCAGGCCTCTAGTGACTACATAACACAATTACCAATAGTACCAGGGACCATGTTAAATTCAAACACCTGCTCCTCCCTTTGTCCCCTCACTTCGCACTCTGACAACTCATTAGTCTCAGAAGTAGAGCCTGGGCATATGCATGTTTAAGAAATTCCACAGGTGATTTACAAAATAGATAGCAGGTTAGATTAAGCCAGTAGTTTCTTGATGCCTGGTATAGATGAACAACAGCTTAAACAAACCAGCAACTGCTTATCTCTAAACTTTTTGCTATAACAGGAAATAAACCCACAATTAATAGGGCCTTCCGTTCTGTGCTGTCAAAAGCATTCCTAACAGATAACACAATCATCTTTAAATAAATATAATTGCAGTCAATCAAGATTTTGTAATATTAATGAAAGGGCAGACATATAGATCAATGTAACAAAATAGAATCCAGAAATAGATCCACACATATATGGCCAATTGGTTTCAGCAAAGTTGGCAAGGTAAATCAAGGGAGAAAGGTAATAAAACAAAAGGTGCTAGAACAATAATTTGACAACTATACACATGCAAAAACATGAATCACAACCAATACTTCATTTCACATACAAAAATTAATACAAAATTGATCACAGATCTAAACATAAATTCTAAAACTATAAAACTTATAGAAAAAGTAGGAGAAAATCTTTGCAATCTTGGGATACAATTTCTTAGGGCACAAAAAGTATGCATAAAAAAATTGATAAAATGGGTTTTGTCAAAACTATAAATGTCTGCTCAAAAGTTACTGTTAAGACAATGAAGAGAGAAGCCACAGACTTGGAGAAAATATTTGCAAACTATATATGCTATGAAGAATTTATATTCAGAATCTATAGAAAATTCTTATAAGCCAATAATAAGAAAACAAGCAACCCAATTAAAAAAATAGACATTTCACCAAAGATACATGGATGACAAATAAACATATAAAAGAAACTCAGGCCGAACCGGTTTGGCTCGTGGATAGAGCGTCGGCCTGCGGATTCAAGGGTCCCGGGTTCGATTCCGGTCAAGGGCATGTACCTTGGTTGCAGGCACGTCCCCACTGTGGGGCGTGCAGGAGGCAGCTGATCGATCTCTCTCATCGATGTTTCTGACTTTCTATCCCTCTCCCTTCTTCTCTGTAAAAAATCAATAAAATATATTAAAAAAAAAAAAAAAAGAAACTCAGTATCATTAGCCATTTGAAAAAATCAAAACCACAATAGTATGCCTCTATACACCTGTAAGAATGGCTAAAATTAAAACAAAACAATCCTGACAATGCCAAGGGCTGGCAAGGATTAGAGCAACTGAAAAATGCTCATGTATTGCTGGTGGGAAGGCAAAATAGTACAATCACTTTAGCTTGTTTTTTGTAAAACTTTATAAAGTTAAATATATACTCACCATATGACTCCCTCCTAGGTATTTACTGAAGAAGGCTAAAAACATAAGTCTACACAAAGACCTGTGTGCAAATGTTTATAGCAGCACTACTCATAATCACACAAAAACTGAATAAAAAGTAGTATTTATCGACTGGTGAATGGATAAACAAATGCCTATGGCCTCTATACAATAGAATACATCTCAGCAATGAAAAGCAATAAATTACTAATACACACAAAAACAAGGATGAATCTCAAAGGCATTATTCAAAGTAAAATAAGCCAGACACAAAAGGCTGTATGATTCCATTTATATGGCATTCTGGAAAAGGCAAAACTATAGGGACAGAAATAAGACCGTTGGTTGCCAAGGGCTATGAAGGAGGGAAGAGGATTGACTAAAAAGAGGCATAAAGGGACTTTTGGGGTGATGAATATATTCTGCATTTTGACTGTGATGGTGGTGGTGACAAAAAAGTTTACATTCATTCAAGGTCACATAACTAACTATACATCTAAAAGGGTTGAATTTTACTATGTATAAATTTTACCTTAATAAACTTGACTTAAAATAAAACAGGAAGAATATATTGAGGTAGGGGGCAAGGGTGGGATGGGAGAGGTCAATAGGGAAAAAGGGAACATATGTAATACTTTCAACAATAAAGATTTTTAAAAAAAGAATATATTGATCATGCTCTCCCTCCCAGGAGCATACCCGTGCCTTTCCTTCCCCCTCTCACGGCATCGCCTAAACCCTAAGGGACCCAAGTCTTCTAACGGGAACAATGGGCAGTCGCACTTCATCCAGGGCTAACCCTCTGAACCTGTCTCCAAGACTCCCTTTTCTCTGACTTCTCAGTGAGTCACAGCGGCCAGGCCTAGTCTCTCTCTCCTGTTGCTTTTTCTATCCTAGGCCCTTCCTTGTTTCACTGTCCCCAGCTTTAATAAACACTCTCAAAATGAAAATATATATATTAAAAAAGAAGAATATATTGATAGTGTGGGAGGCTATGCATATGTGGAGGCAGGCATTATATGGGAAATCTCTGTACCTTCCTCTAAATTTTATCATAAATCTAAAACAGCTCTACAAAATAGAAAGAAAAAAGAAAAAAAAATGTGGTTTCTACTAACAATGCAATTAAAGGATACAGCTGTTCCTTTTCTTTATCTGTTTTTCAATAGGTGTTCTTCCAGGTTTCTGTTTTTGGTAATAACCTCATTTTATAGACTCTCCTATGCCATCTCACCTCCCCAGGATATATAAATAATCACTAATCTATTCCTACAATCCCTTCCTCAACTATTTATTAGACAGACATCTTCAGCTATACTCCAAACTTATTGCATCAAAACTTAACTCACTGGCCCTAATCAGTTTGGCCTGGTGCAGTGATGGCAAACCTTTTGAGCTCGGCGTGTCAGTATTTTGAAAAACCCTAACTTAACTCTGGGGCCGTGTCACATTTAGAAATTTTTTGATATTTGCAATCATAGTAAAACAAAGATTTATATTTTTGATACTTATTTTATATATTTAAATACCATTTAACAAAGAAAAATCAACCAAGAAAATGAGTTCACGTGTCACCTCTGACACACATGTCATAGGTTCGCCATCACTGGCCTAGTGGATAGAGTGTTGGCCTGCAGACTGAAGGGTCCTGGGTTCGATTCTGGTCAAGGGCATGTACCTTGGTTGCGGGCTCAATCCCCAGTAGGGG
The DNA here is from genome assembly GCF_964212035.1 of Myotis nattereri. NCBI lineage: Eukaryota > Metazoa > Chordata > Mammalia > Chiroptera > Vespertilionidae > Myotis > Myotis nattereri. The sequence goes on along the minus strand of NC_138087.1, from coordinate 73,763,424 downwards.
TTGTGCAGTAGGCAGCTGATCGATGTTCTCTCTCATCAATGTTTCTCTCTATCCCTCTCCCTTCTTCTCTGTAAAAATTAGAATTGCACTACTATCCACTCAGTTGCCAAATGAAGGATCATGATCATCCTTGACTCCTGTCATTCCCACACTACTCACATCCTCCTGATCCTTGCTCAATTGTGCACATTTTCCTTCTCTCTCTCTGCACAGCTAACACTACATGACAGTGTCTTTTATTTTACACAAGCATACTGCAAAGGTAGTAGTTTCCATGACTCTTTCTCTCTGCTGTGAACTTCCTTAGTGCCATTCAAGTTATAATTGCAAATTCTAGTTCTGATCTAGCATTGCATTATTTTTTAAACCCGTAATGTAAAGCTCAAATTCATATCTACATGCTATGAGTTTTTCACAACTCTGCTCAATCTACTTTTCCATCTCGTATCAGTCATATCAAACTCCTCAACTTTCCCAGGACACATCATAAACTTTCAAGCATCTAGACTTTGCATAGACTCTTTGCTTTCCTGAAAGCCACCCTCTTCTCCTTTGTTTTCTTTAAGACAAAGCTTAAATTCTGTTACCTCCTCCAGGTTTAACTGCTCCCTCCTTAGGAAGTGCTACCATAATATTAGCATACTAGAGGCCCGGTGCACGAAATTCGTGTACTCAGGAAGGGGGATCCCTCAGCCCAGCCTGCACCCTCTCCAATCTGGGACCCGTTGGAGGATGTCCAACTGCTGGTTGTCCCACAGGGATCGGGCCTAAACTGGCAGTCGGACATCCCTCTCACAATCCGGGACTGTGGCTCCCAACCGCTCGCCTGCCTGCCTGATTGCTCCTAACTGCTTCTGCCTGCCAGCCTGATCACCCCCTAACCACTCCCCTGCCAGCCCGATCCATGCCTAACTGCTCCCCTGCTGGCCCGATCGGCCCCAACTGCTCTCCCCTGCCAGTCCAGTTGCCCCTTACTAACCTCCCCTGCCGGACCGGTCGGTCACCCCCAACTGCCCTCCCCAGCCAGCCCGGTCACCCCTAACTTCCCTCCCCTGCTGACCTGGTCACCCCAACTGCCCTCCCCTGCAGGCCTGGTCGCCCCCAACTGGCCTCCCCTGCTGGGCTGGTCGCCCACAACTGCCATCCCCTGCCAGCCATCTTGTGTCCATGGGGGTGGCCATCTTGTGTGTTGGAGTGATGGTCAATTTGCATATTACCACTTTATTAGATAGGATACATTTACTAAAGGCCTGGTGCACAAAATTCATGCACAGGTAGGATCCCTAGCAGCTGCCGGCCGGGGCCTTCCTTCCCCAACTGCCGGCTGCCAGCAAGGACCTTCCTTCGTTCCGCCCCCGAGTGGTCAGCACACATCATAGCAAGCAATCAAACTCCCGGTCGGTTGAACTCCTAAGGGGACACTTTGCATATTAGGCTTTAATATATATAAAGAAGATTCTAGCATTGCTACTTGTTTTAGAGAATATTTGTTTAGTGAGTCTCTTGAACCAGAGTGATCATTATTAGAGAGCAGAGACTGTTTAAATTATCTTTATATTCCCAAAGATAAGTGACTAGTGCAGAATACACCCAAAATACATGTTTACTCAACTGAATTTTATACATGCAAAAAATAGAAGCCAAAATAGTATGATTTTATCCAATTTGGATATGATTTTGGTTTACAGAAAATAAAATCTAATCTGAATGATTTATTTTAGCTTTGTTTTAAAAACAAAGACAAATATCATCTTTTCCTATTATCCTGAGAGTGTCATTAAGGTTTAACATTTACAATAAAAAGTACAGGACCTAGCCGGTTTGGCTCAGTGGATAGAGCATTGGCCTGTGGACCAAAGGGTCCTCGGTTTGATTCCGGTCAAGGGCACATAACTTGGTCGTAGGGTCCTCAGGCCCTGGCCCTAGTCGGGGATCATGCAGGAGGCAACCAATCAATGTGTTTCTCTCACATCGATGTTTCTCTCTGTCTTTCCCTCTCTCTTCCACTCTCCCTAAAAATCAATGCAAAAATATCCTCGGGTGAGGATTAACCAAAAAACTAAATAAATTTAAAAACAAATATTTATTTATTTATTTATTTACTTACTTACTTACTTACTTACTTACTTACTTACTTATAGGACCAAATAGCATGCTGCAATTCACAAACAATAAACTTTGAAGTCCAAAGACTTCCAAGTTATTTAGCACAATATAAAAATAAAAAAGCAAAGCAAACATGTACAAATAATACAAATAAAGTAACATTTAGATTTGTGTTCCTCTTCATGATATATACATGAAGAGGAAGGGAGAGTTCTTTAGGAAACAGTCTTGAATGAGAAAAAAACAAGTATAAAGTAGTCAATTTAGTAGGTACTGTAAACACAGACATAAATATTTACAAGGACAGAGACTGCATGGTGAGTGATTTATGCATAATTGTTTATAAAGCAGGTGGTAGAAAAAATACTGGAAACAAGCTAGCTTGAGGCACAACTCCAGGAGGCACCATTCACATCACGGACTATGAGAACAGCACCCTCTGGGGTTGCACAGAGTATAGCCTACGCACCTGTCCTTAGTAGCCCTACTTGGGCTCCACAGTACGACAGACCTGAGTTTGGGACATGGCTATGACACTAACTCTGTTGGTTGTGAACAAATTAACTCTGGGAGCCATAACTGTCTCATCTCTAAAATGATGACATTCATGTCTATCTCACAGGATTGTCATGAGGGATCAATGATACAATAATATGACCACTGGGCAGTTATTTATTTCAGGCCCTGTGATTTTTACAGATTACCTCATTTCTTCACAGTACCTGTCACCAGTAGGCATCCAATTAGTATCACCATTTTCAGCTATTTCTAAGTAAACTCTGATCTATGTACGGGAGTTAAGGTTTAGAAAAGCAAGTAACTTTTTTAAAAAGCAGTTCTTCTACTTTCCATGATGCAGAGAAAACTAAAAACACACCTACTATTCATGTACAAAAGAAGCATTACTGGAAGAACATCTGTGTGGGTTTTTTTGTAAATATATCAAAGATAACAACTTATGATAGAGTTGGTCATTGAGAAAAAACTGCACTTATGGACCAAAGGACAAAGTGTTCCAAAGGCAATACCTAGCAGAGTCATTTCCTTTATTTTCTACTTCTCACTGTATAGCTTATTTCCCTTCACTGCAACAATACCAACGAGGCCCCTCTCGACTTGCCAGTTACACAAAGCTACTTTCCTTTAGGCAGTTTGGGACCCGCTGTCAGTGAAGATTGTATGTCCTCAAAGAAGCATGCTTAGGAAATGAAATGTGTGTTTGAGAAATCCATAGGTGATCAAAAAATTACAAACAAATTCCTGATCTACATTTCCCACTACTTGTGTCATATTGCAAGAAAATATAAACCAAAATGGTTCAAACTGAGTAATTTTGCTCAGCTTCAGTGTAAAAGCTAAGTCATTTCAAAACAAGTATATAAATTACAGTTTTATCAGAAAGCAAGGCACAAAATAACCAGAAGCCCAATCTGGATACTGGAAGGAATAGTTACTAATCTCAAATCCACCTCACAAACTCCTTCTGGGATCTTCAATAAAACCTTAAATCTCTTTGTACCTCATTTATAAACTGTAGCTGTTTTGATTATTCATTTCTTTATCTTAACTGCATGAAGGAAGGACCAGAGAAAATACCTAAAATTACCATTAGGAATTATTAACATTAATTTAAAACAAAAAAGGGCCCTAGCCTGTTTGGTTCAGTGGATGGAGCGTCAGCCTGAGAACTGAAGGATCACAGATTATATTTCAGTCAAGGGCATGTACCTCGGTTGAGGCTATCCCCAGTTCTGGGTGGTTTGTGGAAGGCAAACAATCAATGTGTCTCTCTCACATTGATGTTTCTCTCTTTCTCTCCCCCTCCCTACCATTCTCTCTAAGAATCAATGGAAAAATGTCCTCTAATGAGGATTAACAACAACGAAATAAATAAATAAATAAAATATATATATATATATATATATATATATATATATATATATATATATATATATATAATTTTTTTAAGAAAGGGCCCAGGCTGGAGTGGCTCAGTTGGAGTGTCATGGTGGGTTTAATTCCCAGTCAGGGCACGTACCCAGGTTGCAGGTTCCACCTCTGGTTGGGGCGCATGCAGGAGGCAACTGACTGACTCTCACACTGATGTTCTCGCTCTCTCTCTTTCTGTTTTCCTTTCTCTCCCTCCCTCCCTCCCTCCCTTCCTTTCTCTCAGATCAATTTTAAAAAGTAAAATAAAAAGAAAAGGGGGGGGAACAGCACACCTTGTGAATTCATCCTAGAAAGTGAACTGAAGAAACACTTCAAAATGTATGGTCATTTTTGCTAAATAATGGAATTATGACTGGGTTTTACTTTTCTAACTATCTGAATTTCCTGTATTAAGCATATATTCTTTTAATTAGAGAAAACAAATGACAGAAAGGCTATTTGCACCCTGGGAGAAAAAGAAAAGTACATACAATTCTACTGTATGTGGTGGTCCTGACTCCAGACCCTTTCAAACCTTTGATCTTTCCACATGTCAACAGACTCACTTCCCTGGGAAATTATTAATCATTCTTTAAGGCTTTGCTGAACTGCTGTTTATTCTATGAAACCTTTCTTTAAGCAACAATTATGTTCCCATGTAATTCTTATCATATCTATATTCTAGCACTTGATGAATTTTATGACAAATTTACTTATGTGTCTTCCCACCACCACCCTTATCCTCTAAATTCAACTGTTCATTCAGGGTTCAGTAACTTTGCTTTCTGAATAAAAGTTCAGCATTACAGAGGACAAGATCACCTAATTCTAAAACAATATCAGAAACTGAGTCAGAAGATTAGTTTAGGCAATAATAAGTGAGGAGTAATTTTTGTTATCTGCTATTTTAATAAAACTTGGCAACTTTTTCCAACTAAAATAATGTTAACTGGATTTGTCAAAAAGAAAACTATTAAGATTAAAATGTTTTAAAAATTCTCTAACTAAACTTTCCACCTAAGAAGTACTAGCTCATCAACGTAACTCAACCAGCATTTATAGAATATCTCTGGCTAAGAGCTAACTAAAGGTGTAAGATTCCTACACCAGAGGAGTCGAGCAGTGAAAACACAACATGTTCTAAATTTTTATGGAAAGTTCTCAGATTCTAATGTGAGTTCTCAAAATATTTGAATAAAAATAGCTTTGTTTTTTTGCCCTAGCTGGTTTGGCTCACTGGATAGAGCGTTGGCCTGGGGACTGAAGAGTCCCAGGTTCGATTCCGGTCAAGGGCATGTACCTTGGTTGCAGGCACATCCCCAGTAGGGGGTGTGCAGGAGGCAGCTGATAGATGTTTCTCTCTCATTGATGTTTCTAACTCTCTATCCCTCACCTTTCCTCTCTGTAAAAAATCAATAAAATATATTTTAAAAAATATAGCTGTGTTTTTTATAACTATACCACCATATAAAGCTTTCCTTTAAAAGACATAACTAAAGCATTATCCTCTCCAAGAAGTCTTTCTTGGCTCCCCACCCAAGCTGAGGTAGGTTTCCATCCCCTCTACTCTATAGCACCTTTTGTTAACCTCTACCATAGCATTTATGTAACTATATTGATGTTAAAAATTAAATATGGCCACAAAATCTCTACAGCTCCTTCATCACAAGGTATAGTCCAGGGGTCCTCAAACTTTTTAAACAGGGGGGCAGTTCACTGTCCCTCAGACCGTTGGAGGGCCGGACTATAGTTAAAAAAAAAACTATGAACAAATTCCTATGCACACTGCACATATCTTATTTTGAAGTAAAAAAACAAAACAGGAACAAATACAATATTTGTATTTGCATGTGGCCCATGGGCCGTAGTTTGAGGACTCCTGGTATAGTCTATTTCCCTAAATCCATGACTCTGGATTACCTTTGTGACTTGCTTTGGCAAAAAGAATATGCTAGATGTGACACCATGTAATTTCTTAACATTAGCCTTTAAAGGGGCCTACAGATTCCACATTTGCCCTAAGACCATCATGTTGTGAAGAAGCCTAAAATGAAAGACCACATGGATAGAGACCCAGCCACTCCAGTGAAGCCCAGTCCCCAGCCAACACGCAAGTTGAATAAAGTTGTGTGAGTTTAAGGAAAAGCAGCAAAACTGCCCAGTCAATCCACCAAATCATGAGTTATGAGATAGATAGTTATGAAGTAAAAATTAGGAGAAACAACTGTTAACAAGATTTTTAACAACTGTCATTTACCCTAAGCTATTAGGAAACAGGTTCAATTCATCTCTATCATCATTCAGCCTTTTTAGAGCCTTCCTTTGGCTGTGATATTCTGCAGTTTCACAGTCATTCTGCCTGAGACTTACTGCTTTTTAAAGCTGAGGATTTGTCTTTTATCACCTCTGGAAAATATTCAGCTATTATCTCAAGTATTTCCTTCACCATTCTAAAGGAAAACTTAAGTATATATATTCTATACAAGCAGTCCTCAGGTTACATTGGAGATTCGTTCCTACGATGAGACGAAACTCGATTTCCCTGTAAGTCAGAACCCACCTACATGAGCACCCACATCATTCACATGGAGTACATACACAGCAGTAATGAAGTCAAACAGTAAAAAAAAATTTAAAAGAAAGATAATAATTCCTGACCTTTACTTCTGGTAAATAAATTTAAAAAAACATAAAGCAGCCGAAACCGGTTTGGCTCAGTGGATAGAGCGTCGGCCTGCGGACTCAAGGGTCCCAGGTTCGATTCCGGTCAGGGGCATGTACCTGGGTTGCGGGCACATCCCCAGGAGGCAGCTGATCGATGTTTCTCTCTCATCGATGTTTCTGGCTCTCTATCCCTCTCCCTTCCTCTCTGTAAAAAACCAATAAAATATATTTAAAAAAAACACACACATAAAGCACATACGTACATACGTCGAAATGACGGAACTTTTTTTTTTTTAATAAATACTGTAAATGGGAGATGGCAACGTAACCACGAAATGACGTACGTCGAGTCCGACTTAACCCGAGGACTGCCTGTATATATAAAAGCCTAAGCAACCAGACAACCGGACGAATGGCTGGTAGCTATGACGTGCACTGAACCCCAGGGGGCAGATGCTCAACAGAGGAGCACAAATTCGTGCACCAGTGGGGTCCCTTGGTGTGGCCTGCAGGGATCGGGCTGAAACTGGCAGTCCAACATCCCCTGAGGGGGTCTTGGAGTGCAAGAGGGCACTCTGCAAAGTTGCTATTGCTTGGCAGTTCCTGCGCGGGAGAGGCGTGCACTGCCACAGCTGTGCTCGCCAGACATGAGCCTGGCATCTGGCGCCCATGGGTCAGCTGAGCAGCGCTCCTGCTGTGGGAGTGCACTGACCACCAGGAGGCAGCTTCTGCATTAAGCATCTGCCCCCTGGTGGTCAGTGTGCGTCATAGCGACCAGTCAGTCACTTAGGCTTTTATATACACTGAGTGGCCAGACTATTATGACCACCCCATCAGTACTTTGTTGGGCCACCTTTTGCCTTCAATACTGCGGCAGTTCTTCTTGGCTTTGACTCCACAAGATGTTGAAAGGTGATGTGAGGAATCTGACACCATGCCTGATGGATAGCACTGTCCAGTTCTGTGAGATTTGATGGTTGTGGAACCAGCTGCCTGATGCCTCTTTTAACTTTGTCCCACAAATGCTCAATTGGATTGAGATCTGGTGATTGGGGGGGCCACCTAAGCAAGGTAAAGTCTCCCTCATGTTCTTTTTTTTTTTTAAATATATTTTATTGATTTTTTACAGAGAGGAAGGAGAAACATCGATGAGAGAGAAACATCGATCAGCTGCCTCCTGCACATCTCCCACCGGGGATGTGCCCGCAACCCAGGTACATGCCCTTGACCGGAATTGAACCTGGGACCCTTCAGTCCGCAGGCCAATGCTCTATCCACTGAGCCAAACCGGTTTTGGCTCCCTCATGTTCTTAACCACTCTTGCACAATACGAGCACCATGGCATGGCACATTGTCTTATTGGAAGAAGCCATCTCCATTGGGATACGCCATCAACATGATAGGATAAACTTGATCAGCACGATACTTAGGTACGTTGTGCTATTCAGACGTTGTTCCACACGAATTAAAGGGCCCAAATCATGCCAGGAAAACATGCCCCAAACCATAACACTGCCCCCACCAGCTTGAAGGGTTGTACTCATACATGTGGGGTGCATGCTTTCATGCTGTTTCTCCCAAATTCTCACTCTGCCATCTGCATGATGCAACTGGAAACGTGATTCATCGGACCACATGACTTTTTTCCAATGCTCGACTGTCCAATCCTTGTGATCCTGTGCAAATTGGAGATATTTTATCTTGGTAACCGCAGACAGCAAAGGTGTTTGAACAGGCCTTCGGCTTCCATATCCCATATGATGCAGTGTACGACTAATTTGCCTACAAACATCAGGTGGTTATAATAATCTGGCCACTCAGTGTATATAGATATAGATATGTCGATCCTTCTCATCCAAGTCTCCATGTCTCTTAACTGACCTTTCATACTTTATAATCTTTCAGTGCTATCTTCTGGGTAATTTCCTAAGATTTACATTACAAAAATTTGATTCTCTCTTTAGCCATGTCTCTTCTGCTGATTAATGCTGAATCTTTAATTTCACTGCCTCTAAGTTTCATTTGCAGAAGTTCTATTTTAAATTTGCCTGTTCTTTTAAATTTTTTGATAATTTTGTTCTTTTGTAATGCTTATAAATTTTTCTTTAAATCTTTAATCATTTAAATTAGTATATCTTAAGGTTACAGCTAATGCAAGTGCCTGAATTTTGGTGAGTTTGATCCTGCTCAGATTTGCTGTCTCTTGCTTATAATAAACTGTCCTTTGTATATATTTGTAAATTTTGAAATGTGTACTACTTTTTATAAGGGTTATCTGTGAGACTACCATGCAGCCCGGGTGGCAAGTATGTCCCTCCAGAGTAGTGCTACAATTTACTCTATCATGTGCCCCAGGAGTATACAACCCAGGACCATGCACGTAATGTAAATTTACACCCCAAACATGCATGAAGGCAAGCCTATGGGTACAAAAAGCTCAACAAGACTCTCCTCTAAACTGGCGTTCAGGCTAAGATATATAAAATTCCTTATTTTTTTCCTGTGACTATAGGAAAAATTTTTTTTCAAGTCTATTCTTTCAGTTAGGAGTAGCCCTTAACAGTGCTTTATAATGAAATCTCAGTTCCAACTACTCTCTCTGTAAAACCCAAGGCGTTCTCTCTTTCCCAGTGTAGCTGCTATCAAAAGCAAAGTCCACTGGTTGTAAAGAACAGTGCAGCCCCAATGTCATCTCATATGTATTGTTCTAACTTTCAGTTTCCTCTTGGCTTTTGTTCCTTAGGGATTTTCTTTATTGTCTTATGAATACAGCTATTATTAAAGGGGTGTTTGTTATATTTCATCCAGCTTTCCCAAGTATTTTGTGCTGGCATTATAAGGTTTTCTAGGTCATCCTATTTTCAAAATAGGAGTTCTTATCCTGAATGCCTAAAACACTTGGTAGATTACTAGCTATCACCTGAATATTCAACAAACCACTCAATTAAAACTTTTGAGATGGAAGAGTGATAGACATATTAAATGTATTTTCTAAATTCAATGCAGTTTTAAAATCTAGTGGCTGAGAAAATGTTTCAAAAAGAGTGAGCATAACTGGGCAACAAACTTGCAATAATCCCGTTATAGTTTCCTCTGATAATAGAACTCATAGTTATCTAATTTTATTACTACTTCACTTACCAGGTCTTCACACACAAAAAAATGGTATATACTGTATAGGTATACTGTAATTACATGGAAATAGAGAAAACATTTTAAATTTGGAGAACATGCTGCTCAATTTAGCTGAGTAAGTATCTCTTGGCACTGAGTTGTGCGCCACCTTGGATTAGGGGTGACACAGGTAAAGTGAAACTAGTCCTTTGATAGTCGTCAATGAGTCTAATTTAGGATGTTTTTTGCTCCAGCACTGTGCTGGAACTTCTCTGCAGAACTCCCAGACTTTCACAAAGGTACTCTCATCTGTAAGTGATTATCTAAATCAGTGTTCCTTGAGAGCAGAGCGGTAGAAAACTCCTGTACTATTTTGATGGCATCATCTCCTGTTAACTCTTTCTTTTGCCAGTTGAAATTTACCATTGAGCTTCTCTAGTGAATTTTTCATTTTAGTTTTTGCTTTCCTATTCAGAATTGCAGTTAGGTGCTTTTTGTTGTTGTTGTAATTTCTATCTCCTTAATGATATTCTCTATTTAATTTTATACTGTCACTGAACTTTATTTCTTTAAGCATGATTTATTTCAATTCATGGATGTTAATAATGGCTACTTTGAAGAGTTGGTATATTAATTCCAACATGACATTCTCACAAGCAGTATATACTGCCTTTTCTATGATGTATGGATTGTATTTTGTTTCTTTGCATTTTTCACAATTTTTGTTTGTTTGTTGGAAACTAGGTATTTTAGGTATTATATTGTATCAATTTTCAGTATTGGTCTCCCCACTCTTGTTATTTTTTATGCTTGCTTGTTAGTTTAGTGACTAGCGGGCTTATTTTAGAAAATTCTATTCCCATAATTCCCACAGTGTTAAGCCTCTGATGCTGCTCCTTTGGGTATCAGATTAGGATTTGCCTACAGTCATTCCGGGATAAGAGTGGTTTTAGCAATATGCTCTGTCTCCTTTTCTGACCACTCCAGTAATTGTGGCTGACTGCTGTATAGTTTTCAACAAATATAAATTGTTCCACAGAATATACCAAACTGAGGTTACTTTGAAGGGAGAGCTCCAGAAGTCAGTGTTTGAGTTTTGTTCTGATCCGAGGTGGTCTCCGCCTAGCAATCCTACAGTTAAGCCTGTATGTCCAATCAATCTACAAATCTCTTCCCAATTACCTCTCACTACACCTCCACTGTTTTGGGGAGTACCCCTAGGCTTTAACTTATCCACACTCTGTTGTAAATAAAATCAATTCCTTTGGAAAGAGATTAGGAACTGTTTTATGGCCCCCTTCTCACTATAGGCAAAACCTCTGAGCCAGAGCTATAAGGTTGAAAGTATAGACAATGGCATGCTTCTCCTTGAGTGATACCTCAACTTCAGAAGCTGAGCACTTGGTGAGTATGGGAGGTGGTATAATGGTCTCAAGTCCTTTTGGCTTGACTCTAGTCGTGGGGACCACTACTTTACATGCGAGGGCAATCAGGCTCCTGGTATACTCAGCAGCACTACGCCCAATGTATAGCCTCCATGCAGAGAGTTAAGGGCTGGGGCCCCCACCACTGTCACACTTGGCCAGCAAAAAAAAAAAAAAAAAAGGCTGGAGGCAGGGTGAGAAATGCTATTGTCTATAAGATAGCCCTCAGACCTGTGAGCTGGGGGGTGGGAGTGGGGTGGGGTGGAAACCCTGTTTTCTTGATTACACCAATGTGAAATGGACTTATTACCATGATGTTTGGCTGGGATAGAGGAGGGGGAAAAAAACGGGTCTTGGTTCAAATACCATAGAATTGTTTGCCAAATTTTAGTAAATTTCCTTGAATAAATGTTTCTTCATCCTTTAGAACATTTCCACAGACTTTCAGTGGTTGTTTTTGAATAACTATTACCACTGCTGCTGGGGAACAGTTCCACAGAGCTTCCATGCTGTTATGCTGGAGGTGCCCAGCCAGTGAGCTTTTTAAAAGTGAAAACTATATCATGCCCCATTCAAAACTCTCCAAAAATTCCTTTCACATCTGTAACGAAGCCCAAATTCCTACTAAACTCTAAAAAGTTCTATTTAAACCAGCCCCTACCTGTCATTGGATCTCGTCTTCTAGCACTTTTTATTTACTTTATTCATTCTGTTCTATCTCTGTCCTAATAAGGGGGACCCTCTTCAGGGTCTGTTTTCTATTCCCTGTGGAAAGCTCTTTTCCCTGATTTCTCCTTGATCTTCTTCCTCATTTCATTCAGGTCTCTGCTCACATGTCATTTCAAGACATTCTCTAAAATAGTACCTGCCCCTTCACTCATTATCCACATATGCTACTTTGATTTTCTTCACAGCACTTACATTTACTTATATTTGCTTTCTTATTTGCTTAGAGTCTGTTTCCTCCAAGAAGAACACAGAGCTTTCTTTACCTATCTTATTCACCACTGTATCTCAAGTATTTAGAACTAGAGACCTGATGCACAAAATTAGTGCATGGGCACGGTCCCTAGGCCTGGCTGGCAATCGAAGCACAAGGGTCTGGCATGGAAGGGAAGGTCCCAGCTGACCTCTGGGCCCTGGGCAGCACCTGGGCCCCACCTGGCTCCCTTAGCACCTGGGAGCCAGGTGGCGGCCCCGCTCCCTCCACTAGTCGTCTGCAGGGTGATCAGGCCCCACTTGCACCCACCATGGCCTGGCGCCATCTGCTCACCCGCTCCACCATCCCGCCACGGTCCCACTCTCGTGGGGGCCCAGCACCCCATCACCGACACCCACCATGTTCCACACCGCCCCCAGGTGGTGAGCGCATGTCATAGCGAGCAGTCAAACTCCAGGTCAAGGGGACAATTTACATATTAGGCTTTTATTATATAGGATAGTACTTGGCACACAGTTGTAATAATAAAGACTTGTTAAATGAAAATATGTAAACAGGAATAGCAATGTTTCTAAAGCTACTTACATTTTAAATGATGCTAACAGGTGAACTTTTTATTTATATCCATAAAGAGCAAAACAATAACCGGGTATGGAAAAAGAAGTAATAGCTGTTTGGCTGAGAAAATATAAACAAACAGAAGTGGCCAAAAGCCAGGAATTTAAAGGTCCATTTCAATAACCCTAAAATTCTTTTTTAAAAATAGCATTGCTGACCTGCCACTGCCCTTACACTACATACACCAAAACAATCACTTCAAATTCAATGAGAAAGTGAAAACAACACTAAAATTACAAATGTTTACACGACCACTAATTTTGACAGGGGTAATAGAAGTTTAGAAGTAATCAAATTAAAAATTCTTAATCAAATATAAATGTGTCACTATCACTAATTGTAAATAAAACTTTTTAGTATTAAAAAAGAAAGGATATTATTTCCATGTTTTCACTTGCACTCCATATACCTTCCCATTAAGGCCAAGTTTTGCAATGGGCTTAGCAAGGTTAAACAGAAGACACTTAGGTTATGGAGTTTTACCTTGAGTCCTGTTTTCTCGTCATCACTCCCATTATTTGTAGATGGTGTCTCATCTCCTTGCCTGGAAACCAAGACAAAATCTTCACTATTAAGAGTGGATACTGAGTCTGAGGACACACTGATTTTTCCAACAGAAGCCTTGTCATCCATGACTCAAGAATGAAGCTCAACTCATGAATGATTAAATATTTTTAAAATGCCTGAAAAACAAAAACCATAAAGATACTCATATAGAATGTCTACCAGATATTCATTTATGCTCTAATTCTTACAAAATACAAATGGAAAAACTATTTAAAAAACACTTCCAAAATATTTTCCCAAGACTTTCACCACTTACAGTTTAGGTTTTCTAATCTAGATAATAAGGGAATTTAATGCTATTTAGAGCCAAGATATTTCAGATTTCAAATAAATAAAACATATTCCCTCGAGAACAACTCTACCTACAGTAATTTATTTGGCACATGTTGCAACTCTATTCTTGGCCTTTAAAATTGTAACAGTACTACACTTCTGTTTTCTATCCTTTAATTTGTAAAGATGTACAAATAAATTATATTGAAGGCACTCAAGTAAATCACTAAGGTTTTCCTACCATTATTGATAAATACTAACATGTGTTTTTAAGAAAGAAAATTCTACATTAACCACCCAAGAGAAATAAATTAAAGTCAGGGCAATCATAAATTCTACAGTTGGGAAATACCTTATGTAGCAAGGAATCAAAAGTCCATTAAAAACTTAACCTCCCCATTTCACAGTTTCTTAGAGCTCTACTCAATATGAACATTACCAATAAAAGTGTTTTAAGCCATAAATTCCCAACAGGAAGTATAAAAATGTGTCACTTATGAAAAGCCATTCAATTATTTATTGACTCCTAAAATAAAACTCAAACTCATCTACCATTTAAAAACCTGGTTCTGCATACTTTGTGGTAATGTTCTCATTTGGTTGCCAAAACAGCAACAGAACAAATACAATGTTATAATGTAGTCAGAAAGCTTTAACCAATTAGCTAGAGTAACTCCAGCTCTATGCTCATCTTGTACCTCTAAGTAAAGGTTCTGAGAGTCTGTTTAATCTTTCCAATTAAGAAATTCTGATTTATTCTTTGGATTTTTAATTGAACATATATTTATTGAACATATACCACATGCCTCGCACTATTTTTCCTTCAAAGGTTCACACCTAGATAACCACCTGGCAGCATGAATCACACAATCCCTAAATAATATAGCTGAAAGAAAACGTAGAAATCATAAATAATATTAAACAAATAAGGAAATGGCAACCCCAAGAAAGAATCATTTAACTAGGAATAACTAAGGCTCTAATCGAGAACTCTTTGCTGCTTTCTACTTAAATTAATTTCTTTGCTTCCAGGAAATCACAGCTCTACATTTCATAGCGCAAAATCTAAATGCATGCTCCAGAAAGTACTTTTGAAAACTTTTTTTTATTGTAGTTCTGCTTCATCCAGTCAATGAATACTGAGTGACTAGAGTCTAAAGAACAGATCAGATTCTCGCCCCAAAAGAGTTTATAGTTTAGTTGAGAATACAGGCAACTGCACAGGTTAACAGGTACTGATTTAGGGTAAACACAAAACAAAAACAACTACATGGGGACATGTCCGGAGAGGCGCTTAGACATGGAGCTAAGATATGTATTAGAGGTGGTAATAATGTCTTTGCTAAGGACATATAGGGTGTACCCCAAAAATGTACACACACTTTAAGTAACAGCTGATAACTCAATTTTTATTCCTTTTCAGGTAAAACTGATTTGAAAGAATGGATGAAGCCAGACTAAGCTCTGAAGAAAATGTATCCTATAGTGCCACTAGACTTTTTATGGGGATCCATCAAAGATAAAGTTACAGTACAAAACCAGCAACAGTCTATGAATTGAGGGTGCACAAATATGGAACGAAATGATTCTTTCTTTGATGTTTGCAATTCCATTGTTTTTCGTTATCAGCAGTGCTTGGACCAGAATGATCATCAGTTTGAAAACATGTGTTGACAAAAAAATAAATTCATTTCTGTAGATTCTTTTAAATTTTGAAAATGAACTTTATGTTAATAAACATTGACTTTATAATCAAGGTGTGTAAACATTTTTGGGGACACCCTGTATACAGACAATCCCTAAGTTATGATGGTACAACTTTATGATGGTGCAAACGCGATACACATGATAAATTACCTGAGATACTCAACACTTTATCATAAAATAGTCTCTGTTAAATAATTTTGCCCAACTGTAGGCTAATGTAAGTGTTCTGAGCACATTTAAGGTAGACTGGGCTAAGCGATGATGTTTGGTAGGTTAGATGTATTAAATGCATTTTTGAGTTACAATATTTTAAATTATGATGGGTTCATCAGGACATAACCCCATCATAAGTCGAGAAACATCTGAACTTCAATACCTCCACGTATCTGCACTCATAGTATACTCTTCATAAAGTGGTTTCCTTGCTTCTGTGCTCCATCAACTGCAACTCATCATTCATGATCTAATCCTCCCTTTTCTAGTAGTCTGCCCATTTTCACCCCCAAGCCAAATGAATTATTTGCCTTATTTCTGCTCCCACAGCATTTTACATTTTTTATAGTGCCTATATACAGTATTACAATTTGCTGGTGAATGCCTAATTTAATCATTACATATCTATTTTACAGATGAGGAAATTGAGGCTTAAAGATATGGTGTAACTTATTCAAGGTTATGGTTGTAATGTAACTGCTTAGAGGCAAAGCCAAAATGTGAACCCAATGACCTACTTAACTTGATAAAAAAGGTGTGAGTGGTACTTGTAACTGAACTTGACATGCTTGAGACTAACTGTGCTAGTCCAGGCACTAGTCCAGGGCTCAGACTTATCTTTATTCCTTTAGTTTTCTTGAAACTCGTTCTTCGTAAAGCAGTATTGACTGCCTCCAGCTCTACCACTTCAAAGGTATTCCCCACACAAACTGAGCAGTCCCTCTCAAAAATCTGCCTACCCTCCTCTCACCCTCACGAACCTCTTCTTCTAAAAATCAACAACACAATTTCAAAACCAAAAGAATTCTTTTCTGTTCTCATCTTACTTCTACCAGCTGAAATAAATGAAAATACTGACCATTTTCTTATTCTGAAACTCTTTTTTTTCCTTCCATTTTCTACCCCTGACTACCTTTTCTCAGCTGTCATTTAGGTTCCTTCTCTTCTGTCCATTCATTAAATTCCATCCCGTTCCTCTTCTTTTCCCACATTTCCTCCTGGCTATCTCACTAGCTCACTGGCTAACTTCTCTTTACTTTTGACAGGCTTACAGTGGTATAGAAAAAACATACGGAAACAAGTACTTACAATACAGTACAGTCTAGTGTTTGCTATAATAAAGGTATGCAAAGGGTGTTATGAAAACACATAGGAGGGCTCTGATACATGTCCCATGCCCATCTCAAAATCAATTCCACGTGTGCAAAGCGGACCCCCATTCATTACACAAGCATATTCTTCCTTGTAAGTTTCCTATCCTGGTTAACAACTACTGATACAAGACAGGAATGTCAAAAAATCCTTGAATCCTTTTCTCATTCTCCCTTGAAACTCTAATGGATTTTAATTTCAAAACGTATTTCCCAAATCTATTCCTTCTTTCCTATCATTCATGTCACTGATTGGTGAGTACCTCACTCTTTCAACTTTGCTACATGTACGTTCCTTTTCTAGACTCTCTAGTAACTGGTTATCAGCGTCTCATAGTTGGTTAATTTCTAAAATTCAGATTTGATTTTATATCCCACCCATTCCTCAAAACCTTTGATTGCTCCTGACTCAAAACAAAAATATTCCACCCTAGCCGGTTTGGTTCAATGGACTGTGGACTGAAGGGTCTGGGGTTTGATTCTCGTCGAGGGCACATGCTAGGGCTGTGGGCTCGATCCCCAATAGAGGGCATGCAAGAGGCAGCCAATCAATGATTCCCTCTCATCATTGATATTTCTATCTCTCTCTCCCTCTCCTTTCCTCTCTGAAATCAATAAAAAATATTTTTAAAAAAAATAATAATCCAAACTCCTTATATCATTAATTCTTCAAAATCTCTGGAGCCACTCTATCATTCTAGTCTTAACTCTTATTTCTATCAAACCATACTAGACAACTCACTAAATTGGTCATGCATTTTTATACTTTCAAGGCTTTGCTCACACTGTTTGCTAAGGTAGGAATGTCTTCACTTTCCCAGTTAGTCCTTCTCCCCAAACAACAATCTGGTGATACAATCAAACATTCAATCTCCCTATTTCCCTCTGCAACATTCCTTATTTCCCTCTAGGGTTCCTAAAGCTTTCATTTGCTTTTTAATTCTACCACAGAATTATAGCATTTATCACACAGTAAAATATTCTATCTTTCCTACTGCACTGTATTGGTTGA
Source organism: Myotis nattereri (assembly GCF_964212035.1). Taxonomy (NCBI): domain Eukaryota; kingdom Metazoa; phylum Chordata; class Mammalia; order Chiroptera; family Vespertilionidae; genus Myotis; species Myotis nattereri. Next base: position 73,745,706 of record NC_138087.1, on the reverse strand, counting down.
TCATTCCAGAAACACTTGCAAAATATAAACCACAAGATAAGTGCTGGGAATACCCTGAGCACACACAGTCCCTTTAAAACTACTTGTGGCCCTAGCTGGTGTGGCTCAGTGGATAGAGCATCGGCTTGTGGACTGAAGGGTCCTGGGTTCAATTCCAGTCAAGGGCACATGCCCTAGTTGAGGGCTCATTCCCCAGTAGGAAGCATGCAGGAGGCAGTCATCATTAATGTTTCTATCTCTCTCTCCCTCTCCCTTCCTCTCTGAAATCAATAAAAATATATCCTTCCTATATAATAAAAGGTTAACATGAAAGTCAACCAATCGATGGAACAACCGGTCGCTATGACGCGCACTGAACACCAGGGAGCACACACTCAATGGAGGAGCTGCCCCCTGGTGGTCAGTGCGCTCCCACAGGGGGAGTGCCACTCAGCCAGAAACCCTGAGCCGGGCTCACGGCTGGAGAGCGCAGCAGTGGCAGCACTAAGGACATCCAACTGCCGGCTTAGAGCGGGCCTAAGTCGGCAGTCGGACATCCCCCAAGGGCTCCCGGACTGCGAGAGGGCACAGGCTGGGCTGAGGGAACCTCCCCCCCGCCCCGAGTGCATGGATTTCGGGCACAGGGCCTCTAGTTTAAAAATAAAACTACTTGAGGACAGAGAACTTAGATTTTTATTCATATTATCTTCATATCCTATTTTTGCCTACTGTCAGTACTCAATAAATTTGATTGGTTGAATAATACTTTTCATCAGTGTTTAACTGATAGGGTCTAAGTAATGTGAGGACAAATGACAAATATGCTATACTACATACACATGATTAGGATGTGAATACGAATGATGACTGGAATGAAGAGACTCAAAAAGACCCAGTGTGGCTGACTCTTTGGCAAGTTGCCAACTTTCACAGCCAAAACAAGTTAAACAACAATGAGTCACAAAACATATCTTGGATTCCCTTTGGACCAAAATACTCTCTTATCACTTCCCTCTCAATGCCCATCATTTTTGTTGGTCAACCAGTGAGCAAATGAGTGCAGTTTTAGGGAATCTTAAGGGGAATATTTAAATCACCTTGCTAAACCTAAAGAGTTCCGATTTCATACCCAACACTAGAGGCCCGTTGCATGAAGAGATTCGTGCAATAGGCCTTCCCTTCCCTTGGCTGCCGACACCGGTTTTCCTCCGGCACCTGGGACCCAGGCCCTCGCTCCGGCCCAGAGCCTTCCGTCTTCACTGCTCCGCCCTTCGCGCCTATGTATGCAAATTAACTGCCATCTTTGTTGGGTTAATTTGCATACTCTCCTGATTGGCTGGTGAGCATAGCAGAGAGACGGTCAATTTATATGTTTGTTTATTATTAGGTAAGATGGTACTAAGAAGCTTTACATGCATTAATGCTAATCTTTATACTAACCTTGCCAAATAGGTATTAACTTCATATGACAGACAAACTGGAACTAGACTGGTTCAATAACTTAAGTTCATAGAGAAAATTATGGAACTTGATCCAAAACCTGGTACCTAGGTATGACTGTTCTTTTCTGAAATGCAGCTCTCTTCTGTGGTATTCCTGTCTCCATTATCTCCCCATTCCAATCCATCCTCTTATGCTGCTCCTAGTTGCATCCTTCTAAAACACAGATCTGATAAGATTACTCTCTGCTCAGAAAAAGAACAAGATAGGAAACAGCAAAGGAATCAAATTTCAAAGATGCTATAGCAGGCGAATTCCTGTGGGTTTGTAGCCCTTTAAAACTAATCAAGCAGAGTGCAAGAGAAGATATGGTATTTTTTAAATTGCACCATGTTAATCTCAGCCTTTTTCTTTTTTTTCTGGCTCTGAAGTTTGTTTCCCTGCATTAGTTTTCACATAAATTTCTTACAGCCTATCCCTGGGAAGGGTGGGAAAATCTAACAAAACTCAACAGAAAATCATCCCTTCTTATCCTATCTAATAACAGACAAACATGGTAATTGACCGTACCTTTGCTACACCTCCCATTGGCTAATCAATGATATGCAAATTAACCCAACCAAGATGGCGGCCGACAGCCACGCAGCTGAAGCAAGCAGGAGGCTTGCTTACTCCAGTGATGGGAGGAAGCCAAGGTTCCCCGCCTGCCGCGTCCGGCTCTAAACTCAGAAAGCAACAAAGTTTCAATTATAGAAGCTAAACAAACCCCAGATACCTGCTTTCAGCAGGCCGTGGCCTCAGAGCTGGAGCGAGTAGGAGCCGGCTCTCAGCTCCAGTGACGGCAACAAAGTTTCAATTATAGAAGGTAAATAAATCCCAGAATTAAAAAAAAAAAAAAAAAGGAAAAAAGGAGAGGCTGGGAGCTTCAGTCGCCAGCCAGCCTGAAAACGGCCCTCAGCCCCTCACCCAGACTGGCCAGGCACCCCATTGGGGACCCCCACCCTGAAGGGGGTGTGACCAGCTGCAAACAGCCATCAGCCCCTCACCCAGACTGGCCAGGCACCCAAGCAGGACCCCCACCCTGATCTGGGACACCCTTCAGGGCAAACCAGCCGGCCCCCACCTGTGCACCAGGCCTCTATCCTATATAGTAAAAGGGTAATATGCAAACTGACCCTAACAGCAGAAAGACTGGGAATGACTGGTCACTATGACACACACTGACCACCAGGGGGCAGACGCTCAATGCAGAAGCTGCCCTCTGGTGGTCAGTGCACTCCCACATGGGGGAGCTCTGCTCAGCCACAAGTCAAGCTGATGGCTGCCAGTACAGCTGTGGTGGTGGGAGCCTCTCCTGCCTCCTCAGCACCGCTAAGGATGTCCGACTGCAACTTAGGTCTGCTCCCTGCTGGCAAGAGGAGATCCCCCAAGGGCTGCTGGGCTGCTAGAGGGATGTCTGATTGCCAGCTTAGGCCCAATCCCCCAGGGAGCAGGCCTAAACCAGCAGGTGGTCATCCCCCAAGGGGTCCCAGACTGCGAGAGGGCACAGGCCGGGCTGAGGGACCCCCCCCCCCCCGCCCCAGTGCACAAATTTTTGTGCACCGGGCCTCTAGCCCTATCTAATAAAAGAAAAACATGGTAACTGGCGTACGACCGCTACCCTTCCCATTGGCTAATCAGGGCAATATGCAAATTAACTGCCAGCCAAGATGGCGGCCGGCAGCCAGGCAGCTTGAAACTAACATGAGGCTTGCTTGCTTCAGTGATGGAGGACTCCAACGTTCCCTGCCTGCCACTGCAGGCCTCTGAGCTGCAACTCTAAGCAACTATGTAACAAATATAGAAGCTAAACAAAACCCCAGAAACCTGCTTTAGTCCGGCCCGGGCTTCAGCCAGCAGGATCGCAACATTGTAAGCAAAGGCCAGAAACCTACTTTCAGCAGCGGAGGCCTAAGAGCTGGAGCCAAGCCTCAAAGCTAAAGCTGGCCTAGAATAAAAAAAGAAAAAAGAAAAAAAGGAGCAGTTGGGAGCTTCAGTCACTCCCAGCCTGAAAACAGCCCTCAGCCCCTCACCCAGGCTGGCCAGGCACCCCAGTGGGGACCCCCACCCTGAAGGATGTGTGACCAGCTGCAAATAGCCATCATCTCCTCACCCAGGCTGGCCAGGCACCCCAGTGGGAACCCCCACCCTGATCCAGGACACCCTTTAGGGCAAACCAGCCGGCACCCACCCATGCACCAGGCCTCTAGCCTATATAGTAAAAGGGTAATATGCCTCCCAGCACCGGGATCAGTGGAGCCACGAGGCCTCCCGGCACCGGGATCAGCACCCAAACCCCCTGATCGCCCTGCGGCTCTGTGTGTGACAGGGGGCGGGGACACAACCTCCCTATCCACCCTGCTCTGTTCGTGACAGGGAAAGGCGCCCCAACCCCCTGATCAGCCCTGCTCTGTGCCTGATAGGGGGAGCTCCCCAACCCCCTGATCGGCCCTGCTCTGTGTGTGACAGGGTGCGGCGCCCCAAACCCCTCCCCTCCCCCCCCCCCCGCCACGGGCCCTGCTCTGTGTGTGATGGGGTAGAGCCATAACCTCCCCATTGGCCCTGCCCTGAGTGTGACAGTGGTGGCGCCCCAACCCCCTGATCGGCCCTGCTCTGTAGGTGATAGAGGGCGGCGCCCCAACCCCGATTGGCCCTGCTCTGTGCGTGACAGGGGGCAGTGCCCCATCCCCCTGATTGGCCCTGCTCTGTGCCTGACAGGGGGTGGCGCCGCAACCTCCCCATCGACCCTGCCTTGAGTGTGACAGGGGCGGTGCCCCAACCCCCCAATCGGCCCTACCCTGAGCGTGACTGAGGGTGGCATCACAACCTCCCGATCACCCTGCTCTGTGCATGACAGGGGGCGGCGCCCCAACTCCCCAATCGGCCCTGCTCTGAGCCCGACCAGGGGCTGCACCTAGGGATTGGGCCTGCCCTCTGCCACCCGGGAGGAGGCTTAAGCCAGCAGATGGTCATCCCCCAAGGGGTCCCAGACTGCGAGAGGGCACAGGCCGGCTGAGGGCCATCCCCCTGCCCCAGTGCACAAATTTTTGTGCACCGGGCCTCTAGTTTATTTATAAAAATAAATTCCTTTCCATCACCACACTAATTGCTAAACAATAGATGTGTGTCTTCATTTAAGACTGACTCTGAATTTGAGGGCTAAAGTAATTCTTTGAAAACCATATTAAAGTAAGCTTTCTGAATAATTTTAGCTTAGCTTATAAAAGCAAAAACAAAAGAAAAAAACTTATTAATTTTGGCCCTACAGCACTTCGGCAATATAAACCACTTTATCTAAGTCAGTCAGGCAAAATTTAATCTATAATGCCTGTGACAATTTACTTCCTTAAACTATGGAGCTAATCTTTTAGTTCAATTCCAAATGAACTAAAAAAAATAAACACCTTAGGAATATAGGCATTTGTAAGAAAAAAGTATTATCTTAAGTTTTTAAATTTTTAAAATATTTTTAAAATTTTAATCTTCTAAAATTGTGCTTAAATATACATAACATCATAATCTTTACCATTTTAGCCATATTTAAATGTACAGTTCTGTGGCATTAAGTACATTCACATCGTTGTGCAACCATCTCCACCATCCATTGCTATAACTTTTTCATCTTCTCCAGCTGAAATAACACCTACTAAACAATAACACTCACTAAACAATAACTCCCACTCCCACAGGCAACCAATACTCTACTTTCTATCTTTATGAATTTTACTACTCCAGGGACCTCATATAAGTAGTGGAATCATACCAATATTTGTCTTTTTATGGCTGGCTTATATCACTTCAAAGTTCATCTGTGTTGTAGCCTGTGTCAGAATTTCCTTTCTTTTTAAGGTCCAATAACATTCCAATGTATGTATATGCCACATTTTGTTTATCCATTCCTTGGTCAATAGAAGTTTTTAAAGAATGGTTGTAACTTAATAGGATTGTTAGAATAAAACTCACAAAATCAGTAAAGTGCCTAAAGAAGACAGCCAATGTTTTCAGAGTTATTTCTCACTTTCTCATGAATAATCAAGCTTCATTAAGACTTTTAAAAGTCAACAACAGTCTGGTTTTAAAAAAAACAACAACTGGGAGTTGAACTTCTTAGTCCTTTTTTGATATACAATACATGATATTATAGCTTCAGTTTTCTCATATGTAAAATGAGGGGACTGAACCCTTTCTATTATTTTGTGAATGAGAGTATCCAGGAAAGGAGCAGGGATGCCAGGTGCTTTCAAGTCCTAATCCTTGATAGAAGCATTAGTTCCATTTTTACAGGTGAAGAAACTGAGTCTCAGAGTCATTAAGTAGCTTACCTTTAGTTATATAATATACTCAGTAAGTGGCAGGCTTGGGAAATATAAATCATTTTTATTCTAAAGTTCACACTCTCCTCTCTATATACTGATACCTCTAGTCAGTGAAAGACAGAAGATGTAAGGCCAGGAGATGAAAAGCACCTAAAACTCATTTAACACTACTGATTAAGTGCAATTCTGTTGACACCTGAAAAAACTAGCCCATATAAGTGGTTTCCCCCATGTTCCTGTGGCTATTTCAGGAAACAGAACCCCCACCCCCACCCCCAGACCTCTAGGTAAGCTTCACTTCAACACAGTAGCTCTGAAACAAAATATTTAAATTATTCGATGGCATTTCCACAACAGACACTTATCTCTGGGAACACAGGAAAAGTCAGCTTAATATTATTTTACTACTCATTCACAAGGTCAGATTGTTTTTCTGACCTTGCTAATATAGATTTTTTTTTATGAATGTTTTTTGTTTGTTTGTTTGTTTGTTTTTTAATATATTTTATTGATTTTTTACAGAGAATAAGGGAGAGGGATAGAGAGTTAGAAACATCGATGAGATAGAAACATCGATCAGCTGCCTCCTGCACGCCCCCCAGTGGGGATATGCCCGCAACCAAGGTACATGCCCTTGACCGGAATGGAACCTGGGACCCTTGAGTCCGCAGGCCGAGGCTCTATCCACTGAGCCAAACCGGTTGGGCAATATAGATATTTTTTAAAGGTGACCTTGTCTTTACTTATTCTGAAACAAATTTCTAAAGCATAATATAATTCATTTTATAAATATAAAAATGTGAATATTTTTGAGCAATACAGAATCATTCAAAAACTTTTCTTCCTTTTAGGAAATTAGTCACATGTTTTCTTCTCATCTACAGTGAAGAAAATGAATCTATCCCATTTAGCGTATCAACCTGTCTACACTCAAATCTGAAACATTTATATTACTCATTTCTCCTTAAACTATGTGAATTTAATGCCATGCAAGAAAATCATTTGATAGATAACCAAAGCCTAAGATATATGCAGTAAATATGGTTTCTCCTTTCTATGACCTATGATTTTCAGGGGAATGTGTATAGACAAACCACAAATGTTTGGCAAAAGACACGTTTCATGCACTTTCTGATAAAAAAATAAATAAAAACAAAAGACCCTGGTCCACAGTTTCACAAGGATGGTGGGACATTTGACAAGTACGGGCAATCAATAAACACCTTCTGAGCATCTTCATTAACAGCACTGGAATAGGCACTGCATAATATTAAAAATTTTAATAAATATTTAAGTTCCACAGGTGTTTTTAAAACTATCTGAAAAGATCTTTTCTCACAAGCAAAAGCAAAAATAAAACCTTCTGCTAGGGAACAATTTTAGACAGAAATCACTCTTTTCTTCAATTCACAGAGAACTAAACAGGTAAGTACAATAAAGATATAACCATACCATTTCTCTTCTGCAGATATATCAGAGGTCTATTCATAGACAATCGTGTATCACAGCAAAGGGGTTTATGTGATATGTTCCGACTCTTACATTGCCAGAAACCATTTATCAGCATACTTCAAGGGCATATAGAGTTTATTGCCTATACAGTAAAAATATTAAAATGATTAACTCATGCCTCTTCCCTACAGTCGTATTACAGAAATGCCCAACTTTCAATCCAATTTAGCCTTAAATGCTGTCTCTAATACCCTTGATGATATTTACAATATGTCCCCTAAGAAAGATTCTACATACCAATTTCTTTCCCTGATATAAAGGTCATCCTCAGAAAACGGAAAATCATAACCATAGGTTGATGGTTATAATTACCAAAATGTACAAATAATGGAAAATGGGAAAAAGAAGTTTCAAAAATATAGATATACTCCTTCACATTTTAAAGCCAAGGGAATATACACTATTTAATGTCATGCATGAACTTGAAAACAAGTTTTACTTTTACTATTTAATGATCCATAGAAAAAGGGGTTGGGGTGGGGGGAGGTTAGGCCTTATAGAACTCTACTATGATATAAAGAACCATTAAGAAATTCTCACTGTTGACTACCTCAAAGTATTACAGTTGCTTTGGAAAGAGAAAAACTCGCCAGGCTAAATTCTATAAACTAAAGTGTTAATGACTTGCAAACTGCCATATTTGGTCAGTCTTTGCACACAAAGAGAAACATAGCTGTTAGGGTCAACAAGAGAGGTTACAATGTAAGTTTAAATGTCTATCTAATATTGTTTTGACTTACAAGTTTTCTAAAGAATAATGATCTGAGGATGATCAGAAAACAAGAGGGCAGGAGGGACAGAACAAGGTAACCAAATTATTGCAAAATAAAACAGCTGTTAAATTGATACACTTTTTTTTCATATATACCAATGGGCATGACTCTATTTTAGCCTTGGATTTTCTTTCTTTGGGACCTAACTATGGAAAACCAATAAAATAAGGCAAGTACATACAAAGCACCCAAATGTCATGCCCAACTATGAGTTATCTATGTTGGCTAAATTAGTATGTCTTTAATATTTGAGTTTTATCACCAAGAAAGATGATATGAGTTTTATTCATTTATTCCACATGCTTGAAAAGGTTAATGATATCTGATTATATTGAAAACTACACAGATATTATAGGCAGCCTATGTCAAAACCTCAGCACACTCAACAGTAGCACCAATTTAAATGAATTATTTTCTGAAGCCTGCAGTCAAAGGTCACTTGTTAAAACAATTACTGTGAAATGATGAGACCTTCAAAGTAGGCTTTATTTTAGCTGGACACATTCTCAATAAAAGACAATGACTTCTTTAAAAGAATCTGGGCTGCAAAGTCTAGCTGGAAATATACTCAATAAAAGACAATGACTTCTTTAAAGAATCTGGGCTGTAAAGTTGATATATATTTGTGGAAAAGCATGTCACCCTCATGTAAAAAATATGCAGAATACACTTCTTTCAATATGCAGTAGAAAAGATAAGAAACAGGTGCCTTCACTTTTACAGTACCACTAAATTACCTCTTAATCCAGAGTAAGCACCTGTAAACTGCTAATAGAACACCATGCCAAAAAAAAAGGCCAAAATGTGTATATAGTTTATAGGTTAACTATCCAGACAAATATATACCTTAACACCAACGAGTTAATTAACTGTAAACTGAATTATAAAACTAAAACAACAAAAAGAAAATGTACCAAAAAGTAGCAACAGTTCAATTACAAATTTGAGTTGATAAATCCTATTAAAGCCACTTATGAATTTTAAATGTTACCCATACAAATCAATCATGGATTCAAATTTTACTAATGCAAACTGAGTTCTACAAAGCAAGATCACAAAGAATTCCCTCCCTTATTCATTTGCAGTTTGAGTAAACACTATTTAAAAGCCTTCAAAATATATAAAACAGCACTCTCCACCAACAGGTCCCTTTTTTTTTTTTAAGTTAAATGTGCACTTCCTTGGCAACTAAGCCTTTTTTCAACTACTTTTCAAACATTAGTTTAATGTGACACAGTTCAAGTCACCCTCCATTGTTTTTTACTTCCTAAATAAACAAAGCAGCTGGAAACACACACACACACACACACACACACACACACACACACGTATGTGAATACAGGTGTTTATTAGAGTGAAAATAACAAAATAATTATGAAACCTATCCCTGGCAGTTTTTTTTTTCCCCTCCATTGATAAAAATAGCAAAAGCTAAAATATCTCACATTCAAATTGGAACAGGATTTTGAACTAACGGAGAACTAGTAGAGTGCCAGTATCATGATTACTTCTGCTTCCAATATAAATTAAAAGAATCCCCGAGTAACCCTAGTACGGACATGCCTGTAAAAGCAGGTGCAGACGGTAACAGTCTCAATGATACTGACCAAAGTACTACCAGGCAATGGACAGCGAATTCCTGGAAGTCTGGTTATTTTCTGGCTTAACACCGAAAACCCTGAAGTTTGCATCCACAGCAAGGAAGTATTGGGAGCAGATATTTAAAGAAGATGGGGCGAGTGGGATGCCGCAGGCACTTCAAGTTTAGGCGGGGAAAATGAGATGGTAAGGCCAGCACGAGAGGGCAGATCCACACCAGAAGAAAGCAAGTCTTTCAAATGAGTCACAGCCCAGGAAGACGGGCCGGGGCCAGCCCAAGTCAGATACGGGCCCTGGGGGCAAGAGGGAGAAACTGAGGCGGAGGAAGAGGCCAGATGCCCACACAGGACCTGGCCCCAAACATTAAAGTCAAAAGCCAACCCGGCTTTGCTAGGGGCCCAGAGGGGCAGCCACAAGTGTAAGACTCTGAAGACAGACACCCACCCAAGACAGGGGGAACCGGTTCGGGCAGGGGCGCCGAGAGCGTTCCCACCTGCGCATGCGCCCTCTCCCCTCCGCCGCAGCTTCCCCTCCCCCCAATCACAGCTCCCCTCACAACACGGCTCTTCGAGGGAGCTGAACGCAGTCTCCCCGGCCCAGGCCCGCGGGATGGGAACACAGGTTGGCTCCTCGCGGAGGATACCCCCTGGCTTGGTAGAGGGAAGGTGGGAGGAGGAGGAGGGGAAACGCGGCCCTACCCGACCCGCCGTCTCCTCCTCCACCGCCTGCCGTTCGCCGTCCGGGAGGCTTCGTCGCCTGGGCCTCCCTAGCTGCCCAGCCCCCGTCTTCCCCGCCCCCCTATTCACGTGAGAGCGGCTTTTTCCGCTCTCTGCCCGCCTCCCGCCCCGTGTCATAGGTCCGCGGCTGAGCCGCGCCGCCCCATTGGCCCAACAACAAGCGGCGAGGGCGTACTTCCTCTCCTCGACGCCCCACCTGGGCTTTGAGCCCGCCCCTAGTCTGCGCCTGCGCGGGGTCTGCACTGGCGAGGAGCCCCGTGGCCGGTGGGCTTGGACAAGGTAGTGGCTGAGCAGGGGCTGGAAGCAGGACGGGGACGGAGGGATTAGGAGGCAGCGGGAGAGGACGCAGGCTGCTAGCACCTTTTGAGCAGGGGATCTTCTGCTCACCTTTCACGTTGAGTACTTCTTCAAAAGCAGCGCTTAACAGCGTTAGTCAACGCACCTGGCCTTTATTGAGAGCGCACGAATGTGCCCAGGATCACTAGTGATGGGTCCCGGATATCTTATTTGGTTTCACTACAAACATATGAGAAATCTGAGTTTTCTCGTTTTACAAAGGAGCCCAACCTAAGTTAGAGAATTCAGTCTAGAAGTAAAACTTCTCTCTGTCCAAGGCCTTGAACTTATTAGAGGCACGCAGAATTGCACAGACATGAACAAGGTTGTTTCAGTGTTACTCGAAAATGCGGCTGGAATTTTATTTGAAAATCATTCAAAAGTAGAATATGGAGCAAAGACAATGTAACGAATTTTGAATTCCCTGTCCTGAATAAATTTACAATGTAGTTGGAAAACAGTGATTAAAGGTGCTATATTTCAGTCTTGATAATTTGTAATTCTACAACCTCTTCCTTACTCTTTTCTTTTAATTCAAATAGCTTATGCTCTTTCCTGGTCAATGACTCATTCCCAATGTTTTCCTGTGGATATTGAATCAAAATCAACCAGAGAAAAAGCTGTGTTCTGTTACAGTCCTCTTTGTGACTTGTCTGTCACAATAGACTAGCTAAACTCCCTCAAGAAATAGTTCTGCTCCTTTTCTCCTTATACACTTATATAGTAATAATACCCATTTAAAAGATACAGTATTAGGAAGAAAGTAAAATGCCCTGAATTCCTGACAACCACGTTTATTTTGGTGACCATACATGCATGAACTTCTTGACTCATGTACACCCCAATATATATGTAAACCTTGAGAGAAAATTTTGTAACAACATTTTATTACAGAATAGTATATCTTGGAGAAAAATACACACACGCTAAAATAAATAAAAATATCACATTCCCACCACCAATGTTAATACTTTAAATACGTCCTTCTGTGTCAACATAGTTTTTCAAAATGACGTCACAGTATAGAAATCTACTTTAGTCAACGAACATACACATTATTTCAGTCACTTTTCCTCTCATATAATTCCTAGAACATATTCAAATTATATATCAACCTAACAATGTTTTTCCTGTTGGCTTTCCCAAATCAGTAATATTTCAGTAAATCTTCCTCTCATTTAATACCTAACTATAACCAATTTTCTGTCACCTGCAATACATTTTTTAACAGCTAGTTTTCCCAAGTTAGTATCAAATCCAGGGCCACATATTGCTTCTAGTAGTGTTCCCAAGTATTTTTTAATGTAGCCCTTAAGAAAAAAACTTAGCTGAAACCGGTTTGGCTCAGTGGATAGAGCATCGGCCTGCGGACTGAAAGGTCCCGGGTTCGATTCCGATTAGGGGCATGTACCTGGGTTGTGGGCACTTCCCCAGTGGGGGATGTGCAGGAGGCAGCTGATCGATGTTTCTATCTCATCGATGTTTCTAACTCTCTATCTCTCTCTCTTCCTCTCTGAAAAATCAATAAAATATATTAAAAAAAAAAGAAAAAAATTTAAAGACATTGGCTTATTAAAGAAATTAGACCACTTTAAGCACCTTCTGAATCCAAATATTTGCTTCCTGGAGGTCAGTTTGTTCCTCTCCCAAGCATGTCAAACTCAAAGACTAACATGGGCCAAATAAACAAGGTTTAAGTTTATATGGGACGCACAAAAACAAAAGCTTCAACTTTCATAGAAACGTGTTTATTTCGATAGAGACATGCTGAATCCAAAGGGCTGAAATAAATGAGTAATCGTTAACATAAAAGAACATTTTAATAAAAATTAATATTTTTCCTTTAACATTAACTTACCAGATACTGAATAACTGCACAAATTAATAAGTGCAACGCAAATAAACCTATTTTTCTTGTTCTCCAAAAGCGAAATATTTCCTGTTGGGCACACCAAACAAGTAAGTACAAGACTAATGACATGGCAATCAACTGCTAAAATATTCACTGCTGGTATTAGTGGAGAGAAATGGTGCACCTGCAGGTAAGGCAAGTAAGGGAAATGAATGCAACATGTTTAGAGTAATCAGTCATTAGCAAATGTTGTAGTTCGTTATTAATAATTATGTATAACAGGATATTGTAACAAGTTACAAAATTTTTATTAAAATGTTTCTTACATACAATTATATTAGCTGGGCCACAAACATATTCATTGTGGGCCGCATGCAGCCCATGGGCCTTGAGTTTGACATGCTTGCTCTAGACCTTGTATTTCCTCGAGATGATTTCTAGTTATATCTCAAGTTTCAATGGACTGAAGTCAAACATTTTGGGCTAGCACATACCATAGGTTATGTCACATAATACAGAACTCAACTATTTGGAGAACAAGGTTCTTATTTCCTATCCTGGCTCCAGCAAGCACACTTGAATGTAAAGATGATTCTGCCACAAGCTGAAGGGGTAAGAGAAGCTTAGGTGTTATCATACTGAAGACTGACACTGAAATGAACCTCAATTTACCAACCAAGCCTTCCCCTGGAAAATGCAAGTTTTCAAATAGACTCCAGAGCTCCAAAATAGTTACTTGAGATTCTGGCAGGACAATTGTTATCTAGGTAGAGGGATGAGTTCCTTGCACTTCCTACTCCATCTGAGGAACAGAAAAAGAAAAACAGAAAGAAAAATGAACAGAGGCATAGGGACCTATTGGACACTGTCAAGAGAAACAAAATACCCCTGTGGGAATCCCAAGAGAAGAGAGAAAGGGGAGGAAGAATAATTACCAAACTGTAGCAAGCCAAAGAAAAGAATCCTGAAAGTAGCAAGAAAGAAATGATTAATCACATACAAAGGACCCTCCGTAAGATAAACAGCCAATTTTTCATCCTAAACCTTGGAGGCCAGAAAGTAGTGGGTTGACAATATTCCAAGTGCTGACAGAAAAAAAAAAAAAGTGTTGACAAAGAATTCTTTATCTAGCAAAACTGTTTTTCAAAAATAAGGGAGAGTCCAGCTTAGTGGTTGAGTGTTGACCCATAAACCTGGAGGTCAAGATTCCAGGTCACATGTCCAGGATGCAGGCTGGATCTCTGGATCACTGGTGGGGGGCGTGCAGCCGATTGATGATTCACATCATTGATGTTTCTCTCTCTCACCCCATCTCCTTTCCTCTCTCTGAAAATCAATAAAAAGATTTTTTTTTAAATGAGGGAGAAATTAACAAATTCCCTAATTAAAAAAAAAAAGTCAAAGGAGTTTGTTGCTGTTAGTTACCACTAAACCTGCTCTTCAAGAATGCTAAGGGGAATCCTTCAGGTTGACCTGAAAAGACACTTGACAGTAACTAGAAGCCATATGAGGAAATAAAGATCTCCTTTCAGTGTCAATACATGGACAATTATAAAAGCAAGTATTACTGTAATTATGACTTGTAGGTACACTTTTTATTTTCTCCATGACTTAAAGAGAAATGCATAAAAATACTAATCTATGTTATTGGACACAAATGTTTAAAGATGCAATTTATGACATCAATAATAGGAAGAGAGGACAGAGCTGTACAGTAGGGGTTTTTGTATGGTATTGAAGTTGGTATCAATTCTATTAGAATGTTGTAACTTTGGGCTATTAAATGTTATTCTCATGGCAACCACAAAGAAAATATCTATAGAAAATACACAGAAGGGTATGACAGGTGAATCAAAACATAACAAAAATCAAATAAACACAGAAAAAGGCAATGAAGAAAATGAAGGCACAAAAGCTATAAGGCCTATAGAAAACAAATAGCAAAATGGCAGAAAGAAATCCTTCCTTATCAGTAATTACTTAAAATGTAAATTGCTAAAACTCTCCAATTAAAAGACAGATGGGCAGAACAGATTAAAAAACAACCATGATCCAACTATATGCAGTCTAGAAGAGACTCCCTTTATTTATTTTTTAACTATTCTTTTAAAAAATATGTTTTTATTGACTTCAGAGAGAGGAAGGGAGAGATAGGAACATCAATGATGAGAGAGAAACATCACTGATTGGCTGGCTCTTGCATGTCCCCTACTGAGGATCAAGCCCAAAAACAGGGCATGTGCCCTGACTGGGAATCAATCATGACCTCCTGGTTCAGGGGTCGATGCTCAATCACTAAGCTACACCAACTGGGCTAGAAGAAACTCACTTTAGATCCAAAGACATTAATTAGTTGAAAGTGAAAGGATAAAATACAATATATTTCATGTAAATAGCAACCAAAAGAGAGCTGGGTTGGTTATACTGAGATATGCAAAACAGGGATGTAATTTTTTTTAAAAGGTTACAATAATAAAAGTAAATAAATGAATAAATAAATAAATAAATAGGTTACAAGAGACAAAGAAGGTCATTACATATTAACAAAAGGTTCAATAAAGCATGATGATATAAAATTATAAACTTGCCCTAACTGGTTTGGCTCAGTGGATAGAGCGTCAGCCTGCGGACTGAAGGGTCCCAGGTTCGATTCTGGTCAAGGGCATGTACCTCGGTTGCGGGCACATCCCCAGTAGGGGGTGTGCAGGAGGCAGCTGATCGATATTTCTAACTCTCTATCCCTCTCCTTTCCTCTCTGTAAAAAATCAATAAAATATATTTTAAATTAATAATAAATAGAACAAGCTATAGAAGATAAGTAAGGAAGTAGAGGACTTGAACATCACAATAAACAGAGTACACCTAACAGATACATAAAAAACAATCTATCCAACAACAGAATACACATTCTTTCCCAATTTACATAGTACATTCTCCCCACCACCTACAGTATAGTAAAAGATTATTCAGCCCAGGAGTTGTGTGTCACTGGTTGAGTGTTGACCCATGAACCAAGTAGGTCACGGTTCAATTCCTGGTCAGGGCACATGTCTGGGTTTCAGGTTCGATCCCCAGTTGGGGGTGTGCAGGAGTCAGCCAATTGATGATTCTTTCTCATCATTGATGTTTCTACCTCTCTCTCCTTCTTTCTTCCTCTCTCTGAAATCATTTAAAAATATATATATTAAAGTATTATTCACTATGACCAAGTGGGATTTATCAGAGAAATGCAAGGGAGGGTCACCATAATTCAATGTAATATATCACATTTTAAAAAACTAGAGGGTGTGGGTATGAGAACACATGATCATCTCAATTGACACAGAAAAGGCAGTTGAAGATAACAATCCCTGTTCATGATAAGATCTCTCAGCAAACTAGTTATAGAAGGAAAATTCCTCAATATGATAAAGGTGTTTGTGAAAAATCCACAGCTAACAATATTCAAATAGTTTAGCTTCCCCTCTAGGATCAGGAGCAAGTAAAGGAAACTTACATTCCTGCTGCTATTCAACATTGTACTGTAAATTCTCATCAGAGCTATTTTTAAAAAGAAAAAAAATAGAAGGCATCCAAATTGAAAACAAAGAGGTGAAACTATCTTTATTCACAGGCAACATAATCATAAATATAGAAAATGAAGTTTCTAGAGCTAATAAACAAATTCAGCAAAGTTGCAAGGTATGAGATCAACACAAAAAAAGCAATTGTTTCTACACACCAGCAATCAACAATATGAAAAGAAAATTAAGAAAGAAATTCCACTTACAATAGTATCCTATATAATAAAGATGCAATATGCAAATGGTCATTATGCTGACCAGATCAGCAGGAGGGTGGGACAGTGAGCTACAAGCGGGCAGCGGAGAGCTACAGGAGCGGGCAGGGAAGCAAGCTATGAAGGGGTCGGGGAGCTACAGGAGGGTGGGGCAGCAGGCGGAGAGCTATAGGAAGGCGGCAGCAAGCTACTGGCACATGGATTCGTGTGCAGGGCTACTAGTCTATAATAATAAAAGGGTAATATGCTAATTAGACCAGACATCATTCTGGAAGTCCTTCCTGACAAAACTGGGACAGAGGGAAGCCAGAGGGAAGCTGGTGCAGGCAGCCAGGGGAAGGACGGCTTACTCTTACATGAATTTTCGTGCATCAGGCCTCTAGTCAAAAATAATTTATATACCCTGAAAACTAGAAAACATTGCTGAAATTAATGAAGACCTATGTACATGGAAAGTAATTCTGTATTCATGAACAGGAAGGCTTAAAATTAAGTTGTCTATACTACCAAAAGTGACCTACAGATTCAAAACAATCTCTATCAAAACTACAACAGCCTCTTCTTCAGAAATGTAAAAGCTGACCCTCAAATGCACATGGGATTTCAGGGGGCCTGGAACAGCCAAAACAATCTCGAAAAAGAATGAAGTTGGAAAACTCATACTTCAAAACTTACTACAAAAAAAAACAAAAAAAAAAAACTTACTACAGCCTGGCCAGTGTGGCTCAGTGGTTAAAGTGTCAGCCAGCACACGAAAGGGTCACGGGTTCCATTGCTGGTGGATGTTACTTACCTGGGCTGCAGTTTGGATCCCAGGTCCCAATGGGAAAGAGTGCAGGTGGCAACCAATCTCTCTCTACTTATACCCCTCTCTCTCTCCCTCCCTTCCACTCTAAAAATCAACGGAGAAGAAAACATCCTAGGGGGAGGATTAACAACAAAAAACATACTACAAAACTGCAACAATTAAAACATTATGTTACTGCCCTAGCTGGTTTGGCTCAGTGGATAGAGCGTCCGCCTGCCAACTAAAAGGTCCCAGGTTCGATTCCAGTCAAGGGCACACGCCTGGGTTGCCAGCTCGATCCCCAGTAGGGGGCGTGCAGGAGGCAGCCGATCAACGATTCTCTCTCTCTCTCTCTCTCTCTCTCTCCCCCTCCCTCCCTTCCTCTCTGAAATCAATAAAAATATATTAAAAAACA
Source organism: Myotis nattereri (assembly GCF_964212035.1). NCBI lineage: Eukaryota > Metazoa > Chordata > Mammalia > Chiroptera > Vespertilionidae > Myotis > Myotis nattereri. The sequence continues at coordinate 73,728,143 of NC_138087.1, read as the reverse complement.
AAACAAAAATATATTACTAGCACTAGAACAGACATATAGTTCAATGTAATAGGAGGGCCCAGAAATAAACCCTCACATATATAGTCAGTTGATTTTTCAACAAAGGTGCCAAGAACATTCAATGGGGAAATAAATGTCTTTTCAACCAATAGTACTGAGAAAACGCTATCCACAAGCAAAAGAATGAGGTCGGTTAGGTATAGCAGTGGTGACGATTACTCAACATTGTGACTGTACTTCATGCCCCAGAACTTTACACTTACAAATTACTAAAATGATAACTAACTATGAGTGTTCTACCACAATACGTCCCCCAAGTAGGGAGAACCCAGAGAGCAACTGGATTGCAAGGAGAAGGAAAAGGAGCTAGGATGATCAAGCTTCCTGGTCGGCAGGGCTGCGTCGTGGATGATGCTGTCACCTATACAAGGACCACAGGAGATAAGAAGCTGATGAACGTGAGATAAGGTCAAAAGGTACATGGGGGGGGGGGGGGAGGCGGGGAGAGCGGGAGCTACATTGCTACATTCACACTAGGACATTCAATTGAAGATGTCTTGTAGGCAGTTGGCCCTGGAGCTCAGGACAGCCGTCTGGGCTGGCGAGAGAAAGTTGGGAACGGTCAGCACGCAGTACGTAAAGGAAGCCACGGGAATGCGAGGCCCCCGGGAAACACCCACATCCCAAAGCAAGGAGAGCGAACTTGCTTTCAGGGCCCCACCAGGCGAGTCCACATCCCTCGGCGAGACTTACCGAAGCTTCAGGGCGGAGGCGCCCTCCAGGCCCCTGCAGACCAGGACCATGTAGGCAGGTCGAGGTCCAGCTCGAGAGGAGCCGCTGAGAAGCCAGAACCCCAAACGCTAAGGAACCCCCGCACCTCCAAGTCTCAGGAGTAACCGCTTGCACCTGGAGCCCAAAGCACTCGATCCGCCCTCCGCGTGGAAAGTCCCTCTCGCGGCCCCGTCGCCTTCCGAGCCTTCCGATTGGCGGAGAGGACCATGGGACCTGGAAGTCGTCCCTGTCCGCGAGGGCTGCCCTTCCGGTTCCGTTGGGTCCCCCTTTGGCTCGGGTTCCCTGCCCCTCCCCCATTCCGGAGCCCCGAGGGGCCGGAGCTCCTGGTGGTGCCGGATACTGACCGTGGCCTTCCCCTGGGTCTGTAAGTGCGGAGGCGGCCAGAGAACCGGGCAGGGGTACGGGGTCTCTCAGGATGGAGCCCCTTGGGGCCCTCGATGGGCCAGGACGTGATGGGGGCCGAGGGGCTGGCCTAGGCCCGGGGGGACTTAAGGAGCCCTTGGCCCAGCCCACGCTGCGCCCCGCCCCTTTCCCTTCCCTCCTCCGGAGTTTTTAAGGATGCTCCCGGGACCTCCTCCGGCGACCCCGGCCGAGGTCCCTGCAGTTGGCTCGGACGCCTGACTCTGGTTTCTTGTAGGAAGAGCCAGAGCGGAGGCTTTGGCAAGGCCTTGGTGCCAGCCCGCGGGAAGCACTATGAGGTTATCCTTCTGCCGGGGTTTCCTGCGCATCAGCTTCTGGCTGCAGCACCTTTTCTATGACTGGCGCTGTGCCAGGCACTGGGGATTCGTAAGATACCGTTCCAGTTTTTATAGTCAAGTTTGGGAGCCACATATAAACAAATAAGTGCTCCTACAATCGAGTGTGTATGAGTCATACATGTGTGAACTGCTCAAGGGGCAGCTGCTGGGAAGGCTGAAGAGAGAAAGTGACTTCTGAATTATACTTCTTGAACATCAGGTGAAGCGCTTTTCAGGCAGAAGAAACAGTTGCAATGCTTTGAAAGGATGACTGAGCGTAACTTGTGTGGGGAGAGGAGGAAATTGGGGGGTGGAAATGGGGGGGCGTCCTTGTTTGTAGATAAGATGTGAGATTGGGAAAGTAGACCAAGGTCCAGATGGTGAAAGGTTCACTCCTAAAGGAGGTGGATAGTCTTCAGAATTTTAAGGAGGAGAATGATACAAAGTTGCACTGTAGAAAGCCATATTCTGGATATAGAATAGAAATTTCTATAGACTGATTCTGAACTCTGTAGCTAAAATCTAGGTATACTTATGGGAGGTTTTGTGTGTGTGTGTGTGTGTGTGTGTGTGTGTGTGTGTGTGTGTGTTTAAGGAGTAATGACACCAGCTTAGTAAACAGTATTGAAGTCCTGAAATCGAGTTATGAAGGTATTACTGGAAAGCAAGCAAGTGTGCTATAGTGAATGGTGTGAAGACTCCATAATAAATTGGCTTTTGAGGGTGGAAGAGGCACCCAAGCCGATTCCCAGGTTTTAGGCTTTTGGTATTTGAAGAACATTGATGCCATTGTCAGCAATAAAGCCATAAGCTTAGTGTAGATTACAAATTTATTTTTTTGATATGTTGCATTAGAGGTCTAATGGAACTTTCCAGTGTATAGTTGAGGTGCAAATCTGCAGCTTAGCCTAAATATTGTGGCTAGAGGTAAAGGCTTGAGTCATCTGCATAGAGGTGGGAGCTATGGGAATAGTTGCCAACAGGAAGATATTATTGATATTGAAGGGAATAATTTGGGGGAATGGTTGCATTATGAAATAGTAGTTGGTGTAGCAGCAGAAGCAGACTTAGGGGATAAAGCATAAGAATATAAAGTTTTTACAACCAAAAAGACCCAGAAATCAAGAGAAGAGAATATTGAGAAGGAAGCCACTGAAACAATTCATGCAGAGCATTTGGGGAGTGAGGGGAAAAAAATATTGAATTTTTTGTATTAAGAAATCATTAATGATCCTTCAAAAAGCAATTTTAGCAGAGTGATGAGGTGATGATATATGAAATAATGGAGTTCTCAACTGGTTGTTAAATGAGAATGAGAAAAGGCCACATATGAAGGCTTTCCCAGAGAAAATTTACAGGCTTTATTTGTTTATTTACCTAAGGAATGCTTATAAAGCTCATTCTGGGTATTGTTCTAAGCTTTTTTTTTTTTTAAATGAACTTAATCTTTAAATTTAATTTACTTTAAAATGAATTTAATTTCCCATAACAACTCTATGAAGTAATATTACTATTTGACATTGGGTATATGGAAGCACAAAAGTGGTTAAATAACTTGCCTAAGGTCACACAGCTAGTAAGTGGTTGAGCAGGGTTTTGATCCTAGGAAATATGGCTCCAGAATCCATGGTTTTATACTACTAAAGTAAGCAGTGACTAAATATGGGAGTCAAAGGAGTGGGGAAATTTTAAGCAAAGGTAAGCTCATTGGTAAAAAATGGAGAGGCTTGGAAAGTGATCCAGATTGAGAAGAAGGTAAGTAACGGTTTTATATTTGTTATGTATTTCTTTTTTATTTCTTTCCTCCCGTCTTAGATCTTCTTTCAATCTGTGCCATTTTAGGTCCATTTCTTTCACAATTAGGTCAATTTGTATTACGCTTTCATCTATCACTTACTATCTATAATCTAGTCTCCTCTTCAACTTCAGACTCATATCCAACCAGCTCAGGGGTCGGCAAACTCATTAGTCAACAGAGCCAAATATCAACAGTACAACGATTGAAATTTCTTTTGAGAGCCACATTTTTTAAACTTAAACTATATAGGTAGGTACATTGTTATTAACTTAATTAGGGTACTCCTAAGGCTTAGGAAGAGCCACACTCAAGGGGCCAAAGAGCCGCATGTGGCTCGCGAGCTGCAATTTGCCGACCACTGAACTAGCTAATGGATCTTCCCCTTGATGCCATGCCAGCTCCTCTGACTAAACATTTTAAGACCAGACCCATAATCATCCCCTCCAGTATTTCCTAGCTTATTGAATGGCACTCTTGAAGACATCCAGTCACTCTAGCCAAATATCTTGGTGTCATCTTGACCTTTCCTTTCTTGTTCATCCCCTTGGTCACCAAGTTCATCAGTTGCTTGTTTGGAAAAACTCTCAATTCTGTTTCTTCTCTCCATCCATATTATTACTGTCTCTGTTCAGTCCTTATCATTTCTATCTTGATCTGCTTGAGTAATAGCATACTAGCAGGTTTCTTTGCCTCCACATCTACTTTCCTTAGAGCCATTCTCCATAAATTCTTATTTTTGACTAATTGAATTTTAAGATAATGCAATAGTTTGGACATCATGTATTTCAAGTGATACAGTAATAGACTTAGGCAAGTATTTTGAGTACTTTGAACTGGCGTTAAGTTTGGTTAAGGTTGGCCTTGAGGGTGAGGATTTAGGAATTTTTAAAATAGAGAATGTAATAAAACATTGAGAAACCAGACAGGCTTTCTGAGGAAGTAAGCCTTGAAAAAAATAAAACACAGAAAAAAATCAAGGACTAAGTTGTGAAGGTTATATGTACTGTTACACTTTTGTGCATGCTTGCAAAAGACTGGTGGAAACTGAGGCCACTAGTTAAGTAACTTACCCACTTCTGTACAACAGTTTTAAAATGAACTGGGTCTATAATTATTCATCACATATAGGTCTCAAAAACAATAAATGAGAAAAGAACGTTGCAAACAATATGTATAGTTTACGTCTAATAACATCATTTTATATTTTCTGTGGGTAGGCATACAGAAGTGTTTTTAAAATGAGGAAGGGGTCCTAGCCAGGTAGCTTAGGTGGTTAGAGCGTCATGGGACGCCAAGGTTGTGGGTTCCATCTCTGGTCAGGTCAGGGCACATAGAAGAATCAACCGATGAACACATAAATAAGTGGAACAACAAATCTCTCCCTCCCTCCCTCCCTCTCTTTAAAATAAACCAACTAAAAAAGTTAAACGGGGAGAGGGAGAGTCATTAAGGACCAAACTTAGAACAAGCTGAGTACTGAGTGAAAGGTAGTTGGGAAAGGGGACTTTGGCTTTATCTATAATGTTCAAAATTTTCCCAGAAATGATGTATTTCTGTATATGTTATGTAGAATAATAAGGGGGAAAACACACAAAAGTGTGAAAACTTGGAGACTGTAGTGTTCTGACAGTTACCCAAAAGAAGAAAAGGATTGAGGTTTATAGAGAGAAAGGCTGTAGTATATTACAACATCTTTAAAAAATGGCATATGATGTTAGTGAGATAAACAAAGATTTCCAAATAGTTGTGAGTGCTAAGTTGAAATATAAAGACACTTTTATGAGGTAGATGAGGAAACAGACTGACATACAGCTTGGGAGATTATTGTACAGATAGAAAAGTTTTCCTTATCAGTAATTATTAGAGGCATTTGACATAAGAAACTTGGGTATATTCTCACTGCTCAGAGCATACCAGTGAACATTGTCTAACCTGGAATACGTATTCACTGATCCTTTTTGGTTACACATTTGAACAAAGGGAAATTTTCAAATCAGTTGACGCATTTGTTACATGGACATAATTATGGAAAAATTATGTAACTATAAACAAAGAGAAAGTGATCTTAAGTGAGAATTACATTGATATTTGAGAAATAGGTCATTCAAAACTTGCTGATGGAAACGGCGGATTCAGATTTAATTGAAGTAATCTAAGCAATAGATGATTAGGACCAGAACTATGGCAATAATAAGAGAGACAGAGAGAGAGAGCGCCCAGCTGGTGTTGCTCAGTGGTTGAACATCAACCTATGAACCACCAGGAGATCATGGTTCGATTCCCGGTCAGGTCTGATGCCCAGGTTGTGGGCTCCATCCCAAGTTGGGGGTGTCTAGGAGGCAGCTAATCAATGATTCTCTCTCATCATTTATGTATCTCTCTCTCTCCCTTCCTCTCTGAAATCAATAAAAATCTATTTTAAAAAAGAATAGAGAGAATTTTGAAATCATTCTGAGGAAAGAATCAACAGGATGTGGTGACCAATTCTACCTGCTCAGTTATTTCTTCCAGTTACTAGAAGCTCTGCCATAATCTAGAATTATATGAGTGGTTCTTATGAAAAGTATGAATAATTACTGTACTAAAATGTTAACTACAGTTGGGGACTCTGTAAACCCAATATATTTGTAATTTTTATTCTCTGTTTTATTTGCAAATTGAATTGTTTCAGTCTAAAAAGATAAATACACAAAAGATGGAAAAATAACAGTTAAAATAGGTGAGAAAACAAGATAAAACAAGGGAAAGGGTATAAAATGCAATCAGGGATAAGACTAATACATAAATCACTATTAATATTAAGGTCCTCTAGACTTGACACAGATTTCACTTTAAGTTGTACTTTTTGTTTTTAAACATAAGCCTTTTATTGAAGTAAATACACAAAAGCATATAAATCATAAGCATCCAGCTGAATGGATATGAGGAGGGAAATTTGAACAGTTCCACAGTTAACATTATTCCTATAAAACTTGAGCTAGCCTAGTTGTTGGACACATTTTGGCATCACGAAGCTTGGGCACAAGTTCCACTCTAATATTTAACACTTTCTACCTCTCTTAAATTGAGGAAGTTATTTATGTTCTCCAAGATTGAGTTTCCTCATATGTAAAGTGGGAGAAATAATAATACCTACCTTACAGGGATTTTGAGGATTAAATGGGTCAATATTGGTAAAGCACTTAGCCTATACCTGGTACATAGCAAGGTTTCTGTAAAATTAGCAAGGTTTCCGTAAAGATTAACTACTATTCCTTTAATTCTTAATTCTTAAATAAAATTAAGCCAGTTTATAAGAAATACAGTTATTTCCTTTCATTTTGTCATTTTTAAAAAGTAAAAATAAAAAAAGGCTTTTTTAAAATTTAGTTTTATATTATCAAAAGTATTTTGGAAATAAACCCTCGTAAGAAATTTTTCCCAAGGCACTCAATAATAATTTCAAATTATTTTAATAATTTTAAAGTTTATTAATAAACTTTTATTATTCTGCTGTGTTTTGTTGAATGATCTCTGTAAAAAGTAGCAATTGACCTTTGCCCTCAAATAATTAACAGTCTATTGGAAAGAGAAACTAGTGACAGGAAACAATTAAGGGATAAACTGTGGCCTGGAAATAAGAGTTTATCAACGGGAAACAATAGAGTGGGCTGACACATATTATTGAAAACTTCTTAAACGGAATAAAATGTCTTTTTTATTCAATGCGAGCACTTTCCTGAATACCTCTTTGGCTGATCCTCCTGGTAAGTTTATTGAGACTGATGGATAGGAGTAAGTAAAGGGAACTTCCAGCTCCTCATCTTCGGAGCTCCAAGGAACAATGAAGTATTGTGAGTCCTGTCACACTACAGATGGAAGCCGTTAATGCTCATTTTGGGGTGTGAGTGGGAAAATACTGACCAGAGGGTAGATTAAGGACAAGCTAAACTCTAAAAATGAATACCCCTTTTGTTTGGTTATTTGAAACAATAGCCATTTTTAAAATTCTGTTTTTCAATTGGAACATTTGCTCTTTCCAGAATGAATATATTAAGCTACTGTATTTGCTAACACTGACCAGTGATAATACAGTTTTGCTGTTTCTTTACTGATATATTTCCTGTATCTCCTAGATTTATTCCTTTTTATCTGATATTCACCATATTTCCTCTGATGCAACATTTGCTTCTTTACATCTTATGTATATTTTTGTTAATATACCTGCACCCTACCAGTTCTCCCTCCTAAATATCACCTTTCTTTCAATGACAGTTTCATTTAGCTGAACTGGTACCCTTAGACCCTTTACACGTTCCTTTTTTTCATACTCTGTATCCAGTAAATTACCAAGTTCTATGAAATAGCTTTTGTTGTTTTTCTTTGTTCCGTATTCCCATTTTCATTCCTTCCTAAGCTCCATGTCCTCAGATCTGTAATGCTTCTGCAGATGCTGAACTGATCTTCCTAACAGCAATTCTTCCTTCTTACCACGGCCAAACAAATCCTGTAGGTTTAACAAACACAACCCGAGCACTGCTGTGTGGTTAGTACAGTGTTAGGTGGCAGGAGGACACACCAGTTTGAACAGAAGAGGGTTTGACCAGTAATGTGGCTGCAATAAGTATAATTTGAAGCGAAAGGAAAAAGTGGTTGGCTTTAGAAGATGGATGCTCCCAACATTAGCCTGTTGAATAGGATGGAGATGTTTCTGTCTAAGCCATGAAGCTTGCAGTTTGGAGGGGAAGGAACAAGTATTTAACATGATTTTTAGTGTTATGATAGAAGTACCAAGCAATGGGTTCAGTAGAGAAAACTGTTAGTCTAAAGCAGCGGTTCTCAACCTGTGGGTCACCAACCTGTGGGTCGCGACCCCTTTGGAGGTCGAACGACCCTTTCACAGGGGTTGCCTAAGACCATCGGAAAACACATATATAATTACATATTGTTTTTGTGATTAATCACTATGCTTTAATTATGTTCAATTTGTTACAATGAAAATACATCCTGCATATCAGATATTTACATTACGATTCATAACAGTAGCAAAATTACAGTTATGAAGTAGCAACGAAAGTAATTTTATGGTTGGGGGTCACCACAACATGAGGAACTGTATTAAAGGGTCACAGCATTAGGAAGGTTGAGAACCACTGGTCTAAAGGGTCAGGGAAGGGCCTCTCAGAGGAAATAAAGTCAGAATTGGCTAGGAGCAGTGTTCTAGACTAAAGAAATAACTGTGCTAAGGCTTGGAGTCAGTAGAATGCCATCATGCACCAGGCACTGAGCAATATAAGACTTAAACCCTAACCGGTTTGGCTCAGTGGATAGAGCGTCAGCCTGCAGACTGAAGGGTCCCAGGTTCGATTCCGGTCAAGGGCATGTACCTTGGTTGCTGGCACATCCCCTGTAGGGGGTGTGCAGGAGGCAACTGATCGATGTTTCTCTCTCATCGATGGTTCTAACTCTCTATCCCTCTCCCTTCCTCTCTGTAAAAAAAAAAAAAAATCAATAAAATATATTTTTAAAAGAAGACTTAGACTCTGCCTTCAGGAGCTGGTTTTCTATGAACCTTTGCAGGTCAGTGTTGTAGAAGGTAAAATTATAAAGATTGGGCTTTAGGATCCAAATGTGGCCAACAGCAGCTGGTTGTCTTATATAATTCTCAACTACAGAGTTGATGAATGCTCAAAAGTCAAGGTGAATTTATTGATGGACTGAAATTATAGAGCTATTTCTCAAGGTATAGCTAATATTCTACTGATCTCACTGGAGACTGGTATATAGACAGAGAATGCCAGTTTATTATTTTTACAATGGCTGGTGGCAAAGCTAATTCATCCTTCCTTTAAGAGATACACACAGGAAGCCAAGTTACCAGAAAATTATTTGGAGTGTATGGAATCAGAATATGGGGACTTTTTCCATATTTATTTTTTCTATAAAGGGACAGATATGCAGAGAATTTTGGCAAAGACACCTTCTCCATAATTGAATGTGTTATGCCAATGTTTATCTTACTTATTATTAGTTTACTTAAAAATTTATACTCAAGAGGTTGGTCTTTATCCACAAGACAATGGGCAATCACAGGACTTTAGGTAGGGGTTGAATATAATCAGAACTGTGTTTTCTAAAGATGTCATGTGGTGATGTAGGAGTTGGATTAAAAGGAATAGAACCAGGAAGCCACGGAACATGTATGAGTCTGTTCTAGTTGTCCAGTTGATGCATAATGATGTATAAAGTTGGGCAAAGAAGAAAGACCAGAATCTAGTAAAAATTAATTAGATATTTTCTCTTACCCCGATTCCCACCAAGTGGTTTGTTTTTTTCTATATCAAATATTTTATTTCCTTTCTATATCAAGAAATGTTTCTCAAGAGAGAATTAGATTTGTCCAATGCACAGGATATACATTATCCCTTTAGGTCTGTAACTTTCATTTTATTGTAGAAATACTTGTATGAATAAATACACATCCTTTTAAACAGAAGACGGTTTACCCAGGAATGGTGCAAGCAATGTCATTGCAGTTCTTTAAAATACAAAGCAAAAGAGCAGTGTTTTGTCTTTGAAGAAGTAGGTTCACAGTGTCATGCAAAAGAAAATAGTTATGTCATTATTACTTGTTGGGATGTTTTAGTTTCTTTTTGAAACCTGAAAGAATTCTCATTTGTGAAGAAAAAAAATGCTCATGGAGTAACTCAAGTACTGTTCCTGTATCTTTAAAAGTTGAATGAATGCCAAGCTATTTATACTGATACAAGTCCACTCCTCAGGTGCAGTTGACACTTGATGTTGACAAGGAGTAATTTTCAACAGCCTTTAAAAGCTGTTATACTGTTTCCTCTTTCAAGGCAAATTTCATTTGGATACATACAAACAGACATGATAACACAAATTTGGTTTTGGAAAGAAAATTCAGGTTTCTTCATTGTTTGAATTTTCTTAAATTCATCCTTTTTACATTTCTGTTCTTTAGGTCTGCCAAAATGTCTGAAAGATCAGATCTCCTTCACTTCAAGTTTGAAAATTATGGAGATTCAATGTTACAAAAAATGAACAAATTAAGAGAAGAGAATAAATTTTGTGATGTTACAGTTCTCATAGATGATATTGAGGTACAGGGGCATAAAATTGTGTTTGCTGCAGGTTCCCCCTTCTTAAGAGACCAGTTTTTACTGAATGATTCCAGAGAGGTGAAAATCTCCATATTGCAGAGTTCCGAAGTGGGGAGACAATTGCTCTTATCCTGTTATAGTGGTGTGCTGGAATTCCCTGAGATGGAACTGGTAAATTACTTGACTGCTGCGAGTTTTCTTCAGATGAGCCACATTGTAGAACGGTGCACACAGGCCTTGTGGAAGTTTATAAAGCCAAAACAACCACTGGATAGTAAAGAGGGATGTGAACCACAGAGTGCTTCTCCCCAGTCAAAAGAACAGCAGGGAGATGCCAGAGGCTCCCCAAAGCAGGACTCACCTTGTATTCATCCATCTGAAGACAGTATGGATATGGAGGACAGTGATATTCAGATTGTTAAGGTAGAATCTATTGGGGATGTATCAGAGGTTAGAAGTAAAAAAGATCAGAACCAGTTTATCTCTTCTGAACCCACTGCTTTACATTCATCAGAGCCCCAGCACTCCCTGATAAATTCAACTGTGGAAAACAGAGTAAGTGAAATAGAACAAAACCGTCTCCACAATTATGCCCTCTCTTACACAGGCAGTGATAACATCGTCTTGGCCTCAAAAGATGTCTTTGGGCCTAATATTCGAGGTGTAGACAAAGGCCTACAGTGGCATCATCAATGCCCAAAGTGTACCAGGGTGTTCCGTCACCTGGAGAACTACGCCAACCATTTAAAAATGCACAAACTCTTTATGTGTCTACTCTGCGGCAAGACTTTTACTCAGAAAGGCAACCTTCATCGACACATGCGTGTGCATGCCGGCATTAAACCTTTCCAGTGTAAGATCTGTGGGAAAACCTTTTCTCAGAAGTGTTCCTTACAGGATCATCTTAACCTTCACAGTGGAGATAAGCCCCATAAGTGTAACTATTGTGACATGGTTTTTGCACATAAGCCAGTTTTGAGGAAACACCTTAAACAGCTGCATGGCAAAAACAGCTTTGATAATGCCAATGAGAGAAATGTGCAAGACCTCACAGTGGATTTTGATTCTTTTGCATGTACAACAGTTACAGACTCTAAAGGGTGTCAGCCACAGCCTGATGCAACACAGGTCCTGGATGCAGGTAAACTGGCCCAAGCTGTCCTGAACCTAAGGAATGATAGTACTTGTGTGAACTGAGTAGGGGCTTTATGCTCAAAACTAGAAGTGACTGAAAACGTGGCAATAGTCTTGAGTGTTTTTAGAAGAGATTTTGCTAGCTTGACTTCTCCAAAGCCTCTGTGCAGGTTGTAGAATGAATCAAAGTACTAACAGACCAGGCAACTTACCACTTGGAGTGGTCTTGCCTTCCTTTTGCCCTCTCCCATTTTCTGTTTTGAATTATCTTGTGATGCCTGTCTTCCTTTCCCAAGGAGTATTCCATTTGTCTACCTAACATTGACTTATGTTTTAGACTGACACATTTTAGGCTTTTCACTGGACACATTCGGAAGGCACCAACAAGTTAATAACATCACCTGCAATCCACTGATGGATGCTATGCTAAGAGAAGTGAATAATATTTTTCTTTGGCAGAAAATAGGCTAAGATATAAAGTGATATTGCTATTGGCCTGACTATGTGATAGAACTTCTGGTTGCCTACTTATAATTCATCTATGAATGAATGACTCCCTACCGTTTGTACTTTTCTTGGAACTGGCTATAAAGAAGTATTTTAAGTTGTTCAGCACTCTCTTCAACAGCATTATGGCCCCCAACTTTATGTCACTGAATTGTTCACATAGACCAGAGTACAATCTTTCCGGCAACACCTGCAGGCATAGTTAGGTATCACCATGAGGAGCATAATCAACAAAGAATAGAAGTACCTTTGTACAACAATTTAACATGAGACGTCTTCCTCAAAAGAAGCCAAACGCTTATTCATGTGTAACTTATTGATGCTTTTTAAGTCAGGATGCTCCAAGCATACTTAAAATGTGCTAAAGTATAATAGTCTCTCTAAAAAGAAGCTATTTAGGAGTCAGTCTTTGGACTCTGCTTTAGAGGTTAGCTATCAGAGAGGTGTTTAGCCATCAGAAAGGTGTTTGGGCTTCAGAGTTTTGTTCAGTGTATTCTAAGAGTCTCTGAATTCTCATTTTCTCATGTACCTTAATTTCTAAAATGGATGAAAAAAAAAATGGGTTGTGGAATGAGCAACCAGGCTTTTGCATTCAGATATTCCTATAGCCCCACCTTGCTATGTTTGATAGATCGCTAATACAAAGTTGATCTTCCAAGTATGGTAAAACAGAACAAATGTGTGCTGTAGTTCAGAAATAAAATTTTGAGTCTTATTAGTTTTTGACCCATGAGTTAGACATAGGTAATAGAAGTGTTAGAGTCCTTAGAGAGTCTTAAGAGATAATTTACTCCACCTCTCTCTTTTTTTAAAAAATAAATTTTATTGATTTTTTACAGAGAGGAAGGGAGAGAGATAGTTAGAAACATCAATGAGAGAGAAATATAGATCAGCTGTCTGCTGCACATCTCCCACTGGGGATGCGCCCGCAACCAAGGCACATGCCCTTGACCGGAATCGAACCTGGGACCCCTCAGTCCGCAGGCTGACACTCTATCCACTGAGCCAAACCGGTTTTGGCTTTTTTTTTTTTTTTAAGTTGGGGTATTAATAGCCCAAAGAGGTGGCCTGGCCAAGGTTGGCCAAATAAGATAAGTGACTAAATATGAGCTAATGTCTCCTCATTTTTTCTCACTATCCCTTGGCTTAACAAGATCTAGTACATAATCAAGAATACATTAGCAAAAACTTACCTTTGTGAATCTCTATTGGCTTTCTAAGACAGCCTGGATTTTGCAAACAAAATATCACAGGAGGATTTATTTTTGTTATTTTTTAGTTAGAATAAATATTACATTCTTCCCAATCAAGTGACTGATTTGCTGGGTATTAGGGAGGGAAAGGACAAATAAGAATAAATGTGAGAAGGATCTAAATGTGAAACTGATTTTGTCTGGAAACTGTTTATTTAATTTCCATCAGGATTTTGTTTTCATGTTTGAACTATGAGAGTGCATATACCGATAAACCAAAAATTAGGTTTAACTTGAGTAGTCAGGGAATTCTTAAAGTTGTTATAATTTGATACATTTACATGTGAATCTGACTTGAGGTATTATTTCTACCTTTTGTTAAAAGATTTAAAATGAGAATAAAATTGAGTGATAAGACTAATAGGTACCTTAGGCCTAAGGTCACTCATTATATGGTCTAATGATGCTGCCAAGCATTCCCGTTTTTATATGACCCAAGCAGAGTACCAGTTCTCTGCAACAGTGTGACATTACCATGTTAACCAACAAGTCATTATTTCCTTTGAACATCATTTTGGCATGGAAATTTCATGCTGGAGTGCTTCCTTTGTTTATATTCATGTCCTGTTTTTGTTACTGGTTTGAAGACTAAAAGTCATGGGTTCAAAATAGATTGCTCTCTTTGGTTGGAGACTATTGCTGGGTTCATCTAGTCATTCAAGAAGCATTTATTGAGCACCTACTATTGCCAGGCACTATGCTAGATGATGAGGACATGAAGGTAAGATTGCAATGATCCCTGCTCTCACAGATCTTACAGTTTCATGTAGTCTTAGGGAGCTAAGATATCAATTTGATTTTAAACTAAGAGTAATAAAGGAAACTGCTTTGCTTTTTTTGATCACTTAAAGTCAGCATCTAGATGGTTTTGTATCTGTAAAAGCTATAGTTCTCACCTTTTGTACTGCAAACCTCTTGGCTGGGGCGGTGTTCTGTTTCTGTGAGACATTTTCTTAATTTTGGTGGGATTTTACTTTTCTCCTTCTTTGTTTATACATGTTTCTTAGATTGTATTGCAAAGTGGTCAAATTATTGATATCAAGTAAGTTTTATAGAGGAAGATTTTTAAAAACCTTAGTTATTCAGCATTTGTATTTTATGGATCCCCAGGAAAACTAAAAAGGGGAGAACACTCTTTACCATAGTTGGTTTAAAAAAGATACTGTATCACAGTTATTTATTTATTATTTAATTTTAAAGACAAACTCCAAACCGAAGCAGCTCTGAGGTAAATCAGATGTGGTTTTAATTTGTTTTAGTTTCTTTTTTAGAAAATCTGTAAGTGAAGGGTGACCAGTGTCACTACTTTTAAATATTGTCCTAAAAAAACAACCTAGAACATTTTATTTCAGCTGGTGAATAGCTGTTTTAAACCTGTTGTATGTTAGACATACTATGAACTACCTCTTCACTTATTATGGGGAAGTTTCCTTAATAAAAGTGTGACAATTAAAGCTCTGGTGTGAGTAGTTAATTATTTTTTCTCCCCTCCTTTCCTTTTCAATTGCTTGAATTTGAATACAGGAATACTTCCTTCATTCCTATTCTTTAAAACACATATTAATAAAATATGCTGAGCTTGGCTTTAGAACCAAATATGAGTTAACCAGAAATTGTTTCTACGGTCAGTTACTTAAATGAGAGCCTGTTGACTAAGGGGTAAAGCAACTGCTTTTAAGAGCTGGTTCAGAAATTCCTTCATTTGGCAAATACTTGGATGCCTACTGAGTGCTAGTCTTGGGGAATGTAAAGATCGGTAAGGCACTGCCCCAAGTACCTCTGCTTGGATGGGACGCAGATTTCAATTCCGGAATGATAATTGCAATAATGAAGGCAACCAAAGGGTTGGCTTGACAGGCTCCCAACTAGGAGCCAGCTAATTCAAGGCAGTTCCTGGTGGCTTTAAGGATGAGGGGATTTTGAAGGGTAAGTGGGAGGAGGGATTGGGCATATGGAAGAGAACAGTGGATGAGAGGTTTGGGTTTGCCCAAAAACGTGGGCGGGGCGGGGGATGAAGGTGAGAAGGAAGCGACAGAGTAAAGGAAGAGAGATCCAGAGGTTGGGGCGAGATCCTGATGGGCCATTAGCTAGGCAATCTCGGATACTGATCCCCGTGGCAGTCTCCTCCCCTTCCTCCGTCACCTTTTAAATTGCAGGCGGCCCAGTAAAAGGAGAGGACCTGGCCATAATAATCGGCGAGGGCCTCCCTGTGGTCCCGGCGCGGGGTATTCTGATGGACGCACTGTACCCCAACTTCACAAGCCTCCTGCGATTCGGAGGTTGGGGAGAACTCAGAGGGGAACTGGCTCCCGTACTGATCAGGGACAGGAGAAATGGGATTTGCCGGCACCGGGCGTCTTTCTGTCATTCCGCAGGGGTGGGGGAGTGAGGAAGGGAGGATGTCTCAGAATGTCCTTCCGGTATGCTCAGCCCGCCCCCTGCGGGGTCAAGGTGGTTGACACCGGATGTATTTCCTTCCAGACTAAGCCCACCTTCCGGTCCGGGTCCTTCGCTGCGGAAACGTCGGTTCTGGTTTTCCGAGTGGGTGAGTGAGCGCCAGGGAGACGCGACGGGTGGGGAAGCCCCACGAGGAGGAGGAGGAGGAGGAGGGCAGCTGGGTGCTGCCCGGCGGTGGCTGGGCCGGTCCTGTCACCACCTGGTCGACAGGGCCTTGGTCCTGTTGGGCTTGGCTCAGGAAGACCTGTGGCAAGCTGGCGGCTCTTCCCGGCCCCGGGGAACCCAGGTTCAACTCCGCAGACGTTCCCTAAGCTCTTCCTGCTCTGTGCCGGCCCCCGGCGTTCGCCGCAGGAACTCGGCTGAACGAGGCGCTGTTTCGTGATGCTCTGGGAGCAACCGACTCTTAAGGGGGAGACAGGAGGCGTCTAGGAAGCCTTACTGGATTTAGGCCTTAAAGGAGCCAAATCGCTAGCTGGAAAAAGTAACTGGGGCGTAACATGTGCAAAGGTGCATTCGGGGGTCTTCTTGCCTGGGCAATGGTGAAAATATGAATATCAAAGAGACTTCCATGAAAAAGAGTAGAGAAAAGATAAAGCTATAAAGGTGCTTAAGGCCAAATCATGAGTGACCTTTTATTTGCTAAAAAGGTTAGTCTGTCCCTTAGGTAGAGGACAGCTGGAGAGGGGGCGGGGGGAGAAAAGTTTTGAAAGATGTCAATTTGCCCTAGCCAGTTTGGCTTAGTGGATGGCGCGTTGCCCTGCGGACTGAAGCGTCCCGGGTTCAATTCCGGTGGAGGGCACATGCCCGGGTTGCAGGCTTGATCCCCAGTAGTGGGTGTGCAGGAGGCAGCCAATCAGTGATTCTCTCTCCTCATTGATGTTTCTATCTTTTTCTCCCTCTCCCGTCCTCTCTGAAATCAATAAAAATATTTTTTTAAAAATAAATAAATAAAAGATGTCAATTTTGGTGGCACTCAGTAGGGTAGTTTGGAATGTAAGAGACTGGTATCAAGGAGAACTTTTGGAAGACATGGCAGTGGTCCAGGTGAACAGAATAAAGACCTGCAGTAGTGATGGGGAGTCTACAGTTTGGAGATTACATTAAGGTTTCTAATTTGGGAAACTTACAGCCATTTAGTAGTGGCATTAACTATACAAGGCACATAAATTTAGCCAAGGAGAAAAATACAGAAACTGTTAACTACAATTCAATATAATATAAATGCTGTAACAAAAATATAAAAAATGTGCCACAAGATCAGAGAGAAATGCGTTTTAATTTTTCTGGATTTTGAGGTTTAATTTTCTGAAGTTTATTCTTAGCACCCAGATTAAAATTTGAGTGAGTATTCTTTTACCCAATTCAGGTTTGGGATTTTAAAATTCTGTTTGTTTTTACTGGCACAGTGTAGGAAAGCATTCCTTATCCTTACAGCAGTGTTTGTATTATATTTTGCTTAGATTTTGACCATGGCTGCGGAGTCTGATGTTCTGCACTTCCAGTTTGAACAGCAAGGAGATGCAGTCTTGCAGAAAATGAATCTCTTGAGACAGCAGAATTTATTTTGTGATGTATCAATTTATATTAATGACACCGAGTTCCAGGGGCACAAGGTGATATTAGCTGCTTGCTCCACTTTCATGAGAGATCAGTTTTTACTCACACAGTCAAAACATGTCAGAATTACCATCTTGCAGAGTGCAGAAGTTGGCAGAAAATTGTTGCTCTCTTGCTATACTGGAGCACTTGAAGTGAAAAGGAAAGAGCTTTTGAAATACTTGACTGCTGCTAGTTACCTTCAGATGGTTCACATTGTGGAAAAGTGTACAGAAGCTTTGTCAGGATACCTGGAAATCGACCTTTCTATGAAAAACAACAATCAACATACCGACCTGTGTCAATCCTCTAACCCAGATGTTAAAAATGAGGAAGAAAATACAGATAAAGACTGTGAGATCATCGAAATTTCAGAAGATAGCCCTGTAAACATAGATTTCCACGTTAAAGAAGAGGAAAGCAATGTGTTGCAGTCTACAGTAGAGAGCTTGACATCAGAGAGACAGGAAATGAAGTCACCAGAGCTGTCTTCAGTTGATATAGGTTTTAAAGACAATGAAATTTGTATCCTCCGTGTGGAATCTATAAATACCGATGGTGTAGAAAATGGGCAGTTTTCACAGCCTTGTACCTCTTCAAAAGCAAGCATGTATTTCTCTGAAACACAGCATTCACTGATCAATTCTACGGTTGAGAGCAGAGTGGCAGAAGTTCCTGGGAATCAAGATCAGGGCTCATTTTGTGGGAATACTGAAGGAAGTCATGGAACAGCAAATGAGATTCAGAACCTGGAAGATATTTATTCACTGAGGCACCAGTGCCCCAGGTGTCCACGAGGATTTCTTCATGTGGAAAATTATCTGCGCCACCTTAAGATGCATAAACTGTTCTTGTGCTTACAGTGTGGGAAAACATTTACACAGAAGAAAAATCTCAACCGGCACATTCGAGGGCACATGGGCATACGGCCCTTTCAGTGTACTGTGTGCTTGAAGACATTTACCGCTAAAAGCACGTTGCAGGACCACTTGAACATACATAGTGGGGATCGGCCATACAAATGCCAGTGTTGTGACATGGATTTCAAGCACAAATCTGCCCTGAAAAAGCATGTGACCTCTGTGCATGGCCGGAGCAGTGGTGAAAAAAATACCTATTCATGATCTCAGAAAACAAAATCTATTATAAGTAGAATCACACCTTGCTATGGAAGCTATGTTAGGCAAGTCTTTCTATAGAAATGCAACATTTGTAATATTGTTTTTCTCCTCATCTTTGGGTCTTATTTTTGGTCTGCCTGTACATTATTCTTTCTGAACTTATGCTAAGAGTTCCAAAATGTGGGAGACATGATAAAGCTGATGGAATGCTATCTCACATCTTGTGTTATATAAGTCCCAGTTGTATACCTAGAGAAATACTGTTCTTCTCTTAAATGTTATTGATTCTAATGACAGCGGATCCAGCAGAATTTCCATATTCAGATTTTGAGTATCTATGTAGTTGATGGAAGTGTAAAATAACCTAGCCATGTAATAACTTTAATGAGTTAAGATAATGGAAAGATGCCGAAGCCGGTTTGGCTCAGTGGATAGAGCGTCGGCCTGCGGACTGAAAGGTCCCAGGTTCGATTCTGGTCAAGGGCATGTACCTGGGTTGCGGGCATATCCCCAGTGGGAGATGTACAGGAGGCAGCTGATCGATGTTTCTCTCTCATCGATGTTTCTAACTTTCTATCTCTCTCCCTTCCTCTCTGTGAAAAATCAATAAAATATATTAAAAAAAAAAAAAGATAATGGAAAGATAAAATTTAAAACATCCTATTATCCATTATTAGTCACTTTAAAATCAGATAGGACTAATAAATTTTTTAACCTACTGCTTTTGGATTGCAAACTAAACACCAAGGTACCTGTTGTTATAAAATGTAAAAGAACATAATTCATATTCACTTGGGAATAGCAGAATTTCCTTATACCTTTCTTAAAATACTATGTCCATGGTTTGTTAGTATACGTATTTTATAAATTATTCATTAGGCCCAAATGTCTTGATTTTATTTAATGCAGTGGCATCTAATAATTTTGTGGCTAGTAAAAACATACCATTGGTTTGACGCTCTAAAAAATTACTTTTAGAAATCCCAACTTAACCAAAGGTATTTGTTACACCTTTTTTGTTGTTGTTGTTAAATATGTTTTTATTGATTTCAGAGAGGAATGGAGAGGGAGAGAGAGAAACACCAATGATGAGAGAGAGTCATCGATCAGCTGCCTCCTGCACATCCCATACTGGGGATCAAGCCCGCAACCCAGGCATGTGCCCTGACTGGAAATCGAACCGTGACCTCCTGGTTCATAGGTCAACACTGAACCACTGAACTATGTCGGCTGGGCTACCCTTTTATCTTCTAGTTAACATAGTAAAGTTGACCTTTGTCAAATTTGTATCTAGGTAATAGGAATGGTATGCTCAAAACACTTGTAGCAGACATCTCTGAGGTCATTAGACAGAGGAACACTTTCCATATCTAGCTCCTTCTCATTTCTCGTTTCCTTTCTCGAACAGTGATCCCGTCTGCTAAATGATTTGTTTTTGGTATACAGTTTCATGAATCTTTTTTTTTTAAATATATTTTATTGATTTTTTTTACAGAGAGGAAGGGAGAGGGACAGAGAGTTAGAAACATCCATGAGAGAGAAATATCGATCAGCTGCCTCCGCACACCCCCTACTGGGGATGTGCCCGCAACCAAGGTACATGCCCTTGACCGGAACCGAACCTGGGACTCCTCAGTCCACCGGCCGATGCTCTAGCCACTGAGCCAAACTGGTCAGGGCCAGTTTCATGAATCTTAACACATATATAGATTTATGCAGCCACCTCTGTAATCAAAATACAGAACATTCTATCACCACCGCTAAACTCCTTTATGCTACCCTTTTGTAGGCAGTTCCTCCTAACTCTACACCCTGCCAATAGTTCTTCAGTATATCTTGCCTTTTCTGGAATGTCATAAATGGAATCATAGCATGAGCTCTTTTGAGATGCTTCTTTCACCTAGCATCATGCCCTTTGAGATTCTTCCATTTTGTGTATGTTAGTAGTCCATTCCCTTTTCTTTCTGAATTGTCATACATATTAATTTTCTTGTTATCACTAGATAAACAGTTTAAAGATGGAAATCTTAGTGCTTTCTTAATTATTAATAGTCATTAACATTAATGCAATTTTTATTTACTATATGTTGACAAAAAGCTTAACTATCTTTAGAGTTTTATGCTATATTTCCAGAAATGTGCCAAAAGCAAAACCATGACCATATGGTTATTTTACTTACAGTAATATTTCAGATTGTGTTATGAGCCATTGCTCTCCAATAGCCTTGTCTACATTTAACACAGAACTTTGTTGTCATAACACAGATTAAAATATATTGCAGGGCAAGTCATATCTTCTAAAAGACAGGAACCACTTTTAGTAAAGAAGCCTGACTGGATGCATCTTACTTTCAAGATGTTCTATTCCTCTTCTACTCACCTCAGCTTTATGTAGCATTTCTGCTATGTTTAGTATCAGTTGAAGCCCTTCCATATTTTAATATGTAATATACTTTGTACCATTTATAAGAATTTTGTGATGAATCACCTGTTGATTGTTATAAATGTTCATTATCCTTTTTGTGATACTTGTGAAAAATATATTTTCTATAGAATTTTAACTCTGAGAGAGACTTTAAAGAATCTAGCTCTCATATTTGATAAGAAAGCCAACTTCATGACCCTTCAGGTCACCATTTAGTATCATTGGACAGGTCACCTCTTGTTGAGCTTCTCTTAAATTTATATGCAAAATAATAACTTTGATCTTGACCATTTATAGATCATTTCCAAGTCTAAAATTCTGTGATTTTATATTTAAATCTTCCAGAGTTCCTAAGAACAGAGAAGAGGGGGAAGCAAAAGAGAGTTTGGTGTCTTTTTGCACTATTTGCTCACTCCATTGGAGACAGAATTTTTCTGAAGCAAACAGTGTTTTCCTCCCACTGGAGAACATGATAGTGCCGTGCTTAATCGTCTTTCCCATTTGATCTATGATTGGCCATTTGTAGACATTTTTCTATCAGAGATAGTTTGTGTTTGAAATACTTATTTTTGCTTTTTACGGTAAAATTTAGTTGGGGAGGGATGAAGATGGGGTGGGTGAACAAATAGTAAACTTTTTTGCTATTGTTTTTTATGAATTACCTATCTTTGATGTTAAAAAAGAATTATGGTTGAACTATGTTTAAGTTTTATGTGTGCCTTGTAAGATTCTTGTGAAATTTTTTGTAAGCACTTTGAGATGTTTTGCGTGTGGGGAAGGGGTGTTTTGTGAAAGTGATGGTTATTTATTTATTTATTCCTGTTCATTTAGCACAGAGTGATCTCATAACATTTCTAGGTGAATGTCTGTTTGCATGATGTGCTTAAACAATTTCAGGAAAAAGAAATCTTTTTTTAAATGCAGGCATGACAAAGTTAAGTGTTGAATTTAATCATTTAAACATTCACTTTTAGTTGTTTGTTTTTCTATATGATGGGGAAAATGCAAAATGTTTGTCTTAAGCCTCTTCATTTACTGCATTTTTGAATAAAAGATCTTGGAGAGGTAGTTGTTACTTTGGTATAAGAGAAAATCCTTTTTTTTTTCCTTGGATGTAACTATCATATATGTTTACATAAGAAATAATAAACTGGAGATGGGAATGGAGAGCTTTGTGTTTTGTGTACATCTATGAATTTTGAAAAAGGAAACTATTTCTCCTGGCTATTCATTCATTCAACAAATACTTATGGAGTGCTTACAATATCTAGAAGTTAAGTATACCAACAAAAATCCCTGCTCTCATGAAACTTAAATTCTACTGAAGGGAGACAACATTTGTGAACAAAATTAATGTAATGTATTTCTCAGATTTTGGAAATGGAGAAAATAAAGCAGGGAGTGCAAGGGAAGGGAAATTCTGATTGTAATTTTAAATATAGTGAGTGGTCAGGCCACCTTTGAAAAATCTTTTCAGATCATGTACAACTATCCAGTAAAATGGAAAGCATACACACACACCCATCACTAGTTGAATGGAAAACTGAACCAAATGAACCATTGTTGGGAACCTATAGGATTGGCATATATTTCATAAATAGAAGAGTATGAGAAGGATAAAAATGTGTGGGAGAATAGTCTTTGGTGTGGCCATTGAATTTTTAAAAATTGGTATTTTTTCATCTTCCAGGCAGTAATAACCATACTTATTAAGTTCATTATAGTTTATAAACTTTTTCCATATGTCTTCTAATTCATGGTGGGTTTGCTTCCATAGAGTCTTTTGTTGGATATCTGGTTTCATATTGGAAAGTGCCTTGAGTTTAATTGCAACTCATGACCATTTTCTTAATCTGAGTTTTTCAGTTTCTCATCAGGAACAGAATACATAGTATCTGCCTTTTAGGATTATTTTGATGAGTAAATGAAATATAAATGAAAGTAAAAATGAAAATTTTGTTAACACAGGACCTGGCACATAGTAAGTTAGCCATAAATATTAATTCCAAGCCTATTTCTTCCGATATAAAAACAGTGAGAATAATTTATACCTTGCAGTTTACTGTGAAAAATCCTGCAACAACTATTTATGAAGTTATTAGTGCCAAAATTTGTGCTTGAATTTTGATGCGTGCCAGCTTCCGAGAAACTCAATTTTCTCGTTAATAAAGAGGTGTGCGTTATTGCCTGCCAAACAAATGCTCTCTTTTTCTTTCATTTTTTAAATCAGGGAGATCGGTTGGCACCTAGAGGGATTGAGGGATGGGGTCAGCATCTGATTGTGGGAGAGTGATAAGATTGTAATGCAAATGTATCAGATTAAGTTAAATGAATATCACGATTTTCACGAATATCATGAGGGCAGTCAGACACTAACTCAAACCAATGTCCAAGAGGCTGGCTCAAGGAGAAGATGAATGTGCTGGGAGTTTCCCATAAGCCCCTTCGGCTTGCCTAGGCATCTTAACAGCACCTCCCACCTTATTCCAGTTTTCCCATGTCACGTGATAAGGGTGGTTCGGCTCCAGCAGAGGGAAGCTAATGCGCGGTCCAGGTGGCTGGAGCTACTACGCTTTCCTTCCACCGCCCTTACTCCCGGTTTTGCGTGATCTCGCGTGATGTGGGGAGTATCTTCTCGCGAGAGTTAGGTCTGGATCCCTCCAGGTCCGCCTCCATGGTGAAGAGGCGGTGGTGGAGGAGGAGGTGGAGGGAGGAGGAGGAGGCCCCGTCGCGGCCTCCGCCGCCGCCAACGGGGCTGTCCCTGTAGCTCCCGATGGAGTTTGAGGTCGTGAAGCCGCCGCCGAGCTCTGCCCCGGCGAGACGAGGCGCCTCTGTCGCCGAGCCGCGCCGCCGCGGGGCTCCCGGGAGCGGCCCTTAGCGACCCCGCCCGGGCCCCCACAGGTAGGGCGGGGGCGGGCACGATGCAGCTTGGGCCCCAGTCCGGGTCCCTGGTCCCCGGCGATCGATCGGGCGGGAGACCTATGTTAGCCCGGGGCCTGTGCCCGGTCGTTGTCGGTGCACAGAGGGTTGGGAACTGAGGGCCGCACCTGACACCCCAACCGGGAGTCCGGAGATCAAGGAGGCCCCCGGCCTTGGTCGGGTTCTTTCAATGCCGAGGCCTGGCGCAAATGGCCACCTCCCTTCGCCTCCTGCGGAGGGGCCGCCTCTGACCCCTAAGCAATCCACCCGAGCAAAGGCCAGGCTCCCCTTCCCTTTCCACCCCAGTTAGTAAGAGGGGCGTTGGAGGAGGTTCTCGAACCCAAGTACCCTCCTAGCCTTTCGGCTTTCTGCCCTGAGGCTTCCCCGGATCCTAACGCAGGGATGGTGGCGGCGGTCTGAGTAGTACGCGGGGACCCTGGCCAGACAATGCCCTGGGAGAGCTCAACCTCCCGGGAGGGAGAAGGCCGGCCCGGAGGGGTCGCCCCGTGCCTGTGACGGGGCGCTGGCATGACACGGAGCCAGGGAATTCTGCTGCGGCTTTCTTCCCCTCTTGCATTTTTTCCTTCTTGGGGAAGCCTCTTAAGGGGAGACTCTGCCACCATCTTAGAAAAATGGTAGAAAGCATCTTTGTTTCTCAGATGCAGAGCTACTTTTCTGTAGCTTTCGGAAAGGAGATGAGGGTAGCTGTCATTTACCTCTTTCGAGTCACAATAGAGTTGCAAGATGCCAGTAGGTAGAACCTTGACACCAAGAGTCTCAAGTAATCACTGACATAAAGGAGAGCTAATCTCGTGATTCCCTACCGGTTTTATTTATTTATTTTTTTTTATAACCACCTACGTTCCCTTTTCATTCCTTCTCTCCATGTACCCAGACCCTCTCTTTTTAATCCCTATTTTCCCACCCGCTGCGATTAGGACTTTGTATCCCAAATAAAGGGCTTAACGGATCCTTTCCATTTTTGTGTTAGTCAAACTTTTACGTTCCAGTAGGAACTTTGGGTTAACCTGAGAAAGCCAATGTTGCTGTACTAAACGGCTGTAATTTCCCAAAAGCAAAGAAGCAAATGTTTTAGTTAGCCTGTGGAGCCTTTTTATAGTTATACAAATTTAGTTAAGGCTTCTTGAAACATTAGGAAGAGTTCTCCCATCGTTACCTTCTTTTATCTGCCTAAAGAGCTACACCACTGTTCTAACACAACATCCCTTGTCTGTTTACTTCCACATTCAGTTCTTGAAGAAATAGAGACCATTTTTTTTCCAACGTTGCCATTTTTGTCGGAGATTCTTGTTTTAAGAGTTGTGGAGTTTGGAAATTTGCTAGAAAAAAAAAAAAAACAATGTTAAACATATATTCCAAAAGCAGATGTAATTCAAGCTGGCTCCTATTCTTTGAGCATTTAATTGCTGTCGTGTTGATTAGTGAATCCTTTGAGTTACTCCTGATCTGTTATTACTGTTGTGTTCACCTGACATGCAAAAATACTTTATGTCCTTTGTTTATATGTTTTCATTAGTTCACTTTCTGCTTTTGTAATTTGCTGTCTTTTCGTTTGAAAAAAGTTAACAAAAATTCTTTTGGGAGGGAAAGTATTTTTCTTTACACAGAATTTTATATTAAAAAAATAGAACTTCTGTATTGTATGTAATATCTAAGAATGCTAAGTAAACTTACAACAAGGTTTTATCATGATAAGTACTTGCATATTGTTTTGGACTGAGTTGAAGTTTCACTTTCTACTGATGTGAAAAAGGAAGCATGTGGTCAAATAAAGCTAGCTGAAAATTAAAAATAATGTTTTGCACCCAGTCTTATAACTATTGTAAGTTATATCTTTAATAATCCTCAGGGTTTTCTAGTTTTATGAAAACCTTCTTAAGTGTAGGTGTGACTTTCACCTCAAATTCTCAATAAAATTTACTTTATTTTTAATTTTAAGGAGAATTTCATTGTCCAATACTAGCTAGTAGTCTCATGTAGCAGTTGAGCACTTGAAATATGGCAGGTATGAATTGAGATGTGCTGAAAGTGTAAAATGCACACAAGATTTTGAAAACTTAGTACAACAACAACAAAAAGAATTTAAAATATCTCACTAATTTTTACATTGATTACATGTTAAAATGATACCTTGTATAAATTAGGTTAAAGAAAAGATATTAAAATTAAATTTACCTGTTTTTTCCTTTTTTAATATGACTGCTAGAAAATTTTAAATTACTTGTGGCTTGCATTATTTCTATTGGACAGTGCTGTTCTAGAGGATCTCTTACAATAAATAAATTACCTGAATTAAAAGACATGAAAACCAAAAATTTCAAGTCTAATCATCACTAAAGAAGCAAAACTGTATTGCTTATATTAATTAAAACAAAGAATTATTTCATTACTGTTCTTTTGGAATACACTGAAAGTTAAAAACCTCATACTTAATAAAAAACCAAGTTCAACCCCATAGTGAGCTGAAGTAAAACTTGAGTCAAAAATCTTTCCTAACTTAGACTAAAGTTACATAGCAGTCTTTAAAATGGTAATTCTGTTCCTTTTGCTCCAATCCTTTTGATATGTTTGAATGCTTAATTTTAGTTGGTTTTGTTTGTTTTGTAGGTTAAGGTCTAAATTGTACTTAGGATGCTTTAAATACTATTTTAAGTCCAAAAGTAATTATTTTAAAGGTTTTAAATACTGTTATAGGTCCATTTCAGTAGCTTAAATTCTTCACATGGGTAAACTAGAATGAAAACAATGAGTGTTTTAATTAACAGACCTGAGCCCTAATTTTACACCTTTATAAAGTAATGTATATATTTATACAATAGTGAAAGAGGCATAAACATTATTCTGGCATTTTAAAATCAGATATCATAGTCATAAACTAGCTGCACAATATCATGGCAGTCTGTTATGAGAAAATGAAAGTACTTAGCTGGTATGCAGTTTGCTTTTAAAGCAGTTTATAATTTGCATCATATGAGACTTATAGTCTTAAAAATTACTTGAGTAAAAATGTGTTTAAGGTCCCACCTTTAATGTTTCTCACTCCTATGCTTTATGGTTTTACTCATCTTCAATTTTAGTAACTAATAACTAAAGTTAGTTAAATACAAAAAAATTAATTAGAATGTTTTTCTTAAGTAGTCCCTTTGCATATCTAGAGTTGTGAGCTTTTTAATCCATTTTACCTCAAGTTCAGATATTTTGGTAGCATTTTTAGAATGACTACATCAATATTAACTATAAATGTTAATAGTAATTTAGGTTTCCATAGATTCAAATAAGTTACTATGGAATGTATTAATATAAATCTAGAAACTTTACACATTAATATGTTTTCTTAGCTTGCCATTGTTAAATTAAAAAGACAATAGGCTATCACTTTTTATAATTATAAAAATATATTCTAGGTAAATGTTTACAAAGTGCCTTTTTTAAATAAATGAAAGGCCTATTTTGTCATTATTAATTAAATGTTTTAGTGAACAGCATGAACTCTGTCTTAGGTAAATTTTTATTTTGTATTTATATTTATTGAGGAATCTAGAATTTATTGATAATGGTACTGAAGAAAAACATTTTTTAAAAATCAAACCGTTCCTTATATATTAAATAAGGAAAATTTAGTTCATAATTTTCCTATTAGAAAGTTAGAATCTGACACACAACAGAAGGAAAATTTGCAGTTACTGTAAAAATTTTGGCACAATCTGTCTTTTAAAGGTATAAATTAAATTACTAGAAATTAAACTTTAATAATATTAAAGCATCTGGTGTTTGTTGACCTAGAAATATATATAGAATATTATAACATACAACTATCAAGTATATTCTGGAATAGTTTGAAACACTTTAAAGCTAATAGGTGAAAATATGAAAAATATAATTTTTATGTTCAAACAATTCCTCCCCCCCAACCACACACACACACATGCACACGCACACACTAACTTTAAAGCATTTGGGGATGATCTTGAAAAACTATAAGGAAAGAGTATCTTTTTTTTTTATTGCTTAAAGTATTACAAAGGGTATTACATATGTGTCCTTTTTTCCCCCCACCCTTGACAGTCCCCTAGCCTCCCCTACCCCCCAGTGTCTTATGTCCATTGGTTATGCTTATATGCATGCATACAAGTCCTTTGGTTGATCTCTTACCCCCCTCCCTCCTGCCCCCCAACCCTCCCCGGCCTTCCCGCTGCAGTTTGACAATCTGTTTGAGGCAGCTCTGCCTCTGTATCTATTATTGTTCAAAAGTTTATACTGGTCTCTATTATCCATGAATGAGTGAGATCATGTGGTATTTTTCCTTCATTGACTGGCTTATTTCACTTAGCATAATGCTCTCCAGTTCCATCCATGCCATTGCAAATGGTAAGAGTTCCTTCCTTTTTACAGCAGCATAGTATTTCATCATGTAGATGTACCACAGTTTTCTAATCCATTCATCTACTGATGGGCACTTAGGCTGTTTCCAGATCTTAGCTATGGTGAATTGTGCTGCTATGAACATACGGGTGCATATATCCTTTCTGATTGGTGTTTCTGGTTTCTTGGGATATATTCCTAGAAGTGGGATCACAGGGTCAAATGGGAGTTCCATTTTCAGTTTTTTGAGGAAACTCCACACTGTCTTCCATAGTGGCTGCACCAGTCTGCATTCCCACCAGCAGTGCACAAGTGTTCCTTTAGGAAAGAGTATTTTGCTACTAGTTTTATATTACTCAGTGGCCTTTGATACCCTGACCCCCTGAATTATGGGAAAAAAAATTGATGCAGTGTCTTGTTTTGATAAATAATCAGTTCAAGTTATTAACTAAATTAGGGCCCTCAATCATAGATTTAAGATAAAATTTATTCTTCCTCAGAGGCCTTTTCCTTGTATAATTCTGCAGTCTGGTAAGCTGAACATTAAAAATGTCATATAGTTTCAAGGAGTGATGTATTCACCTACTTCGTGCTCATCCTTAAAGCTGAAAGCCAACTGACTGGTTTTAAGATTGATGGCATTAATAGGTGTGGCAATGTATATTAGGTGCATCCTATTAGAGCTATTTGAGGAGAAGTTTGTATAGGGAGCTTTTTACATAGCAAGCCCTATCATTTATTTTTACAAGATATTTTTAAAACCTTAAGTTTTTGTGAACATAAAAGCACAATAAAGGCTAATAAATAAAATTCATTTGGATGTGATGATATTGGAGAATGAGTTATAGACCTTTCTGTTCTAAATCTGACTTCCTTTTTAAACATGTAATTTCTGTGGAACTAAACTATTTGGGCTGATAAACATTTTTATGAAATAAACCATTGGCTGTTTAATTGCCCTAAATACCTAGATTTCTTGTTCACCAAAGAGCCTTTGTCAGACTTATATAAGTTTAGTATTAGAAGATACAGAAAATTTGTGAACTGTAGAATCTTCAAGTTAGGAATCTAAAGATTTTAATTAGACGACAGCATAGTTTTGATACTAAATATTTTATTTTACTAAAAATTATGGAACAAACATTTGGATCTTAGGAATAAGAAAAGAAAACTTACTGTTATTTTTCCCATGTCCCTTTTAATCATATACAAATGTAATTTTTCTCACACTATAATATCAAAAATAGAAATTTATATTTTGCAGTTTTTCAATTTATAATTATTAAATGTTAATATTCTTTTAGTCTTCTAAAACGTGTTTTTATTTTATTTTTTAATCCTCACCTTAGGATATGTTTTTCATTGATTATAGAGAGAAAAGAAGGGAGAGAGAGAGAGAGAGAAGGAGAGAAACATCAGTGTGAGAGAAAGATGGATTGGTTGCCTCCTGCACGTGCCCCAATGGGGATCCTTCCCATAACCTGGGTATGTGCCCTGACTGGGAATCAAATCCACCACCTTTTGGTATAGGATGACGCACTTACGAACTGAGCCACACCAGCCAGGGCTCTTCTTCTATATCTTGCTCATTGGACCTGACAGTTTTTGGAGATATGTGTGTGTGTGTGTGTGTGTGTGTGTGTGTGTGTGTGTGTATATTATCTATCTCATATATATATTTATGTTAATATATCAATCACAAAATATGTTTTGTCGAAAGTATTGTAGAGCACCACATTCAAGATTTGTAAGACAATATATATATATATATTTAATATATATTTTATTGATTTTTTACAGAGAGAAAGGGAGAGGGATAGAGAGTTAGAAACATCGATGAGAAACACCAATCAGCTGCCTCCTGCACACTTCCCACTGGGGATGTGCCCGCAACCAAGTACATGCCCTTGACCAGAATCGAACCTGGGACCCTTGAGTCCGCAGGCCAATGCTCTATCCACTGAGCCAAACCGGTTAGGGCAAGACAATATTTTTTTATTGATTTCAGAGAGGAAGTGAGGAGAGAGAGATAGAAACATCAGTGATGAGAGAGAATCATTGATTAGCTGCCTCCTGCACGCCCCTACTGGGGATCAAGTCCTCAACCCAGGCATGTGCCCTTGACTGGACTTGAACTTGGGACCCTTCATTTCATAGGCTGATGCTTTATCCTGTAAGCCAAACTGGCTAGGGCTGTAAGACAATATTTTTCTTTTTTTACTTCGGCAATGTATTTTGAGGTCAGCATCTTTTTTTCATTTATGTATAACCAGCTCTGTCATTATAATCTCCTTTTATACCCTTACTAGAGGCTCAGTGCACAAGATTCATGCACTGGTGGGGGGGGGGTTTCTGTCAGCCCAGCCTGTGCCCTCTCACAGTCCAGGACCCCTTGGGGGATGTCTGCCTGCCAGCTTAGGCCTGATCCCCAAGGGGAAGTGGGCCTAATCTGGCAGTGAGACATCCCTCTTGCAGTCTGAGACCCCTTGCTCCTTACTGCCCTGCCCACTTTCAGTGGAGGCGGGAAAGGCTCCCAACTCCGATGCTGGGCTCACCAGCCGTGAGCCCAGCTTCTGGCTGAGTGGCGCTCTCCCTGTGGGAGTGGACTGACCACCAGGAGGGCAGCTTCTGCATTGGGCATCTGCCCCCTGGTGGTCAGTGCACATCATAGCGACCTGTCGTTCCACCTTTGGTTGATTTGCATATTACACTTTTATTATATAGGATTTTCAGTACCTCAGTTAGCCTCCTAATCAAGTCCTGACCAGAGATTTCCTCTTTTGTGAAGCTGCCAAGTTGAATATATATCCTGGACTAATGTGGTCATTCAGGTGGCAAAGCTGTTTCTTCACACTTGATTCACTATGATATTGTTTGGAACAATGGTTTCCAAAGTTCACTAACTCTAGGCTCTATTTTAATATGTTTTGGGGTAGTAGATACCTATGGGAAACACTTTAAAAAAAAAATCAGCTATCCAAATTAATATGTGTTCCTAAAAATGAAATGTGGAATATTAATATGTCCATTTGATGTAGTAGTTAAGAAAAACAAATGATAGCTCTGATGATTGTTTTATTAGCTACTAATATAAATATTTTTAGTTGAAAGGAACACTCTTAGAATAATGTTTCTGGGCAAAATTTCAGAAATTTAATTCAGCAAATAGACTTAAAGAAAAAGATATCCAAAACATACAAAGTTACTCAGAAGTGTTTTAGGTCTTGAGGCTGTGATGGTTGTCTTTACAATTAGCTCTTGAAAGGGAATGATGAATATATGTTTAATTCTTACTTTTGTCCATTTCCAGCTTACAAAACACTACACAGCAAAATAATGATCTGCTAGACTGCTAACCCGAGCATCCAGCTTCCACAATGCCTGTGCAGGCAGCTCAATGGACAGAATTTCTGTCCTGTCCAATCTGCTATAATGAATTTGATGAGAATGTGCACAAACCCATCAGTTTAGGTTGTTCACACACTGTTTGCAAGACCTGCTTGAACAAACTTCACCGAAAAGCTTGTCCCTTTGATCAGACTGCCATCAACACCGACATTGATGTGCTTCCTGTCAACTTCGCACTTCTCCAATTAGTTGGAGCCCAGGTAAACTTCCAAGATTTCACTAATTTGGTATGTGCAATAATTATAGTACTTAGTTCATTAAGGGGTACAAAGTATGTTTAATGATATTTGATACGTAAAAATATTCAGTGTACCTGATTCTCATGATTGTATCCTGCAAAAGTTTTTCTTTAAATAATGTCATAAATCCTTATGCAGAACCATAATTTTATTATGGCTATATGATTCTCTGTGTTCAATGCTGTGGTCAAAATTTATTTTATAAGTGATTTTGGTGGATAAGAAAAATTTTGATATAAGCATACATCAATATTTATTCATTAGGTGATACGAGAAGAAATGTAATCAAAGTTTTGGCCAGAGAGCAACCAACTAGAAACCTCAAATGGAAGTTTTTTGGTTTTCTTTTTAATTTCACTTGACATCTATAATAATAAAAGTGTAATATGCTAATTAGACCGAACAGCCAGGGCTGAGGCAGCTGCTGTGGCTGCGAGGGCCAAACCCCTTGGACAAATTTCATGTATCGGGCCTCTAGTGATAAAATAAGCCCTATTTGGGGATAAGTATATCGAAAACCATGCTAAAAAATAACTATTTCTTGTTGATAATCATTTTATTGAATCAGAGCAAAGTCCTAGATTTGTAGTAATTTTCATTTAATGAGAGTCTACTTTATGTAGGTATGATTGTAAACATTCAATATCTATTATTATTAACTAGCAGCCTGGTGCATGGATTCATGTACCTGTGGGATCCCTTGGCCTGGCCTGCACTCTTGCAATCCAGGACCCCTCAGGGGATGTCAGAGAGCCGGTTTCAGCCCAATCCCTGCAGGCCAGGCCGGGGGACCCCACCAGTGCACAAATCCGTGCACCAGGCCTCTAGTATGCATATGAGCTCTTTGGTTAATCTTTGATTGCCATCACCCCTACCCCCTTTCCCTCTGAGATTCATCAGCCTGTTCCCTTTTTCCGTGCCTGTGGTTTCTGCTCCTGCGTTGAGCATCTGCCCCCTGGTGGTCAGTGCGCATCATAGCTGTCGGTCAGTTGGCCAGTTGCTTAGGCTTTTATATATATAGATTCTTGCTATTGCTTTTCAGGTATTTAATATCCCCATTTTATAAGTGAGGAAGAAGATTCTGTACATTGTGTATTACATAAAATAAGAAAGTAAGAATTTTTCTGATCAGTCACATCTTAGAAAATTCAATGAATTAAAATATCTCGTTCCATACTATCTTCATATTTGAAGTTTTCCTATTAAAGAACAACATTTCTTCTCAATGTTCATAATCCAGACACTCTGAAATCAAGATGCAGTTGTAATTATTAGTGCATCATAATTTAATTGGCAGCAATTTTTCTTAATAGTGCAGAAAATAATGGTGGCTCTTGCAAATAATGGCATCTTAGATCCAACAAAATACTGTTGACTTTTTTGTAATAATACTAGCTACCATTTATTTACCATCTGCTATAGGGCAGGTATTGTGTTTGTCTTTTAAATAAATGTCCTCTCAGTTGGTTCTTAAAAATAGCCAGCAGGCTTATGCAGTGTGATTTCTTTTATCTTTTCAGGCTCATCTACTACTGTCTTCACTCTTTCTGCTTAAGCCACACTGCCTCCCACCGTTGTTAAATAAGCCAGAAGTCTTCCCACCTGAGGGCGTTTGTGTAGTGACTCTGCCTAGAATGCTCATTCCTTCTCCTCTTTTAAGTCTTTCTAATGTCATGACCATCCCCCTTAAAATGGCAGCCTCTCTCCAGTACTCGTAATTTTCCTTATTCTTGTTGGATAATTGATATTGATCACCCTTCATCATACTATGTTTTTTATTTATGTTTCTTTTAAATTTATTGGTTGCCTTCTCTCTTCTCCACTAGAATGTAAGCTCCACAAGGGCAAGAAATTTTGTCTGTTTAGCTCACTGTGCTTGGTACATGGTAATAACTCCATAAATATAAATATTTGTTAAATTGAATTTTAACATTTTTTAAAATTTATCTTTATTGTTGAAAGTATTACAGATGTCCCCTCTGTCCCCATTGACCCCCCTCGCCCTGCACCCCCCCCCCCCAACAAGCTAAATTGAATTTTTATAATGGCACAATGAAATAGGGATTTTCATCTTCATTTTGCAGATAGGGAAACCATGACTTGGAGCAGTTACATAATTTACTCAAGATCACTCGTAGAAATGGCCGAGCTGCAGTTTTGACCTTTCATTGAGAACACTGTGCCTTGTGGTGCTTATATTCTAGCAAGGGGGTACAGTGAATATAGTAAGTACATTATATAGTAAGAAGGTACTTAGTGCTAAGGGGAAAAAATTCTTCTCCTTTTACCTACTTTTTGTTTTGAAATACTTTTAGAAAAAGTTGCAAAAGTTATGCAGAGGACCTGTATAACTTCCTGCAGCTTCCCCTAATATTAACATCTTTTAAAATTACAGCATAGCCCTAACCGGTTTTGCTCAGTGGATAGAGCAAGCATCGGCCTGCAGACTGGAAGGTCCCAGGTTCGATTCCGGTCAAAGGCATGTATGTTGGTTGCGGGTACATCCCCAGTAGGAGGTGTGCAGGAGGCAGCTGATAGATGTTTCTCTCTCATCGATGTTTCTACCTCTCTATCCCTCTCCCTTCCTCTCTGTAAAAAAATCAATAAAAAAAATAAAAATAAAATTACAGCATAGTTATCAACCCCAAGAAATTAACATTGATACAGTACTATTAACTGCCTGCTTCTTTTCTTCATCCATTAACCCACCCAGACCCTGCTATTAAGTATGATATTCTTGATTCTTGGAAAGCAGATTTATTAGATGTTTGCCTTTAATTTTATTTAAACTACCTCGATGTATGTCTCTGTTATAATTTATACTCACCAAGACTATTATCAAATATATAAATAACAGCTTGTAAGCTGGGTGAATGTATTTCTTCAATTTTTTGTTTGTTTTGTTTTTAGGTACCAGACCATCAGTCAATAAAGTTAAGTAATCTAGGTGAGAACAAACATTATGAAGTTGCAAAGAAATGTGTTGAAGATTTGGCACTCTACTTAAAACCACTAAGTGGAGGTAAAGGTAAGTTCCCAAAAAGTGTTTTTTCCTGGTGAGGAGGACTTGGTAATACATTTACTCTGACAGATTTGATGCTGATGCCCTCTTAAAACATTTTGAGTTTTGGAAAATGAGTTTGCTTGGAGAGATCTTGGAAAACTTTTTGATTGAAAACATTTATTACACTATTTTCTGAAAACAACCAATATTGTTATTAATTTAATAATTCATTAGACATACAACATTGAGCTTTAAGCAATATTTGTATTCATTGATTAAACTAATAGTGCTATATCAGGATATTACTTTTGATAAGCCCTAATAAGACAAGTTTTATGTGTTCATGCATTCATTCAATCATTCATTAAATTTTATTGAGCACTTATAGAGGTTACAGTCCCTGTCTTTACGGAGCCCGCAGTCTATTGGGGGTGATAGCCATGTAAGCACAATAAATTATTTTAAGTGCTGTGACAGAAGTGAAATTCTGTTTTGTTTAACACTGCATACCCAGTGTTTAGCATATCATATATGTAATAAAATGTTGTTGAATGAAAAAATCAATCAAGTATTTATTTTGTACCTGCTCTGTGCTTTGCACTGTTCGATATTTTAGATATAGTGATTTTTTTTTTTGAGAGACTTACCCTGTACACCTCATTCATTCATTGAACAGATATCTTAAGAGCATATAGTAAGCACCAGACACTATTTTGGTACTTGGGTATACTTGAGCAAATATGCGTGCCCTTTTAGCAATCATGTTTAGAAAAGAGAGAAAGTATAATAATAAATATATTAAAAAAGAAAATTATGTAACATGTTATAAATAATTGCTATGGAAAGGAAATAATACATTTAGAGGGATAAGAAATGTCAGAGTGAGTGGAGAAAGGCAGATTGCAATTTGAAATAAGGTGATGAGTGTAGGCCTCAGTTAAAGGGTAGCTTTTGATCTTGAGATAAAAGGTGAGGTAGTTAGCTATGTAGGTTCCTGGGAAAAGACTGTTAAAGGCAGACAGAATAGTAAAGTCCTCAAGGCATATGTAGTATCTTCAAAGAATAACAAGGATCTATTTTAAAGCTAGGGCCAGAGACTTTCTTAAATTACTGGATGTGGGATAGGAGAGAAAGAGCGGAGTCAAGTATGACTGTTGGGTTTGGGGCCTGCGCATGAAAAAGAGAGGTTGTCGTCAATTTAGATAAGGGATAGTGTACTAGATCAGGTTTAAGTAGGAAAACCTGGAGTTCAATTTTGGTCATGTTAACTGCTATGTCAAATCTTCACTTGAATGCTGTTGAGTAACCGATGGATATATATTAAGGAATGAAGTATAGGAGCTGTAACTTTGGAAGTCATTGACATATGGATGGTTCTAATGCAGTAAGACTAGGTGAGATCATCTAGTGTAGATAGAGAAGAAAATGAAAAATGAGTCCTGAGGCCCTTTAATATTAAGAAGACAGGAAAAAAAAAAAGAAGACAGGAAGAAAAAGATAAAATCAGAAAATAAGACTGGAAAAAAAAGTAAGAAGGTTAGAAAACTAAGAGAATGTGTTCTGGAAGCCATGTAAAGAAAGGTGATCAAATAAGTTAGAGGTGATATCTGTGATGATGCTATTGAAAAGTCAAGTAAGATAAGGATTGAGAATGGACCGTTAATTTAGCAAAGATGAGGAAATTGTCATGACGAGCAAAACTGGTTAAGTGATGGTGGCAAAAACTTGGAATAGATTTTAAAGATTGTGGAGAAAGGAATTGAGATAATTCTAGATTTGCTACAAAAGGAAGGAAAGAAAAACTCAAAAAAGAGGGGGAAGAAATGGGACAGAGGTAGGGGAAGAAGAATAAATAAGATTTACTTTTAAGACAGATGAAATACAACTGGCTTGTTCTTATTAATGCTGATGGAAATGATCCAGTGGGAAGGGAAAAACTGATGATATGGAAGAAAGACAAGGATTGTTGGAGCAATGTCCTTGAGTCGGGAAAAGTGGTTAGGATTGTGGATTTTGTCACTACGCCATGTTCTTAATATCTCGTATATAATAAAAAAAAAACTCTGTTAATAGTAATTACTTTTAAACTTTATTCATTCAACTTTATATTTACCTTCAATAATTTTAGTAAATAGACTAAATAAACAAACCAAAGGTACTCTCCGTTGAGGCACTCATATAACCCAGATAAGAGGATACCTAAGTAAAATTTGAAGAAACTAAAAATTAGGCTCTTATTATCAGTGACTGGTAATAAACTGAAATAGATTGAGTAAAAAAAAAGTAAATTTGTTCATAGGAGGCTCATTAGGAATTGTGGCTTAATAGTTAAATACATATAATAAAAATTGGCTTGTCTTTTTTAATTGAAAAAACGTTAGTTTTCTTTGTTTCCTTTTTCCTAAAGGTGTAGCTAGTTTGAACCAGAGTGCACTGAGCCGTCCAATGCAAAGGAAACTGGTGACACTTGTAAATTGTCAACTGGTAGAGGAAGAAGGTCGTGTCAGAGCCATGCGAGCAGCCCGTTCACTTGGAGAGCGAACTGTAACGGAACTAATATTACAGCACCAGAACCCTCAGCAATTGTCTGCCAACTTATGGGCTGCTGTCAGGGCTCGAGGATGCCAGTTTCTAGGGCCAGGTAAGATAGATCACTATCTTGCCTTTCTTGTTGGTTATCAGGGCTAGAGGATGCCAATTTCTAGAGGTAGGTGAGAATCCCCAGACTCAACCCATCTTTATTTATACATACAAAGCTTGACATAATTACAGATAAACCAGCCAGTTTTTGTTGATCATAATCTATACGATAAGTGCTATAATGTTTTAGAACAGATTCTCTCATTTAATCTTCAATGTCCTTCAGGAGAGGTAACACACATCCAATTTTACATATTAGAAAACTGAGTTAACTGAGTGAGTTAAGATTGCACAGGTGGTAAGTAAAGGAAAAGTAAATTTTTTTTAACTTTTAATTTTGAAATAATTTCAAATTTAACAAAAAGCTGCAAGAATAATGCAGAGCCCCTGACCAGGTAGCTCAGTTAGAACCTTATCCCGATATGCCAAGGTTGCAGGTTCAATTCCTAGTCAGTGCACAAACAAGAATCAGCCAATGAGTGCATAAATAAGGGGAACAACAGATGGGTGTTTCTCTCTCTCTCTCTCTCTCTCTCTCTCTCTCTCTCTCTTTTCTCTTTCTTCATAATCCATAAGTAAAATACAGAATAATGCAGAGAATTCCTGTGTACTCCTTATCCACATTGATTAGTTTTTTAATTTGCTACATTTGTTATATTATTCCCTCTTTCTTTTATGAACCATTTGAAAGTAGGTTGAATACCCATTAATCCTTAAGTGTGTTTCCTAAAAACAAGGGTACAATACTACAGTCTATAGTTTATATTCCAGTTTTATCAATTATTCCAAAAATGTTTTTTATGGCATTTATGTTGTAAATATTTCCCTGGCTGGAAAACAACGTAAATTAATACCTTCTTTAGGTATTGCACCTAGAGGCTAGTATCATTTTAAAATTATATAAAAATTAGTTCTGACAGGCAGAGTAATAGTTTCATGCATTGAAAAAATTACCATTTATCATAAGACTGTGTGTCCTGCCCTAACTGGTTTGGCTCAGTGGATAGAGCGTCAGCCTGCGGACTCAAGGGTCCCAGGTTCGATTCCAGTCAAGGGCATGTACCTTGGTTGTGGGCACATCCAAGGGAGTGTGCAGGAGGCAGCTGATCGATGTTTCTCTCTCATCGATGTTTCTAACTCTCTATCCCTCTCCCTTCCTTTCTGTAAAAAATCAATAAAATATATTAAAAAAATAAATAAATAAAAATAAGACTGTGTGTCCTTCACATGTTATTTGTCAGAGTAGCGTGTGTGTTTTATAAATGAGGACTTTTTTTCACTTTATGTTAAGTTCTCTTGACTTGTGTTCTTGACTTGTGTTCTGATTGGTTGTTTAACAGGAAAGATGTTTTCTTTTGTTTGATTGCAGA
Source organism: Myotis nattereri (assembly GCF_964212035.1). Classification (NCBI taxonomy): domain Eukaryota; kingdom Metazoa; phylum Chordata; class Mammalia; order Chiroptera; family Vespertilionidae; genus Myotis; species Myotis nattereri. The sequence continues at coordinate 73,689,257 of NC_138087.1, read as the reverse complement.
CCCCTTATCTGTGGTTTCTTTTTCTGCAGTTCTAGTTACCTGAGGTCTAAAAATATTAGGAGGGACATTCCAGAAATAAACAATTTATAAGTTTTAAATTGCACGTTACTCTGAGCAGTGTGATAAAATCTCATGTCATTGTGAATCATTTTTTTGTCCAGCATGTCCTTACAGTATGTTCTATCCACCCATTAGTCACTTAGTAGCCATCTTGGTAATTAGTCTGTTGAGGTGTCTCACTGCTTGTGTTCAATTAACACTTATAGTAGACTGACTTTAAGTCACAATGCTTATGTCATTCACCTCACTTCATCTCATCGTGTAGTCATTGTATCATCTCGTATCTTCACAAAAATCTTGAATACAGTACAGTAAGATATTTTGAGGAAGAGACCATATTCACAAAGCATTATAGTATATTATAATTGTTCTATTTTTAGTTATTGTTAATCTCTTACTGTGTCTAATTTGTAAATTAAACTTTACATAGGTATGTATGTATGTATGTACAGCAGGTTCTCGAATAACATTCAACATCATTTTATTATAACGTTGATGAGATGCTATAGGAACTTAGCTTTTGTTTGTGTCAATTAGCCTATGGTAAAATTGGTTTCATCATAGGTTGTTTTGCTTAAAGTTGCAAAACCTATTGACAATGTTAAGTGAGGACTTTACTGTTTAGGAAAAAAACATATTAAACAGGGTTGGCAAAGTAGGTTTACAGTTGTGTTAATAATACTGTAATTAATAAATAAATAATCATACAAAAATAAGCTCTGCCCCGGCTGAGTGGCTCGGTTGTTTGAGTGTAATCTTGTGCACCAAAAGGTTTCCGGTTCGATCCCAGTCAGGGCACTTATGGTATGGAAGGCAGTGGGTCGAGGTTTCTTTCTCTCTCCACTCCCCTCTTTTCTTCCCCTTCTCTCCCTCTTTCCTCTCTTCCTCTCCCTTCCTCTCTCTAAGCAGGACCACAGGTGAGGAATAAAAAAAAGAAGACGCTCTGTTTCACATACTTACAACTGTAAGCCTACTTTTGCCCACCTCTGTATGTGGAGTTTGGTACTATCTACAGTTTCAGACATCCACTGGGTGTCTTAGGACATACCCTCTGTGGATAAGGGTAGACTACCGTATTTTTTAATCAAGCTGTATTTGTGTATGTGTGATGTCCTATTTTTGTTCTAATTAAATACAGACTGGAAAATGAACCACTGTAAACTAATACCAAGGAAATCTTTGACAGACGTGATCTGCAGGGTTTCTCATTTATCATGAACTCATGTTTCTTCTAGCTATGCAAGAAGAGGCCTTGAAGCTGGTGTTGCTGGCACTAGAAGATGGTTCTGCTCTCTCAAGGAAAGTTCTGGTACTTTTTGTTGTGCAAAGATTAGAACCAAGATTTCCTCAGGCATCAAAAACAAGTATTGGTCATGTTGTGCAACTACTGTATCGAGCTTCTTGTTTTAAGGTGAGTAATAAGCAACCATCTAAATATTACATGCCTATATGTGGGACATAGGCTTTCTGTAATGGGTATTATCCTGTTAGAGGCCCCCACAAATGCAGAATGCTTATAAGAGTTGAAGGAAACTCTTTTTTTGAGAAGTACAACTTTTTGTTTTTTAATATATTTTTATTGATTTTAGAGAAGAAGGGAGAGAGAGAGAGAGATAGAAACATCAGTGATGAGAAAGAATCATTGATTGGCTGCCTTCTGCATGCCCCCCACCAGGAATCGAGCCTGCAACCCAGGCATGTGCCCTTGACTGGAATCAAACCCGGGACTCTTTAATCTGCAGGCCCATGCTCTATCCACTGAGCCAAACCAGCTAGGGCAAGAAGTGCAACTCTTTTTTTTTTTTTTTTAATATATTTTACTGATTTTTTACAGAGAGGAAGGGACAGGGATAGAGAGCCAGAAACATCGATGAGAGAGAAACATCGATCAGCTGCCTCCTGCACGCCCCACACTGGGGGTGCGCCCGCAACCAAGGTACATGCCCTTGACCGGAATTGAACCCAGGACCCTTGAGTCTGCAGGCCGACGCTCTATCCGCTGAGCCAAACCGGTTGTGGCAGAAGTGCAACTCTTAATTGCCTTGAATTCTCATTTTTCTTTAAAAGAGTTTTTTGTTTGCTTTTAGCATGGAGTCAGAACAAGGGAAGTTAACGATTCTGTTTAATGCAGAGATATTCAGATTGGGTATATCTCACGTAGGACTTGAGCATTCATACATACTTTAAATTTTGTGATCTTCAAGCCAAGGGTTTTGATTCAGTAGACCTGAAATTATAGTTTTCAAAACTTCATGGGTGATTCTGATGTATATTAATAGAATTTGAATAGGACCAGGTTCTCTTAATCACCTGTGTCCATCTTTACTACTCAGGTAGATAGATGCGTATGGTTCCCAGGAGATACCCTGTACCATAGATGGTGGTTAGAGAGGTGCTAGCATCCTCTGGTTTTTGGGTTTCTTTTTTTCTACTTTTTAGATTGATAATTCCTCCTTTTTTTTCCTCAGTGTTTCTTTAAGTAGGTTATGACAGAATATAGATTTTTGTGACTTCTAAGTTATACTCTGCTCTTAAATTATGCCAGATTAGAATTTTGGGTGTCCTAAACTTTTCTTTCTTGTACCGTCTTTTTGTGGTATCTGATATGTAGTAGTTTTCCCCCATCTTACATCCCCCCCCCCCCCCAAAAAAAAAAGAAGGTTTGGTTATGGAAGGAGGGAAAGCAGACCGGTTCTGATGGGTTGGGTGTATTTCTCCTTTCTATTGCTTAGGTTACTAAAAGAGATGAAGACTCTTCTCTGATGCAATTAAAAGAAGAATTTCGGAGCTATGAGGCATTACGCAGAGAACATGATGCCCAAATTGTTCATATTGCTATGGAAGCAGGACTTCGTATTTCACCCGAGCAGTGGTCCTCACTTCTATATGGTGACTTAGCGCATAAATCACACATGCAGTCTATTATTGATAAGGTTTGTGAAATTAGAGATCCTAATCTATTGTTGTTACATTGGAAAATACTGGAATCTTCTGAAAGGACTAAAGAGACAACCAGTTGAAGATTCTATGTTTTTAAAAATCAGAGTCTTATAAAATCTTTTTTTTCCCCTTTTAATTGTTATTTTTTTTTTTTTAACTTTCAAAATAAACTAAGGGAGGCAATAGGGAAGCAAATACAGGATAAAAGCAGCTTGGCTTACAAAGTCTGTCATTTATCTACATTCCAACTCCAGAGAGCTAATACAGCTTATAAATGAGTTTTCTGAGTGTCTAATGATGAATTTCATAGGGCAGATTCTGAGGTGAAAATCTAATTCACCATTGATACTCCTACTATGGAGTCTGAAGACACTCGAAAACCTATTTAGTATATTGACTTAATGAAAGCATTTGAAAATAGATGTAAGAATTAGAGTAAAAACCACTCTGTCTTCTGTTTTGTTAGCTGCAATCTCCAGAATCATTTGCAAAGAGTGTCCAGGAATTGACAATTGTTTTGCAACGAACAGGTGACCCAGCTAACTTAAATAGACTGAGGCCTCATTTAGAGCTTCTTGCAAACATAGACCCCAATCCAGGTATGTTGGAAAATACTCAGTTGCTTTTATTTTTCATAATAACAAGATAATTTCTGCTAACAAATTCTCTCCTCCATCCCATCTCCTTGGCTTATTTTAGATGCTGTTTCACCAACTTGGGAGCAGCTAGAAAATGCAATGGTAGCTGTTAAAACAGTAGTTCATGGCCTTGTGGACTTCATACAGAATTATAGTAGAAAAGGCCATGAGACACCTCAGGTAAGCACGTTTATTGTACTTGTACCGTTATCTCTAACAGAGGTTCATCCTGAACATTTAACAAGCTATCTGGCTAATGAACTCTTTAAATGGCTCTACTCTCTTATAAGTTTTATTATCTAGTCTTTTGGGAGAAACTCAAGTTGTAGTATACCTGATAAATAATTCAGAGCACAGCAACAGTTTGGATTGTATCTTGAATATGAATTTATTGCAGATGTCTTTTACCAAATGTAGATTATTGATTCCTTCCAAACATTTTATCTGATTCTTTCCTAATGTGGAGAAATTGTCACTTTTTTCTTCATTTCTGTCAATGAATTTCTATTTGTAAGTATGTGGAAATTGAATTTTTAAAATATTTTCAGCCCTCGCCTGTGTGGCTCAGTTGGTTGCCAGTCATCCAGTGTACAAAAAAGTTGCTGGTTCAATTCCCAGTTAGGACACATGCCCGGGTTGCAGGCTCCATCCCCAGTAGGGGGCACAACGATGTTGTTTTTTCTCTGTCCCTCTCCCCCACTCTCTTAAAAAAAAAAAATCAATAAAAATATTTTAAAACACATTTTCAGTGTACTTTAGAAGGAGTTATTTAAGGTATAACTCCTTTAATCTAATAACACCTATTTATTATTTATTAACTTTTGTTGTTGTTGTTAATCCTCACCTGAGGATCCCCCCCCCCCTTTTTTTTTTTAGCGAGAGTGGGAAGGAGGAAAGAATGGGGAGGGAGGAAAAGAGAAAGGGAAACATCCATGTGAGAGAGACATCAATTGGTTGCCTCCTGCATGTGGCACAGCTGGGGCTGGGGGTTTAACCTGCCACCCAGGTACGTATCCTTAACCAGGAATCAAACCCCTGACCCTTCAGTGCATGGGCCGATGCATTAACCACTAAACACACAGCCAGGGTGACATTTTTTTATTAAGATACTATGAGCCAGTTCCTATGTTCAATCTTTTACATATATTATTTCTAATTCTCACAGTCACTTGCAAGATAATTGCTATTCCCAAGTTGAAGCTTAAAGTGGTTAAATAGCATATCTAAAGTCATGGGGCGGTGACAGAGGTAGGATCAAATCTACTCCAAAGTGATCTTTCCAATCTTATATCCTTATTCCTTTAGAAGACATTATACTATTCAAACACCAACTGAAAGATAAATGTTTCATCTTTATTAAGGTCACAAAAATAACGAGGACATTTTAGATTTTAATGCAAATCATAGTAGGTATGATGAGGTTTTTATATTTTGCCTCATTATGTGAACTTAACTCCGAGCCTAAAAGAGAGTTGTACCCTCAACTTGACAAATAAATAGGTATTTCTTAATTTTTCACTTTCAGGGGAAATCATATTCTACATATCCTGGGAAAGCTTAATTGAACAAACTTACGGCCTTTAAATGCTTTTTTAAAGTTTTTGTTTGGTTTTGGTATCATAATTTTTTTTTAAATATATTTTTATTGATTTTTTTTACAGAGAGAAAGGGAGAGGGATAGAGAGTTAGAAACATCGATGAGCGAGAAACACGGATCAGCTGCCTCCTGCACACCCCCCACTGGGATGTGCCCACAACCAAGGCACATGCCCTTGACCGGAATCGAACCTGGGACCCTTGAGTCCGCAGGCTGACGCTCTATCCACTGAGCCAAACCGGTCAGGGCTTGGTATCATAATTTTAACACAGCAGTGAATTGATGAGGAAATCTTGTATTTTCATAGGCTTTGTGTTGACTGACAAATAAATAGACATAACATTTGAATCAGTTTCAGATAATCTCCAGAGGGAATGTCTAAAATGCCAACTCAGGGTTATGCCACGTAATTCTTAATAAGAAACAATGGAATGATAATTGTTTCAGCATGAGAATTACTTATATCTAATGTGAAAAAGAATTGAAGGTGCAGTCATGAAATTTTGAAGTCCCAAGAGTGAATAACACCTGGAATCTTCACTTTTCCACACACTGATTCTTTTTGTAGCCTCAGCCAAACAGCAAATATAAGACTAGCATGTGCCGAGATCTAAGACAGCAAGGAGGGTGTCCACGAGGAACAAACTGTACTTTTGCCCATTCTCAGGAAGAGCTTGAAAAGTAAGTTATGAGAATTCTGTTGCATATGGGTTTAATTGTGGGCCATTATGAAAGTGTTAGATACAATCTTAAAGTTTGTGATGAGTTTTCACGATGGAATTAACTACCTTGTTGCTTCTGGGAGCAAGGTTAACGTGAGTTAACCAGCTGAAATACATGTTTCTGCTAAGCACCTGTGTACAATGAAAATACTCCTATGTGCAATCTTATTTGCTCCAGTTCACTTGAAGATAACAGCAAAGGCCCAGGTAAATGGTAATGCAGATTTTCTTTTTATGACTTTTGGTCTTATTTTAACAGCCTTTTTATGTATCTTTTCCTTTTCTCTTCTCCTATGGGTAATTCCTTTTTCTAGGTCCATTTACCCCAAACATAAAAGTAAATGGGTAAAAGCTATTTTATTTTATTATTTTTAAAAATATTTTTTATTGCTTTGAGAGAGGAAGGGAGAGGGAGAGAGAGAAACATCGATGATGAGAGAATCATTGATCAGCTGCCTCCTGCACGCCCCCTACTGGGGATTGAGCCTGCAACCTGTGCATGTGCCCTTCACCAGAATCAAACCTGGGACCCTTCAGTCCAGAGGCCGATGCTCTATCCACTGAGCCAAACCAGCTAGGGCCTGACTATCAACTTTTAATGGACCTTTCCCTTTTGTTTTTAGACACTTTAAACTCAGTTTGAGCTCATTTTCTAGTCCTATGCACCCTCCTCTTCTACCTTCCATTCTACTCTGCCCCAGTGTTCCCTGAGCCAGCCAGTTAATTCATGTCATGTTATAAGAATCATCTTTGTGTCAGTTTTCTTTCACCTGCTTGTCTTAGTCACTAAGTTCTATCAGTTCCTATATATTTCTCAGTTCTTCCTTCATCTTCCCATTCTTATAGTCCAAACTATCATCCCCTCTGCCCCCTTCTTTTAATCCTCGCCTGAGGATATTTTTCCCATTGATTTTGTTTTTTAAGAGAAAGTGGTAGGAAGGTGGTGGGGGAATGAGAGAAACATCGATATGAGAGAGATTGATTGCCTCCTGCACTCATCCCGACCAGGGCCAGGATCAAACCCGTCACCCAGGTATATGCCTAGACCGGAAATGGAACCTGCAACCCTTTGGTCTGAGGGCCGAAGCTCTACCCACCAGGGCTGTCATCCCCTTTTCTTGTACACAGTTGCCTCCTAACTAGTTTTCTTCTTTAAAAAAATATATTTTATTACTGATTTTTTTTACAGAGAGGAAGGGAGAAGGATAGAGTTAGAAACATCGATGAGAGAGAAACATCCATCAGCTGCCTCCCACTGGGGATGTGCCCGCAACCAAGGTACATGCCCTTGACTGGAATCGAACCTGGGACCCTTCAGTCCGCAAGCCGACGCTCTATCCACTGAGCCAAACCGGTCAGGGCCTAACTAGTTTTCTTACAGCCACTGTTGCCCACCCCAATCTCATTGTTTCCCACAAAATAGGGAGAACTTTGCCATAAGACTCATTGTAGGTACTTAGGTATTTTCTCATTACTATATGGATAAAGGTGTAAAATCTAGATTGTGGCTCTAAGACCTTGCATCATCTAGTCTGTGCCTACCTTTCTGATAATCATCTCATAAACTAATCTGTTTATTAAAAATGAGTTTTAATTTTTTTATTTCTTTTTTGTTGTTGTTAATCCTCACCCGAGGGTATTTTTCCATTGATTTTTTTTAGGAAGAATAGAAGAGAGAGGAAGAGACAGAGAGAAACATTGATGTGAGAGAGACACATCAATTGGTTGCCTCCTGCATGTGCCCCCAACTAGGGCCCAGTCAGGGAGAAGCCTGCAACCGAGGTATGTGCTCTTGACCGGAATCGAACCCGAGACCCTTTGGTCCGCAGTCCGATGCTCTATCCGCTGAGCCAAGCCAGCTAAGGCAGTGTTTTCCTTTCTTTAAAATTATGTAATTAACAAATTTTTAACAACAGAATTTTTTCAACTCTTGTATACCTTTCTCTTTATATTCCCAATTAAATTTTATATGGTTTATTTCATTTTTATTTAGTGAACTTTATATTCCAGATAGACAAAATTTTCAAAAGGATCTCTTCCCACTCCCTCAGAAGCCTTCTTTGGATGCATGTGTACTTTGCTTGCTATTAAATATGTGCCTATATGTACAGGTGTCTGTGTGTAGGTGAATGGCATATGTATTTTCATGTGGCACCTATTAGAGCAGAGTTTGATATAGACCGTATATGATATTTAGCTGAAGAAACTTTCAAAACTGTTTCCTTCTTTTTAAATCTTTTCCCATTGTCTTTTTTTTTTTAAGATATAGTGAAATAGTCATCAATACATTAATTGTTTTTAAAACAGGTATCGATTAAGGAACAAAAAGATCAATGCAACTGTAAGAACATTTCCTCTTCTAAATAAAGTTGGTGTAAGCAACACTGTCACAACCACAGCCGGAAATGTCATTTCTGTCATAGGAAGTACTGAAGCAACGGGGAAAATTGTTCCAAGTACAAATGGAATTTCCAATGCAGAAAACAGTGTTTCCCAGCTAATCCCACGTAATACTGACAGTGCATTAAGAGCTCTGGAGACTGTGAAGAAAGTGGGGAAGGTTGGCACTAATGGTCAGAATGCTGCTGGGCCTTCTTCAGAGTCAGTAACTGAAAAGTAAGTAGTAGGTAAAAATGCTTAATATGAGTTACTTAGACTTTGTAGAAATGCCTGAGTATTTTTATTTTTCCTGAGGAAAAGCAGTTAGTAGAAGTTTTATGTAGAATGTGTCATGTAGAAACAGTATGAAATTCCAAAATAATTTGAGTGCTAGTCCTGGCTCTGTAACTGAATAGCTTTGTGACCTTGGGAAGTTACTTTAACTTGGTTTTGTTTCTCTCAATCATAAACTGAAGAGGTTGGACCACAATTAATTTTTTTCACACCTTCTTTCCTTAAACTTGAGGGTTGAGTCCATAGAGTTGCCAGAAAGGAATTAAGTAGAAACCTAAGCAGGTGAGAGGCTTGAGCTTCCAGCTCCTGCTTTAATGAGAACAGTTCTAGTCTATATTCTGTAATGGTGTATAGAAATTAAGAGGGAAATCTTTGGAGCCAAACTCTCTGGGTTCAAATTCTGGCTGTTACTTAATCTGTTTTCCTCAGTTTACTCATCCATAGAATTAGTATAATAATAGTACCTACTACTATTGTGAAGATAAAATGACTTAATACTGCAGTGTGCTTTGAACAACACCTGCCACGTAGCATTTAATAAATATCTGTCATTATTATCATTATTATTGCCTCCATTATTGTTGGATTTCAGCATAAGATTTAATTTGGCAAAGGGGTTTTGGTGCTTTAAGAAAAAATTTTAAAACTTTCAGATGATCTGAAAAGTTCCACCTCTAAAATTTCATGCTTTGTTATTCTTTTATTTTAAAATCCAAGTTAAAGCATGTTCAGATTTTGTCACCCATATCTAGTGTGTCAATATCTAGTATATACCTTCTAGGAAAAAAACTTTATGCTAGGTTTATGCTAGGCACTCAGTAAACTGCTGGTGGTTTCATATAATAAATGATGGGTAAGTAAGCATTTATATTTTTTTATTTCTGCAGTTAGCATGTCATAGGGGAATTTGTTTGTTAAACGATCATTATACTCTTACCTCGGGGAGATTTCAGAAATTATATATATCAGACAACATTGTCTAGTTAGCAAATGTTACTTGCGCACTCATTCTGAATTCTGTTCTTGGCACTCTTGAAAATACATGAGATGTATAAGATGTCTGTCTTGTAAAAACAAGATGATACAGTTTTGAAGACAGCATTTACATAAATGAAGCAACACTGGAGCTGCACACAAAAGGCCACATAGTGTATATCTCCATTTATTTGAGTGTCCAGAGCAGGCAAGTCTGTATAGACAGAATGTAGATCGGTGGCTCCTAGGGGCTGGGGCTGGGAAAAGGGAATGGGGAGCGAATACTAATGAGTACAGGTTTCTCTTGGTGTTGATGAAAATGTTTCAAAAATAGATAATGCTAATAGTTGTATATTGTGAATATACCAGAAATCACTTAAGTGCATACTTTAAAAGGGTAAATTATATCTCATTTTAAATATGATGGACCAGGAAGAAACTTTTAAAATAAATTAATACAAATAAGTAAATCATATATTTATTCAATCAAGAATTATGGGTCTTCTATGTGCCAAACACCAGGCCAGCTGGTGTAGTAATGATAATGAACTGGATATACTTCCTGCCTCTAACGGTCTTCTCGTGTAGTTTAAGAGACAGATGTAATATATAATATATTGTGAAAGGTACTGTAATGGAGTTGTGTTCCAAGTGTTTTTGGACATTAAAAAAAGAGTAACTGATTCTGCAGGGAGTTACTGTGAAAGGATTCTCAGATGTTAAGACAATGAGCTGGTTCCAAAAATATGGATAGTTAGGAAGGAGTGGCTTCATCAGTAGAAGGGGCACAGCTAAGAGCATGTCTGTATGAGAGGGGCTGCAGCAAAGGAGAGCCTAGAATCCGGAAAGTCATCCACAGCTATAGCCATCTAGCTGTCTGACTGAAAGTTGGTTTTTTCTTAAGTCTGAATTGTTGGGGCAGCTTACAGGATTTCTTGAGCCCATGAACTTTGTCATGGATTTTGATGTCTTTTTCTTGATACATCTAAGAATTTTTCATCTCAAAGTACTGACCCATATTTACAGTATATAACATTTTGATATGAAAGGATCAGATAATCTTTGTAAAAACACTTAACATATTCCTAGAGTGCTCTCAATAATTGCTCAGTAAGTGTTATTCGTTATAGGAAATTCTCATCATTTCCTTTGTTGCCTTTATTATTTTACTTCAAAGACTAAATATAGCTCTAAAATATCTTTGAACTCGATAAGTCGGTATATTTCTATCAAATATTACCCCACTGTTCTTTATTTCCTACATTTTAATACCCAATTACACATAGAAGTAAACATTTACTGGACTTAAAGGCAGCACATTCTCCTTGTTGTTGCTACTCCAGCTTTAAAGGGGCTTCTCTAGTTTGAGAAAACCCTTCTAATTTAGTTGAGATACAGCATATTGAATTTCTGTATCATTAATAAGATCATTTCCTTGAGTCACCACATGTCAAGCTCTGCTAAAGTTTGGCTTTTTTTTTCATAATGTTTTAATTTTTCAGTTACAGTTGATATACAATATTAGATTCAAGTGTACAACATAGTGATTAGATATTTATATAATTTACAAAGTGATCCCCCCATCTTTCACCATTCATGCACAGGTGGCATCCCTTGGCCTGGCTGGCAATCAGGGCCAATCGGGGCAGACTGGCCAGGGGGAGGGACCGCGGAAGGTTGGCTGTGGGAGTGCACTGACCACAAGGGCAGCTCCTGCGTTGAGCATCTGCCCCCTGGTGGTCAGGTCACATCATAGTGGCCAGTCGTCCAGTCCTAACAGCAGCTTAGGCTTTTATATATATAGATGATATACTTTACATGCTCGTGACTATTTTGTAACTACCAATTTATACTTCTTAATCCCTTCCCCTTTTTATCCATCACCCCAATTCCCCTTCCATTTGGCAAGCATCAAAATGTTCTCTGTATCTATGAGTTTGCTTCTGTTTTGTTTGTTTATTTATTTTTGCTTTTTTTAGATTCCACATATAAGTAAAATCATATGGTATTTGTCTTTATCTGACTTATTTTACTTAGCATACATAATACCCTCTGGGTCCATCCATGTTCCTGCAGATGGCAAGATTTCATTCTTTTTTTTTTTTTAACTGAGTAATATTCCATTGTATATATGTACCACTTCTTCTTCATTCATCTATTGAGGGGCACTTAGGTTGCTTCCATATCTTGACTGTTATAAATAATGCTGCAATGAACATATGGGTGCATATGTCTTTTCTAATTAGTGTTTGGATTTCTTTGGGTAAATACCCAGAGTGGAATTGCTGGGTCCTTCTTTGTCTTTTGTAGCCTTTGTTTTAAATTCTGTTTTGTCTAGTATAAGTATTACTACCCTAGCTTTTGTTTGTTTTTATTTTTATGAAATATCTTTCTCCATCCCTTTACTTTCAGTCTGTGTGTGCCTTTCCAACTGAAGTGAGTCTCTTGTAGAAAACATATGAAGGGTCTTATTTTCTTATTCATTTAGCCACCCTGTGTCTTTTGGTTGGAGCATTTAATCCATTTACACTTAAGGTAATTGTTGCTAGATGTGTAGTTATTGCCATTTTATTATTCATATTAGAGGCCTAGTGCATGAAATTCGTGCACTCGGGGGAAGACGGCTTGTGCCCTCGCGCAGTCCGGGGGCCTCGCTGCTGCTTAGCACTGCTGTGGAGGTGGGAGAGGCTCTATGCTCACCAGCTGTCAACCCAGCTTCTGGCTGAGCAGCGCTCCCCCTGTTGGAGCACACTGACCACCAGGGGGCAGCTCCTGCCTTGAGCATCTGCCCCCTGGTAGTCAGTGTGCGTCATAGCAACCGGTCATTCCGCAGTTTGGTCTATTTGCATATTACCCTTTTATTATATAGGATTTTTTAAATCTTTTTCTTCTATTCTTAAAGTAAGTCCCTTTAACATTTCTCCTAATACTGGTTTGGTGGTGGTGGTGCACTTTTAGCTTTGTCTTATCTGGGAAAAGTTTGACTTTTTAAATTTTTACATTTTAAATTTATATTTATTGAATTTAGAGAGGGGGAAGAAAAGAGATAGAGAGACTTCGATTTGTTGTTCCACATATTTATGCATTCATTGGTTGATTCTTGTATGTGCCCTGACCTGAGGGCTAAACCTGCAACCTGGTCAGGGCTAAAACTTTGACTTCTTAATCCTACCAGACCTGAGGCTCTGAACCTAACTGTCCCCTATACCTGAGCTCCTGAGCATTAAAGAGAAAAAAACAACATGATATAGAAAAATGTTAGTTACATGCAAACAAGTGGTTAGAATAAGATGGAACTTGGAGACATTGTAGAAAATAGGTCTACCTTTCATCTGCCTTTCATCTAGCGCCAATATTTCACCTTTGTGAGGAAATTACCGAAAAATCAGTCTGGTAGGGTTAAAAGCCATGATGAGGTCCTGTGGGGCTGATTGCTTGGTGACTCAACAAAGAAAATCCTTTGTGGGTTTTTTTTTTTTTTAAGATAAAAGGTTTGCGTATGTTGTGTTAATTTAATGAGTAGATATTTCATTGGAGTTTTGCTCATCCAACAGATATTTACTACATGGCAAGAACGATTTCATTTGTCCAACAAATGTTTATTTAGTGCCTTCTGTGTGCCAGGAACTGTTCTAAGTCCTGGAGAGATAGCAGTTAACAAAATGGCTGTTCCTCTGTGTGTTTATATTTCAGCTAAGCTAACTCTTAACAGAACAACCCTTTTCATGTCTGTCTTCTTTGTCCCTAAGAATACTACTGGTAGACTATGTTGTTTCTGTTGAGAACTTACTGAAAAAGGAATTTTTAAAATTTTTCAATAGGAAAAACTTTTGTTCAAAGGCAAGTGAAAGAGACTGATGGGTCACATTAGTGCCTGGGATTTGTTTGTATTTCTTTTTGTTCTTATCAGAGATCTGTCACGATGCTGCTGTGAGTTAGCAATGTTAGGTGGCAATGAAGTTCATTTTCTTAGTTGTTACTATGGAAATTCCTAAAGTATCTTTCTATTAGTTGTTTTGCTATATAATTACAAAAAATGCCTACTGAGGAAGACTTAAGAGTCATAGACAGTGATTCATCATTTGCTTTCTGTTAAATTTTCTCTCCAGTAAAATTGGTTCTCCACCCAAGACTCCTGTAAGCAGTGTAGCAGCTACCTCAGCTGGGCCCTCTAATGTTGGAACAGAACTGAATTCTGTGCCTCCAAAATCCAGCCCATTTATAACTAGAGTACCAGTATATCCTCAGCATTCTGAAAACATTCAGTATTTTCAAGATCCAAGAACTCAGATACCCTTTGAAGTCCCACAGTACCCACAGACAGGTAAGTAATTTTAGACAGTTCTAAGAAAAAAAGAAACTGTAATATAACATTTGTTGCCCTTAGATAAGTAAGTTAATAATTTATGTCTATCTAGAATATTTGCACTTAAAAAATAATCCTTTGGACTTCATGACCCCTAAATTTCTTTTTTGCCCTAAGAATATATAATTCTACATACAAATAGTTTTAGAGTTGTCATTCTTATGAACTAAATATAGGGTCCATAGAAGAGCTTCAGGGAGTTCTGTAAATCCCCTGAAATGATATACAAAATGTTTGATTTATATATTTAGGTGTAATTTTGGAAAGACAACACACAACTTATATAGATTTTGAAAAAGGTTTTAACCTCGGCTCCCAACAAGGTTAAGAATCGAAGATGTAATTATAATTACTTAATTCAAAACCTGTGGGAATAGATGCCCTAGAAGGAAATGTACCAACCATCTGTTAATAGCTGTATCATGTGTTTTTAGAGAACAAAGTAATGAATGTTAATGATTTTCATATAGTGGTGTCTTGAGAGGGTATAGCTTCTTTCAAAAGCAGGGGTAACTAAAGTAAGGTCAAAGCTTATTTTATTTTCCCACATTAAAGATTGCTTTAGACTTATACCATTATAAAATGTTGAATTTTACTAAGATTTTACTAAGATTACATTAAATATTCCTCTTTCCAATTTTTAAGGATACTACCCACCACCTCCAACGGTACCAGCTGGTGTGGCTCCCTGTGTTCCTCGCTTTGTGAGGTCCAATAATGTTCCAGAGTCCTCCCTCCCACCTGCTTCCATGCCATATGCCGATCATTACAGTACATTTTCCCCTCGAGATCGAATGAATTCTCCTTACCAACCTCCTCCTCCGCAGCCATATGGACCAGTTCCTCCAGTACCTTCTGGAATGTATGCTCCTGTGTACGACAGTAGGCGCATCTGGCGTCCACCTATGTACCAACGAGATGACATTATTAGAAGCAATTCTTTACCTCCTATGGATGTGATGCACTCGTCTGTCTATCAGACGTCTTTGCGAGAAAGATTTAACTCCTTAGATGGGTATTATTCAGTGGCTTGTCAGCAGCCAAGTGAACCAAGGACAACTGTGCCTTTACCAAGAGTAAGTGATGATGGAAATAGGAATGCTGCTGTAGTGTAATGGCTAAGAACCCAATGTCTGGTGTCAAACCACCCAGGTATATATCCTCGCTCCTCCACTTACTATGTGACGTATGGAAGTTACTTGACTTCTCTGTTAGTTTTTTCATCTGTTTGATGGAAATAATAGTAATACTTACCTCATAAGGCTGTTGTGAGGATTAAATCAGAAAAACAAAGCTCTTAGAACTGGACCTGATACATATTCATGCTCAGTAACTGTTGTTTGGATAGGAAACTGATGGGAAGATAAAAAGAAATCTTCAAAATACAGGAATAGGGTTTATTTTCAGTGTCCCCACATTCATACAAATGACTTTCCAAAACCCCAAAAGTGAGTGCTCAGATTTTACTTTAATATACCTTGACCCTTTCATTTAATTGTGTAAAGAATAGGCTAGGATGACTTCCCTATTGTATTTTTTGTCCCAAATATATAATAAATTGTTTATCTCCACAGAATATAATTAAATTTATTTACTGCTCCCTACATGATTAAGATTGTTTCTTTTATCCCCCCCCCCTTAGGATCCTTGTGGTCATTTGAAGACCAGTTGCGAGGAGCAGATAAGAAGAAAGCCAGAACAGTGGGCACAGTACCACACTCAGAAAGCACCTCTTGTCTCTCCAGCTCTTCCTGTGGCAACACAGTCTCCAACACCACCTTCTCCTCTGTTCAGTGTAGACTTTCGCACTGACGTAAGCAAGGTTTCAATCACTTGATGCAGGGATAGGTCAAACAACTGACTTCAGAGCACTCGTTCAATCAGGCTTAGCTATGGTGGCTATTCTGCAGTGGTTTGGTTCGCAGCTGAATTTAGTTCAACACGTTAAATTTGTAAGCATTATCGATAGATTTTATGAGACACTGAAGACCTTTAGGACACAGTCCCTTTTTCACCAAGAATTCAAAATCTTTTCAGCAATCTAGTTCTCATTATTTTTTATGGTTTTTATTAATAATAGCATTTATATCTGCCACTTATTGAGCACCTACTTGTGCCAGACATTGTACTAAGCATTTACATAATGTTATTTAATTCTCACAAAAACCTTAGAAGGTAGGTGCTATCCATATTGTGCAGGTTAGGAATCCTACCCAGAGAAGTTAAGTAATTTGCCCAACTAATAAATTCAGTCTATAAGTAGCTGAGATTTGAATCTTGGTTTACCTGAGATATTTCTTCCCTACTTTACAAAAGGTGCAGGAATGCCTACTGTATTATTCATGGTGTTTTACATCACTGTAAATTATTGTTCTTGCCATCGCAAAACAAGTTTTTAATATAAAAAGTTTTTTGAGTCCCTTCCTTATGAAAACTTTTAAACAAAAGTAGAGAGAATATATAATAAACCCCGTGTGCCCTCACCTGGATTCCACAGTTACCAACTCAGTGAACCTTATTTGAACCGCCTCTTCCAAATGGATTATTTTGAAATAATCCTAGACATCAAATATTTTCATCCATGCACATTTCTTTTTTTAGCTTTAAAAAAAAAATGTATTTATTGATTTTAGAGAGGGAAGGAGAGCGAGAAACAGAGATTAATTGACCCATCTATTTTATGCATTCATTGGTTGATTCTTGTATGTGCTCTATCTGGGGATCAAACCTGCAACCTTGGTGTATTGGAACGATGCTCTAAGCAACTGAGCGACCCAGCCAGGGCCCATCCATGGATATTGCAATAAACTATTGAATTTTAAAACTAGATCCAAATTTTTTTCATCAAACTTAGACTTCTTTTTTTAATATATTTTACTGATTTTTTACAGTTAGGAAGGGAAAGGGATAGAGAGTTAGAAACATCGATCAGGTGCCTCCTGCACACTCCCTACTGGGTATGTGCTCGCAACCAAGGTACATGCCCTTGACCGGAATCGAACCTGAGACCCTTGAGTCCGCAGGCTGACGCTCTTTTCATTGAGCCAAACCGGTTAGGGCCAAACTTAGGCTTCTTAAGACCAGGTAAATATCTTGAAAACAGAGTGATAGATTTGCCACTTGCTTAATAATAGAAAATTGGATTTACATTTTTTATACTATGCTTTTGAAAGTATTTCCCTGAGACTCAGATCTGCTATTAGTACTATGACTTGGGATAAGTACTTTAATCTTTTTGGCCTTGAGTTTCTTATCTATCTAATTAATAAACTAGATTTAATGATTCTTTCAACTTTAGTATTCTTGTTCTACAGTTATCCTTATAGTCTCTCTAAAATTTATCCACTTCCCCTTCTAGATCCAGAGCCTTGTTTGCATTATTTTTGTTCTTTATTTAATACTGTATGGTTTATCAGTTATGTTTCCTTATTTCCTTATTCTTTTCTCCAAACGATAAACTACTTTAGGGCATGGACTGTGATCTATGTGTATGTTTGTTTCCTTTTTTTTTCTTTTCTGGAGCACCTTATACCATGTTAGAGGCATGCTATAAATGATTTGTTGATTGGTTTTAATAGTATCAGTCAGGGATTCCTAATGAGCACTTAAAGACAAAGTAAAAGGAGAAGACATTCTATTTTAAAAATACTATGTGTTATTTATGACAGTTTTTTTAGTCACTGAAGTTTTAATTATTCACTATGAAGTCCTCTGTATTCTATAGTAGTTGCTTAATAGTTACAAGTGTATAAATGTAAGGTTTTTTTACTAATTGGCTGTGCCTTTTTCTATTTTTTAATCAGCTCTCTGACAGTGTGAGTGGGACAAAATTTGAAGAAGACCATCTTTCCCATTATTCTCCCTGGTCTTGTGGCACCATAGGCTCCTGTATAAATGTCATTGATTCAGAGCCCAGAGATGTGATTGCTAATTCAAATGCTGTGTTAATGGTATGATTCCAGGGGCTGGGAGGCTATTACGCATGTTGACTCAGGTTTTAGAATGTTTGAATACTTTCATCTTCATTGTTGCTATAAGTCTGAACTGAATTGAATTTAATGTTTTAATTATTTGAGCCCAGTTTGATGGTTTAAAATAGATGTTGGATTGTCATTGAGATCTACAGCTAGTGTTGAATTTCGCAGAAAACTTAATTATATGTCTTCTGAAAGCATGTGCTTGTAATACTAGCTGAAGTAATTGCCAGTAATCCTATTACTGATTTTCTTTGGTTTATGCAGGACCTAGACAGTGGAGATGTTAAGAGAAGAGTACATTTATTTGAAACTCAGAGAAGGACAAAAGAAGAAGACCCAATAATTCCTTTTAGTGATGGACCTATCATCTCAAAATGGGGTGCAATTTCCAGATCTTCCCGTACAGGTTACCATACCACGGATCCTGTCCAGGCCACTGCTTCCCAAGGAAGTGCGACTAAGCCCATCAGCATATCAGGTAACCCATTTAACTAATACCTCACCTGATATACTCTAGCACAGTGTTTTTGTTGTTGTTGTTTTGTTTTAATATATTTTTATTGATTTCAGAGAGGAAGGGAGAGAGAGATAGAAACATCAATGATGAGAGAAAATCATTGATCAGCTGTCGCCTGCACCCCCCTACCCCCACCCTGGGGATCTAGTTGGCAACCCGGGCATGTGCCCTTGATCAGAATTGAACCCAGGCTGCAGAACTTCAGTCTGCAGGCCGACGCTCTATCCACTGAGCCAAACCAGCTAGGGCAGCCCTGTTTTTTGAAATTTTATTTATTTATTTATTTATTTATTTATTTATTTATTTATTTTTCCCATCACCATTTATCTATCACCTCTATGCCCGCTTTCACCTCCACTCCCACCCCTCACCCCACAGTTACCACACTGTTGTCTGTGTCCATGAGCTTTCTCTCTGTCTCTCTCTCTCTCTCTCTCTTTTTTTTTCATCTCAGTTCCTCCTATCTCCCATCCCCCAGGCTGTCTGCCTGCTCTTTATTTATGAGTCTGTCTCTATTTTGCTTGGTAGCTCAGTTTGTTCATTAAATTCCACATATGGTACTTGTCTTTCTCTAACTGGCCTATTTCACTTAGCATAATGTTCTGCAGGTCCATCCATGCTGTTGGAAAGGATAAAGTTTTCTTCAGCGGGTTTTTTTTGTTGTTTTGTTGTTATCTTTAGCATTTTTTTTTTAATCCTCAATTTAACAACTCAGAATTAAATGGTTTAGCCAGGAGAACATGGCTCGTTGGATAAAATATGGATCTTTTGAAAAGTATCCCATTCATGCCCTAACCAGTTTGGCTCAGTGGATAGAGCGTCGGCCTGCTGACTGAAGGGTCCTGGGTTCGATTCCGGTCAAGGGCACATGCCTGGGTTGCAGTCTCGATCCCCAGTCACAGGCGTGCAGAGGCAGTGGGACAAAATTTGAAGAAGACCATCTTTTCAGAATTCTCTCTCATCATTGATATTTCTAGCTCTTCCTTCCTCTCTGAAATCAATAAAAACATATTAAAAATAATAATAAGTAAATCTTTTTTTAAAAAAGTATTCACATGTAGATACTGATTTTTCACTTTTCTGGTCATTGTTTCTTTCTACATTTCTGTAGATTATGTCCCTTATGTCAATGCTGTTGATTCAAGGTGGAGTTCTTATGGTAGTGAGTCCACATCATCAGCACACTATATCGAACGGTAAGGTTACTCTTAATTCTTTAGGATTTTCTATTCTCAGACTTGTATATATTCTCAGAGTACAGATTCTATCCCCAATTATTCATAAAATGTGCTTTGCTAGTTTTAACTATGTAACAAATTTCTGAAAAAATATTTACTTTTACATTTGGAATGATGACTGAAATTTTCAGGATTGATCTGTTACATAAAACATATGTAGAATATACTTATTACTGCTTCACTTATTTCACTTTTATTACAATAAACATGTTTCTCTTTAAAGGGACAGATTCGTTATTACTGATTTATCTTGTCATAGAAAGCATTCCAGTACTGGAGACCTTTTAAGCATTGAACTTCAGCAGGTAGGTTCTGTGTCACTCAGCTTTGACTTTTTAAAAAATAGAATGGTGGTTGGAAGCTAACTTTATTTTTCACCCCCGTCTAGGCCAAGAGTAACTCATTGCTTCTTCAGAGGGAGGCCAATGCTCTGGCCATGCAACAGAAGTGGAATTCCCTGGATGAAGGCCGTCACCTTACCTTAAATCTACTAAGCAAGGAAATTGAATTGAGAAATGGAGAGGTAAAGAAAGTGAGCCTACCAGCTTCATGTTTAAATGGATTTGTTGTTTGCTGTTGCTGTGCATAGGTTTATGTCCTTAGTGCATTTTAGTGTGCCTTTTTCTTACATGCTTGCTTTTAAAACTTAATAGTAGCAATAAAATTGTGGTCCCAGATTTCTTAAATAATTTTTTAGATCAATCATTGGGATTCCCACTTAAATTTAAAAGGGAAGCCCCCGTTTCCACAGGTATAAAATCGTTATTTTTTTTACATTACAGAGTGATTATACAGAAGATGCAACTGATACTAAGCCTGATAGGGATATTGAATTAGAGCTATCGGCACTTGACACTGATGAACCTGATGGACAGAGTGAACAAATTGAAGTAAGTAACACAGGTAGATGTTTAGGAGGCTTTATTCCATTGGCAACTAAAATAAAATACTTATACTGAAGGATTAACACTTTATTTTCTTAGGAGATCCTGGATATACAACTTGGTATCAGTTCTCAAAATGATCAGTTGCTGAATGGAACTGCAGTGGAAAATGGACATCCAGTCCAACCGCACCAAAAGGAGCCACTGGAGCAGAAGAGACAGAGTTTAGGTGAAGACCATGTGATTCTGTGAGTGTTAGACAGAAAATTCATAACCATGAATATGTAAAGTGAAATAGATGCGGTGTTTAATTTAATTCATTTTTGGCACTTTTTTATCCTGCGAGGGGAAGATCTTATGTAATGGGCAATGATTTTGGTCAGTCTAGATTTTTAGGAGAGAATAACTAAATTTGAACTAACAAAGTAGTCCATTTTAGTAGCCTGAAATTTACTTTTTGGGGGGGGTAAAAATTAGTCTTTGTGCTCTAGCATCAGGTTATACTCCTCAGTCTGAGGGTTTCCCTTTTTAAAAATCTTGGTACGAGAACTTGGTTTTAATATTGCCGCTGTGTATAATTACTGTAAAAAATATGGTCTAATCTTAAACTTGATAGTTTGTTAGCCTGAAATTACCCAGTATTTTTGTTATTGGAATAATAGAACATTTTTAGTGATCTCTGATACTTTTTAGTATTAAAGACATGCCTTCGAAGTTTGGTATAACTTTTCACATATGTATTAATTTTTCACTTAAAGCTAATTTGTTTTCAATGTCATTTATTTTTTTTTCTCAGGGAGGAGCAAAAAACAATTCTGCCGGTAACGGCTTGCTTTAGCCAGCCACTTCCAGTGTCCATTAGCAATGCAAGTTGCCTCCCCATCACCACATCTGTCAGCGTTGGCAACCTCATTCTGAAAACTCACGTTATGTCTGAAGATAAAAATGACTTTTTAAAACCTGTTGTTGCAAATGGGAAGATGATTAACAGCTGAAAGGAGATTCATCTTTCAAATTTGTGACCATACCATGGAAGCATTTACACTAGCTTTTTATATATATAATATATATTATATAATGTATATTTTTTTTAAAAAAAAGATATTACTGGGGGCATCCAGTTCCTGTGGACTCTTTGATACTTCAAGCCCTCTTGCATTAGCATTATGAAAAAAGAAAAAAAGAAAATTTACTAGGGTGTAACATGTTCACTTTCCAGAAGTGATTGGAATTTGGACATTTAACTTAAGCTTCAAGCAGCTTTTTATGAGTTTGTAGCAATCCGGTGCAGTAACTGAGCCATTTCCTATTTTAAATGGCTTCTATAGAAAATTAACAACTCAGTTATTAAACTAGCAGGATCCTACAATGATACATCTAGTGAAAGTAGACTTAATTAACTTATTTATTTCTATTTTATGTTTCACTAAGAGAAATTTCCATCTCATTCCAGCTGCTTTATTTATCTTTTTCATGGGACTTTGCATGAATTTTTTTAGTTTTGTTTTTTACTTTGAAGAGTGGAGTTAGATGTTCTTACCATAGAATTTTGCAGGGTTATATACTAGCTTTCTTGACTGCATTCTATGTAGGGTTGTGGTGCAGTGCTTTTATCTGTAGCATTTAAATTCTTTTTAATCTTCCATTTTTCAGTAATAGTTTCCGCTTCGTTAGTGTTTACACACAGGCTACTTGTCGGAGTGATTAAACATGTAACCAAGTGCCTAAGTCTTTCAGCTGGCGTGCTAGACAGTAAACTCTCCTGAGTTATGCAGAATCGTTTTTACAATTTTGATAAATTATGCACTAATGTAATGGCAGTTTTTTAAAATGCAGATTTAAGCCTGTACATTATTGATTCTGATGACTTGGCAAAAGAATCAGGTGCTTTCAGCTTTCTTGAGAAAACCCTGTATGTAGCGTTTGCACTGACTAACAAGATGGTATTGCTGGGTTTTTAATTTAAACTAATTATTTTGGATGTTCATTGCATTATCTTGGTTAAGTATTGTTTATTGTTACTTGATGTTGGGGTTTAATTTTCCCTTTTGTTTTGTTTTTTACTGTTAGGTTGATAAGACTATGAACCATGTAATAATAGAACATTGGCTAACCTTTATTCATACTTAAAAACATGAGTAATTTCTGCCCTGCTAACATGGGACTGAAAGTGTTTTGACTTGGCATCTGAAAGTCTGCAGTATATTCAACTAGGCATA
This sequence comes from Myotis nattereri, assembly GCF_964212035.1. Lineage (NCBI taxonomy): Eukaryota > Metazoa > Chordata > Mammalia > Chiroptera > Vespertilionidae > Myotis > Myotis nattereri. The sequence continues at coordinate 73,666,451 of NC_138087.1, read as the reverse complement.
CCCCAGATTTTTTGGAGGTATTTTATTGAAACCTAAATTTCAGTCAACATGTGAAAGCAAAAGCTGGGCATTCCTTCCTGGTGATCTTACCTATGGTTTGTTTTTCCCCATTTCTTTAAGATTAGTTTGACTTTTATTACTATTTTTTTAATTAACTTCTGTGAAGTTGTTTACTCTGAAAATTGTACTGGAATATTTTAAGCCAAGCTGATCTTTCACCAGGTGTACTGTATGTAAGGGCTTTTCCTGCTAGCAAAATGCTTAAACAGGATCATGTTATTGGTCGTCTGAGCTATTTAGTTGTTTTACAAAACCACAGCATTGTATCAGATAAGATTTTGATAAAAAGTTTTGTGCGCATTTCCAGGGGCGGGAGGGTTCACATTTCCCTGAAATTTCTTGATCAGAATGAGTAAATACTGGTGTTTGATACCTGTCTTAATGAACATGCTCATAAGGTGACTGATAAGTTGTAAATATACCTGAGAAACAAAGGGGTAGTTTTGATATTCTGGTGTCAGTATGGAAGATCTTACACATTTATTTAATACTCAACTGTATGAAGATGTTTGTAACATAACAGCACAGTAGCCTTGACTTAGTTTCCTTCGGTTATTAGTACTGTACTTTTTTGCCATGGCCAGTGCTCCCTATCCCTACAAAGACATTTTATTTATTTCACTCTGTAACCTGAAATGCATAGGAACAAGAGTTTTAAACCATGTTACATTAACTTATTTCTGACGTTATAAATTAGCCTAGGATATTACAGGAACATGATTGTTATGTAATTTATATCAGAACCTTTCTATAAATATGCGCTTATTACATTTGAAATGCTTCCAATGTACTTTATTTGCTGTTTGTGTTTCCAAAAAGGATATGCAAACCATAATGTCTATTTCATGGATATTTAAATAGTGAGATCTTCCATGTTGAAGGTAATGTATTTTTTTTTAAGATTTAAAAATTGCTATTTTGTTACAAAATAGATACCTATTAACAGTTGGAGAGCTCCTTATGTGCCCTCAGGGAAAGAACCCTCTGTGCAACAGAGCTACGCAAAACATCTTCAGCACGCTCTGAGGGTGGATATATACTACATAAATTGATCTTGTGTATTTAACCATATCTTTTTAATTTTAAAATCAAGATTTTGAAACGTGGTTGTGCTCTTCTGGAGGGGGTTGGGATAAACTGCTTAGGTGTTTGCCTACTTGTCCAGTGAAATTACATTTGCATCAGTGTATTTTATATACCTGCCAACCTTATTGGTATGTCTCAGAACATTAATATTAAAATAATGCTTGTCTTGCAGCAGGTGATCCCATAAAACAATGACTCCCTGTTCTTAAAAACTTACTCTCATTCTCACTAACAACATAGGAATTGTTTCTGTGTGGGATTATTCTGTATGGCATTCTTTCTGTAGTAGCCATCTTGTTTCTCATGGGTTTAATGTGAAGTAAAGACATTGGTTCTCTGCCACTTTAGAAGAAAGTTCAGTTTATCTGATCCTTCTTCAAAATGGTACCTGCTGATGCCATAGAAGAAAAAACACAAATCAGACATAAGATGTGACTTTTTAAAATTGGGGGCCATCCCTGTCATTTGACCCTTTTACCAACATGTGATGTATGTATGTTAGAAATCAAAGGATATAAAGCATTCGGAGAAGAAATTTATAATATTGGTGACTAAACTACATGTGTTCCCTATGCTGTAATCAGAAAATAGTAGTCTGAGGCCTGGAAAGTGGGAAATGGTGTTTTGTTTGTTTTTTTGTTGGGTTTTGTTTGTCCACTGTTTATGTTTTTGTTTTTCAATTTCTAAGTCCCATTCTGAAGTCCATGTGCCTCATTTAGATACTGTGAATGTAGCATCAGTAGTTCTCTTTTGTTGTTTAATTTCATTTTGTAAATTCTGAGGAAGTCACACATGTATTTCTGAACAAAGCAGATTTCCTTGTCTTTGCTGCCATGACTTCATCTTTCAATACCACCTGATACACCACTGTCGTGCATGAAAGTTGTGTATTGTATTTTCAAGAGAAGGTACTTCATTGGGTCAGTGGCCCTGATTTTTTCATAGAAGCAATTTATTCTCAAAAGAGAATGAAAGAAACCTAATCTAGGGCTGAAAATTTCCATTAGTGTGGATGTAGTCACTTTCACTCAAATTTTAAGTTCTTAGTAGTGGGGCAAAGTAAGCTCACAGTTGATCATAGAAATCTGTGAACAACTGTAAACTTACTTTTGCCCCACCCTGTTACATAAAGCACATTCCAATTTTATATGCTACCTTGAGAAAATTACAGGATGCACAGCAGTTTGTAGGAATTTAAAATGGGATCGTTTAAACATTTGAAAACATTTTTTTAAAAGCCATCTAACTTGCTTTTCTTTTTCTTTTTTTTTTTGCATTTTAGATGTTAAAGTCATGGTTATCTTGTTAATGGGTGGAATTTGTGATGATCAGATTCAGCATGTGATTTCAACTTTGAATCTGAATATTTCTTCCCGAGTTTCTTTGAGTCATTTTCTGAGCAGACCGTCACCAGTATTGGTGACTAGTCATTACAGGGGAAAGTTACACTGCAACTATGTATTAGTTAACTGGAAGAACTTGTCTTGTGTTTTAGAGAATGAAGAGTGTTGATGGGATCACTTACTGTAACTCCTATATAAGAACCCCTTCTGCAAGCAGAACAAAAATTAATATGCTCAAGGAGTATCCCGTTTTCTGGATAAATTGAATAAATTTGCTAGTTACTCCTTTATACTAGCGGTTTCTTTGTATCCCTTTGCTGGCGAGGGAATACAAGGTATCAAGGCCCCTGGTCAGAGCACTCTACATTTGAGTGGATCTTATTTTTACTCCAAGAGCAGTTATTCCCCCAAGTCCAAAATTGGCAGTTGTGGTTTTTGTTTTATATAAAAATTTAAAAATATCTTCAAACCAGTGGAACACAGACACTGGCTGCACTTAGTACTGCCAAAAGACAAGGTCATTTGCATATATTCCATGGATCTGTCAAGAATTAGGCCTCACTTTATAACCCAAGGCATGGAAGTGCATGCATTCTCTTAGCTGGGCAAACAATTATACTGTAGTTGTGATACAACACATGTGGCTTTTATTTGTACTGCACATATCCACTGTACAGCCACTTGGGAGTATCGTGGTTAGCTTACAGCAACTGCTGTCTGCGTTTATACTGTTTATTGCATATTCTTTTCCCTGGAAGTGAAAGAGAAATGTTGTTCTTGTTGCATTGATTACATTTTATAAATTTGCTTAGCTGGAAAGTTTGGGAAAAGAGGCCTGTTTGTCAATTGTACAACCGATTGTGAAGCTCTAGTGTGAATATTTTTACGTCTGTATTAGACATTTTCTTTGCAAATCTATTGTTCGATTGAAATGTAAATGAAATTAAAGATGGTGTACACCCATCATGTAAAAAGCAGGCACCATCTCTAAGATGGATTTAATGCTCATTTTTAAGGCATATACTCAGCTTCTATTTAAAACTATAATTTAAAATAATTCTGTACAATGAAATGGGGAATATATATGGGAATAAATTCTATTCCATTTATTTCAATTTGAATTTCCAAATTGTAATGTTTCCCTTTGTGCTATAGGAATAGGATTAAGTGGGGGAAGGCTGGGACTTATAAGGCCTGTATATGGGGGGAGGGCAGAGATGGAACAATGAGGGTTGTGATGGTAGTGAATAGCGAAGAGTGAATTCTGTGTGTTTTTTCTGTAGGACTGAAGTGATGAGATATTAGCTTTGGCTGTTCACAGAATAGAGCATCATGATTTTCAGTGTTTGAGAGAAAATTGATGGAAAAAGTTTGCAGTACTTGACATGTATTTGCATGCACAAAATAAAATTATTTGTCCACCTTAAAAGTTGTTTGTTTAGTGTCAATATTAAGTTTTTGATACATTCTAGTTATCTTGATTTCCTTGGTATATTTTTTGGCTTAACTAAACTCTCAGATACTTCTTAAGTTGAGATTTATATATGTATACATCATTGGGAAGGATCTGAAAGAAAGGAATAGACCAGAGAGGTTGAAATATTCCTTAATTCGATCAGTCACGTCATTTATTCAGTGGGAGATGAGAACAAAGGTAATACTAGCAGTTCAAGGTATTGAACTCACAATATTTCTTCTAGTGGAGAAAAATACACAGATAATTAATACCAAAGCAATGTATTGTGGAAGTGGGAAGACAGTGCTGTGGAATCTCAGAAAATGGCCATTTTCACTGGGCCTTGACTAGTTAAATTCATTCACTTGGCTGATATATTTGAAGCCCCTGTCTGTACTGGTCTTTAAGGTTAAAGGTTAATGAAATGTGAGCCCTTTCTCTAGAAGCTCACTGTGTGAAAAAGGAAAGACCAATCTGAATAACCAGCTCAGTGAACTATGTTCCAATGTAGGGTGTGGGGAAACTCCAAAAGGGAAATCGTGAGACAGGTGGTAGCAGTGGTAAACTGAAGGAGGTACTTTGAAAAATGACCTTGGGCTAGACTTTGAAGGCTGAATAATATTTCACCAAGCAAAGATAAGAGGAGAAAACAGCCCTTCACTGTAGTTATGATCCCTTTTTTTATATTTGAGCAGTTGACTTACCCAAGACCTCAAAACTAGAAAGTAGCGGAATGAGAATTCTGATTCAAGTCTGTCCTTGCTCTACTTCCCAGAGGGGGTGGTGGTATGGCGGTGGCGGTGGTGGTGATAACCTATTTTAGCCATAAATGTTACTGTGGAAGGAATGTTTAAGGAATAGCTTACCTAACCTCTTAGAGCACTTAATATGTTACAGACACAGTTTTAAGGGCTGTAGGTATATTACAATCTATTACCATTGCCATCATTTTACAGATGAGAAAACTGAGTTAGAGTCCTTAAAGAATTTGCCCAGGGTCGTACAGCTAGAGGAGGTAGGTAGGGCCCTCTATGAAGGACATTGAACATCATACTAAAGACACCACTAGGGAATCCTGGAAGTTAGATGATCTGAACAACTTGGGGTGTTAGAATGATCCCTTTGGCAGTGGTGTGAGTTGAAGCTGGAGATACACTAGCAGGGAGGCCATGTCAATGTAAGTGTAGAGCATGACCAAAGTGAGGACGGAGGGAAAGAGATGGGTTTGAAAAGAGGGAGAGAGTAATTGATGGGATTTGTTGTAGTGAGCATATCAGACATCTACACATTATTGTGGATTAAATTTGGCTTAGAATCCCAGACCTCACTGCTGAGAACACACGGTTATTTGTGAAACATGTAACCCTGGACTGACGACTGAAATCGGCAAGAAGAGGAAGAACCATGGATAGTTGATCCAGGCAAAAGAGAGGCAACATAATGAAGGAAATGAAATTCCAGGAAGGTTTTATTTCCTGTATCGTTAATAGCCAAGTAGTGATCATGCAAAGACTACATTTTTTTAATTCCTTATTGTTGAAAATATTACATATGTCCCCTTTCCCCCATTGTCCTCTCCCAGTCTGCCCCCACCCCCCAGCCAGGCCTTCAGCCCCCTCTTGTCTGTGTTCATTGGTTATAGTTACATGCATACAAGTTCTTTGGTTGATCCCTTACTCTCCCCCACCCCTCCCTGGCCCATCCTCCCCTGCCTTCCCTCTGAGGTTTGACGGTCTGTCCGATGCTTCTCTGTCTCTGGATCTCTTTTTGTTCATCAGTTTATGTTAGGTCCAACCTGCACATTACAATCACCTCAGGATGTTTTAAAAATCCCCAAACCCAGATCACACCCCAGACCAATTAAATCACAATCTCCAGGGGTGGAGCCAGGCCTCAGTCCTTTGGAAGCTCCAGAGGTGCTCCCAAGGTGCAGAAAGGTTTGGGAACCACTGCCGTAATGAATGTAGAAGGGCTGGGGGTCTGTCTCCACCCAAATGCATTAAAAACATCCGTCATCAAATGTCCAGGGCCATGCCGTCTTCAGAGACGCATTCAACAAGTATTTTGAGAATGAACTATGTACTAGGCAGTAGGGACGCAGGAGTGAACTAGTCCCTCACCTTGTGAAACTTAAGAGTTGGAAGGACAGACAAGAAGTAAATAAAAGGTGTATGTAGATACTGAGAAATAATACAACCAGAATGAATATAATGCAACCAGATGGTGAGCTTTCGTCAGGTGGGAGTGGTCATTCTCAGCGCTGTGGACAGTGTAGGTAGGACAGTCTATTAAACATCTATCTCCATTGGATCTCTAACAAACAGCTCCCACTGAACACATTCAAACCTCCGTTTCTGCTCTTCCTCCGCTCCCCAGGCTGTCCCTCCATCCTCAGGCTACCGATTTCCCTGTGGAGGGGTTGATGGAAAAATTACTGCTGAGCCAGGCAGGCTGCAAGCTTATCAAGGGACCACATGTATTGGACCCGCATGGCTGGGGAAACTCTCCATTGGATGTCCTCAAGCCATATCAGTGACCACTGCCCCTCCAATGCCGTCTACTGAGAAAGCTTATCATTCTGCTCACTGCAAAGCACAGATGCTTAATGGAATTCTGTTCATTACTGCAAAGCAAGAAGGGTGAATTGGGAGCTGAGAGGCAATGAATTGTTCATCGAGAAAGGAGCCATTAGAAGCTGCCTGCCTTTGCCCTCTATCTACTAAGGAAATTGAGTTCATTATGAAAACCTTCCCACAAAGCAAACTCTGGGCCCGGATGGTGTCACAGTGAATTCTATTAAACATTTAAAGAAGAAAAACACCAATTTACAGAAACTTGCAGAGAATAGAGGAGGAGGGAACTTCCTAACTGGTTGTATTAGATCAATATAACTTTGGTACCAAAACGAGACAATGACAATACCAAAAAATGCAAAATTACAGATCAATATTTTTGGAACAGAATAGGTTAATATTTTCAGATGATTAAAAATTGCACATATGGCCCTGGCCGGTGTGGCTCAGTTGCTTGGACATTGTCCTGTACATCAAAAGGTTGCCAATTTGATTTCCGGTCAGAGTACATGTCTGGGTTGTGGGCTCAATCTCTGATAGAGGGCATGCAAGAGGCATCCAATCAATGTTTTGTTCTCACATCAATGTTTCTCTCTCCCTCCTCTAAAAATATATATTTTTTAATTATACATATTAAGTTATATAAAAAGTCCCCTGATTCTCATCTGTCCTCAAGGGTCCCGGGTTCGATTCTGGTCAAGGGCATGTACCTTGGTTGTGGGCATATCCCCAGTGGGAAGTGTGCAGGAGGCAGCTGATCGATGTTTCTCATCAATGTTTCTAACTCTCTATCCTTCTCCCTTCCTCTCTCTAAAAAATCAATAAAAAACAAACATATTTTTATATTATTCCCCCCAGTGATTTTCTTTATGCACATATAAGCAAAAATTTGTTCATATATTTTTATGCAAAAGACAGGAAACTAATACATAATGTTCTTCACCTTGCTTTTTAAAAAAGTAAATAATATATTCATGCAAGTATGTCTATATCAGTGGTTCTTAACCTTCTGGCCCTTTAAAACAGTTCCTCATGTTGTGACCCAACCATAAAATTATTTTTGTTGCTACTTCATAACTGTAATGTTGCTGCTGTTATGAACCGTAATGTAAATATCTGATATGCAGGATGGTCTTAGGCGACCCCTGTGAAAGGGTCGTTCGACCGCCAAAGGGGTCGCGACCCACAGGTTGAGAACCGCTGGTCTAAATGATGAACTCCCAGGATGGAATTGCTGGCTAAAGGTATACTTTTGCAATACTGATAGATATTTCTCAATTGCCATCCATAAGAGTCGTATCAATTTATACTCTTACCAGCAACATCTTCCCCAGTCTCACGTTATCAAAATTTGATTTTTCACAATCTGAACGGTGGAAAATGGTATCTGAGAGGATTCTTTTAGAGATGAGAACTAGGGAAACATATTAGTACGCTGTAGAAAGAAAGCCCGAATATGCAGGGGAGAGAGAGCGCGCAGGTCACTGCAGGAGCAGAATCCTTTACTAGGCTGGAGGGGCGGATCCACTGCCCTGGTGATTCGTTTAATAGATACCAATTAGGGGATTGTGGGTACATTTTGAGGGGGGACTCAAGTGAAAATCTTTCTTTTTTGGGGGGGAGCTTGTTTCTTTTTTAAAAATATATATATATTTTTATTTCAGAGAAGAAGGAAGAGGAAGATGGAAACCTTGATGATGAGAATCACTGAGCGGCTGCCTCCTGCATGCCCCCTACTGGGGATCGAGCCTGCAACCAGGGCATGTGCCCCTGACCGGAATCGAACCCGGGACCCTTCAGTCCGCAGGCCAACGCTCTGTCCACTGAGCCAGAGCAAGTGCAAGTCTCTTTTGATTGCTTCTATTTTTCAAATGAAATAGGAACCAAGGTTATAAACTGAGCCAGGCGAGGGAAAGGAGTGTTGAAGATCTGAAAGAAGAGATGGGAATTGCTTCTCTTAGCCACTGGGAGAGTGGGGGCGAGTATTGAGATTGTTGGGCAGTACTGAGGATTACAGCCTTAACGTGGATTTTGAAGGACAAGGAACCACCATGGATGAAGAAGACCCCCGTTTCAGGAGGCTGTGAGTAAAAATAAAATTCAAAGCAAAGTATGCAAATAGTATGGATTTAACAAATATTTATGGGGAATCTCCTATGAAGAGGCACTGCTGCTGGGTGCTGGTTTGGCCACTTAAAAGCAGATCAAAAACATATTCAAGTCAGCTGTTGACGCAAACGAAAATACAGAAAGTTACCATAGGATCTGTTCAATGAATTGTTCTTATATTTGGGGACGGGAGAGGGTTCTGACTCCTGAAAGCCTGAACAAACAGCTTCTCAGAAAAATATGCACATATACAAATTTGCAATTTCAGATGGTTGCAGAATCATAAATTAAGAATCTTTCTCTTGCCCTGGCCAGTGTTACTCAGTGATTAGAGTGTCGGCCTGCACACCGAAGAGCCACAGGTTCAAATCCTGATCAAGGGCACCTGGACCTGGGTTTCAGATTCGCTCCCTACCAGTCCTGGTCAAGGCTCCTGTGGGAGGCAGCCAGCAGATGTATTTCTCTCACATTGATGTTCTTCACCGCCCCGCCCCCTCCCCCCCCCCCCCCCCCCCCGCCCTCCCTCCCTTCTACTCTCTCTGAAAAGCAATGGAAAAAACTATCCTCTAGTGGGGATTAACAACAAACAAACAAACAAACCACCAAACAAAAGAATTTCTTTCTTAAGAGTCCTATATTAAACTGTGTATAATTTTAGTCTATTTTGAATGATTCAATTTACACAAAGCTTTCTATGAATTACTTTGTGGTGTGTATTGGACACCTCTATAAGGACTCAGAAATCACTTTAGGTCTTGAATAAGTTGCAAAAATAGTGTAAAGTTCCCCTATACTCTTTAACCCACATCCCCAAAGGTTAACATCTAACCTAACCTGTAGTTCACTTATCAAAACTATTGATACAAGACTGTTATTAGTTAACAGACCTTATTCAAATTTGTCAGTTGTCTTTTTCCCTCCTCTTAGCACATGCTCCTTTCTCTCAATTAACCCTGCCTCCTGCGCACTCCTTTTCCTGCTGGGGCCCCCAGGTTCCCTCAGCCAGCCGGTCCTTTTCCTGTCCTGGGATACAACCCAGAATGGCACACTGCGTTTAGTTACCATGGACCTGGATTTTTAAAATTTTTTAATTCAAGAGCTGTGTGTTCTTGGGGAAAAAGTACTTAATGTCTCTGATTCTGTAATAATAGACCTGATGTGATTAAGAACAAAAAAAAATCTACCAGTATATGCCCCTGCCTGGGTGGCTCAATCAGTTGGAGCGTCCTCCCATACAATTCCCGTCGGGGCACACACCCAGGTTGCAGTTTCATCCGGTCTGGGCGCGCATGGGAGGCAACCAATCTCTCTCTCTCTCTCTCCCAAACCAATAAAAACACATCCTCGGGTTTGAATAAGGTCTATTAAAAATATGTATAGGGAATAGTTCGAAGATTTCAAAGGTAACAAAATAGTTTTTTTTACTGTTCAAATGTAATGCAGCGTTTCGTTGTGTTTAAAAAAACAAAGAAAACGAAAGCGTATTACTATTGCCGAGGTGTTTTGTCCCAGAGTCGGACCCGTAGCCCCGCCCTCGGCCCGAGAGAGGCGCTCTCTCATTGGGCTGCGTGCACTGCCCTGACACAGGAAGGCCGGCCCATGGGTCCGCGCAGCCGGACACCGCGGCTTTTCTCTCGGGGCTCCAGGCGCTGACCACTTCTCTCCCCTCCAGCTGGGCGCTCCCTTTCTTCCGAAGCGTCCGGAGCCGCCAGCCCGAGGGGTCCGGACCGAGCTAGGCCGGTAACTGCGCTGAGGTCGGCGGGGAAGAAGCGGGCGGAATGCGGGTGGCGGGCGAACCAGCTTTGTCCGCGGTCCCTTCGACGCCCGTGGACTCCGCGACTCCCTGGCCCGCCTCCCCCGCTGGCCCCACCTCCATCGGGCCCCCACAAAGGCTCAGCTGCCCCATCCGCGAGCCCCTCCGCCAGCCCCACCGGCCCCGCCTTTCCCGCAAACCCTTCTGCAGGCCCCTCCCTCTGCCCCACCCCATCTGTTGGCCCCGCCCCTCCGGGAACCCCTCCACCGCCCAGGCGCTCGCTGTCCACGGTGCACCACCTTGGCCCCCTCCACGCCTCTTAGGTTTGGTTCTGTCCCTCCTCTTAGCACCGGCTCCTTCCTCTCAATTAGCCCTGCCTCCTGTGCACCCCTCTTCCTGCTGGGGTCCCCAGGTTCCCCCACCCATCCATCTCTCTCCATTTGGGCTGAGCAAATTGTGCAGAGGCCTGCTGCTGGGCGTGAGAGGTCCCTGCTTCCTAGAGCTCCCTGCCCGGTGGGCGAGTCCCGTTGTAAGGGAGCGTACCAGGCCCGGGGATAAGTCTCGAATGAAGGAAACAGTATTGCTAAGCTTCACGGAAGAATTGCAGCGGTTTTCACCCTCCCTGCTGGGTCTGCTGGCAGGATTGCGCGGGGCTGAGCTGTGCCTTTCTCTCAGAATGTCCCAGGCTTCTTCTGATGCAGAATATTGGCTCCAACTGTTGTCCTTTAAACTCTTGGAAAGTAGTAACATCTTGTCATGGGCCCTTCTTTTAACCAGAGGTGGTAGGGCTTCAGACCTCATCCATCTAAGCCAGTGGTCGGCAAACTCATTAGTCAACAGAGCCAAATATCAACAGTACAATGATTGAAATTTCTTTTGAGAGCCACATTTTTTAAACTTAAACTATATAGGTAGGTACATGGTGATTAACTTAGGGTACTCCTAAGGCTTAGGAAGAGCCACACTCAAGGGGCCAAAGAGCCGCATGTGGCTCGCGAGCCGCAGTTTGCCCACCACGGATCTAAGCCTTCAGTGTGCTGACTGGGCTGAGGGCAGCAGACAGGCAAGTGATTGACTTAGCGACTGTTGATCCTTTCTGAGATTTTCCTGAGGATGCTTACCCAGTATTTCAATTGCCCAGCAGTCTTAACTGATAGGAAACGCTAATGTATGTGTAGATAAAACCTCCAGTCAATGAATAGACTTCAAGCCACTGCACTGAGTAAGTACTAGTGTCCCTTACTCAGAAGGTGGTGGCTGACACCGTCAGCTTTTTGTAGTCAGGCCTCCCTGGGCCCCTGATCCCAGCTCCACCATTTGCTGTGAAGTTTGGCAAAGAAACTTCCCTTATGTGAGCCTCTGTTTAAACCTTCTATACAAACAGGTGATGAACCCTATCACACAGAGTCGTGATACGGATTTGTTGAGATCCTGCTGATGAAGGGAAAAAAGTCACTTTTAGGGTGCTCTAAGCAGTGGGATCTCGGCACAAGCGAGCTCCTACTCTTCCGATTCAAGTCTGCCCGGTTCAAGCCAGCAAAGAGCCTGATATCTTTGTTCCTCTCTCCCAGGCACCATGACCACCCTGGACGATAAGTTGCTGGGGGAGAAGCTGCAGTACTATTACAGCAGCAGCGAGGATGAGGACGACCACAAGGACAGAGGCAGGGGGGCCCTGGCCGGCGGCAGTTCGATGCCCGTAGGTGCTAAGTTGGCAGGCGAAGGCATCTCAGTTAACACAGGTACCGGAAATCCCTGAGCTCTGGGAACAGGTTTAAAAATGTCGGTTAAATATGTATCCGTGGCCGTCTCCTGATGAATTCCTTCTATCTCCAGTCCGCTTCCAGAGATATAATGTTGTCATTTCACCGTGCATACTTCTAGCCATGTTACTGCACAGTACAGATATGTATGCACAGCACCACGGCAGTGGACACGGACTGGCCTGCGTTTGAGTCCAGCTTCTCAAATTAGTGTTTGTTTGATGACACGTAAGTCATAGGTATGAGTACATTGGCAGTATAAATTCCTAGAAATGGCATATTTGCATTTTTTTTTTCATTTTATTCCAAATTGCTGTCAAGTTGAGGTGGCACTGTGTTATAGGTTAGCCAGGAGGACAGTGTTTCTCCATACACTTGCCCTCCACCTGTCTTCCCACACTTTTTAATCTTTGCCATCCAGATGGATGACAAATGGTAACTCATTGTAGTTTTATTTTCTCTGTTTTTAAGAGTGATATTGAGCCTCTTTTCATAACGTTAGGGATATTTTCATATTTTTTGCTCATTTTAAAATTGAGTGCTTGGTCTTTTTCTTCATATATATATACACATAGATATATATGAAATTAATCTATAGTATGAGGTATAAATATTTTTCGTTTGTCTTTTGACTTTGTGGGGTTTTTTTCCTGGCAAGAAATATTTGTTTTTATGTACTTAAAAGCATTATTTTATAGTTTCTTAATTTTGTTTCTTACTTAAAAGGCCTTTCTTCACTCTAGGGTTATAAAAAACTGCCCCATGCTTTTCTTAATATATTTATGATTTTATTATTTCTTACACTTATAAATACATCCAGTGATTTGTCTTTTACTGTACTATATCACACTGTTTTAAAATACTGTATTATGATACGTTTTAGTATGGTAAGGCTAGTCCCTCCTCATACTCTTCTATGTCATTATTTTTCCTAACTTTTACTTTTGTGTTTTTCCAAAGCAAATTTAGGAGCACATACACGTGTGCATTCACTGGGAATGCACTAAATAAGTATATTAATTTAGGGGTTATTGGCACCCTTATGTGATGTTGGGTCACTCTAATCAGAAATAAGACATTGCCTTTCCATTTATTCAGGTTTTCTTAGCATTTCTCGGTAGTATTTTCTTTACATAGATTCTTAGCTCAGCGGCTTGTGTATTTCTCAGTCATGTTGCATGCTCCCTGTGGGGTCAGCAGCAGCTCTGCTTCTCCTTCCCATGGCCTCTCCTCCTAGGAACTAGCTGAAAGACGTGCCTTTTTCATGACCAAGCGCAGGGAGCAAGAGAGGGCTGTTGGGGACATGTAATGGCGCATACATATTTTGCTCAGAATTCACTGGCCAAGAGAAAGTCACATGACCAAGCCCACATCAGCTGGTTGGGGATGCATGCCCTCCTTCCACAGAGGCACAAGTCACATGGCAAGGGGCAGGGTTATATATATGGGGCAGGGAGGTGTGGGGGTAGCTTGAGTAACAGAACAACCTGCCATAATGTAAAATTTCAGATCATACAGAAGTGTAGAACGGTTCCCTTAGATCCTGCTACCTAGAGACAACCACTATTAACATCCTTCTAGTCCTTTCCCTATGAACAGACAATATGCGCACACATATATTGGTATCCATAAATATTTATACATACACATACAGTTCTTTTTCTGTATTGTTCTGCATTTGGGCTCCCCCCCCCCCTTTTTTTGTTTTTTACCTAATATATTTGAACATCTTTCATGGCAGGGAACAGAGCTATCTCTTTCTAAGAGTTCCTATACTTTCCTTTGGGTAGATGAAACATAATTTATTTAACATCAATTAAATAATGCATCTCCTAACGTTGGACCCTTAGCTTGGCCCTTTAAGTATGGCAAACTATGCTGCAGGACATCATTGTGTGTAGACTACGCTGCCCTCTGTGAGCGTTGCTGTGGAGTCGATGGAGGGAGCTTTAGACCGAAGTGAACTGGTCCGTAATCCTTGCCCGTTCTTCTTGGTTACCTCCATGTTCACCCCTAACTCAGGTCCGAAAGGTGTGATCAATGACTGGCGCCGCTTCAAACAGCTGGAGACAGAGCAAAGGGAGGAGCAGTGTCGGGAGGTGGAAAAGCTGATCAAGAAGCTGTCAATGACCTGCAGGTCCCATCTGGACGAAGAGAAGGAGCAACAGAAACAGAAGGACCTCCAGGAGAAGATCAGTGGGAAGGTAATTCCCAGAACCCTGGCTCTTCTCCGGAGCTGTCCTGGCGGCTGCAACTGGGCTTTGTGATTCAGGAGGTATGGGGTGTTTGGTGTGGCCTCCAAGGAGCTGCCATGCTGGGGAGCGTATAGTGTCATGTCGTAACTCAGACACACATGGGCTTGAATCTCAGCTCAGCCACTAGTGACTGTGGGGACGTCTCTTCCATTCTGAGTCTAGCTTTTCATTGATTAAATGAGGTCAGTAGCCCTACCTCACAGGGCCATGTGGGTATAATCCCCTTCACAGCGCCTGGTCCATTGAAAGTGCTCAGTAAATGTGAGTTTTCTGTCCTTGATTGAACTCTGACCTTGGGCCTTCAGAAATAATCCTCTAAGGTTGGTGGTATTATCCCCATTTATTGGATGATGAAACCAGTGCTTAGAGATGGGAGGGACTTGCTCAGGGTCATGCAATTAGCAAAAGCGTTGAGCACCTGCCCCCTTGTGTTTAGTGTGCACTATAGCTACCGGTCGAACGGTCAGCTGGTCGCTTAGGCTTTTATATATATAGATAATGCTAACTGGCAAAAGCAGGACATAGCTTAATTTTGACCCCCACAACTGCTATTATAAAAACAAAAGCCATTTCAGCATGTGACTGTGTACTGTGTGTGTGGGATGTGCACATGTGTGTGCAGGGCCGGGATTATGGCTGTTCTTAAAGTCCCTTAATGTCCTGTTGTCTATTCAACATAAACAAAACCATGAATAAAATAATCCATTGTCAAGACTGACAACAAAGGAAAAGCAGGTGAAGTGATATTATCTGATGCTGCCTATTTGGATTTGAGAAGCAATATTAATATAGTAGTTAAAAGCCTGGGTTTTAAAATAATCTAGTTTGATTCCTGACCTTACACTTGCTACCTATGTGAATTGTGCAGATGATCTCAAGTCTTGGAACCTCATTTCTAAAGTGGGGAAAATAGGTGGGGGGAAGGTAGGGAGAGATTAACGGGGGAACTTATATGCATAGATGCATAGCCCATGAACACAGACAATAGTGTGGTGATGGCCTGGGGGAGAGGTGTGGGATGTAGGGAGTCAATGGGAAAGAAAAGCAGGGGGTGGGGGGGGACAACTGTAATACTTTCAACAATAAAGATACATTTTAAAAAACTCAACATAAAAAAAATAAAGTGGGGGAAATAAAGGTCCCCTTCCAATGGGGTTAGCATAAGAATTCAGTGAAGTGTCACACACACACAGCGCTGAGCATAGTGCCTCGCGTGTGCTAAACATGTGGTACCTGTGAACGGTCATGACAGGTGCTCCGTTTGTGTTTCTGATGCTCACTTGCTGGTCCTCCTGCAGATCACTCTGAAGGAGATGGCCATGATGACCGGGGACCAAGACGACGAGGAGTTTCTGCAGCAGTACCGGCAGCAGAGGATGGAAGAGATGCGGCGGCGGCTCCATAAGGGGCCCCAGTTCAGGCAGGTGTTCGAGATCCCCAGTGGAGAAAGGTTTGTAGACATGATTGACCAAGAACGGAAAAGCACCCTCATCATCGTCCACATCTACGAGGATGGCATTCCGGGGACCGACGCCATGCACGGCTGCATGGTCTGCCTGGCCTCGGAGTACCCCGCCGTCAGATTCTGCCGGGTGAAGAGCTCGGTGATCGGGGCCAGCCGCCGCTTCACCAGGAACGCCCTTCCTGCGCTGCTCATCTACAAGGGGGGCGATTTGGTTGGCAATTTTGTTCGCGTCACTGACCAGCTGGGCGAAGATTTCTTCGCTGTGGACCTTGAAGCTTTCCTACAGGAATGTGGATTGCTCCCTGCAAAGGAAGTCGTGGTGCGGACGTCTGTGCGTAACTCCGCCACCTACCACAGCGAGGACAGCGATCTGGAAATAGACTGAACTGACTCTGGTGGCGCAGACCTCTCAGTGTTTGGGCGGGAAGACACATCTCTGTGCTGATTTTTCTTCCTTCCTCTGTCTTCTGGCTTTGCAGCTATTCTTTGTAGTCCCTTTGTTATATGTCAGGTCAAGAATTTCTTAGATTAAATCAGAATGCCGAATCATCCTGTGGCCAGCAGTAAAGCAACTTCAAATTGTGTAACAGGGAACCAGGCTTTTGAACTGTTTACTCCAGATTCTCCAGCACGACATCCTTGTCGCCTCCACTCACTGTTTCCATGGCATCCTAAAGACTGTGTCCTGGAAACTCTCAGATGATCCCAGAGGCCTGGCCAGGGCTGGGAGTCTAACTATAGAGTGTGTCACCTGCAACGTAAATAGTACATTTCCTTCATCAAATGATTGTAAATTATATCTTAATTGTAATCAGACCCACAGTCCAAGAAGGCCGTTAAACATTCCCCCTGAGACCCTGTCCTCTATTGGGGGCTTATTTTAAGGTTCTAGACGATGTGCACCTGCCCCATCAAGAAAGAGGGTGACCTTTGCTGCTGGACCCAGGTGCCGCCCAAGCACAAAGTCTAGAGTAGGAGGAAGGATCCATGGTGACCGCCGTGGAAGGCCAGTTTGACTTACAAATGAGAGCTGGGTGGAGCTGGAAAGCCTTTTTAAAGGAGAATCATTCAATAAGATACTCATCTCTTTCTCTTCTATTTAGTAAATTAATTTTTTGTTTAATGTAGATTAAAAAAATAAAAAAAGAAACTTTCCTCCCAGGGTGTTTTCTTTGTAGGCATTTTGTTTGTTGTTAAGACAATGGGATCATTCTGAACATACTGTTTATAGTATGGTCAGCCAGTGTAGCAAACCGTTTTTCATGTTACTAAATACTCTTCTGCAACATTTTGTAAATGGCTGTTGATATTCCATCGTATGGATGTGCTGTAGTTTGCTTGTTGGTTGTCGCTTACAATGAAAAACAGCACAGAATTTTTATTGCAAATCCTGCTGTCACTCACTAGCGGATGTTCATTGTAGAAAATGTTATAAAAATGAATTAAGTTAAAAATATTTTTAAAACCTTATAATTCCACCAACCAAAAATAATCCCTGATATCATTTTATAGGTATCTTTCTAGTCTTTTTGTGTATTTATAATAATGATTGTCATGTGTTTTTTCCTCTTACTTTTTAGGCTTTTAAAAAATGTACATTTTAGGGTCAGGAAAATGTAATCTGGAATTAAATATTAGCTTTAAAATGATCAGTTTTGCTTTGCCTGACCATTTAGGAATTGACTAACTAGAAGATGGGTCCTGAAAATATCTGTTGTAGTTAATCAACAAAAAGAAAGTGCTTGGGCCCTAACTGGTTTGGCTCAGTGGATAGAGTGTCGGCCTGTGGACTGAAAGGTCCCAGGTTTGATTCCTGTCAAGGGCATGTACCTTGGTTTCGGGCACATCCCTAGTAGGAGGTGTGCAGGAGGCAGCTGATCGATGTTTTTCTCTCATCAATGTTTCTAACCATCCCTCTCCCTCTCTGTAAAAAAAATCAATAAAATATATTAAAAAAATAAAATGCTTGGTTTTTCTGATTATAAAAGCTCATTGTGCCTGGCCAGTGGTTGAGCATTACCTATGAATGAGGTCACGGTGCCATTCCACTCAGGGCATGTGTTGTGTCCGGGTTGCAGGCTTGATCCCCAGTAGGGGGTATGCAGGAGGCAGCCGATCAATGATTCTCTCTCATCATTGATGTTTTTATCTCTCCCTCCCCCTCTCCCTTCCTCTCTGAAATCAATGAAAGAAAAGCTCATTGTAAAAGTGTGGAAAGTACTGAAAATTATTAGAATCAGACAACTGTTGTCAATGTTCTAGTTTATTTCCTTTCAGTCTTACTGTATTTAATAACATTGAGAACTTACTGAATTTAATTCTGTGTTTTGTTTTATTTAATACTATATCATAAATACTTTGACATAAAAATTCTAAATAATTTTTAATGGCTTCATAATCCATTATTTGGATATACCATAATTTATTCACTAGTCCATTATTATTGGATATTTAGTTTAGAGGCCCAGTTTTTGCTAAAACACTTAGTATTTTGGATCATTTAGTACAGATTTCTAGAAGAGGAATTATTGGATAATGAACAGGAATGTTTAAAAATAGCTTTCACCTGGCCAGGTAGCTCAAGTGGTTGGAGCATTGTCCCATACACCAAAAGGTTGTGGGTTTGATTCCCAGTCAGGGCACAAACGTGTTTGATCTCTGTTTGGGGCATGTGTGGGAGGCAATTGATCAATATTTCTCACATTGAGAGAACCAAGATGGCAGCATAGGTTAACGCCGGAGTTTGCTGCCTTGAACAACTACTTCAAAAGTGAAACTAAAAGACGGAACGGACATCACCCAGAACCACAGGAATGCTGGCTGAGTGGAAGTCCTACAACTAGGAGGAAAGAGAAACGCATACGGACACTCAGAGGAGGCGCAGTGCTGAAGTCAAATTCTGAGGTGCGGAGTGCGCGGAGCGGGCTGGCGGCGGAGGGCGCGGTTGGCGTTTTCAATCGGGAGGGAGTCGCAGACTCTGAGCTCCAGATACAGGCGAGTCTTTAGGGACCCAGACTCAAACGGGAGAAGCGGGACTGTCTGGCTTCAATCAGAGCGAGTGCAGCTTTCTCTCCGAGGTTTGCAGCGGTCACTGGGACTCCGACAGGCAGAGCCCCCAGGGACGGGACTGAGAGCCGCCATAACTGCTCTCTCCGGCCCACCCTGTTGATCCTGTGCCACTCGCCCCGCCCAAGCCCTGCTCAGAGGCATTTGCCGGATAGCCTCAGGCAAAGGCTAGATGAGCACCTCCCTAGAGGACAGAAGTTCTCTCACTTCAGACACAGCTGATTCTCATAGCCACTTGGCCTGGAGGTCAAACCCTCCCTGGTATTAGCTACAACAATCAAGGCTTAACTACAAGACTGCACACAAAGACCACTAGGGGGTGCACCAAGGAAGCATAACAAAATGCGGAGACAACGAAACAGGACAAAATTGTCAATGGAAGATCTAGAATTCAGAACCACACTTTTAAGGTCTCTCAAGAAC
Organism: Myotis nattereri; assembly: GCF_964212035.1. Taxonomy (NCBI): domain Eukaryota; kingdom Metazoa; phylum Chordata; class Mammalia; order Chiroptera; family Vespertilionidae; genus Myotis; species Myotis nattereri. The sequence continues at coordinate 73,647,099 of NC_138087.1, read as the reverse complement.
TGTTTAGAAGCCGCCGATAAACTTAATGAGATCTACAAGAAAACTAATGAGACCCTCGATGTTATGTTGGGGAACCAACTAGAAATTAAGCATACACGGACTGAAATAACGAATATTATACAGACTCCCGACAGCAGACCAGAGGAGAGCAAGAATTAAGTCAAAGATTCAAAATGCCAGGAAGCAAAAAATATCCAACTGGAGGGGCGGAATGAAAAAAGAATCCAAAAATGCGAGGATAGTGTAAGGAGCCTCTGGGACAGCTTCAAGCGTACCAACATCAGAATTATAGGGGTGCCAGAAGATGAGAGAGAGCAAGATATTGAAAACCTATTTGAAGAAATAATGACAGAAAACTTCCCCCACCTGGTGAAAGAAATGGACTTACAGGTCCAAGAAGCGCAGAGAACCCCAAACAAAAGGAATCCAAAGAGGACCACACCAAGACACATCATAATTAAAATGCCAAGAGCAAAAGATAAAGAGAGAATCTTAAAAACAGCAAGAGAAAGAAACTCAGTTACCTACAAGGGAATACCCATACGACTGTCAGCTGATTTCTCAACAGAAACTTTGCAGGCCAGGAGGGAGTGGCAAGAAATATTCAAAGTGATGAATACCAAGAACCTACAACCAAGATTACTTTATCCAGCAAAGCTATCATTCAGAATTGAAGGTCAGATAAAGAGCTTCACAGATAAGGAAAAGCTAAAGGAGTTCATCACCACCAAACCAGGATTATATGAAATGCTGAAACATATCCTTTAAGAAGAGGAAGAGGAAGAAAAAGGTAAAGATACAAATTATGAACAACAAATATGCATCTATCAACAAGTGAATCTAAGAATCAAGTGAATAAATAATCAGATGAACAGAATGAACTGGTGATTATAATAGAATCAGGGACATAGAAAGGGAATGGACTGACTATTCTTGGGGGGGAAAGGGGTGTGGGAGATGCGGGAAGAGACTGGACAAAAATCGTGCACCTATGGATGAGGACAGTGGGTGGGGAGTGAGGGCGGAGGGTGGGGTGGGAACTGGGAGAAGGGGAGTTATGGGGGGGGGGGAAAAAGAGGAACAAATGTAATAATCTGAACAATAAAGAGTTAATTAAAAAAAAGAAAGAAAAAAAAAGAAAAAAAATATTTCTCACATTGATGTTTCTCCCTCTCTCTAAAAAAAATCAATTAAAAAATAGCTTTCACAAGACACCTTTTGGTCTAATTGGAAATGAAAATATATCTTGCTTTCACAGAACCTTGACTTTGCCTTCAAGAATGGAAATTATAAAAAAAAAAAGTGAACAAACACGGTGTGGGGAAATCCTAGCATTAAACCACCAACTCAGGTGTAGTGCAAATAGCACAGGTTTTGGAGTCAGATCAAGGTTCAAATCCTGCTGTCACTCACTAGCAGAATAGCTTCCAGCGAGGTACCTAGCCTTCCTGAAACTTTTCCTCACCTTTGCAATGGGAGCAATATCTGTTTCTTGGGTGGTCCTGTGACTGTGTTTCCCAAGGTGTGGCCCCAGAGCAGCAACTTCACTGGGGAACTTGTTTGAAATGCAAATTCTTGCCCTCGCCCGTTTGGCTCACTGGATAGGGCGTCTGGCCTGCAGACCAAAGGGTCCTGGGTTTGATTCCGGTCAAGGGTACATACCTTGGTTGCAGGCTTCTCTCTCACCGGGGGGTGCGTGCAGGAGGCAACCAATCGATGTGTTTTAGTCTTTCCCTTTCTCTTCCACTCTCTCTAAAAGACCAATGGAAAAATATCAGGTGAGGATTAACAACAACAACAACAAAAACACACCAAAAAAACCCCCAACAACAACAAAAAGAAATGCAAATTCTCAGGCCTCTCCCTGGACCTACTGCATCAGACATTCTGGAAGTGGCCCAGTACCCTTCTTAGAAGCCCTCCAGGTGATGATGAGGCGGGATCAAGTTTGAGAATCATGGACCTATCGATGAAGGTGAGTGACGGCATCTGTCACAGAAGGGTTGGGAAAGGAGAGCACTCAGATCTTTCTCTTCCTGTTCAATATGATTCTCCTGGTTAGCCATGGCGTTGTGGGAAGGAAAGGCACTGCTATCGGCCTCTTGCACACCGTCTCAGTAGTTTTCCAGCTCTCACTTTCCTCTGGAATGACATCCTCACTGAGACGTGGACTGTTTTCCTGCCTGTGTGGCATACCCTGTATTCACTCTGGAATAGGCTGTACCAGCTCCGGGGGCAAGAAACTCACCCCCTCCATGCCTCAGTTTCCTTAAGTGAGGACAATCATAGTGCTTATCTCAGGGTTGCTGCAAGGATTCATTCAATGAGCCGAAGTTCTCAGCATGGTGTGGCACACAGTAAACATCCCATAGACGTCATCTTTATCACCATCCATTCTCCACAGAGCCTGTGTCCACTTATGAAAAAAGAGCCCAATCCAAGATCCTGGATCCCTTTGGACTGCGTGGAAAACCCCACCTAGACTTCAAAACTCAGTGCAAATCTCACATCCGCCCTAGCTGTTTCGGCTCAGTGGATAGAGCATTGACCAGCAGATCCAAGGGTCCCGGGTTCTATTCCAGGTCTATTCCGGTCAAGGGCATGTACCTAGTGGGGCGTGTGCAGGAGGCAACCAGTTAATGTGTTTCTCTCACATCAGTATTTCTCTCTGTCTCTCCCTCTCTCTTCCACTCTCCCTAAAAATCAATGGAAAAATATCCTCGGATGAGGATTTTAAAAAAAAGAACAAATCTCACGTCTTCTCTGGGCCCTGAGTCTTTCTGGCGGCTTCAGAAAGAAGCAGTCATGTCATTGTGTGTGCTCCCACAGGTTATGGTGACACTCGTTAAGAAAAGTGTTTGAGGACTCAAAGCCTGGCTCTCGTGCTGTCTGTTCCTTGGTTTACCGACCTGGGCAGTGGGGATGACAGAGGTTGGCAGACAGGCCCGTGAGTTACTGCTTCACACATGGAAACGTCCCAATTAGTTATCTACTGCTGGCCTCGTGCTATCATTTTGTATTTAATTTAATGAAAAATGTGAAGTTTTCCCTAGGTAAACGTCCTGGTGATTGGAACACCTTGGCTCCCTTTCCTGTAGGGTAATCCCATCTTCAGCATGTGGGGTTGCCAAAGCTGAATTTTAATTGTTTGTTTACATATAAGACTATAAAGTCCTTGGGGACAGGGACTGTGTCATTTCTGGTCTCTGATCTAAGTTGACATAAGTGAATGTTTGCTGCGTAAGTGGGGAAAGTTCCCTTGTAGGTCAGAATTCATCGCCATAGGGCAGAAGGCTATCTATTATATTGCCTTTCCGGGAATGGAGGAGTGCTACCTACCTATGCTCACTGAGAACCAGATCACAAGTTCAAGCTAAATCCTAAACCAGTGGTTCTCAACCTTCTGGCCCTTTAAATACAGTTCCTCATGTTGTGACCCACCATAAAATTATTTTCGTTGCTACTTCATAACTGTAATGTTCTACTGTTATGAATTGTAATGTAAATATCTGATATGCAGGATGGTCTTAGGCGACCCCTGTGAAAGGGTCGTTCGACCGCAAACGGGGTCGCGACCCACAGGTTGAGAACCGACCTAAACCCTGCGAGAGCATGTGAAAACGCTGGCTATGACCAGATATGACCACATGGTGGAAGCAGAGGAGAGGGAACGAGTAGTTTTATTAAGTAACTGGAGCCAAACACTGGATTTGGGGCCTGAAGATGATTATGTCTTGAAACATATAGAAGTCATTTTATTTATTTATTTATTATTTTGTTGTTAATCCTCATCCAAGGATATATTTCCATTGATATTTTAGAGAGAGGGGAAAAGAGAGGGAAAGATAGAGAAACCACATCGATTGGTTGCCTCCTGCACAAGCCCTGACTAGGGCCCAGGCCAGGGAGGACTCTCCAACCAAAGTAGGTGCCCTTGACCAGAATCGAACCCAGGACCCTTTGCTCCGCAGCCTGATGCTCTATCCACTGAGCCAAACCAGCTAGGGCTTGAGAGAGAGAGAGAGAGAATTTGCTTTTAGGAAACAGAACCAGAAAGTATTATATTCACTCACTTTAAAGAATGAATAACAAAGACAAATATTGTTTGATAAGTATTACATACATACACTCTTATGGTATGGTCAGTTAAGTTTGAGAGAACAGCTGGTCCAGGAAGAGAAGAGAAAGGCCATGGGCATGTACCAGTCCCCAGGTTAAAAGTCCCATGATTCATCCTCGATGACCCTTTGTCTCCGTCTCACTCGCCTGAACTAGTGAGTGACTAACATATATTGAGACTTACTATGTGCTGGCCAGCCCTCCGCACCTCCGCCCTTCCAGCCAGGCGCTTCGCGGTCTCCGCTTTCCGTCCTTGGTTACCAGGGTTCTCTCCAGCTAGTCTTCAGTTGATTATGCAGGGTGTTTTTGTTTCTTTTCTTTTTTTTTTTTTTGTATTTTAGTTGTAATTCCTGTTTGGTCCTGGGAGCGAGCCTGTGTAGCACCCACTTACGCCAGCCATTTTTAAATCTCCTTTTCAATAGTGCCCCGTTGTGGACACTCTGGGAAAAGCCCCCAGTAAGGGTTTAGTCGTGATAACGCCCTCTTGTGGACATTATGAGAACAGCGTCCTAGTGATGAATTCTACAAGTCTGAAAAGAAAACCCCATCCTAGATACTCTGAGAGAGAGGATTGGTGTGAAAGAGAATATTCTATAGTTGTTCGTTGGCTGGATTCTTATTTTTCCACTGTTCATGGACTACTTTAGCAACCTGACTCATTTAACAACTCTGAGCCTTAGTTGCCTCATCTGTAAATACAAATGCAGGAATTTCCTAAATGTCAATGAGTGGGTCCAGATGATTTTTTCCTGTGTTCTTTCTTCGGTTACAAGTAATTTATGCATTAGTCAATTATTTTCCTCTCTTGTGCAATTCATGTTGGTACAATTATATTTTTCATACTGATTTGTAAGATTTCTTTGTACATATGGACATATTTGCCATATATTTTATAAATATTTTAAATTCTTTGTTTAAATTTTAAAAATCGTAATTTTTTTTTATGGCCATAGAAAAGCTTTTAACATTTTTTATTATTTGAACCATTTAAAAATGTGAAATCCATTCTTAGTTCATTTGCTGCACAAAGGTAGGTGGTGGGCCAGATTTGGCCTGTAGGCAGAGCTTGTACCCATGTACTAATATGGTCATTGAATTTGAACCATCCTTAAATTCCTAGAATAAATACCTCTTGATTATGAATATACTGCTGGTTTTGATGTGCTAATATTTTATCTAACATTTTTGTGTTCATATTCATGTCAGATTTGGTCTAGGAGAGATTTCAAACTTTTCATGGGGCAGAGATATTTTTTATTTGGCTTACATAACATTTAAAAATTTTTATTTTATTTTTATTTACTCCAGAGAGGAAGGGAGAGGGGGAGAGATAGAAACATCAGTGATGAGAGGGAATCATTGATCAGCTGCTTCCTACATCCCCCACAGTGGGGATGGAGCCCACAACAGGGCATGTGCCCTGACCGGGAATTGAACCAGGACCTGCTGGTTCATAGGTCTACGCTCAACTACTGAGCCATGCCAGCTGGGCCATTTAAAAAATTTTTTGAATGAATAGCCAATATTTAAAAATTGGGAGATATATTAAAAGCTGGAGATTTCTGGCTTTTCTTAAAAAATGTATCAAAACTGGGAGAATGTGGGCCCAGCTTTGTCACATTTTTACACATGTTCTCTATGATGTTTTCTATTTCATTAATTTCTCTTTTACATTCCTCTTTGGTCTATGGTTTTCTGTTGTTAACCTTAGGATGAGACAGAATCATTGCTGGGTGCCTCCTGCATGCGGCGCACAGGGGATCGAGCCCAGAATCCAGGTACGTGCCCCTACCAGGAGTTGAACCCTGACCTCCTGGTTCATAGATCGAAGCTCAACCACTGAGCCACGCCAGGAGGGCCCAGAGTTCTCTTTTATTTGTTTGTTTGTTTGTTTCTAAAAGAACCAGGCTTCGGTTTTATTGTTAAAGTCTATTTTCAGCCATGGCCGATGTAGGTAAGTGGTTGAATTCCTGGTCAAGGGTTTCAGGTTGGATCCCCAGCCTGTTTGGGCACATGCAAGAGGCAACCACTCGAAGTGTCTCTCTCATATCCTTGTTTCTCTCTCTCTCTCTCTCTCTCTCTCTCTCTCTCTTTCTCTCTTAGCCCTCCCTCCCTCTCTTCCACTCTCTCTAAAAATCAATGGAAAAATATCCTCAAGGGGAAAAAAGGGAGCATATGTAATACTTTCAACAATAAAGATTTAAATAAAAAAGAAAAAATATCCTCAGGAGAGGATTAACAACAACAATGAAAAGTCTATTTTCAAAAAAAAAAAAAAAAAAAAAGGAATTTAACTTTATTATTTTCTTTTAAGATTTTCATCTGAATTAATTTGTGCCTCTTCTAACTTTTTGAAATAAAGATTTGCTTAAAATTTTTTGGAAAATCTTATTTTCTAAAGAAACCATTTTCCTGCTTGAACTTTCTGTGCTGTTCCATTGATTTGTTTGTCTCCTTTCTGGGACTACATTATTATAATACTATCTAACATCTGGTAGTCCTAGACCCCTTTATTATTATTTTTCAAAATTTGTTTGGCTATTGGGCCAGATGATATCTTAAAGGCGCTTTAGATTCTTTAATACCTAAGGTGAAAATGCACGCCCCCCAAAATCCCATTTGTCCCTTTCTTCCAAGCCCAAGAAGCAGTCCTTATTCTTCTATACAGAGTTAGTCTTTAAAAATGCCTATAATCAACCTTTTTATGTGAATATGGTTTATGTGTATAGTGTATTTAAGTGTATTTTGTGTGTGTGTGTGTCTGTGTGATGTGTGTCTATGGGCTTGTGTATGTGCATAGATACATATAGTGTGGGGCGTGTGTTTATATATGTATGAGGTATGTATGTAGTGTGTTTATATGTAGGTGATGTGTATGTATATATAAGGTGTGTTTGCATATATGGTGTATCTGTTTGTACATAGAAAGTGTTATGATATGTCTGTATGTGCAGAGTGTTTGCAGAGTGTGTTTGTATTGTGTGTAGTATGCATATGTATGTGTGTGGGGGGGGTGGGGGTATGAGGTGTAAAAGAGATACTAGGGCCCACAGTCACGGGGTGCTAGAGTCTTCATGGTATGTTAGAAAGCCAGGCTTGGTCCTCATGTTCCCCTGCCTTTCTGGGGAAAAGGTACCCAGGCTCCCACTCACTTTTGTCCAGAGAAAAGAGTGGCCTGCCTCTTTAAGAGAAGGAAACTGTCCGTGCCCTCCTGAGCCATACCCTGTAGAGGTGGTGTAAAGGTGGTGAAGGCGGTGTTATCACACAGGTCGGATCAGGATCAGAGTGGCATTGGGGTCTTTGAACTAAATAGGTTAGTTGCTGAATGGGGCTGAAGGAGTCAGGAGGGACTAGCAAGGCACTGGGGCCGTTGTCCTGAGTGGGGGTGCGGTGCCCATGTGGTCCTCCAGGCCATTGACGGATGGGTCCCCTGATCCTGAGGGTGCATCTGCAGGAAGCTCACGGCTTCCCTGGTGTGGGCTCTCCAGTCGTCCCGGGCAGAGCTGGGAAGGAGCCGCTGTCACCTTGGGCACAGCACGCTCTCCTTTCCTGCGGACCTCCTAATTCCTAGGGGGAGAGAACACCCCTCTCAGGGGGCATCCTCCTGCCAGGCTGGCCATGCTCGCCGCTTGCCCCTCACGGCACCTCCAGCCTCAGGGTTCTGTCTGCATCCTGTGGCTTGAGCCTGAGGATGTGCATCGCCCCTGGATGGATGGAGTGACAGAGCCAGGACACCCCCTGCACAGAAGGGTGCTTGGACTCACACTTCCCAGCCAGGAGTGAGATCAGGCACAATCAAGTCCAGGGCGCAGGGGAGTCTACCTGCCACTGGGTTGGGGTCAGGGGAACTGGCTTGCCCTCGCTAAGGACCGGTGCTCGGATGTGAGGCTTGGGGAAAGGTTAGAGCACGGCCCCTCACAGTGCCAGGATTCAAGCAAGCCACTGGCCTTCGTGGGACTCAGTGGCACTTGGCCACTAGTTTGCTGATTTGGGGCTCCGTCTCCCGTTTCTGCTTCCTGCCGGAGGCCAGCTGGCACTGGGGCATCTAGTTCCCTCACCTGCATCAGGAAGGCAGGTCTGCTACCTCCACGCGCTGTTGGCCATGGTGCAGGTATGGACGCCAAGGAACAGCAGAAGGAGGGTGGTCTTTGGGGCAGACAGGCCTGGGTTTACATTTCCGCTCTGCCAAGTCATCCACTCTCTCTGCTTGAGGTTCAGATTTATCCCTGGTAAATTAGGGCTAATGCTTCTTGGGGTTCCTATGAAGATTAAATGAGATGATGTGTGTAAATTGCCCAGGTTAGCCCCTGGCACCTGGCACTCAATATATATAACCGTTCTCCCTACTTTCTCTCTGACATCTCCCAGCCCTGTCTCGAGTGCATCACGGAGCCACAAATATCCATTTGGCAACTTCTGACACTTCCCATTTTTAGACTTACAAGACGAGCGGCTTCCCCTCCCACAGCAGCGATAGTCGAGATTTGCAGAGCAGATGTCTTGGTGTGAAACTGCTCCCAGGAGGCGTCCCATGAATGTTTGCAGACAAAACTGACCTTTCTTCCAGCTCTGCCTCCTTGCAGCAGGGCCTGGAGAGGGAACGCGTCTACCCCCTCTGCGTACTGTGCGTTTCTGTCCCCTCAGATTCTGGGAGCCTGTCCTCCTGTCCCCGGGCATCAGGCTGCTGAGGGGGACCACGAGGCTGGCTGCAGCAAGCTGCCCTGGTCTGGACCCGCGCCAGCCTGTTCTCCTTCAAGAGGAGGTTCAGGGGGGAGCCCGAGAGGGCAGGGCTTGGGATGGCGCTACAAGCCGCTGGCCGGGCCCATCCAAGTGCGGAGAACACTTTTCCAAAGCCTCCGGGGCCAGGAGGGTGCTCAGGTCTGGTGATTACAGGTCTGAGCTTCAAAAGCATGTTACAAACCTGGCTCAGCGCTGGCGGGGGGAACTGGACGAGCAGGCCCAGCGTGGCCGAGCAGGCAGCCCAGGAGCGGTCCCGGAGCCGGGAGCCCTGGCGTGGCCGCCTGTCCTGCGGGCTTCCGGGGGGACTGCCGTCCAGGTCGCCGTGGCTGCCCTTGCAGGTGGGGCGCCAGCGCCTCGCAGCCTGCGGCCCGCGTCTGCTCGGTCAGGTGGAAACCTCCCCATTCAAACCCGCGCGGGCCAATCAGCGCCTGGCGCGCCCGCCAGTTCAAACGCGCGTCGGGTCCAGCCCCAGCCGGCCTCCGGCTCCCGCCTCGCAGACACCCGCGGCGCGGGGGGCGGGTGAACCTGCTGCCTCGGTTACGGCGGAGCAACACGGACGCCTCGGGTTACCCGCTGTCCCGCCAGGCCCGGGGCCGGCGGCCATGGCGCACTCCCTGCACCGCGTCTCCCTGGGGAGCCGGCGCGCGCAGCCCGGCTTGTCTTTCTACCTCTGCACCTTCGGTAAGTGCCCGCCCGGCCGGCTGCCAGGGCGGCCGCACCTTGCGCTCAGCGCCCCATGGGGCGCTCCTGGTGATCGGTGCGGCTGGGAGCAGGCGGTCCTTCCACTGGGGGCACCTTCTCGGGTCCCTTCCTCCTGGGGTTGCCTCGGAGGGGCTCAGGCACAGCCTCAGGCCGGGCAGCCGCTGGGCACCACCTGCTGCCTGGCCACGGTGCCAAGTGCACTTGGTTCTGCCTCACTTGGCTGGAATAATCACACCCCAGCTAATCTCTCAGAGACCCAGGTTGTCGCCACCGAGTTTCCCATTAGTAAGCAGCTCAGGGTTTAATCAAGGCCTTGTGACTACATCCCCAGGGTCTTCTGTGGGGTCAGCCCAGCCGCCGTGGCTCCTGGGGGCTCACCTTGGAAGCTACAGTGTGACTGCTCTAGTGGATGTCTGGCCCACAGCTGAGGCGTGACCAGGCTCTGGGCAGGGGCACAGGGCTGTCCTAGGGGCTGGAGGTGGAAAGAAATGAGCAGATGGCTGCTGTTCCCAAGCCTCCCCAACAACTGCTGGGCAGCAGCTGCGCCGCGGTCTGGGCAAACCCCGCCTTCCAAGTAGCTATGGGAAGGATCGCAGCCCTGTCCTGGGATGCAGCCCTTCCCAGCTCTCCATTGGTTTCCTCGCTGGTTCTGCAACTCCCCGTGGAGAGGGGACTGCATTTCCTCTATGAAGATTGAGATCCAGAGAGAGGAAGGGCGCCCAGTGCGCCAGTGACAGAGTTGGTACCGAGCCCAGGCCTTCTGAGACCTTCTACCCTTTTCTTGATGAAGGTTGGGGCAGTTACGGCACCATGACTGGACTTGGCTTAGAATTCAAAGACAGAGCGCCCAAGGAGTCAGGCCCTCCTGGGTTCCAGTCCTTCTGCGCTCAGGCTCCCCCGCCACACACGTGGCTCTTCTCAACCTGCCTTTTCCTCCAGGAACAGAGGAAGTGATGGAAACGCTGTGTCCTGGCCCCTAGAAATGGCCTGTGGTCTGGCATGCACCGGTCCAGCTGGCGGACGGTAACGAGAGTCACTAACTAGCCACCATTTCTTGAGCTCTTGCCGTGGGTCCTGCCCTGTACCAAGTTCTTGACCTGCATGATCTCATTTAATCCTTCCAACTCTCGGAGGCAAATCCTGTTAACCTCATTGGGATGTGGCTAATTAGCATCCAGGATGATCCGAGTTGGTGGGTCAGGAAAGTGTCCGAGGCTGTGAGGCCCTGTGACGTGATGTTAGCTGTGCCCTGATGAAAAAGTGAAACGATGTTTCATGGTGTTTTCTTCCGTATTAGCATGGCAAGTTGTATTCATTATTGAGAACTTAGTGGAAAGAACCGCCTGTAACCTGACCTCCCAGAAAAGACCATTGTTAACGTGTTGGGTTATATCCTTCCAGACTTCGTTCTCTGTGTGTATGGGGGAAGTTGTGTCTAATTTGAACAAAATGGAGATCATATTGTAAATACAGTTTTGCAACCCATTTCTTTTTCTTACTGGTATGCTGTAACTAAAACCTACTTGCATCCGTCCACATGCTTCCATGGAATTAATCTCCCAGCCAATCTAGGCAGTTTGGGGGGAGGGTCTAGCCCCGCAGGGAGGGGTTCCCTGCCCAGCCATGGCCTCGGGGCTGGGTCAGATGGTACCCGGGAAGGTTCCTACGAACTAGTGACCGATCTGAGTGTGCAGGGGGGCAGGCAGGGACCTGGTGGGGCAGGGAGCCTCCTGCTCCTATGTGTGCAGTCTCCTCTCAAATCTCAGAGTGACACTGGAAAAGTTCTCTCCTGTTTCCTGAAGTAATAACTCTGTTTCCATGACAAAAGCCACCCCTTTTCCAGGCTGCTGACTTTCTTCATGATCTTTGCTTGACTCCTCGTGAATGAAGATTCAGATCAGAGGGTACTAATCTGCCCAATTATCAGAAGCAACCGGGGAGCCTGTTCAAATAACGCGGACTCCTAGGATCTTCTCCCAGAATTCCCGGTGTACTAGGTCTGGGGTGGAGCCTGAGAATCTAAAACTTAAAAAAGCCACAGAAGTACTTTGGCGATCAGGCAGGTTTGGAAGCTATGGATTCAGGGTCAGTTTGAGTCGCCAACATGGACTCCCTTAACAGGAAAACTTGGCTACATTTTTTCTCTGTTCACCGGCCTTTATCCAGCCTGACCAGTAGCCCAGGCAGCCTGGCTTTGTCCTGAATGAACCAGATGAAGGCACTGCCTCGCCGGTAGCTTCCTGAGCAAAAATATTTAAAGGGAACTACATCTCCAGCTTCTCTGGAACCACAGAGACAAATTGTTTTGACCAGAATTCTTTTCAGGGAGCATCCTTTGTGGCATAAGGTGGTTTGTTTGTTTGTTTATTTATTTATTAATTATTTTTATTGATTTCAAAGAGGAAGGGAGAGGGAAAGAGAGATAGAAACATCAATGATGAGAGAGAATCATTGATTGGCTGTCTCCTGCACACCCCCTACTGGGGATCGAGCCCGAAACCTGGACATGTGCCCTTGACCAGAATTGTACCCGGGACCCTTCAGTCCACAGGCCAATGTTCTATTCACTGAACCAAACCAGATAGGGCTGTGGTATAAGTGGTTTATATACTGTGTGTGCACCCTCCTGAGTATAAACCCTTGTCCCCCAATAAGGTCATGTTCAAGTAACATTAATTGGCCCTTCACGGCCTTCTCAGGAGGTGACCTGGCTTTGAGAGTATAATAAACTGGGGCTAGAACCCATCTACTCCAGAGGGATTTTTATTTATGAGAAATAATGTAATTTGAAGAAACCATTTTAGGTGTACATAAGTTTTTCCTTCAGGATTATATCTTTTAATGTTATTAGTATATTTGCTAACATGCTCTTAAAAATCTCAATAACTTCACTGAGATATAACTTCCATACAATTGATTCATTTAAAGTGTACAATTAAATGGTTTCTGGTATATTCGCAGAGTTGTGTAACCATTACCAAGTCAAGTTTAGAACATTTTTATCACTCCAGAAAGAAACATTGTACCCTTTAGCTTATTACCCCTAATTTCCAGTTCCCCCCCTCTTGGCCAATCCTAAACAATCACTAATCTACTTTCTGTTTCGACAAATGAGCCAATTCCAGACATTTCATATACATGGAATCATATATAGTTTTTTGTGACTGCCTTCTTTCACTCAGCATATTTTTAAGATTCACTCATGTTATAGCATGTGACAGCACTTCATTCTCCTTCTGCTTCTTCTTCTTCTTCTTCTTCTTCTTCTTCTCCTCCTCCTCCTCCTCCTCCTCCTCCTCCTCATCCTCATCCTCATCCTCATCCTCATCCTCATCCTTTCTTCTTCTTCTTTGCTGCAAAAAGCTTTATTGTTTCATTTGATCCAATGCATGTGAGAGGGCTTCAGGGTGGTTAAAAGAATGGCTAGTAGTTTCGGAAAGAGGCTCCGGTAAAAGCCAGACACCAGGGGAGGCAGAGGGGCCCCTCAAAGGCCTCTGGGCTCCAAAAGCTCCTAGTCGTGCTGGAGGGTGAGCCTTTTGAGGACATACTCTCCCAGCCCAGCCTGGGGGCCGGCCAGCCCACGGAAGGTAGTCAGGTGGTTGCCCATCTTCTTGATGAGTTTCACCTGCTCACCCGGAAGTGGTTCTCTGGGAAGTCACAGAGATGAGCATCTGCGTGGGTAGAACCAGGGCCTGCAGCTCCAAAAGGGCCTGGTTCGGGCTCCTCTCCAAGGCCAGGGTGGCCTCCGTGGCATCCTGAGTTTTGCCCACTCATCTAGGGAGACTTCAGCACGTCCTGGAAGAGAATGCGGCCACCGCGCTTGTTTTGTAACTTTAAGAGACGCTCAGCGTCCTCGCCCTGCTTCTCCACCAACTTGAGGAAGAAGTGGCCCATGCCCTCGGGGGCCACATCTTCTGGGTCAAAATAGAAGCCCAGGGAGAGGAGGTATAGGAGGCCTGCAGATGCAGGCTGGCCAGGCGGTTGACCGCAGCCTCCACCTCGGTGGAATAATTCTGACGAATTTGGGAGCTCATGGTTGTTCGGCAATAAGGAGTTAAGGTACGAAAAACAAAAACAAAACCCGGTGTGTTGGCTTGAGAACCAGAGGTGGTTCTGAAGGTGGTGACTGGATGAGGTGCAGGAGAGTGGCTGGAGGCTGGAAGGGGTGACCCTGGATCTGTTCTGCCCAAACACTGTTGAAGCAAGAGACAGATCTGGGACCCCCGAGGGCATGCTCATTCATTTTTTATGTCTGAATAATATTCCACTGTAGAGGCAGACCACATTTTGTTTATTCATTCATTATTTGGTGGACATTTGGATTATTTCTGTTTTTTGGCTGTTATGAATAATGCTCTTTTATAACTGTACATGATTTTGTGTGGACAAACGCTCTCAATTCTTTTGGGTACATACCTAGGAGCAGAATTGCTGGGTCAAATGGTAGCTCTAGGTTTAACTGTTTGAGGCACTGCCAAACTCGTTTCCAAAGTGGATGCACCATTTTCCATTCTCATCCGCAGTGTCTGAGGTCTTTGATTTCTCCACAACCTCACCAACACCTGCTATTAACTGACTTTGATTCTAGCAACCCTGTGGGTGTAAAGTGGTATCTCCTTGTGGTTTTAATTTGCATTTCCCTGATGATCAGTGATATTGAACAGCTTTCATGTACTTATTGGCTATTTGTATATCTTCTTTGGAGAAAAGTTTCATTAGATCCTATGCCCCATTTTTAAATTGGGCTATTTACCTTCTAATTGTTGAGTTTTGAGAGTTCTTTACATATTCTAGATACAAGTTCCTTTTCCAGAAGCCTCATGTTTGAGGATATGTAGCTTTCTTTTCTTTTTATTCTGTTCAAAATATTTTCCAATTTTCATAGTCATTTCTTCTTGAACCCATGGGTTATTTAGAAGTATAGTTCTTAATTTCCAAAGATTGGGGATTTTCTAGTAATCTTTTTATTTTATATCTTATACAGTATTTTACTCAAAAAAAAAAACGTGCCCTGCAACCTTTCAGTTTTTCTATGGCTCAGCACATGGTCAGTTTTTAGGAATGTTCCGTATGTACTTGAAAAGATCTGCAGTGGGTGGGTCTAGGGTTCTTTGTAGATGTCAGCTTTAGGTCAAGTTTGCTAATTATGTTGTTCAAATATTTTATATCCTTGCTGATTCCTGTCCCCCCCCATTTGTTCTATCAGTTACCGAGAGAGACATGTTAAAATTCCTACTAAAATTGTAAATTTGTCTATTTTTCATTATAGATCTGTCAGCTTTTCTTTTATGTATTTTGAAGAAATATTAAGAGCACACAAATTTAGAGTTATTATCTTTCTGGTGAATTGAGGCTTTTATTATAATGAAGGCTTTCATTATTATGAAGTCTTTTATTGTTGTGAAATCTTTTTTATTTCTAGTGGAGATAAATTTTACTTTTGCTGACATTAACATAGCCACCCAGCCTTCTTTTGTTTCACAGTTGCTTGACAGATCTTTTTCCATCCTGTTTCTTTCTGTCTTTCTGTTTCTCTGCGTTTCGGTGTGCTGTGTCTATTACAGGGGGTAGGCACGGAGTTTTTATTTTTCTTCTTAATGTAGACCTGAGCTGACATCTTCCTTCAAAGAGATCTTTCTTTACTTCTGTCAGGTGCTTGAGGTCACTAGCAATCTGGAATAATCTTAGTTGAATGTTAGGGATTGAGATTGTTTGAAGTTGAGCTGCAATCCCTTGAGGAACTGTTTTCATCTTGGCTAATTCTGTTCCTAAGAAGCAAGCCTTTATGGTTCCAATCCAAAACGTGGGGGCTCAGAAGGACCCCACCTCTGGGCAGGCCCTAATCTCCAACTCCTGTTCCTTTAGTCCCGAGCCTGGGGAGGAAGTGGGAACTTGTGAGGGGCTTGATTAGCTGGTACCTGGAGCAGCTGAAGGCCCCTTCTCCTAGTGATTTATTTTTCTAGACTTGGATACATTTCGTGGAGCCTGACCTTTCTTTGGCTTCCTCTTGGCTTCTTGAGCAAAGCTATGGCACATTGTCTCATGCCTGACGGCTCTCTCTGCTCCTGAGCCCCAGAGGTGCATTGGCAGATGCAGTGGTGCCCATTAGAGGGCCGTGAGTGTTCTAGAAGGCAGGCACAGTCCACAGGAAACAGTGCTGGAGTTGGCACAGAGTTCTAGTCTTCACTTCTGGCTGGGCCTACCTGGTCACTCTGGGCCCAGGGCAAATCGCCTTCCTTTGCTGGGCATGCCTGTTTTGACTACCAAATGGGAAGTTTGGGCAAGACGATTTCAGGAGCCTCAGAGATTTTTGTTTTCCTCACTGAGGATATATTTTCATTGATTTTGGAGAGAGAGGAAGGGAAAGAGAGAGAGAGAGAGAGAAACATAGATGTGAGAAACATCGATTGGTTGCCTCCTATACGTGCCCTGACTGGAGATTGAACACACAACCTAGGTATGTGCTCTGTCCGGGAATCGAACCTGCAACCTTTTGGTGTATGGGACGATGCTCCAACCAACTGAGCCACCCAGCCAGGGCAGGAGCCTCAGACATTTGATGGAATTGGCTGATGCGGGGAAGACAGAAGGGACAGGCATGGTGGAGGGAAGCGTGTCATTCTTCTTCTTGCCCTTCTCTATGCAGCTGCGATGGGCTAAGTAGGGTGTGCCCTGTACGGGGCCTGGAGCCTCATCTGTTGGGTTGGGTTTTTCTGCTGTAACAGAGTGCAGAGACTTCCTGAAGAGACCTGCTTGTCAGGCCCTGAGGGGAGCTGCATGGAGAGATGCAGACTCACCTGACTTCTGAGTCAGATTCACCCCAGGACTTCCTTCTCTTCGGTCCCACCCTTGGCCTTGCCTAGGCCTCTGTCCTAGCCCCCCGGGTTGTGCGCTCCCAGAGGCCAGGCACTGGGCTGTTCAGATCTGCCCTTCCTCCCTCAGCGCTTCTGCAGGTGCCCACAAGTGTCTGTTGTATGGAATTAGTGACCACTTGTGTTGGGAGATGTCTCGATGCTGATTTCTGGGAAGGGCCGGGGGTAGGGGACAGGAATGATCAGCACGGTGGTTCTCATGCCTTGGGAAAGCCAAACATGTTCGGGCCCGAGCTGGCTTTGCACTGGTGATAGTTTCAGAAAAAATGTTTCGTGCTAAACATAGATGTCTTGGGGGTGATGAGATCCAAGCAGTGACTGCTTGGCCTTGTTTGTCTGTTTCCAACCTCCCTGTCCCACCCCACACTGGAGCGCGCACAGTTTCTGTAGGAGGTTTCTCAGCGTTCGGGGAGTCCCAAAGTGGTAATTGCTCAGCCCTTGAGCTAATAATACCATGGGTTCTCCTGGCGCCTTTCATCCGAGGACCGCCTCACCCTCCAGTGTTATCCGATCCCCACACAGCTCAGCGAGTGCGATAACCCCTATAATTAATTAGCTCCGCCTCACTGCCGCGGACACTGTGGCTCTGAAAGAGGAGATCGGTTGGCGCTGGCACTAGGACAGGCCTCTTGGACTCCTGCAATCAGTGTCCTGGGCAGGAGAGCAGCAGGGATTGCTGATGGGTGGAGATAGGAACCCGAGTGGCTGGAGCTGGGATTGCTGGGCTTGTGGCTTGAACACCCTGAAGAGTGAGGAGCAAGTGGTGGCCAGGTCACAGCGGCTGGTGGATTACTGTAGAGTCATGAGACACGGAGCTTCCGTCCTTTCTCCAGACCCTGCCTGGCCTTCCTCCAAACAGCCTTGAAGCACAGGCCCAGTCACCATCCCAGTTCCCTGGGGGCATGTTCAGGGATGAGCAGTGGAATGATGGGGGATGTCTCACGTTCCCTGAGGAACGGTGGAAGGACTTTAGACTTTGGTCGGGAGGAGCGATCCCATGCTGCAGAATGAGGTCCAGTCAAGGAAAGTTACCGAGAAGCCACTTTTGGCTCAATAAAGAGGGGGCATTGAACAATCAGCGCTATCTCCAAATCGAAAGGGCTCCCGCTTCAGGAAGCGAGCTCCTCGTCGCTGGGAGTGATCAAGCAGAAGCAGATGCCTACTAGGCAGGCTTGTCATGGATGGAGCAGATGCCAGGGCTATCCGGTCGATGTGTAGGGTTGCTGCAGGCTGGGAGGTCCTACCTGCCCTCTTTGCCTCCACAATGGGTGGATTGAGTCCAGCAGCTTCTTGAGGTTCCAAGGAGGGTTTATTAAAGCACTGAGAGAAGCTTTTTCAACATGTCATTGAGGAAGAAGAGTGTGGTCCTCTCTCTCCTCTGTCCATGCTGGAGGGCCTCTGGGTGTCTGTGAGGACGACCCGATGTTGGTTTTGGGCTACCTTGTAAAGTAATGAGCTCCCTATCCCTAGAGCGGGGTGGAGTCTAGGCCGGAGAAGCCCTGCTGGAGGCATTGCAGGAGGGACTCCTGATGTGGTGAAGGGGCTGTACGAGGGGGCTTCTGAGCGCCCTTACAACCCAGAGACTGTGGATTTTTGAATCCCTTCACATGAACAAAAGACCGTTCCCGTCACTGTTACGCCACTTTTCGCCCAGTAAGGAGACAAGGTGAAGTTGTTTCTGTTGTTATGCCCTTAGGTCAGCTGAAGCTGTCCATCGATGCCCAGGACCGGGTTCTGCTGCTCCACAGTGAGTATGGTTACATGCCCGGTCCACCAGGGAAGGGGTGTGCCTGGAGGAGGTGTTACTATGGGCCAAGGCATCTTTTCTCATCTTTGTATAGTGTCCTTCCGTGCGTCCATTGAAAAAAAGTGGGTATTCACTCAGGACTCGTTCTAGAGACCCTTTCCTGGTCCTGCCCTGGATGTGATGGAGTTCACACACTGGCCGGCTAGAGCTGCTCCTGCACCTCAACATCACCCTGGGCCCCAGTGGGGGCTTCCCCAGCCTCCCTCTCTGCTGAATGACCTTAAGCAAGCTCAGTTTTCTCATGTGTCAAATGGCAGCAATAATAGTACACTGGGGCCTTGACTTACGAGTTTAATTCGTTCTGAGACCGAGCTCGTTAAGGAGCTCGTTAACTCAAATTACTCTGTCAACTCAATGTAAAAAAATCGGCGGAGAGACAGCTGGTATCTCAAAAATCTCGTTAGTCGGGACACTCGTAAGACAAGGCCCCACTGAACCTCTCTTGTTGGCTGTTGTGGGGATGGAAGGAGTTAATATGAGCAAAGCGCTTGGGACAGTGCCCTGTATGTAAGGTGTATTTTAGTGTTTGCTAAATCAGAAAGCCACGAATTCCAAAAACAATCATTGAGCGTTGGCTCTGTGCTAGGGGTGGGACACCAAAGGGAAGCACCTATTCCTGGGTAGGCGGTGCTACTAGGATGGCAGGGAAGACTTGACAATGGGGGTGATGCCCACACTTTATCCTGAAGGAAGAACAGGACTAAGCTAGGCAGAAGGGAGCAGGCAGGCCCGGCATTTGATGCAGGGGCAGCAGCAAGTGCAAAGAGATCAGCGAGAATGCGATGCATTGGAAGGACTGTCTAATGGGACTGGGGCATGAAACAGGATCGGGTAGAGGAGGGAGTGAGCCAGGGCCAGCTGAGGAAGGTCTTATGCCCCACCCAGAGGATCTTACACATCACCTGCCCATTTATCTCTTTGTTCATCCTTCCATCCAGCACACAAATAGTAATCGAGCTTCTGTAATGATCCCCTTTACTTGGACTCTGCTGTTTGGCCCAGCAGGCCCTGCCTCTCTCTCCAGCTTCCCTGGCTCCTGCTGCTAAAGCCACCCTCCACCCCCTTTTCTGTGCAGTGACGTGAAATTCCCTTGAATGCACCATGCTTTCTAATGCTCTGTGCCTTTGCACCCTCTGTTCCTTGTGTCTGGAACAGCCTGCCTTCTTTTTGAACTCCTTTACAAAAATAACTCTCTATAGAATTGTATCCCTGAAACCTATATTAACCAATGTCACCCCAATAAACTTAATAAAAAAATAAATTTTAAAAAAAGAAAGAAAAATAACTCTCCCTTCCTCTAATTTTGCAAGACCTATGCCTGCCTTCACCATCATTAAGACTCAGGGAGGAATCACCTCCTGGGCTGTTTGTGGCTTCCTCCTCTATGTCCTCATCACAGCCCTGACTACACTGTGTCGCCTTGGTCTGTCCGGGGTGTTTCTTCTCCTCCAGTCTGGGATTTCATCCCCTGAGAGCCAGAGTGACCCAGAGCTCATCAAGCCTGCATCCTCCCTCAGGGACCACACCCTGGAGGGGAAGGATGCATGCAGGAACAGTAACTAGGATACCAGGAAGCACAGACCAGCAGGCGCCTGGGATCCTGGGGTCTTGGCCTTGGGGGGCCCAAGGTGAAGTTCCCAAGGACCAGCAGAGGGGGGTTCTTTGCCCGCCAGAGCCTGACTCCAGCTGTGCAAACAGTTTTTGCAGAATGCGTGTTGGCCTCCGCTGCTTCATTTGTCCTGCACAGTTTGCTTTGGCTTCACCCCAGCCTCGGGCCTTCATCCCGTCCAGCCTGTTCCCCTCTCTCCTTTGGTTTCCCAGGCCTCAGGCCTCAGACTATGGGAGCTTCATCTGAGCCAAACCCCAGGCCTCAATCAAAACCGAACACAGAAGAAAATAGAAGAGACGCAGCTTCTATCTGGTCTGCTGTCAGATTTCTGCAGGCCTCAGGCCGATGGGCCATGCTTGCTTTCCTACCCAGACCCGAACCCCACCTCCACTATCCCTTGCCTCTATTCATTATTCTTTTCTTCAACAAACATTGTGTGAGCAGTTCCATATTTGCCAGGTATTCTATTAACCACTTTTGACACATTATTTCATTTAATCAGCACATCTACCCTGTAAAGTGAGTAGTAGTATCACAAACCCCTTTGAAAAATGGCGAATTCATTCTTAGCGAGGTGAAGCTACTTGGGCTGACATGGCTAGTAAGTGGCCGGGCTAGGCTCATCCCCAGGCCTGTCTCCCTCTGGACCCAGACTTTTGCCTGTTGTGCTATGCTGTTCGTCAGCCACAGCACAGATCACCATGCAGTGTACTCTCCAGCGTAGCCCCTCCGTTCCCAGGACACAGTCTTGTGTGGTGGAAGGAACCACTGGCCTAGGAATTAAGAAACATGGATCTGTCACCCCATTGCTCTGTGATTTTGAACACGTTTCTTGCTGTCCGTGGGCCCCCCTTCACAGCCTCCTCTTCCCCTTTCAATGAGGGTTGGACTCAATAAATTTTGTTCCCTTCCAGCTGTCAGAATCAGGGGATTGAATGCACCCTATACTGCCTCGCTGCGGGTGCTGCCTGAGGGTGCGAGGTGGTGGAAGTGGACTAGGCCAGAGAGGGGTTAATATCCAATGGTGGTTCTACGCATTAAGGGCCTGGTAATAATCTTTCCCACTCACCCGCTCCGACATTTTAATTCTCTGTTTAGTCATGGAAGGCAAAGGTCTGATGAGCAAAGCGCCTGGCATCTGTGATTCCTACGTGAAGGTAAATGGAGGCCGGGGCGGGTGTGGATGGGGCTGGGGGTGGTGAGGGGCCATGCTACTGGACTGAGTCCCAAGGGCCTGGGGCCATCTGAGGTAACAGTGACTGCCCCCTCATTTGGTCAGTAGGCATTTGTTTTGCTCAGGGGTGAAGCCCTGAGCTAGGATAGACCTCTTCCCTTAGCCTGGCTTGGTCCCTAGGGCGTCCTGCAAGAGTGAATCTTCAGGGTGAGCTTGGTCACCCGCACAGGTGAGCGCAGTGAGCATGTGGATGGCAGAAATCCAGATGATCTCAAGCCCTCTCATGAAAAGCGGTATCTTCACTCCTCTCCTCCCCCGAACCGGAGGCAGGATGGCCAGATCTGGGTGGTGGAGTGGAGGGAGTGCCTCTGAGGGCTGCTAGGTCCGTCCGAATGGGGCTCTTGCAACGAGACTGAGGCCCCATGGGGTGGGGGAACTACTGGCCAGAGCCAAAGGCCAGATGCCTCCCAGAAGGTGGCAGCCTCGATGCCACGCTGGTCAGAGGCCCCGGTGGGCAAGGACTCGGTCAGGAGCAGGGTGGGAGTCTGAGGCAGGGGGTGATTGCATTAGGGTGAGAGCATGGATTGGGGGCCTTGGCAGAGTAACCTGGAGCCTCTTGTGAAGGGAGAACTCAGCCGCCGCTGGGAACTTAGACGAGAGGAAGCCTGTGCTTTGGGGGCAACCTCTCTGCTTGGAGGAAGAGCAGAGATGGTCAAGATGTCCCCCATCTCGGGCTGGGCCGCTGGCTGCCTTCTTGCTACCACCCACTCCGGGGCCCTGGAGTCAGAGGTGTCTGATTCCACCCCTGGCCTGGGGCTCCTCGTTCTTCCCCAGCATCTGACTGAGGACGCCACTGCATCCTCTGCAGAGGCTGGTGAGAAGGACACTGGGAAGCCTTCGATTGCAGATGTGCAGAGCCAGCCTCTGGGCTTAGGCAACCGTCTGGCCACAAGTACTCACCTAACGCCTCCTTTTCTCCAATTCAAGATTTCTTTGATCCCCGAAGACCAGGGGCTGTGCTGCCAGAAGACACAGACCGTTCCGGACTCCAGAGACCCCGTCTTCCACGAGCACTTCTTCTTGTAAGAACCTGGTGCAGCCGGGCCCTCGACGGGAGCGGGAAGGAGTGCTTATCTGGAAACAGCTCTGTCTGCCAAATCTAGAACTAGATCTCAGCAGAAAAACAGTGACTTCTAAAGGATGTCTTTGTTTTCTCATTCCCTGTGTCCTTGCATCCCTGGCACCTGGCCCGGCCGTGAGGTCCTCAGTGATAAGGTCTCACTTGGCTGGTTCTCATAATTCAAATGCCCAGCCTGAGACTGGCAGCCCCTGAGGAGAAGGCGACTTCCCACTGTGCCTCGGGCCAAGCTTTCTCCGTTAGCAGGAGGAATTTTCCGAGCTGAGGGGTGTTTTGCCTACCCCCCTCCTTTAAAAACTCGCTAACCTCTCTGAGCCCTGGCTTCCTTATTTGTAAAATGGGGCCAATCATAGTGCCAACCTGAGAAAGCTGAGGTGTAGATGAGACAGTAACACTGAGTGTTGTCGCTATTATTTCTTTCCTCGATGCCTGAACTCGGTAGCCAATGGGAAGATAATAGACATTTTGGATTTTTCTGTTAGTGCAAATTAATGATATTTTTTGTGTTTTTCAAATGTCACAAGGTAATTTTGCTTATTATAGAAAAGCATCAATTATAGATAATCAAAAAGGAGAAAAGAGAAAAATCCTTCCAGCCCTACTACTCACGGATAGGTCTTGATTTATTTCTTTTCAGATGTTTGAATTTGTGGGGAGCTGGCATATGTCTGTGTGTGTGTGTGTGTGTGTGTGTGTGTGTTTATAAAAATTGAATTGTTCTATAATATTCTGTGGGAACCTCCCTTCTGTCCTTAATAACATAATGCAAACTCTTTTATGTATGTCAATACTCACTTTCCACACTATCTGTGCTTGAGTTTTTCAAACAGCTCCTCATGTTGGAGGTGTAAGTTATTTCCAAATTTTGCCATTGTGTTGGACTCTATGGGGTCTGGTCTGGAGCTCCACTCTGCAAACACTCGGGCCTTCTGCTTTGCTTTGCAGTCCTGTCCCAGAGGACGACGAACAGAAGCGCCTCCTGGTCGCGGTATGGAACAGGGCAGGTGACTCCAGGTGAGGGGAACTGCCGAGCTGGAGGAGAGAGCCTGTTCTGGGCCTGTGGGTGGCAGCCAGGTGGCCAGCATGCAACAGGGGCTCAGTTAGTGGGTGAGTGAATAGCAGTAGCAAAGCTAAATGGACCACCAAGCCCCCGTCACTCCAGGTGACGCCAAGGATCGTGTTATCAGAGAGCATTTGCTGTGCCCTTGGTATCAGCAAGACACTGTGTTGGCCTCCAGGGATGCCAACCTGCCTACATTCTGCTCTCAAGACACCTCCTTTCAGTAAGGGACACCAGGAGACAAATTACAGTGACAGCATGCATAGCCTCGGTCCCACAGGAGTAGAAGCTCCATGAGAAATGGGCCCATTTCTCTTTTACGCACTCACTGTACCACGTGCCTGGCATATCGAAGCCTAGTGACTATTGGTTCAATGAATAAAAGAATGAAATGAGTAATAGGACAGTCAATGTGGGCAGAGGGAGAGTTCATTGTAGGCTGAGGTGGTCAAGGAAGCCTTCGTGCAGAAAGGGGGATTTTGAACTTGGGGCAGAGATCAAGAAAAGGACAAGGAGAGAAGGTTGGAAAGGGTATTCCAGGCAGGGGCACAGCATGAGCAAAGGCAAGGAGGCAGGAAAATGCGTGGTGGGCTCAGGCTGCCATGCGGAGGCCAGTTTAGGAGATGCGGAAATTTTGTGTAGGAGACTCCAAACAGGCTGATCTTGCAGGACGCTTGAGGCCAGTCATTAGTAATAGTGTTTAGTATAGAGCAGGGCAGGAGTTCTGGGTACAGGAGGGTGAGGATCGCTGTGGAGGAAAGGGGGTGAGAGCACTTGACTGATGGTCATGGCCGACTGGGAGTGGCAGGGGCTCATTCACCTGGTGCAGCCTAAGAAATCTGGGAGACCCTGTGGCCAGTAACATTTGTCAAACAATCATAGAACCAAATGGTGACCAAAAAAGGGTCTAGGTCAACCGTGGGCAAACTACGGCTCGCGGGCCGGATCCGGCCCGTTTGAAATGAATAAAACTAAAAAAAAAAAAAAAGACCGTACCCTTTTATGTAATGATGTCTACTTTGAATTTATATTAGTTCACACAAACACTCCATCCATGCTTTTGTTCCGGCCCTCTGGTCCAGTTTAAGAACCCATTGTAGCCCTCGAGTCAAAAAGTTTGCCCACCCCTGGTCTAGGTGAATGAAAACTAGCTCAACTCACCTTCTGAGGCCCAGAACATATTTCCAGGTTGAATCCTTTTTAGTACCCTAAGTTTTATAGCTAGTATGCTTTCTAAAGTTGAGCCTTATTCAACCTTCATAATGAAGGATTTGTCTTTTAATAGAGCACCTATTTTTTTAAATCATGGAATGGAGCTCATGGTGCTGGAGGTCTCCTTCATTGAGCTGCCGTTTCCTGGGTACCAATGTGGCAACATCGTCATAGGTTCTGGGGACACATGGGGTTGATCAGAGACCATCCTGCTCCCCGGAGGATCACTGATAGAGACTTGGGGGTGTGGGTGAGGAGGAGGACGTCACCTTGAAGATAGGAGCCACCATTTACTGGGTGTTGACCACAAGACAGGTGTTAATAGGGTATTACCTCATTTAATTCATGAAACAACTCTAAAGGGAGTACATGTTTTATCTTAAGTGTTCAGAAGAGGAGGCTGAAGCTAAGAAGGAAGTAACTTGCCCAAGGTCATACAGCCATTGAACAGTAGAGCCGGGATGGGAACCCAGGCAGTTAGACCCAGAGTCCTCACTCTCAACACTATATTGCTTCCTGGATGCTCAAGTCAAAGGACAGAAGAAAGAACCAGTGGAGTGTAGAGGGGAGGAGGCAGGGCAGGACCGTGGGTGGATCTACAACCTCATTGGTCTTGCCGGAAGGTCAAGTACAAAGTAGGGACCGGCTAGAGATAAGGTGAAGAAGTAGTCAAAAGCCCAATCTGATGAATCTGTAGGTTTTCTCCCAAGGGCCAGTGGTTCTCAATCCTGAATATATATCAGAATCACCTGGGATGCTTGTGAGGCACACAGATTCCCAGGTGTCATATCCGAATCTTCATGGGTGGGGCCTAGGAATCTGCATTTACAAAGCTCTCGGGGAGAACCTCATGCAGCCAGCTTGGTGTTTGGTAATCTGGCAATGGGGATGGACCGAAGGGTGTTGAGCAAGGGGATGACAGATGTGCATTCTAGATCTATCCTTCCGGTAGATCTCAGGAAGGCTGAGGAGGAACCAGGAGATGCTTGTGGTGATTGGTGAGAGAGATGATTTAGGGATAGAGGGGCGGGAAAGAGACCCAGGACGTAGTTAGGAGATAAACTGATAGTACTTACTGGTGATTTGGGCGTGAGAGCAGGTGGGAGAAGTCAAGGATGACTCCTGGGTGTTGGGTGGTGTCCCAGACTGAGCCGGAGCGTCCTGGAGGGGAAGGGAGCCAGCTCTGGATATGGTGAGGTGGCAGTGCCTGGACAGCAGCCAGGGGAGGGCTGCGAGGAGAGCTGCCTTTGCTCTCCTGAGGCTCAGGGGAGAGGGAGGTCTGTGCCCATGGGTGCAGGTGAAAGCCATGACCACCGAGGTGGTGGGTGAAATTCTGAGCAGGTCAGATGCCCAGGAAGAAAGTGAGTGCCCAGGACCAAGGGTCAGAACCCTGTCTTGAAGGGGAAGCCCGTAAGCGACAGAGGAGGGGGTCAGAGAAACATGTGGCAAGCCCACTGGGTGGTGGCAAGGAGTGGAGCAGGTGCTGGAGGCAGACCCCCCACTGGGAGCTGTCGCTCCCCCCACCGTGAGCCACCCTCCTGGGAGAACAGGGCGAGCCCGAGGGCTGCTGGAGGCGTCAGCAACGCAGCTCACAGTTTTTGGAAAAGAAGGTGAGGCCGGAGAGTGAGTCAGCATGACAGCATGACAGAGGCCATGAGTGTCTCCACTTGTTGCCTATTTTGGGAAAGTGAGATTCCTTATTAACAAAACACAGTTGAACTTGTGGTCACAGTCCCAACCCAAAGCTCAAGAGGGACAGAGCGGGCTCAGACAGGCCTGTGTTTCGGAACAGAGGGCCCTGCCGAACAAAGCTGCCAGCACCAAGCCACGGCTCAGGGCTCAGGGCTCAGGGCTCAGGGCTCAGGGCTTGGCCGGTAGGAGGCGCAGTATTGATCCATCATCTGACCCAGGAGGCTTCTGAGTGGGAGGAGGCAGACAGAGCGGTGGCAGGAAACTCCTGCCCTGCTCCACGCTCTCAAATCAAATTGTGCTTCTCTGAAGGACGGACCCTCAACTTATCAGCATGAAAGACAAGTACAGGAGGAAGGAAACAAACATTGATTGAACTCTTCTCTGTGCCGAGCACTTGACATACATTATCTCATTTAATCCTCATAGCAACCCTGAGAGGTAGGGATTATTATTGTCCCTCTTTTCAGAGAAGAGGAAAGTGAGGCTTCTGCAGGCTCAGGACATATCACAGCTCATGTTTATTAAGCACCTAAGGTCCACTCCTCGCAGGCATTAATCTAAGCATATTCCATGCATTATCTAATTTAATCCTCATAACACCATATAAGGTAGGAAACAGAGCCCAGAGAGGTTAAGTAACTTGCCTACGATAACACAGCTAGGATGTGATGAAAATAACATGCAAATCCAGGCAGTCTGGCGCCAAACTCATGTATTGGTAACCAACATTATAGGACACTTGACAGTCTCACACAGGTGATGAGTGACTCCAAAGCCATACTTTTTCTGTGTCAGTACCTGTGATCCGCAGGCCCCGGAGGAACACATGTACTTTCCATAGCATTTATAACGTTGTTTTATGTGCCATCCAGCTGGATGTGTGGCAGTTACATTTTGCAAATGATAGGAGATAAAAGGGAAGCACCAATTGCATTAATTCTCACGGTCTTTCCAGCGAGGACTATAAACTTGTATTAGGGAAACACAATGATCTGCGAAGACGTTCTGGGGGAGGGCTGGCTGGTTTCCGCTCTTCACGGCGCCCACAGTGGGAGCGGAGGAGAACTGGCCCAGAACACCAGATTTTGGCCTCGCCGCTCAGACTTGCTGTGAGACCGTGGTAAGTCCTTTCCCTGCTTCAGGCCTCAGTTTCCTCGTCTGTAAAATGCACCGGCCTCTAAGGTGACTTTCAGCTTCCAGGTTCTGTGAGTTTTGAAGAAGCTATAGACAATTTCAAACATATGAAAGGGTAGAAAATATCATAGCATAAACCCTCATAGGCTTAGCCCAGCTTCGTCAATCGTCAATACATGGCTAGTCTTGTTTCGTCTGTGGCCCCACCCACTTTCCCCTCTTCCAGTGGATTATTGTAAAGCAAATCCCAGACATCATCTCATCTCATCTCTATATCTTTATAAAAGATGGCTTTAAAAAAAAAAAGGAACCCACAATGCCATTATCACGTTTAAAAACTGACAGTGATTCCTTAATATCACTGACTGTGGAACTGAGCTGTTTAAAAGTTTTGTTCGATGATATGGTAAAAGCCAAATGGAAGCTCTGGTCATAGCATTTTCAGAACTTGGGGCCAGAGAACAAGCTTAGATTTGTAATGTTATGCACCAAGTTAAAAACAGCAGCGGCAGCACGCACATAAGCCTGAAGGACATAATCGTTTATGTTAGTAGCACCGACATTTCTGGAGAGCCTGCTTGCTCCGTGTCACATGGTCATGGGTGCTCTGCATGTGCTCTCTCCTTGAATCTCCTTTCATAAACAGGACCTCAGTGCCGAGTACAGTGCTGTCATGTTAGGGAGCTTGTGACCAGAGATGGGGAGTGAGCCGAAGGAAAGAAAGAATGAAGCGTTTGATTTAACCCATCAACTTAAAAATAAATTGAGATCAGATGGAGTAACCCTACCACAGAAATAGTTCAAGGTCCCTGAGACAGAATTAAAGTGCATTCCCTCAAAATAGCAATGCCTTTTGCCTTGCAGACGTTTCCTACTTTAGGCTCAAAAGTAAACGGAGCCAAGCACTCTTCCCCGTGAGTGCTCGGGAAGCCTTACCTCTGAGCCTTCGTGTTGAACGTTCCCTCTGCCTGAAACGTTCTCCCTCTCACTCTCTCTGGCTTCCCTCTTTGGGCCTTCCTCGAGCACCTTAGCCCTAAACCACCTCTTGCCTCCTGAGCTTTCATCATTTGTTGCCTGCACCGTTGATCTGTCCATCTCGCCCTGCCTAGTGACATCCCTGTGTTGCTGTCCTGAACTGCTATTTAAATTCCTGCATGTTTGCCTTATTAATGCTGTGGCTCCCTGCCCAGTGCCTACCAACCATGGGCATAATGGATTCATCCACTTGTCAAGCCTTCACTGAGTGCACCAAACTCTGAGCTCAGGGTTTGGCATCCAGAAGTCACCAAGGCTTGGCTCCTGGGACTTTGTGCCTAAGCAAAACTTCAGGCAGTCCAGGGTGCATATTCGTTCCCAATTTTACAAGCTGACTGGTCTATTGCTGTGCACTCAGGTGACGTGCAAAAGAAGTCTTTCTTCCTTCAAAGATTTTTCAAAAGCAAGTTTCAGAAGTGCCCAGTTGAAGAACACTCAGAGAGAGGGTCCTGCTGATGGACATGAATTGTGACCATTTACTCTGCCGGAATTATCATGACATCATTGGAGGCCCCTTAGCAGAAAGCAAAGCTCATAGGAGGCTATTAACCATTTCGCATTCTCCAAGCACCGGGGAATGAAAACTGAACTTACCGGAGAGCAGGGAGAGGCAGCCTTCATTACAGCTGGAGCGCTGTGCCCGGAGACTTAGAAAGTTACAGCCATGCCCAGTGTGGGAGAAACGTGTGGGCACCTAGGTGCCAGCTGGCCTGCTCTTGCATGTGTTGACAAACAGAATTAAATTGGTGATGAGGACTTTGGCAAAGCCTCGACAAGGCTTCTGTGGAATGGCAGCTCAGATCAGCATCTGCGCTTGTGATGGTCCCTGCAGCTGCCTCTCCCCGTTAGTGCTGCCTTGGCCACTTGCCAAGAGGGAGGAGTATTTGTTTTTGGTGGTGGGCTGGGGAGGGGAATGTGGAAGGGTCGCTTTGCTGGGGTGATCACCCTGTCCTCTTTGGGTGGATTATCGATATGGCCTCGTATAATGGGGGGGGGGGGCGGGGCAAGGGAGAGGGGAGGACAGGTGGAGTCCAGGCTGCAGGAAATGGGGGCAGGGAGTGAGAGCAGGGGACGTAGCAGGGTAAGAGTAGCCCGTGGACCCGGCCAGGTGCAGAATTTGCAGGGCAGGCTCGCCGGTCTGAGGACCAGGCCCCCGCATTCTGCATCTCCGCCCCTCACTTGGCTGGGTTACCCTCAAGAAGCCAGTTTTACTTTGCTTAGGACTGTTAGGTGGTGAGCTGCCACCCTTTCCGGAGAATGCAAATAATACGCATTTCTAGAGGCTTCTAGACCAAGGGTCCTTGACTGGGGCAGGCACTGGTAGGTGCTTTCTCTAGACTCACTTGCCTGGACCCCGCCTGAGACTGCTGGGTCTGGGTCTCCGGGAGCAGACTCTGGGGCATATGATGTAGGCAGGCATTTCAGGGGGTTCTGTGGTGTACCCCTGGCTATAACCACCAACCTCGCTCAGGCCCCCTTAGGCCAAGTTCCAGGGAGGCCCATCTCTAGGGAGTTCACTGCCCATCTAGGAGCTCATGCCATCTTGGCTCTGCTATTGTGCCTTCCACAGAACATGCTAGATCTGTGTGGGCCTTTCAGACATTGACGTCAACCACCAGGGCTATGCTCCAGTCTAAATACCCATGTTGTTTCCTGATTAGTAGTAAACCAACCCGAAGGAGTCTGAGTTGGGGATTTGCTAGGAGAGAGAATAGAAAAATTAAAAAGCAACTCTAGTGTTAGGATAGGGAACGATGCAGTAGAATAGAAGTTCTTGCCAATACCTTTATACTATTTTTTTTTCTGATTATAAAAGTACTGCTTGTTCCCTATGAAAATTGGAAAACACTGAAAACCCCCAAAAAACAAAACCTCCGCTAATCCCGCCTACCGGATACAATCATTATTAATTTTCGTGGGTGTTCCTCATTAACAACCATTGTGAATGTTTTGGTGGGCGTTTTCCTCATTAAAGGACAGATTTGTGAATTTCCTTTCCTCTCGCAGTAGCGAGATTATTGTTTGCATTTCATTAGTGTTCATCTATGCCATCATTATTGAAAGCTGCCAAGTATCAATCAATAGTGGACAGTCTTCAAGGAACTTTGAATGACTCATAGCCAAGAAGGACCCGCCTGAACTCAGCCTTTTGCCATAGTGACATCCCCATGAGGCCTGTCCCTGGTTCACGCCTACTTGTCCCCCCTGGCCACCAGGTCAGGTTGCTCTCGTGGACTTTCCTGTTGCCTTTGATCTTGATCTGAAACTGTCCAAGATCTGCTCAGGTCTTGCCTGGACCTGAGACAGAGCTTCTTGAGCTTGCGGTCTCGTAACCTTTGTCCTCAATCGAGCATCATCAGCTAATATGGAAGCTGACATTTCCTGCGGGGACCAGTTCTTTGGATCTACGGGCGCCAGAACAGTTAAAACCTGCGAGGTAGCTCTGAGCTGCTGTGGCTGATGGAGGGAGTGCTGCCCCGCGACCTGGAACACCTGGGTTTCCCACGGGACACTGCTACTAATTAGTCCAGTGACCTTGGGAAGATGACCAACTTTGAGCCTCAGTTTTTTCATCTGTGAAATGGAGAAATAACTTTTCTCCAGCCTAACTCATGAAAGTTGGAAAGGTCAAATGAGATGATGTAAACCGCAGTGCATCCGACAAACCCACGTTACACTTGATAATCGATTTCCTGAAATACCCCAGGGAAAAGGTGCTGACTTACGCCTCTGTTGTTCTCCCAGACAGAGTGGACTCATCGGCTGCATGAGCTTCGGGGTGAGGTCTCTCCTGACGCCAGACAAGGTGAGTCCTAGGGAAGCTTCTGGCAGGGTCATCCACCGAGGCCCAGTTGCTCTGTCTGGAAGCCCTTGGGCAAGGCTGCTTTCTGTTAGGTGCCCTGTGGCCTGGATAACAATACTGTGTTTGTCTTCTGTGTGCCAAGGGTTTGGGTCCCTTCTTGATTTATTTTTGTCAGAGAGCAGTTGTTAGGAGCCCCCAGGTCCTCCCAGGAGACTCCTGTTCTGGTGTCTGCCTTAAGGACACCGGTAGGTCCCTTGAAGCTCAGAGCACTCCTGGTGCTTCCCTGGAGGAGGAGGGCCAGGTACTACGGTATGCTCCAGGGGTCACCGTGATGTCACCTACCAGGTCTTGTGTTTTTGGGCCAAGCAGGTACCCAGGGTGGAGTGAACATCCTCCATGGAGCTGTCCTCCTGGCTGGATGAGGACTCTTTGGGGTCTAGAGACCTCTCCCCTAGGTAGCTAGTCCCTCATCCATCTCTACTCTGCACTGCACCCCCAAACTGGAGGCTTTTGAGCAGGAGAGGGACATGCTCCTTTTGTACATCCCTGGTGATGTCCTGAGGGCCTGCCACACGACGTTGCCAGGTGGCCCTATCACCCAGCTTAGTGTCCTGGCAGTGAGGTCTCGGGTAGGTGGGTGAGGACCCTTCATCCTGTATGTGGGTCCCAAGTGTCTTGATTGCAACCTGGGCTTTGTTCCCTGTTAGGAGAAGCTGTTCCGCCCTGGAGACTGCTCAGGAGCCTCAGGATGCCTACTTTCTGGCATCTCCCTCCACCCCTCATTCCCTCCCTTCTGTCAACATTTATTGGGCTCCTACTGTATACGAGGCGCAGTGCTAGGCACACCAGTGAGCCTGTTCACAGCTTAGTGGGGGAGGTAGGCATGCAAGTAGACTGTGCTTCAGGGAAAAGGCTGTGGGAATTCAGCAGAAGGGAGGACCAGCTCTGTTCATTGCATCAGGGAAGGCTTCCTGGAGGTGTAGTCACGACAGTTCCTTGTGGGGCAGAGAGGCCGGAGTGTCCATCTCTGCAGAGGTGCTGCTGCTCTGTGAGGGGTATTGGTGGCTGCCTGACCTGTGCCCTCTGCCTCCTCTGAGTGTGTCATGTCTTCTCTTGTGACAGGAGATCAGTGGCTGGTACTACCTTCTGGGGGAGGACCTGGGCCGGACCAAGCACCTGAAGGTGGCTAGGCGGCGACTGCGACCCCTGAGAGGTATATGCACACCACCTCAGCTTCTGCCCAGATGTGCTGCCACACTCCCCCCTCCCCCCCAGACCTCCCCCTTCCCTTCCTGGGGAGTAGCATCAATGCCTGTGTTTTGTGGCAGATGTCATCCCAGCTATGATCAGATGGGACTTCTCTCGAACCCCTGCTAGTATGTGGGCAGCAGGTAGCCTCTTACCCATGTGCCTTTATGTATCTGGTTGGACTTGGATAGGGTTATAGGCCTGATCCCATGTGGTTCGGTCCCACCCCTAGCTCAGGGAGGGTGGGCTTCAGGAGCTTCCTACATGGCCCCTTGCCAGGGCCAGTGGTCTCAGGATCCTCTCCAGCTGCCTTGCTAACTCATCTCTGTGGACAGGGCCGTGGGCCTGGCCATGAGTCCTGAGGTTCAGGACGTGGATTTGCATTTCCTCTGTTCTGTCCCTCCCATACATAGTCATGGCTCCTGAGCCCCTGCCTGACCCGAGCTCGGGCATCCCCACATCCTGGAGGCCAGGAGTGACCTGGGCAGCCGTGTGGTCCTGGCACTCTGGCCTGGTCCTCTGGGTGGTCTATGGGACGGACGCTTATATGCCAGCAGACACTTTCTGATGCTGCTCTGTTGCCTTCCAGACCCGCTGCTGAGAATGCCAGGAGGTGGGGACACTGAGAATGGGGAAGAACTTAAGGTAGGTGGGGACACGCCAGGGTTGGACTCAAGGGCCTGAGCATTGCTCTGGGTTCGAACCTGCTCTTGGTCAGTCCCTTGGCCCAGGAGACCCCTAAACAGGGCAGCACTTGGTTCCTGGAAACTCAGCAGTTGTGCATTTTTAAGGGATTATTTCTGACGCTCCTCTCTGGTTACTCGTGCTTGGGGCGAGCCAGACCCTGGCCCTGGAAATGGAGGAATCCGATCTTCTTGACTTTCAGCCTCTTGAAGCCGAGTCCCCCTTTCCCCACAGGTCTCCCCACACGCCTTGCTTTCCCTGGAACTGAGGCCCAATTAGCCGCTCAGGTTAGGGCTGCTCAGTGTCAAGGAGCAGCCGAGAGTCTCACCCTGAGACCGATGGTTCTCGCTCTATCAGGGCTTTGAACTAGGGGGGAGCCTTCACGTAGGGATGGGAGAATTCCCCCAAATTCATTCCGTCTCTTGGCAGAACATGGCTGGTGATTGATCCATGGGTTTCTTCAGTAACTTAGGGAGAAACAAACTCCCAGAGACTGAGTAGCCCCGAGTGCCAGGTGCTGTTGTTATTGAATTTAATCCCGACTCCCACCTCTGAGGGGTTTGTCACTTCCCCGTCTCACAGATGCGGGAGATGTGTATGGTTCAGAGATGTCCCTGCCCTCATGGAGCGTACAGTCTACAGCCTACAGCCACGCTTTCCAATATGGTAGCCAGCCACTGCTTGCCTGTGGCTATTGAGCCCCTGAAATGTGACTAGTCTGTCCGAGGTCCTGACGTTTATTTAACTTTAATTTAAATTCACCTTGCCCATGTATCTAGTTGCTACTGTATTGGATAGCACTGTGTTAGAGGAACTGGTCAGTTACTGTTTTGTTTGTGGCATTCTTAGTCGTTTAAAACTGTCTTCGAGCTGCAGTGGGGGACCTGCAGTGACCACTCTCCCTCTCTCCGTACTTGTGGTCACAGAGGACAGTGAGCAGGGAGCCTCGCTGGTGATCTGTGGGGGCCACAGGGACACCCACTCTGCAGGCTTCCAGGTGCCTTGGGAAGGCCCTGCTTCTGCGCACAGGCCTTGGGCCCAGGGCGCATTGTTCTGAGGCGCATTTGATTTTCCTGGGCTTGCACCCCCGAAGTTGTCTGTAGGACTCGGCCAAGGGGGCATGATTGTTGGAGGCTTTGTTGGGGTGGGCGAGAGCCCCCCAACCCCAAAGTCACCTGTTCAACTTGTGCATTGTGTGGATGGGGAGATGGAGGCCCAGAAACCTGGGTGACCTGTCCGCTGTCATGACAACCAAAGCTGGGCTGGATGAAGGGGCACTCTCTGGCATCAAGGATGTGGGTGGGTGGGGGTTTCCCCAGGGACTCTGAGGCGGGTGTAGCCTCACCAGGTGCAGTGCTACAGGACAGGGAACAAGAATGGAGTTTTGGTCCCAGCTCCTTGCTACCCAGCTGTGTGACCTTGACTGCTCCAGGCCTCTGCTTCTTCATGGGTAAAATGCGGAGGCTGGACCATCTGGTGATTGGAAACCCTTCCCAATTTGCCTTTATGGGCTACTCAGACCTGAAAGC
This sequence comes from Myotis nattereri, assembly GCF_964212035.1. Taxonomy (NCBI): domain Eukaryota; kingdom Metazoa; phylum Chordata; class Mammalia; order Chiroptera; family Vespertilionidae; genus Myotis; species Myotis nattereri. The sequence goes on along the minus strand of NC_138087.1, from coordinate 73,612,541 downwards.
GGCCCACTTACTAGGGTGAGGAAGCTGGCTTTTAAGTAGCTGCTGAGTGGCAGGCAGGTCCTCAGACTCCAAATGTTTCATGTTCCCTGTGGTGAGCTGGTACGTCTGAGGGCGCAACCCCCTGAGCCGGGCTTCGATTCCGTCGGCTGGGTTGATCCCCTGGGATTTGCAGGGAGAGGCAGCACTGGTAGAGAGTGGGCCATGTTTTCTGCCTGGACTCTCCTGTGGCCAGGGGTGTTTGTGAGAACACTGGAATCACCAAGTGGCCCATGGCGGAGAATGCGGCCAGAACAAAGGCGCCCTCTCCCCGCTGGGCCCGGGGAATACTAACTAGTTGACAGGAATTTTAATATAAAACTCTCCCTCTTCCTTGTCATTCTGAGGTTTCAGGAAGCCTTCGGGCTTATCACGCAGAGGCACACAGCACAGACAGGGCCTGGGGAGGTGAGAGGTGATTTCCTGCCATTCTTCTGCGCGGCGGGCTTCCCAGGGCGGTCATGCCAGGCTGACGGGGCGCAGTGCGGGCTCCTACTGCTGGGGGGAGAGCTGGGTTTTCATGGGGCAGCAGCGGAGCAGGACCTGCAGCCATGAACCGCTTCAACGGGCTCTGCAAGGTGTGCTCGGAGCGCCGCTACCGCCAGGTGGGTGCTCGGCCCTTTGAGGGGCGGCGTGGGGTGTCACTGGGGGTCAGGTTGGGGGCTTAGCCTAGCAGGACTTCTCTCCCCTCGTGGCCGTCCTTGTCCCCTCCTGCGCCTTGCAGGTTCGTTTTGATTTAAGGGGAGGACAGAGGCAGGAGCTGGACCCGAGACCCAGCCTTCGCCCACTGCCCCTCTCTCTAGGGGCCGGTGGGGTCCAGCTCTGTGTTGTCCTAACCAGTGGCTGGGTGGTGTCCCTCGTGAGTTTATTGATTGCTTTTCTGTTTTCTTATTTTGTGGCAGTGTGGTTGTTAAAAAAGTGCCCCAAGCCTGAGAATGCAAGTGGCTAAGTTGCTGAGCAGCCGGGGTTTGTGGGGTTTTTTTTTGCTGCTAACTTTGTCTTTTTGCAAACTTTCCCTACTTCCGATGGGATAGCAGTGCCTGTCCTGCATTGTGTGCGCGCGTGTGTGATTGTGTGACTGTTTCTGCCTGAGTCAGTGCGCGCTTGCATGTGAGATAGGCTGTTTCTGTTTCTGTACGCACATGTGATTTTTCTCGTACACGCTCACCCATGGACATGCACACATGATTTTCCTCCCCACAGATACCTTGAGGCGGATCCGGAGTCCTCTGGCTCTGGAGCCCAAGTTCACCGAGAGTGTCTGGCCTCTCAGCCTCCAGTCTTAGGACGTAGGGCAGAGTAGGAGTGAGGATCCGTTAGTCTCTGAGCCTCTTCTGTGATGGACATTTTCCCTTATAAAAAAAAAAAAAAGCCATGGGCTCAGTGAGGGTGCAGGCAAGGGATGTCCAGATTTTGGGAATGGGAGCTAAGAAATGGTTCTGATTGTGTAAGTACAGAAAAGTCCCTCTGTGTGTTTTAATGCACAGACTGAAACCTGGGTCTTGACTCCTTGGGACAGGCAGCCTTAGGTGCAAGGGAGATAGATGCCCAGAGGGGTCTCCTGCACGGCGGCCCCACAGCCAGAGACCCACAGGTTCTCCCTTTAGTCCTCCCTCCCTGCACGGCCTCACCCTGCCCTCCCGCCCTCCTGGAACCAGGCAGAGTGGCCCCTGCCACACCGGGGTGGCGGAGTGGTGAGGCTGCGAGGGCACTGGATGGGAGGTCAAGAAGTCCTTGGTCACCTTGGGACTACAGGCACCTTGCAGTCACAATGGGGCCAGGCATGAATGTGGGCTGGGCCTGGGTCTCTAGGGCTCAAGTTCAAGGCAAGCCTGCGCTAGGAACCAGTGCTGTATTGAGAGCACCAGCTTTTTGTCAGACCCGGGCTGAAGTCCAGCTCTGCCTTTCTTCAGCTGTGGCCCTTGAGCACATCACTTTCTTCCCCGAGCCTCAGTCTCCCAGTCGGTGGAAAGGGATGCTAATGCCCAGGTACGATGCTGGGAGAATAAATGGAGTGTTGTGTGTAGCGCCTGCCAAGGCACCTGGTATAGTCCATGAGTGGGGCAGCTGGAGATGAAGTCTGGGCATGGAAGAGCCCAGAAACCAGGCAGGAGGGCAGAAGGGAGGTGCGGCCACGGGTGAGATCCAGGAGCAGTGGCGGTTCCTGCCCCAGACAGGAAAGAGCAAGGACCACCCCCAGGAAGGACGGCCTCTGCCAGGAGCCACCACCGAGGTCCCCGGAGTCAGGGCGGGGCTGCTCTCCTCACCTCCTGACCCCGAGGCCTGAGGTCCGAGAGGAGGACCGAGAGCGAGAGCGGGAGGCTTCACTTTCTTTCTCTTTTAAACCAGCTCTGCCTTCCACTCAGGGCTGCAGCGAGGCTCAGGTTCTTTGAGCCCCGTCTTTTCAGCGTGGCCAGTGCTCACGATGGCCCGAGAATCATGCTGTTTCCTTCCCTTGGTCCTGCCCTTTGCTTCCTCACCCCCTCTCCTCTTCCCAGCCTTCCCCACCCCCAGCTGTTTGGACCAGGGACCCGGCTGGCTCTTCTTAGGCCAGTGCCCAGGAAGGCAGAAGGCGCTCCAGTCCACGGTGCCACCTGGATGAGGAGAGCAGGGTGTGGGTGTGGGAGGCTGTTTTGCTGGAGCACACAGTTCAACTCCAGACTCCACTCTGGAGCCAGTCCCTAATTGTCAGCACCGCGCCTGACACAGGGGGCTAGGACCTGGTTCCAGAGCCTGCGCGAGGTCAGAGGGGCCGTGGGCCTTGTGGGGTAGGACGAGGGAAGTGCTGGCAAGACCTTGGAATCCCAGCTTCCGCCTGGATTGAGGGTGGGTCGCCCGGCCCCGAGGATCCCTGGTCGTGTGGAGGGGACCAGGCTCCTGACAGCTTCCCTCAGCCTCGGCCTGGTTTTCCGCACTTACTCCAGCGTTTGTTTTTCTTTCTTTCTTTCCATTTTTTTCTCTTCCTGTCTTAGCTGCGTGTTTTCCCAGAATTCTTATGGGAACAGGGTATTTTCCTGCCCCCTCCCCCCTCCCCTTGTCTGTCAGATTTCCTGTTTTAAAAACTCTGCTTTGAATCCAGTCCCAGGGCTGGTGGGAAGCAGAGCCTCAGGGGCCTCCTGGCAGCTTCCAAGCGCCTTGGTCACCCTGGGCCCCTGGCCCTCCCCTTCCTCACGCCCGACCTTGGTGACAGCTGGCAGGTGAATGCCAGGCACCTAGCCTTGAAGAGAATCTCCTGACAGGCGGGCAGCCCTGACCTTTCCAGGCTTGCTGAGCTGGCTTCTTTCCCAGCCTGCCTGGGACACCCTCCCTGTGCCTCGCCAGGGCCCACTCCATCCGCTTCCAGGGTCTCTTGGAGCCCCCTTGAGCCTGTCTTCTGTTGCTCTCATGCACCTGCTCCCAGCAGCTTGGAATCACTTTTGGGTGGGCCAGGCTGGGCCGTCTGCACTCCGCCCAAAGCCTAATTGGGGGAGCATAGAGGGGGAGCACAGCAAGACGGAACTGAATTGAGTCAGCAGACTGTATTGCACCCCCTCCCCCGCCAGCCCCCCAGCTCCCCACTGCCAGTGGGGTGCTGCTGGGCTGTCCTCATTAACTCAGCACTTGCTGCGTTCCTGTGGTGCGTGAAGCCCAGCACACAGAGCCATTCCCAGCTCGGCCTTCATGTTTTGCTATAATGCTTGTCATTGTCCTGCTTTGCTTCGGAAAGACTTGTGTGCCCTCATGTCTCTCTGGGAGCCAGAGACCCAGGCCTCATGCTTCCATACCTCAGCAGAGCCTGGCATGCAGCAGGAACTCAGTAGCTGTAAAGAGCATCCGATGGTACAGCCCTTCCAGGGGGCTTCTGAAAGGAGGGCTGTGGAGCTGCCCTGCACATGGGCACACAGGCCTCAGCAGGCACAGTGAGGTCAGGGACCAGTGCGGGTTCAGCGGGGAGGCCTGACGATGTCCTCCCCTGCCCCCTCACCTGGGAGCCCTCGTTGGATGCCTCGAGTTCTGGCGATGGACGGCCCTGAGGACCCCAGCACTTGCCCTGTGACCTTTGACTTGAGGGTGTGAGTGTATGTGTCTCTGCCTTCCTCCTCCTGTTCTCTGGGAAGGCAGCGACCAGGTTGGCTTTGTTTTTGGGAAGGAGAAAGGGACCAAGCAGGCAGTGGCTCACAGGCCACGTGCAGATGTGCAGGTCCAGTGGGCCTTTGGGAAAGGGCTGCATGTCAGCTGGGCCGAGGAAGGCGAGGTTTGCCCTTTTAATGCTCTCTCCATCCCAGCCTCCACATCGGCCTGAGCTCCCAGCTTTCCTGCTTGGCCCACAACCCAGTGGTCAAGAGGCCTGGGCCGAGACAGGGACGGTGAGAGGCTGGCCAGCCTCCTTTTTGGCTCCAGTTAGAGAGGAGGTTGGCTCTGGGGTGGGGCCTGTGGGCTTCCTGACCTTGGGTCGGCTCCTGGGAGTAACTGGGCCGGGCTGTGTCCTAGATCACCATCCCGAGGGGGAAGGATGGCTTCGGCTTCACCATCTGCTGTGACTCTCCGGTCCGCGTCCAGGCGGTGGATTCGGGTAAGTGAGTGTCTTGGGTGATGCAGCCCCATTCTCCCGCCGCGCATGCGGGCTGTGCAAACAAGACCATGGCCTGTAAGGGAGCCCCAGAGTGGAGCAACATGCGGCCTTGTCTTTCAAAACGAAAAGAATAATATTTTCAAATGACCACAGATAAAACTGAGGTTTATGAAAATAGGCTCGCTCTTTTTTGTCTGTGTGTTTTTATCAAAATGAAAATAGATTTTTATATTTTGGCTTCCCCGGCATTTCAAACAGGAACTAAACCTATACTTTCAATAATGGCTGCATGGGAAAAGGAGTCATTTCTGAACTCTGTTTAGGAATTGGCATTTTATCCTATGCCAAGCCTGAGTAGCACTGAAACACAGGCATCCCCTTCCTATTTTCCATAAAGAAAAGATTTCTCCTAATCACAGCGTGAGCATCTCAGGAGAAGGCAATGCTCGGTGGTCTGGGTGACCCCAGTGCCTGTCTGGGGTCGGGCACGAGGTTGGCACTTGATGCTGAAGGAATGAATGAAGTGGGTGAGCCTGGTACCAAAGAAGGGCTCTCAGGGGGTGGGAGGCCCTGGGGAGTGGGGTGGGACCAGCTGGAAGCACAGAAGTGTGAATAGGTGAAGGGTATGTTCCTCTGGGGTCCCTGGGAGCCACCAAGGTCAGTCCCTCATTTCACAGATGAAGAAACAGAGTGGCAGCCCTTGTCCTGGGTCACTGGGGAAGCAAAGGACCCCAGGTCCTTCCAGTGGGCTGTGGGCTTGCGGAGCCCTTGAGTGTCCTTTCTTTGTCCCTGCAGGGGGCCCGGCAGACAGGGCAGGGCTGCAGCAGCTGGACACTGTGCTACAGCTGAACGAGAGGCCGGTGGAGCACTGGAAATGCGTGGAGCTGGCCCACGAGATCCGGTGAGAGGGGTCGGGGGCTGCCTGAGGCCTGGCTGGTGGCACGCCTCCCCTCCCCAGCCCTGGCACGGGGCCTTACCCTTCCCTCCTTTGCCCAGCGTCAGCAATTCACTCTGCCCCTCACGGAATCGGGTTCTCAGCCTGCAAATGGAAGGTTCGGGGCTCAGAGCAAACAGCAGGGAAGGAGCTCTCAAACCGACCCTCTGGTTCCAGGGGGTGGCTTTCTACTTCACTAATGATTCCTGCTACCTCACAGCTAAGCCCATTGTTTTAAAGGGTGTGTAGATGTTGCAAATGTGTCAAATGTCCAATTAAAAAAAAAACCTCTTGAAAATGTTTGGGCCCTCTAAATTTTGGCCGGCTGGGGTAGAACCCTCATGGCCCATCGCTGGCCTGCTTCTAAAGTGACTGGATGAATGGACGCACGCAGGTGTTTGCTTGCTCCTCCTGGCGTATATTTTGCCCACGGACGTCACTAATAGAAGCTGATACTCTTTCTTGTTTAACCTGGCCTTGGCCTCCGCACCCTTCTCAGCCTCTGCCAGTCCATTAGGGTTGTCCTAAGGGAACCCTATGCCATCTCTGCTTCACATGGTCTCTTGTCCCCCTTCCCGCCCTGACATTAGGGGCTTCTCCCCCTCCCATACTCTTCCTCTCTGCCCCTGCAGGCCCTGGCCCCAGCTGGCTTTGGTCTCCCCCAGACTCAACTTCTCTGTGTTTCCAGGAGCTGCCCCAGTGAGATCATCCTGCTCGTGTGGCGCCTGGTCCCCCAAGTCAAGCCAGGCCCGGACGGCGGGGTCCTGCGGCGGGCGTCCTGCAAGTCAGCCCATGACCTCCAGTTGCCCCCCAACAAGCGGGAGAAGAACTGCACCCACGGGGCCCAGGCTCGGCCTGAGCAGCGCCACAGCTGCCACCTGGTATGTGACAGCTCCGATGGGCTGCTGCTCGGAGGCTGGGAGCGCTACACCGAGGTGGCCAAGCGCGGGGGCCAGCACACCCTGCCGGCGCTGTCCCGTGCCACTGCCCCCACCGACCCCAACTACATCATCCTGGCCCCGCTGAACCCTGGGAGCCAGGTATGGACAGCTGGTTCGGGGAAGGGGAAGGGCACGGGCCCCTGTGTGAGGCCAGGAAAAGACTCGACATTATGTGGGGAGGAGCCTGCAAGTGTGTGTTAGCTCCGTGGCTGCAGGGCTGTCCTGGGTGTGGAGAGCGGGTGGGCCTTTGTGGGCTCAGGACATAGACACAGACCCAGGGGGTGTCACAAGGTAGAAGATTGCTCCTCAGAAGAAGGAAGAGCTGGGAAGAGTTGTGCCAGCCTGCACGTTCCCACAGTGGGATGGGCTGCTGTGGGTGGTGGGGGGTGAGTCCCCAGTCATAAAAGGTGTGAAAGCAGACAGTACAGGATGGCAGGGTGGGATGATGGAGTGTGCGCCCCAAAACATTACCCCCATGAGATATTTTTTGGGGGAAAGTGTTCTGAAGTCAAATAAGTTTGAGCACTATCCCAATGCAACCTGGCTCATTGGAGCCTGTCCCAGTCATCCCGCACTAAAGACGGTGGCTTAACCTTGTTTCACTCAGCATTTCCCAGACCCCCCTGGGGCGCACCCGGGGGCAGGGTTGTTAGCATCGCTCAGTGCCGATGTTCCATGGAACATTTTTTGGAACAAGCTGCCTTCAAGGAAGGTGGGGACTTGGCCCAGGGGCTAGACTTGTTGACAGCTATAGCCTGTTGAACTCTAATATTCTGGAGGTTTCTGGCCTTATTTCCAAGCCCCCTCTCAGCTTGGTAGCAGGGTTGCTGTTTTCCCTAGTGCCCCGAGGTGTTCCCTTCCCATCGCCAGGCTGGGGCGAGCAGCCTGCCGGGTTGTCCTGCCCTGCGCCTGGGGCTGAGGTGGTTCTCCTGCCTTTGCCTTGCAGCTGCTGCGGCCTGTGTACCAGGAGGATGCCATCCCCGAAGGTGAGTTGGTCCTCTGCTGCTGTGCCCTCCGAGCCCTTGAGAGATCGCGAGGTCAGCCGGGAGGCCAGGCCCAGCCTCCTCCTCTGAGGTTGGAGACCTTCTCAACAGGGTCAAGACCCTGCTGTGACCCCCATGTTGATGCAGACTCTGTTTCCTCCTGGTGCATTTTCTCCCACACCGAACCCAGTGTCTTTCTGCCTTGGAGCCTGCCTAAGGAGGACGAAGCAGGGATCTTGTCTAAGAGATGGTGTATAGGACTCGGGCATTCAATTGGGATTCCTCCAGTTTTTACTGAGCAACCAAGAGATGTTAGGTGCTGTGGGCAGCATGGTCAGGTCTGCATGGAAGGGAGGCATGGAATTTGGAGCTGAGAGGTTTCAAATTGGAGTCCTAGCTGTGTGACCTTGATCAACTCATGTGCCCTCCCTGAGCCTCAGTTTCCTTATCTATAAAATGGGGCTGGTAATTTCCACCTCAGAGGGCTGTGGGAGAGTTAAAGAAGGTAGTGGTTGTGGGTAGTAGCCTGTATATATACGGAGAGGTGCTACACAGAGGGTAGTTGTCTTTGAAGTGCAAATGTCTCTGCTGTTTGAATGATTCTTCTTTGGCCTTCAAACCCTGGCCCTATTTCTTTTTAATTTCTTTTTATTTTTTTATTAAAACATATTTTATTAATTTTTCGGAGAGAGGCAGAGAGCTAGAAACATCGATGAGAGAGAAACATCGATTCAGACGCCTCCTGCACACTCCCCACTGGGGATGTGCCCCCAACCCAGGCACATGCCCCTGACTGGAATCGAACCCAGGACCCCCCAGTCCGCAGGCCGACGCTCTATCCACTGAGCCAAACCGGTTTCGGCGTCTGGCCCTATTTCGTAAGGGCCAGGGAGAGAAGCGGGCCTCAAAATCAACTCCTTCTCTTAGGAAGCCTGAGCTATCAGTCTTGGTGCTGGAACTGGCTGGGCATTTCTTCAGGCCTCCTGTGCGCCTGCTGGAGACTTCTGACTAGAATGTTGAGACCAGCCTTGCCAGGTGGTTCGTGATGCCTACCTTGGGTATGCCTGAGCCCTTCCCCTAGGGCCAGCAGAATGACCTTCTTCCTTGAGAGTGGCCTTCTCCCAGCCACTTGCACTTGTGCCTTCCGTCCCCCTCCATCAGTCGTGTGAAGATGACGCTTGCTTAGAGCGGCTACTTGGAAGAATGCCCGTGCCTTTTCGGGGGTGGGGGGGTGGGGGAAGGGCTCCCATGAGGCTCCGTGCTGCTGACGGACATCTTCATCCCCTCCAGGCGGGGGCATTTGGGTACTTGGGCCTCTTCTGTCGGAAATGAATCTGTGTTCCTTCTAGAGAGGAGTCTGATCGTGACTCAACACTGAGTTTTACCAAAGCTTTTAGTTGGTACATTAGGTTAGAGTGGAGATGCCGCTGCTAAATGGTGACTTCATTAAGGGCAGGGCCTGGGCCGGCTCATTGTTGTGTCCAGTGCCAGACGTGTGACCGAGGGCAGTGGTCAGCAGACTTTCTGTACTCAGCTGACTGAAGGAGAGTGGCTCCGGTGGCCTCGAGGGGTCTGCAGACTGGCCACAGAGTGAGGCTGGAGAGGCGAGTCGCCTGTGGGGGCTAGAGGTTGGGAATTGGTTCCCTCTCAGCCTGAGAGTTGCCTCCGAGTCGCCCTGCTCTCCTCCCAACCTGTGTCCACATTGCGATTCCCCTCTGAGAATAATATGCTACTTAATGACCCAAGAAGGGCACAGCCATCTCAGCTGTGGGGAGAGGACAGTAAGGCAATGATGACGATGTTTAAATAATGACAGTAACTTTCTGAATGCATTACATGACGAACTTGACCTTCCTTCATAATAAACATCCTTTCGGTCTCCAAGAACATCTTTGCTCTTTACCAGGCATCGAGTCTGCATAGCTCCAAGTCCTGGGGTTCAGAGGAAGGCATGGAATCCAGGGCACAAAGCTTCCTTTAGACACACTCAGGGCGCTCCAGAGGCTAAGGCTGTCACCAGGGGGCCTACTTCTGTCCCCTCCTCTGGCTGGGCTGCCTGACCTCCTTTCGGGAGGGAAGATTGAGCCATCCTGTGTTGAATGGGGTCTGGTGCCCTTCTGAGGCCTGGGGTGCCTGCCCACTTGTGGTCGGCATGTTCCCCTGGGCTGCTGTGACCCTCAGCATTGTCCCCTGCCCTGTGAAGGCGGCCCAGCCTCAGATTCGCCACTGCCGGGGTGGATGGCTGCCAGGAGCAAAGACGAACAGTTACTGTGTTTGATCCGTGAAGCCAGTGTTAGAGCCAAAAAGGGTGGTATGGGGGTTTGGGGCAGAGGTGGTCAGAGGTAGCAGGAGGGAAGTCAAGTAGCTTGCCGTCACAGAGCTCAGTATCTGGGTTGCAATCTGGATTTTTTTTTTTTAAGATACTTCAAAATCCAGTTTGGAGAACTACGCCCACTTCTCACACATTATCCAGGGGTGTGTGGAGAGGGGGCTTGAGGGCAGGACAGCCACCTAGGTTGGGTTGATCCTGCCATGTACCATTCACTGGCCAAATGACCTTGGGCAAGTCTCTCAACCACCCAGGCCTCAGTAGCCTTGTCTATAAAATGGAGCTGAGCAAACCCTTTCCACCTGAAGGCGGAGGTGTGTGTCAAATGGCTCACTCATGACTCTCCAAGGCCGAGCAAAGGTGCTGTGACTGCCCTGTGCAGCTGGGCTGGGGAAGGGAAGAGATGCATCCTTTTAAACATCTGAGACGGGGGCCCAGGGCCAGACCAGCAAAGGGTACCTTTCTTTAATTTCGGTCTGTTTTGCCTCAGTCCCCTGCTTGGCAGTCCTGTGTGGTCTGCCTGCTCTGGTCTAGGCTCACCTGTGTGAAGTCTAGTTCCAGGCTGCCCCTGTCACACCAGTCGCGGTGTGTGTGAGGCCCAGCAGTCCTGTCCTAATGCCAGCCCTGATGGGTGGGTTATTGGTTGGTTTGGGGTTTGTAATGGCCCCTGTGCACTCACGTTCGGTTCCATTCACCAAGCCCGTCCCCATCAGGTCTCTCCTTGTGTGCCCCCACACTGGCCCTGGGACCGGCAATGCAGTAGCCTGTACAATCCCCACTTTGCCGTGGAGAGAACTCTGGCTCAGAAAAGGGGTTCTGGGGAAGCCAGTGCTCGTGTTCAGGTGTCTTGTCCAACTGAAATCCTGAGAGACACAGGATGGGTTCTCTTGTAAATTTATTTTTTTCAATTACAGTTGACATTCAATATTACATTGGTTTCAGATGTACAGTACCGTGGTTAGACATTGATATAACTGACCAAGTGATCCCCTGATAAGTCTAGTGCAGGATGGATTCTTCCAGCAAAGGGGCCAGGACCTTGAAGCTTGGATCTGGCCTGGGGTAGACGTCTATACCCTCCGACCCCCCGCCCTGTCTGGACTCGGGCTCTTTCTACTCTTCCCTCAGCACCTCCCCGAAGAGTCAGGAAGTGGTTTAAGTGATTATGGTTTGAGTGCTGCCCCGAGATACGGCAGGGATAGGTGGTCACTTGTGGGGGAGGTGTCGACTTGTTTTTCTCACCTCGCTTGGGGAGCAGGGGTGTGCGGTGGGCGTAGGAAGCAAGTGTGAAACCTTCTGAGCTGAGTTTTTCCTCTGAGGCCGTGGACCTCGCGTTGGTGGGGAGCTTCCCCGAGGTGTAGCGGGGTCGGGCCACCTGTTCACTCTCTGGCTTCCAAGACTGGGGGTGGTGGAAGGCGACCTTGACCCTGGGGACATGCAGGTCAAGGAAGGCTGGTCAGGTGCCCAGCTGGCAGCAGGAACCCTTGGAGGGGCCAGGGCTGCATGGAGCCCGAATGCTCCAGGGTTTGCCTCCTGCCCTGACGTTTTAGGTTCTCTGTGTTTTGCTCCTCTGCCCACTGGACGGGGCATGATAAAGTCCTGTGGGCCACCGCTGTTCAGGGTGAGAGTGTGTGCCCAGCACTGCCTTTTAAAGAGGAACCCCCTGCAGTCTTCTGCTCTCTTTCCCGGCGGTGTCTCTCCCCCTCCCCCCTCCCTTGTTCTCCACTTTTTCTGATTAGAATAACTTGTGAGTTGGTGGCACAGCTGGGAGGACCTCCTGGCTGTGACAAAGCCCAGGATTCCCAGAGTCCCTGAGGCACCTGGCTAACCTGCTTTTCCATGTGGAGGGATCACAGCCACAAGAACCCCAAGTCAGCAGCTCTTATCGCACGCACACCTATAGGTCCCAGGCACTGCTCTAGGGGCTTGACTTGGAGCATCTCATTGAATCCTCACAGCAACCCAGTGAGCTTGGTGCTGTCGTTAGAGTTGAGGCAACCAAGACTCTGGGAGGGGGAAGTGAGCTGCCGAAGGTCACCAAGCTAGTAAGCAGAGGCGTGGGCTTTGGGCACAGCCATCTGGCTTCAAGCTGGGGCTCTGCCCCGAGAACTGGGGCAGCAGGTGCCACTCCTCATTCTAGACCAGCGGTTCTCAACCTGTGGGTCGTGACCCCTTTGGCGGTCAGACGACACTTTCACAGGGGTCACCTAAGACCATCCTGCAGATCAGATATTTATATTACGATTCATAACAGTAGCAACATTACAGTTATGAAGTAGCAACGAAAATAATTTTATGGTTGGGTCACAACATGAGGAACTGTATTTAAAGGGCCAGAAGGTTGAGAACCACTGCTCTAGACTGACTGAGGTGAGCCCGGCCGCCCCAACTCCCTTGACTGATAGAGGCTGGATCTCGATACATCCCGGGCAAGCCCACTGTCTCTGCTGCCACTGCAGAAACTGGACCTCTAGACGCTTTGCCCATGGGACCTGGGAAGCGATGGAATGGGTGCACTGAGCTGGGTGTGTGCAGGGGGCGGTGGGGATGGTGGAAAGCGGAGAGCAGTGCTCTGCCACCTGGGCACTCACTGCTGTGCCCCAAGTGATGGGTTCTGTGTGGGACTGTGGGCCTGGTGAGCTCAGATCTCCTGGTTTTTCACATATGAGAGATTTCCTGATTTTTTTTAAGTACGAGGCCAAACCGATAGGTCTGATGCGGACCCTGGGTCACCAGATGGGGTCTGCACCCCCCCGCCCACCCCCGTCACAGTGGGTGGTTCCCAGCTCCGTGCTCGCCGTGGGGTGCTTATTTACACGTCAGTATCTCTCACAGATGGCGAGGGAACTCCTTGAGGCCCTTCTGAGGCCCTCCCTATAGTCTCAGCACCTTGCACAGGGCCTGGCACGTGGCGGATGCTCACAGCAGATGGCTGTGGACTGAGTCTGTTCCCTATTTCTGCAGAGGGGATGCCTTTGCAGGGGTAATGGCAGTGTCTCACGGCCCACCTTCTCTGTTCTACAGAATCGGGGAGTCCCAGTAAAGGGAAGTCCTATACGGGCCTGGGGAAGAAGTCTCGGCTGATGAAGACGGTGCAGACCATGAAGGGCCACGGGAACTACCAGAACTGCTCAGTCATGAGGCCGCACACCCCACACTCAAGCTATGGCACCTACGTCACTCTGGCTCCCAAGGTCCTGGTGTTCCCCATCTTTGTTCAGGTGAGCTGGTGGCTGGTCCCTCAGGGGGAGGTGAGAAAGAGGAGGGGCCTTGACCCCAGGACTCGGGGATGGTGCCTCATTTCCTCCTTTAGGGAAAGACAAATCGCTCCAGGTGCTCAGGATTCTGGGGGCGATACCAAGGGAGCACAGGTCTTCAAGAGGGAGAACAGGCGAGTTGGGGCAGGGGAGCCCACAGACAAGGGGTCCCCTCCTCGCTTCCCCCCAACCTCCCCTTTCTCTGGGGCCAGGCCAGGCACACTCCAGCCACTTGTTGTGCGGTCACAGGGCCTGTGTGCTGAGGCTTCTGCTTGCTGGCCCATCCGGTGGCTCATTGTTTGGAAATGTCCAGACCTTGAGGTCTGACATCTTGTCTGGGCTCTTCAGTGTAAGCAAACATGTCTGGCCTGGAGTAGCGGGTGGCCTGAGATTCACTTAAATCTCCGTTCTCTTCCTCTCCCCTCCTCTTCCCTCACTTCCTCCCTGTTTCTAAACCTTTATTTCACCACCCAGACATAACCAGTGTGAGCATTTAGGTGTCTTTGCTGTGTGCATATACACATTGAAAAAAAAACCCCAAACAGGCCTTATTGTACATTTTATATCCTGTTGCTTATTTATTTATTGAAAAATTTATCTTTATTGTTGAAAGTATTACAGATGCCCCCCTTCCCCTTATAATTTCCCTCCATCTACCCCTGCCCCCCAGGCCTTCACCACACTATTATCTGTGTCCATGGGTTATGCATATATGCATATAAGTTCTCGGGTTAATTCCCCCCGCACCCCCCCCGACCTTCCCCCTGAGATTCATCCTGTTGCTTTTTAAAAATGAAAACTGCACAAACATTTCCCACATCATTAAATACTCTTCGAGCCTGTGTTGTGTAGTGGTTGCACACTGCTGTATTATATGCATGTACCCTATTTATTTAACCAGTTCTCTATGCAGACACTTATGTTATGTCTACTTCTTGTTATAAATAACCCTGCGAGGAGAATCCTTGTGCATGATTTGCCGCTCTGATGATTTTCCTTGGAAGAGCTTCCTAGGAGCGAAATGACTGAGTCACAGGCCATAAACTTTTGCAAGGCCCTTTAGACATATGGACACATTGCTCTCCATAAAGACTGGATTAGTTTATCCTCTTGTCAGCAGCGTAGAGGTGACAGCGTCCCCAGGGCTTTATTTCTTACCACTGTTTCCTTCTCTGGCCTTCCTGGCATCTGAGTCTAGTTCTGTCACTGTCTAGTGGATCTTAGACACACCGCTTAGGGCGCCCCGACCTCTGGCAGGTGACATGCCTCTCCCAGACAACTCCATCGGCAGGGCTGCCCTTGGCCTTTCTCTTGGTCCCTTCTCTTTCTTGGGATGTAACCACAAACATCTTGGCATTCACAGGGTTATTTTTGTTTTTAAATGTTTACAAAAAACCTAAAATGAGTTTTTAAAAAGTTATAAAAATTTTAACATTATAAAAGACATATGCACCAAAAAATGGCACAACACTTAAATCAGTGGTTCTCACCCTTCTGGCCCTTTAAAACAGTTCCTCATGTTGTGACCCCCAACCATAAAATTATTTTCGTTGCTACTTCATAACTGTAATGTTGCTACTGTTATGAATCGTAACGTAAATATCTGATATGCAGGATGGTCTTAGGTAACCCCTGTGAAAGGGTCGTTTGACCGCCAAAGGGGTCGCAACCCACAGGTTGAGAACCTCTGACTTAAATGCACAGTTTAACACATAATTCTAAAGCAGACACGCACTAAGATGAAGGAATCCACCCTTGCCGCCACTCCAGAGGCCATTTTATCTCTCCTCGATCAGAATGCCGCCTTCCCAGCAGACATACCCTCTAACCCGACGTTATGACAACCATTTCCTTGCTTCTCGTTAGTCTTACCAGCTATGCGTGCTTTCCTAAATAACATATTTGATTTGGCCTCTTTTTGAATGTTATTTCATGAAACCGTATCGCATGCATTCCTTTGGGCCCCGCTTCCTTTGCTGCACATTCTTTGTAAGATCCATCCAGGCTGTTGTGTGTAGTTGACATTTGCTTCATTCTCATTCCTCCACACCTTGCTTGGTGTCAGGTGCCTGGAAGCCATGTTTTAAGTATGCATTCATGAGGGTAAGTCCTGCAGGCTCGTCCGAGCTTAGGGAGCTCTCCCTGAGCTGGGCAGGGATGGAGCAGGATGATGGGGTAGGGTAAGAGGTTTGGGTGAGGCCCTAGCCCAGCTGGTTTGGTTCAGTGGATAGACCGTTGGCCTACAGCCTGAAGGGTCTCATGTTCGATTCTGGCCAAGGGCACATACCCAGGTTGTGGGCTTGATCCCTAGTGTGGGGCGTGCAAGGAGGCAGCCAACCAATGATTCTCTCTCATCACTGATGTTTCTATCTCTCTCTCCCCCTCCCTTCCTCCTCTCCCTTCCTTCCTGAAATCAATAAAGAAATATATATATATTTTTAAAAAGAGGTTTGGGTGAGAATTGGTTCCTGGGAACTGATGGCCGAGAAGAAGTCAGTGCTCTTCAGTGTGTCACGGATGTAGAGCAGGGGCTGGCCTGGCTTTGAAGGGACTCAGGTGACCAAATCTGCTCCAGTTTGGTATCCTGAGAGCCTGGCCCTAACAGCAGGGACCATCCCGGGAGGCATGAGCAGGACAGATGGGGGCGTGTGGGGCCTGGGAAGTCCCAGGAGCCCAGTGCAGTGGAGGAGCGGGGGGGCGGGGAGGATTGCAATGTGTGGTTGGACTTCCTGCCAGAGAGTGCAGCTTTCGCGGTGAGGGCTGGTGGTGAAGGTGGCAGCTACAGTTCCGCCCGGGGCCAGAGCATTTGTCTTTCTGTTTCCATCTGCGTATGAGGGGGCGTGTGGGCTCTTGGGGAGCAGGCAGGGCTGGCAGACTTTTCTGTGTCTGGCTTTGTCAAGCTGTCACCCCCCTAACCCCCAATCGTCTCCATCAGGCCTCTCTGAACTGCCCACTCTGCTTTCAGCCTTTAGATCTCTGTAACCCTGCCCGGACCCTCCTGTTGTCAGAGGAGCTGCTGCTGTACGAGGGGAGGAACAAGGCTACCGAGGTAAGGCTGACACACGCCGTTCCCAGATGGGTCACCCCGGGGGGCTTCCTGGGCCATTCTCCAGGCCCCTAACTTTCCTGTCTTCCTTAGAATTGTACAATCTCCGGGTAGAAAATACCTGACAAGTCTTCCATCCCCCTCCACGCCCTCCTTACCAAACGGTGACCCAACTTTTTCTTGTACATTTCCAGCGAGAAGGAGCTCACTACCTCTCAAAGATGTTTAGTCCATCTTTGATGGTTAGAACGTTTTCCCAGCCCCTGAAGACACCCCATTATTTGTCCTAACTTCCTCTAAGGAACAGAGGAGGTGGCCATTCCTCCCAGGTGTGATGAGTGGCTTTGTAGGGGAGAAGATGAAAGCTGTCAGCCAAAGGGAATTTTTAGAGGAGCATCAGTTATGCAGGTTTTGTGGGTCTGTATTAACCCAAATCCCAAATCCTCTCCTAAGGGACAAGTCTGAAATTTCTCCTGGGCTTTAGCTCTGTCAACAGAGGCCTGGGGATGGCGATCATGCCAGTCTTCGTGGGAGCTGGCCCCTGCTGATATCTGACTCGGGGAATTTCACTCACCCATACAATCCCCAGAGCTGGCCGGGTTCCAGCTCAGTCCTGTGAGCTTAAACCTACTGGGGCACAGAGGTCAGAGCCCTGGGATCTTCAAGGCTACCTGGGAGCCTCGGAGAAAGGGTAAGGGGCTTGCTGCAGGTCAGGCCCTGACTCAACACTGGCAGCATGGCTGGCTGGGTTGAGTGACAGCTTGGGGTAGTGTGGAGAGATCAGGAAACCTGGAGGCAGGAAGCATATAGCCAGCTCCTGTTCTGCTGCTGGACTTCTTCCTTCTTCCTCGGTCTTCTCATCTCAGCAGTGTGTGTGTTTGAGGCAGCTGTTGTCTAAGGGCCTTTTCAGCCCGGCATTCTGGGACATTGTGTGTAATTGTGGCTAAAGCAGGAGGCTGCTTTTGTTTTTTTTCTTTTAACAAGCAGACCATAGCTCATATATTCCAAATGAGCATCATGGCTTTCAAAGGAGCTCCCTGGGGACACTGCGAGCTTATTTCTGCCTCACTGGCATTACTCACTGCATCTCTAGACCTCTTCTTGGGGAACTTTCTTAAGAACCTTGGCATATCTTCTGAGTTGCCTTCATGGGAGTAACACTTCATCTATTGAGAGGGATTTGAATTTTAGGACTAAGTCACCTGGAACTGTGCTTGCTAAATAAGGGTGTGGGGGAACTATGTCAGGTGGCCAGGGTCAGAAAGTCAGGTGGGACTACAAACTCCTAAGATTTCAAAGAAGGCACTTAGAAATGGCAGCTGCCCTGAAATACATACACACGTCTAAATTTGCTCTTGTGTTTGTCCACTGACCATGAAGTCTGCAAACACTGAGCACTTATTATGATTACCCTCCCTGTGCATGCATTTCACATACCAAATCTGTTAGTTCTTATAGCACCCCAGGAGAGGCACGTTGTCCCCACTCTATAGATGAGGAAACTGAGGCTCCAGTGAGATTAATTGGATCTTAAGGCTGTAAGGGATGGAGCCAAGATTAGCACTCAGATCTCTGGCTCCACAGTGCTTCCCACAATCCCGTGCTGCCTCTGGCTTGTTTGTTTAAAAACAAATTAGCAAACACAAGCTGAAGTCATAGGCTGATTACAGTCTGTTCCAAAGTTCTTTGCTAGTGGATCTTTGGAGCCTTAGAACCAAGAAGACTCCCTTTTGAAGACTGAAAGAAGCAATTTGAGACAAGTAAAATAAATGTATTTGTTTTTCTTGAATTATGCTAGGAAGCAAATGTGTGCATCTTGGCATCTGTTATTCAGGCCAAAAATATAAACCAGTCCAAGAGGGGCTTGAATAAGTTCGTAGACTCGCAATGCTGGTTAGTCCTCGGGAGTCGTCATTCTGATTGCTTCCCTGTAATGTCCAGCTGGTTTTCTAGCCAGTTGTTGAGTCTGCAGAGGTGGTCCCTGCAAACATTGTTTGTGGTTTTGTGTTTTTTTTTCTCATGGAGAGTGCTTAATTGTAGAAATCTCTCCCTTATGCTCAACAGGAATCTTTATTCCGGGATATCCCTCCTTGGTTCTTGGTCCCGCCTCTGCTCTGAGCATGCTCCAGTTTGCTAATGTCTGTGAGCTGATCCAGACCCACACCCTGAACTGCCCTCATCACACCCCATCCCGGAAGTCACAGACTTCATTACTGTGCCGTGAGATCAAATCAGCAGAATGGAGTAATCTGATTTATACGTTCGAACAATAGGTACTGAGTGTCTACAGTGTAGCCAGGCCTTGTGCTAGAGCTTCCAGGAGTACTACAGGGCCCAGGACAGACACACCCTCCTTTACACACTGACTCACTGAGTTTACCATTAACCAAGGCGCCAAGTCTCTGCAAACCCTGCCCCTAGACCAGATTCCTGGAGGAGGCTTGGTTAGGTTACTTGGGAGAAGTGACCCTCCAAGTTGGATGATTCCCTAACCAATCCCTCAGCCCTTGACCCTTTGGGAAAACAGATGTGTCTTCGGAGCGAATGTGGGAAGACACCTGGTAGGCACCTGGGGCCAAGGAGATGGGCACCCCTCCGCTGTGGGCCGCCGAGGCTTCTGCGGGAGCCTAGTCCGCAGGATTCTGGTGAGATGGGAGAGGGGCCCACCTGCCTCGCCCTGGCACGCTTGCTCCTCTGCCCTGCCTTCCGCTGTGTGCCAGCTCTGTCCTTTCCCTGACCCGACCTTGGGGGAAATTCTTCGTTCATGCCTTAATCACTTCCTGTCTAGACCACATTTCCAGCTCTGGGAATCGGGGCCAGGGCAGCAGCCTGGGGCTTTTTGTACCTTGCCCATGGGCAGTTACCCTCTATCCAGTTCTTTCTGGCCTGGGCCATTTTTTGACTTTATAGGCTCCTAACAGACTGTCTTCTCCAATCCTTCCCCCCGCCAGCTTCCCAGGGGGTCCACAGGTGACTACCAGGTTCCCCTTGAGTGGGCGGGGGAGCCTGGCGGTTTGCTCATGTTGGGTGTTTAGAGCCTTCTTTTTTTCACTGTTTGGACTTCGAAGCTCTCTCCTCAGACAACCAACCCCTCAAATCCTTCTGAATTCTCGAGTCATTTTCTTCCCCTCCCTTAATTTCATTTTTTCCCCAGTCTCCTTTGCTCCTCTTTTTTTGGCCCCTGCTTGGATTCTTTCACATTCAGAGACAGGACAACTGTAGGCATATTGCTACCTCTCTGTATAGTGAGTGCTTCGGGGCCAGCCAGACCTGGGCAATGGTCCCTGCTGTGCCACTTACTAACCTCTCTGAGCTGCAGGGTCCTCATCTCTATAACTGAGGGCGATGATGTTATTTACAAGTGCGGACCCACTGAGCAGAAATATAAGTGCTTAACAAATGGAGGCTTTTGATGCGTTGTGTTGGGGCAGGGCTGTGGTGGGAAGGGGGTTAGATAGCATCATGGCTGGATCCCTTCCAGCTCACGGTTCCAGAACCCTCATGTTTGGTCCCGTTATAGGAGCCAGAGCCCCTGAGAACCTCTTGCCCAAGGATGCCTCCTATGGACTCTGTGGCCCAGATTCCCTCAGACCTCTGTGTTTCTGCTATGCTCAAGAAGCCGAGTGGTTCTTTGAAAAATATTTATGTATTTTTTTTTAAATTATAAGAGTAACAGATTTTCATCGCACAATAATGCAAATTAAGCAGAGATGTGTGAAGTAAAATCCACTCTCCAGAGTGAAGAGTGTGGCATGTTAGACATTCAAAAAATGTTAAATATAGACTGATTTATAGTTCCGTTTCACAAAATTGGATTATCCTCTTGGTATTTTTACACATTGCACTATTTTGACAGGTTTCAGCTTCTGTCTACGTAGCTCTACTTTATCCTTTTAGTCGTTGCATAAAATCCTATCATGTGAAGGTAGCATGATTTATTTTTTCCGTCTTCTCTTGATGGGCATTTATGCTCATTTTTTTTTTACCCTTCTCTTATTTATTTTATTTTATTCTTTGTTTTTACATCATCCCTACTCCCATTAGTTTATGTACTTTTTAAAAATATTAAATTTATTGGTGTGGCATTGGTTATAAGGTTATGTATATATTGGTTATGAGGTTATGTAAGGTTATTCAAGTATACCATTCTACGGTACATCCTCTGTATATTGCATTGTGGCTCACCACTCAGGCTCACCACTCAAAGTCTATCTCCTTCTGTCACTGTAGACTCCCCTCACCTTCTTCAACCTCAGTTTATATCCTTTTCTTATTACAAAAATATTGCTGAGAACATCCTTGTGGGTTCATACTGTACAGCCTTGTAAATGTTTCTAAAGGGTGGTCTCAGAGGTACAGTTGTTAGGCCATCTTTAACGGTCTGATAGCTAAATGTCAACATGTTGGCTTCTTAAATTTCAGTGACAATCCAGCACACACACTCATTGTGACCCTGAGTAGCACATGTCAGGCCCTGCTGTGCTGGCAGACTCTTCTTCTTCTTTTTTTAAAAATATTTTTATTGATTTCAGAGAGGAAGGGACAGGGGGAGAGAGATAGAAACATCAGTGATGAGAGAGAATCATGGATCGGCTGCCTTCTGCACACCCCCCGCACTGGGGATCGAGCCCGCAACCCGGGCATATGCCCCGACCGGGAATCAAACCATGACCTCCTGGTTCATAGGTCGATGCTCAACCACTGAGCCAGGCCGGCTGGGCCTGGCAGGCTCTTCTTACTTCAGAAGAGATGAAGCGTCAGATTTTGACACCTGCAAGGGAAGTTCACATAATCAATCATCTTCTGTTTTCTTTGAAGGATCTAAAATGGGAAATTATTGCTCTTGACTAGAGGCCACTGCAGGATTTACACAACAAAGAGCAGTGTAATCTTTTGTGGCATTAGAGGATCAAGTGGACTTTTGCAGCACAAAAATATGCCGAGCATGCCTGTTGGTTTACCTATAATGTCTAAAAATAGCCTTCTCCTTTATTTTTGGAGCAGCTAGTGCATGAAAGAGATAAAAGTTATGCGCATGTCTGTATCGGAGTGTAAGTAACTGACTTCTTCTTAAACCGACTGCGTATAACTGCAGTGAACATTCCTGAAAGGAATTTGGTAATAGTACCTCCCTTGGCACCCTGCTTCAGGTCACCGTCTGCTCAGAGCTTCTGAGGGAGCCGGGTGGGGACTCTCCCCCTATTTGTGTGCAGATGAGAAAACGCAGGGACTTAACCGAGTTTTTATGGCTTCTTAAGGGATAGAGCCTCATGACTTCTGAGTTCAAGTCCAGTGCTCTCTCAGCCAGATGTTTAGCGGAGAATACAAGCAGGTGCAGGACGTCCTGCAGCCCAAGGACAGCTCTAAGCCAAGGGTGCTGGGCTGGAGATTCCAGGGGCTCTCGGACAGCGCTGAGGGCCTGTGCAGCGTCAGGCTGTGGCGAGGCTTGCGGGGGCCATCTGCCGAGACGGTGAAGCTGGGTTTTTTTGTTCTGTATTCTCCTACTGTGAGGAGCGGAGCTGCAGAAAACTGTAGGGCAAAGGGGGTGATCTTGACTCCAGGTCAGGTCTCTGCCCTTGGTCGAGGCCACATTGAATCTGCCTAAGAAGACAAGGACTCCTTCCCCGGGCCCTGAGGGAGGCCGTGGCTCCTGGCCTCTGGGACAGCTGAGGAGCCCGCTCTGTTTGCTCTCGCCTGACGCAGGTGACCCTGTTTGCCTATTCGGACCTGCTGCTCTTCACCAAGGAGGACGAGCCGGGCCGCTGCAACGTCCTGAGGAACCCCCTCTACCTCCAGAGCGTGAAGCTGCAGGAAGGTAAGTTTATGCCCCAGGTGCCCTGGGCCCTCTCCCCACTTGCCCCAGGGCCACTGCTCAGGGCAGCCTGGATGCTCAGTTTGGGTCCAGCCCCCCTGGTGCTGAGCTGCCAGCTGTCAGTGGGGCACAACATGTGTGGTCAGGTCCTGGCCCTGGGCTGGAGGGCGCTCACACACTGGTATCCCACTCTAGGCTGGCAAGCCTCCCTGTATACCCTGACCTTTGCTGGGAGGTTTCTGTTCCAGAGATGTTTAGGGAGGCTGTGGAGCGAAGTGGGACGAGCTCTGGACTTGGATCTATGTTCAGATCTTGGCCCTGCCCCTGACTACCTGTGTGACCTTGGGCAAGTGACTTAACCACTCTGGGCCTGTTTCCTTATGTGTGAATGTGGGATACCAATAGCATTTCAGGCGGTGGTTGTGAAGAGTAAATCAGGTCATATGTGTACAGTGCCGGACCCGCACTAGGTGCCCAGTAAATGCTAGCTGTCACCGCACTCACCACACGTATCCGGGACAAGACCACGGCTCCTTCCCCGTTCTGCCTGACTGCTTTGGAGCACATGTGGCCGGGGGCTTGCAAGCAGGAGCACAGGGGAGTGTGGAGTGAGCCTCTACCCTAAACTTTCCATCGACGGGAAGCCAGCTGGGAGTATCTGCCGAGCGGTTTGGTTTGGCGCCTGAGGTCTCCGCTGAAAGGGGCTTGATTTCCTCTCCCAGATTATGAAAACAACAACAGACCTGTTTGAGTGTGGGTGACGGGCAGGGAGGAAAATGTTACCCGCGAAAGAATTCTGTTTTGATGGGTTTTGCTCCAGGAAAACTTCCTGCCTGTTTGCAACCCAACCTGTGTGCTCGGCCCCTGCCGGCCTTCCTCCTCAGACACCAGGCAGTGTGAGAACCTCCACTCCGCCACCCCACAGGAAGTCTTACAACTTCTTCTCTGCCTCGGCCTTCCTCCTGCCCGCTGGCCGGGCCAGCCACTGAGGGGAAACAGCAAGTCACCTCGCTCAGAGGCCACCCCTCCCTCGGGGCGGGCTCCCCTGACCAAGGTCAGTGGTGAGGAGCAGCCCTCTGAGCAAGTTCAGCTCAGACCCTGGCCTTGCAGGGAGCTCTCATGGGAGCTGAGAGCTACTGCCCTCGGTTTCCTGCTGCTCTGCCCTTTCCTCCCTCCCTCTCACCAGCTTCCCCTACATGCCCATTGTCAAGTCCTCCCACCCCCTGCGCGCGCACACACACACACACACACACACACACACACACACTGTACAGTCTCTTCCTTCATGCATCTGCCCATCCCCAACTCAGACAGCTCAGCTGTGAGGAGTACTGGGGGGCAGTGCTTGGTAACATGGGCAGATTGATTATAGAACCAAACTCTTATTGGGGGACAGTGCTCATCCTCCTGTGAAAAGGAGGAAGGGAAAAGGAGGGGGGATCAAACTGGCTGTGCTTTGGGTAGGCGTTGGGATGGGAGCGGCGAGGGCAGTGGAAGAGCCAAGGGTAGCAGCTGGGAGTTTGGGGTCTGGGCTGAGCTTTGCTGCTAGCATGCCATGTGACTTCGGCCGGCTCTTTCTATGTTCTGGGCTTCTGGGGCCAGTTCTTTGTGTCCCCTCCCAGCCCTGATGTGCCCAGACAGACCCTGAGGTGGCCGTGGGGAGCTAGGTAGACAGTGCCTGTATGTCCAGCTTCTGCCCCTCAGGGGGCCTTGACTGGAAATTGGTTGGCTCTCCCCCACCTGAAGCCCCCAGCCTCAAGGTCTGAAGTTCGAGGCTTAGTGAGTGCTGTCCTCCACTGGGTGGTGGATGGTCATGGTCGGTGGTGCGGGGCCTTGAGGCGTTGCACCGATACTTTCCAGATGCTGAGCCCATGTGAGCTCCAGCCTTGTGCAGACCTGGCTTCCTCAGGCTGGAGACCACACCCTCTCCTCGCAGATGGCAAGCTGAGGGTGGCCAAGGCCAGCATTCCTCAGGGGAGATGACCATGCTATTGAAGCCCGTTTGGATTGGCATGGGAGGTGTGCATGTGTGTATGCATGTGTGTGCGCACGTGTGCTTGCATGCCTGCCCTGGGTCTGCTGGGCAGATGGTTAGGAGCAGACAGATTGCCTTGCCCTTTTCCAGCAGTGTCGGTGAGCAAACACCGAACATGGCTCTCCAGGGAGCCCACGAGCTGCTGAGAGCAAAGGAAATGGCTCAGTGACACTGAGCACTCAAGGTGTACATTCCGTTGCTTAGATTTCTTTCCAGGCATTGGTGGAGCCCTCGCCTCCCCTCTCCCCGCATCCCCTGAGACAGCCCTGTGGGTCCTGCCTGGGGCTCTCAGAGTCCAGTGACCCCTTCTCCTGCAGTCCGAGTTGGAGCTGCAGAACCCAGTGTCCTGAACCCTGGCGCCCGATTTCCTGCCCGCCTCCCTTGTGCCCCCAGAGACCCGCTGCGGAGGCCAGGGCCTGAGTGAGGCTTTTAAGAGATGCATCTGGGGCTCAGCTGGAGCTTCTGTTGCAGGAACAATTAACATCGTGCACACTCCTAGGCTTCCTGTTTCTTTCAAAATCAACATGTGTGAAGAGTTCAGTTTGGGGCAAAGAAGATGGTAAACAAGGAACACGCCCAGCTTTCCCTGCGGGCTGCCACTGGCGAGGGTTGCTCCCCTGGCCGGGGGGAATCAGCCCCACTTGGGCACCAAGGGCTCCCTCGGATGCCTTGTCTGAAGGGTGCTTGTCTCCGCTGGAAAAGCACATTCCCAGGGTCTAGCATGGGGCCCAGACCGTTGTGGGTGCTCAAGGAATGTTTGTTGGGTGAACGCATGCATGACCGAAGGGAGACCGGACGCACTGCCTCAGCTTGGGGGCCGGAGGGCTACTTACTCGCCTGCCCTCCTGTCCAGCTTCCCCCAAGCTTCAGCGGGGCTGCATCGCAGTGCGATGGGAACAGGCGGAGAGCTGGCGCTCACAATCGGGACATCTCCGGTCAGCCAGGGCCCATTGTGGCCTCTTCCTGCTTCTGCCACCCACTGACTTTGCACTGGCTCTTTGTGTTTCTGCCTCCCGGGCGGCCAGCATCCCGCCCACAGTGTGCCTTCCTGGCCTGCTCTCTTCTCTCAGGTTGGCCTGGAAATGTCTAGCTGACTCTTGGGCCCTCTATCCACCCTGGGGAGCCAGGTGCCCAGCCTTGGAAGCTCAGCCGCCGAGGTCCCAGCCACTGGAATGTTTGGAGAGACATGTAGTCGGTGACACTTTCTGAGCACATCCTCAGAGTCCCCCTCAGCGCTGGCTGCCAGGGGGTGTGGAGGAAGGGGGGCGTTTCTACCTCGGGAGCACACGGCCAGTGGAATAACAGAAGTAAACTGGTTTGGGGGGCAGAAGTATGACATGGTGGTCAGAACACAGGCTTGGGAGGCAGGGAGCCCTGGGTTCAGATCTCAGCTCTCACTTTCTTACTGTATGCCGTGTACAAGTCGTGCTCCCTCCCTGGGCCTCAGTTTCTGCATCTGGAAAATGGAGACAATAACCCTCTTGGCTTGTCTCGCAGGGTGGACAGGCCTTGGTGAATGGCCGAGTTTGGGATCCCAGTCCAGGCCTGAGAGAACTTTGGGAAATGACTGCGGGGTCAGACCTGGGTGGGAAAGCCCTGCTGGGCCCTACACAGACCCTGACTGGGGATCCTCCTAACGGACCCACACATTCATTAGTGGGAAGCAAGACCCACCCAGGAACCAAATGACTCCTTGCTACATTTCAGCACGGCAAAAGCATTTGGAGCATAGAAACCCAAATGCCCCTGTCCTTTTTCTTTATGTTCACCCCATGTCCACACTCTGGAGAGTCCAGAGCTCAGTCTAAGGCAGCGGTTCTCAACCTGTGGGTCGCGACCCCTTTGGGGGTCGAACAAGCCTTTCACAGGGGTCGCCTAAGACCATCAGAAAACACATATATAATTACATATTGTTTTTGTGATTAATCACTGTGCTTTAATTATGTTCAATTTGTAACAATGAAATTGGGGGTTACCACAATATGAGGAACTGTATTAAAGGGTCACGACAGTAGGAAGGTTGAGAACCACTGGTCTAAGGTTCAGAAGGGTTTCTGGTGGGGCTGTGGTCCCTCCTGGGTCAGCCACCTTGCAGCCTGCTTTCCCACAGCTGCAGCTCCTTTCTGGCACCCTTGACTCTGGAGGCTCAGAGCCATGCTGAGCGCTGTCCCCATTCTGTCTTTCCTTCCAAGTGCTGCCAGCACAAGGCCATGAGGCGGAGTCGACTTCAGTGAAGGGTTGGGGTCATGCAGGAGGGCGGTGGTGGGGTCTCACAGCATGGAAATGTGGTCAAGGCAATTGTCAGCTGTCCCTCATCATCGGGAACGTGTCCTAGGCTGCATTCTCCCAACCTCGGCCTCCTGTGTCTCTGAGGCTCCCAAATCCTGGGCTTTCCCCTCCCTGCTACATAGAGCCTTCTCTTCTCTCAGTGCTAGCTTCTAAACCCACATTTCTGTTATTTTCTTACTTAGACCTCTTTGTTTCTCCCTTGGCACTAAGGTCTGCTCTGGAAAGCCAAGGAAACATCCCAGTGTGTTTTAAACAAAAGAAACCAGCTCCCTTTGTTCCCACCCTCAGCAACACAAAGAGCTGGCAGAAGCTTGGAAATGATGGGGTCCTTAAACATGACAGATTTCTTATCAGGGCTCCCGCCCTCCCAGCGGTATGGGAAGGGAGAGGCCTCCTGGGATGGATGAGAGCTCCCTGAACCTGGCTGTTGGATGCCCAAAGCGGGCTCCTTGGCTGCCTCGTGGGGGTGCGATCCCAGCGTTCCTCCAGTCAGGCTGACCTGCAGGCAGAGGCCATCCAGCTGTGTCCCAACCGGCTAGTC
Organism: Myotis nattereri; assembly: GCF_964212035.1. Taxonomy (NCBI): domain Eukaryota; kingdom Metazoa; phylum Chordata; class Mammalia; order Chiroptera; family Vespertilionidae; genus Myotis; species Myotis nattereri. Next base: position 73,585,786 of record NC_138087.1, on the reverse strand, counting down.
ACTAAGTGGCATTTGCCCCAGAGACTTCCCTGTCTCCTGGGCCTGCTTCTCTCTCTCTGTCCAGGAAGCACCACACAGCCCCCTGGGCGAGGCCGTGCTTGAGCAAACCGCTGAGACAGTAGCCAGTTCTAATGCAAGTCTTACTGTTTGTTCCCGAAGGTCCCTCGGAAGACCTGAAATTCTGCGTGCTGTATCTGGCAGAGGTGAGTCCTTCTCTCTGCCTTTGAGGAGAGATCCGTGACCTGGTGCTTGAGAGGAGCTGCTGGGATAGGTTCTAGTGCAGGGCTCTGATGCCGCCTCCATCCCACCTCGGGCGAGTGGTCCTGGGCAGGTCTGGCGTGGCGGTTTCCTGCTCGGTATGATAGGCAACAGCTGGCCCTGCCCCTGTGTCTCTGACCTTCGTGTAGAAGAGCCGAGGACACTGACCTCCTGCTCAGGACCCCCTGGTCTCCAGCACCTGCAGGGGCCACAGTGATGGCTGCCCGTCACCGGATTTATTTGGGAGCCTCTCCTAAGGGTATTGTCAGTGTTTGAAATGGCCTAGAGGTTACTGTACCTTTACCTGAGCCAGACAATACAGGCTAAAGAACACATCACATGTCTGTGCTTTGGGCTCAGTGTGACTGGTAGTCCTGGTTATCTCAGTCTGTACAGAAGCTCAGATGGGCCGTGGTAGGCTTTTGCTGAGCAAAATTGGGCACACAGCTTATTGCTTAATATGGTTTGGGAGATAAAATATATCACCAAACCAGGGCTTTCATCAGAGGTTCTTGGTGGTGAAAAAAACTGAGAGCTACGACTGAGCCATCAAATTCTTTTCCATTTTCAACGAATTTTTTATTCGCAACCTGTGTCTCTGCTAATATGAGCAGGTGCGCTCTCTGTCCCAAGCAAGGGTTCATTAGACCCTTTCCTGCCCTCTGCTTCTGCTTAGGTCTGTCCCACCCAACAGTCCTGGGAACCTGGAAAAGTCTCCACTGGCCTCACCCTGTGGGTGGGGCCTGGTCTACCCGGCTGGCCCAGGGGAGGCCGCCCTTTTGAGAAGGAGTGTGTGTCATTTGTGATTGAAAATCATGCCTTCAGTTCCTGGCTAAGATAAGAGGTGCAGGCCTCTGGGGAGAAGACGTTTTGATGTTAGCTTCAGGGGAGAGCAGAGAGTTGCAAAGGACAGTGCACATCGTCAGAACTGAGCTGGGGATGCCGGCTGCCTAGAATGGCAACCCGAGGGCCAGAAGGCAGTGGGCATCCTCCCTGTGTCAGCACATCCACCGGGCCCTGAGAGCAGCTGGCAGAGGCACTGCAGAGGTCGCGGGTGTTCAGTTCTGCAGGGCACAATGAGCAGCTTAGAAGCCGCGAGCCAGGCTGGGGAGAGCCAGAGCACCGGCCCCTCCATGCCCACCCCTCTGGATCCCATTCCCTCTGGCAGGGCCTGAAATGAAGCTCCACGCTCTTTAATGCCAAGAGGGCTTCCTGCCAAGCTGGGTTTGTTTTTCCCAGAGAAAAGCACTTCTGCTCATTCGTTTCCTGGGAGCTGTGACCTCCTAGGCTCCAAAGACTGATGAAGGGATATTGATCTGGGGCCTTTTATTTCAGTAAAGTGCCAGGTGATCTGACCCCACGGGGCTGGGGGATTGAAGCTCGCTGCCAGCCAGAAGCCTCTCTTTTCTCTTAATGGGCTGCTGCGTAGGAGAGGCATGTCCGTGATGAAGGAAGAGGAGAGAGGGCTGCTTGCTCTGTTCCTTGGGACAGGCGTGACACGGTGGTTCTGGACTCCACGGAGAACCCAGAACTCACATCTTAGTTGGAACTTGTGACAAGTTGGTTTCTTTCCATTGCCTAACAGGCAGGTGGTACCCAGAGAATAAACCAGGGCCAGAGAGTCAGGATTTGGAGAGGGTTTTCCACTGCCCTGAGAAAGCCCCAATTGCCTGCATGGCAGCTGTTCCGGCTGTGCCCCAGCAGCAGGTCCTGGGCGGGTTTCCCCTCAGCACTCGTTGGCTCTGGGGTCTCTATCCCCCTGGACAAATGTCTCTCAGCACTTGCAAACCCATGGGACAGATGCAGCCCACTACTGGCTTCAGAGCATCTGGGGCATTGGGTCAAAGTGCACGTTGGCTAGGGACCAACATAGAGTCTGATACTGGCTCCATTAATTTCAGTCTGCACTTGGGGTTAAGAAGACCTGGATTTGAATCTTGGCTCTTCCCTTTCCTACCTGAGTGGTCTGGGCAAGTTACATACTCATCTCTGAAACAAGGCCGATGAGGCCTACTTTGCAAGGTTTTTGCAGCGATTAAATGAGATGCATTAAGATGCGGTGTCCAAGGCACTTAGCTCAGAGCCTGGCACACAGTGAGTGCTCAATAAATGGTCACTGTTATTTTGTCAGCTTCATAACAGGAGGAGAGCTTTTCATATTCATTTCCTCTCCATTAGAGTCACTGACCTTTTAAAAAGGAAAGTTAAGAGGAATATCTCACATTCTTTGTAATGAATGTACATACGCAGTTATACAAATGTGGCAAAGTCTCAGGCTCTGGGGGGCGGGGGGGGGGGGGGGGCGGGAGACAGACTTTGAGCGCCTCCTCTCCTGAGATCTCCTGGAGCCGCCAAGGTGAGCTCTCTGAAAAATGGCAGCAGCTGTGCCTTCCCTGCCTCCCTAGGTGCCAGGGCCATTGGGGGAACTGAATTAAAAGAGAGAACGTTTGTCAAAGCAAGTGAACAAATGTAAATTGGAGAAGAAGAGGTTTTCGTTTCTACAAAGATAATAATTTAGGAACAAGGCGGTGAGGCAAGACGGGGGTTTTAAAGAGGCCAAGAGGAGCTGGTTTCTGGATGGCTTGGGGGTGCTCATGTTCGAATGGAGAGGGCTGGGCCCGGTGCTGCTTGGCTAACCTCCCCGAAGTCTAGAGGCCCTCCTGTGAACGAGTTATGGGAGAATGCCTGCAGGGTAGCTTACACCCTTGACCCTGGAGCCTGGTACTGAGGGCAGTGTGTGTCTCAGCTGGCAGCTGATGGGTTAGATCGCACAATGGATTAAGAGCAACAGGTTCACATCCCGCAGGGGCAGCCAGGGCAGCGCTAGGGTCCCCGCTTTAGACAGACTTAGGCAGATGGCCATTCAGCCTCCCTGTCTCCGTGCTGTCACCCTTGGCCAGCCCAGCCTCAGAGCTGTAGGCAGCACCCAAGAGGAGCCTGGGGAGCAAGGGCTTCCTAATAACGTGTGCCCGTCTAAGACCACTAGCCACCGGGCCGGGCCTAGATTTAGGGCCTGAGGAGTAGAAGCTTTTCTTGAGATCGTGGATGGCAAAGTGCCTTTTAAAACTGGTAATGAGAGAAAAGGAATTATTATCATGGCAGAATTTCTGCTTCAGAGCTGAAAGAGACTCAGGGAGATGAAAGGATTTGCTGAAATCCAAACAGCAAGGTAGAGGCAGAACCCAGGGGGCTCCTGCCAGGGCCAGCTTTGTGGAGTGATGGCCTCTTCCCTGCCTCACCCCTCCCCTCGCGGGGGGAACACAGTGAGACTGTGCCCAGACGGCCTGCTGGTTGTCTCCCGCTCCACCTGACTTCTCCATGGGGCATCTTGGGGTCTTTTGCTGGGTGTGTCCTACCCTGTAGTGGGCTGGGGGTTCTGGGAAGTGGAAGAAGCCTGTGGTTAAGTGATAGGATTGCCTCACCCAACCACCCAGTTCCCAGAAGCCCCGGGGCAGGGCTTTCTTCTCTTTCTCCTCTGATGCTTTTAGGAAGATCAGCCTCTGAGCACTTTTGAGCTGGAGAGTAATTGCTACACCCAGAGAACACGTAACATGGGAGGTGTCCTCACCCTGAAGGGTGGCACCCCTGAGGGCTGCGTTGGATGGCAGGGTGGAAAATGTTCCTAAATGCTGTTAGAGGATGCCGCAACCACCCAGCTCGGAGCCATTGCATTTGCTGTTCCTTCTGCTTAGAACAGTTTCTCCTGAGCACTTTCTTTGCTGGCTCCCGATTGTCCCAGCCTCGCTGGAGGGCTGCCCCTTCAGAGAGGCCGCCTCTGGCCACCGGGCTTAAGTAGGCCCTCTCCCTTTGTGGCCTTCTCACAATTTGTAAATGTATTATTTATTCGTTTATTGTCTGCCCCCAACCTCAGGGCAAGAGCTCTATTTCTCCTTTTTCTCCTTTACCCCCAGGGCCTAATACAATCTGACACTCAGCAAGTGCTCAACAAATATGTATTAAATGAAGGAGTGATTGACAACAGCAATATCTGCTGTTTATTGAGGCCTGAGATGACCCTCTTCACTTGCCTCCCAATAGCCCTGAGACGTGGGCGATAGCGTGATCGTTCCCATTTTACAGACTTTCCTGAGGTCATCAGCTAGGAAGTGGCGGAGCTGGCATTCAGACCAGGCCTGTTCCACTGCACAGCAAGGAAAGACTGCATACAAACACCGTCTTCTCTGTTTCAAGCTGTCCAGCGTGTGCTCTTAGCTCCCTGGCTGAGTTCATCTCATCGCAGCCCTGGGAGGTTATAATCAAATTCCAGCGGAGTCAGAAAGCTCCTAATCCCCTGACCAGAGTGTGCTGCAGTGGATGAGAGCGCTGGGTGTGCTGTACCGCCCCTCCCCGCCCAGCACATGCTGACTGCCCAGGGCTCGCTCCCTGGGTCTCAGCAGCTCGCTGGTGCTCAGGCCGGCTGCCCTGGCTTTGACCTCCTCCCGGAAGTCCCTCCAGGGAGCCAGAGCTTACCGAAGCCTTGCTTGCCAAGCACGGTGCTAGGTCCAGATGAGAAAGGCCTTCCAAGAAGGAGTGTCTAGTCCGGTTGGGGAGATGAGACTGCAGCACTTAACGAGGTTAAAGAGCAAAGCGGGATTTACATGACAGCAGAGCCAGAGGCGGCTGTCGCACTCAGGGGAGCTGAGCAGTCATGGATCAGACCCAGCGCATAGGCCAGGCAGTCGTGGGGCTAGAGGCCACCTGACGGTGCCTACCAAAGACTTGCCAAAGGCTTCTGTTGGTGTGCCCTCCAATCACCCATCTCACCTTGGCTTAGTGACTAGATGAGTGTGCCCTGGGCGGGAGAGGGGGTCCTGTGCGCTGGAGGAGGGGGGTCCTGGCTCCACAGAGCATCAGAAGGGCAAAGACCTTGGCCCTCTGGGTTCCCCACATGCTCTCCCAGCTGCTGCTTTGTGCTGCCTGTCTCCGGGGGTGACCTCACCATTTCTGTTCTGTGGCTCTCCATAGGCCTCCACTGTGCTGGGAACCACTGCCTCCCTCCCTTCCCCCAACCTGTGGGCACAAGGCTCGCCAGCTGGCCCCCGAACCAGCTTCCCTGCTCCTCCGGTTGCCTTGATGCCACCAGGGATTCGTGTGCATTTGAGGCTTTTAGTGGGCACTCCCCTCCCTGCTGCAGCCTCACCCTCTGGAGCCCAGGGATGGGCTCGGGCCTGGGAGCCCCCAGAACCCGGGAGCAGCCCTGACCGTCCCTTTCTCTGTTTTTCCTGACGTCAGAAGGCAGAGTGCTTATTCACTTTGGAGGCGCACTCGCAGGAGCAGAAGAAGAGAGTGTGCTGGTGCCTGTCAGAGAACATCGCGAAGCAGCAACAGCTGGCGGCCTCGCCCCCACAGAGCAAGGTAAGGGTGTCGTGAGGGGCTGCAGCCCCGGCTGCCCGGCTTCCCCTCAGGGGCCTGGACCCTGGAGCCTCCGAATCGAGCTTGGGACCCGTCTCAGCTCAGGACTTGGATCTGGACAACGAGCTCCTGGCAGGGAGGCCTGTGCCTGAATGCCTCTGCCCCTGGGCACCTCACTGGGGCTACGGAGTGGGTTTCATATTGCTCGGGTAGAGTGACAGAGCCAAACTGAGCATGACCCATCAATTCTCGGCTCTGTTCTTGGGTCTGCCCATGGCAAGGTCTAATTTGGACTGGCCTCCCTGCTGCTGCCGAGCATGTGGCGCCTCTCTGCCGTTGGCGAGCTGTGCCATGGGCAGCACACTGGTGTTTAACGCTGGCCCAAGGCAGACATACTCGGGAGGGGATGTTTGCGGCAGACGCTGCTCTAGTTTGAGCAGGTCACAGCCCACTGGAGCCAAGTGGAGTTTGCTGGAGGGGTTGGGGCGGGGGGGGGGGGCAGCCAACTGGAGCATCAGGGGAGATGAGAGACTGCCACCTGAGGCTGCCCTGGAGCAGGCCCCTCAACTGGCCCCGTGCCTGTGGAGGGGATAGTATGGGAGCTGACCTGTGTCACCCGGGGGCCAGCCACAAGGCACGGCTGTATTTCCCCATGTGTGAGTCGTCAGGTACTTCTCTTGCTGAAGGGCTGGCCATTTGGGGATTTGGCCTGGTTGGCTGTAGGAGCCAAAGTGGTTGGTCTGCTGGACGGGGGAGACGAGGATAATGGAGGGTAGCTGTCTGTAAACTCCCTGGCCTTGTTGTATCTTCCTGATGCAGTTAAGCCCATCGTGCCCTGGGCAGCAGTCATATGGTGGGGGCAGTGGCATCTGCGGAGGGCAGAAGGTGGGAGAGAGGTGTCTGGGCAGTGGTGCACAGCCTGGGTAAGCGCCCGGGAACTTCACAATCTCAGACCTGACAGCTATCTTGTTTCACACTAGCCGGGGGCCAGGATAACTTTGATGAGGGAGGACTGTGGGAAGAGCATGGACTTTGGTGTGGCAACCTGCTGCTGACTGGTGGTGTGACCTTGAGCAAGTCACTATACTAACTTAGAGCTTTGCTATCCTCATCTCAAAGGGTTGTTGTGAGAATTAAAGGAGATGTTGCGTATACAGTTCATAGCACAGTGCTTGGTATGCAGTAGGCACTCAGTAGCTGTGGGCAGTGCACTGCCCCCACCTCCGTCAGGGCTGCTTGTTGCGCGCTGGCTGGCTGGTTCCCACAGTCAGACTCTTACTGAACAGAGACCCATGGAGGCTGGAGGCTGGAGGCTGGAGGTTGGAGGTTGGAGGCTGCCGGCTGCCTGGAGCTCTTGATCCCGGGTTGGTTATAGTCAGAAGCCAGGCCACTCCCTATTCACTGGGGCAGCCCCTGGGATGTTGCATGGCCGAACTCATGTCCTCCAGGTTTCTATGTCTTGGGCTTAACTCCTTCTGGTTCGGGGGAAAGAGTTCTTTCTGCCCAGCTTCAGAGTTCCTGGGCTTGGAGTGTGTTCGCAACAGCCTCTCAGTACCTTGGGAAGTGTTGAGACTAAAGGAGCTTGCGTTTCTGAGACACACTCTGGTCCCTGCAGGGCTGCGGGCGTGGCTGACTGAGCCTGGAAAGACTCTGGGCTTTGGGGCCCGGTCTCTGGGCCACACCAAGATATATGAGCATCCTGGGCAGGCAACAGTTGGTCGCCTCTTCAAATCAAAACTCCTTAAAGGTGTGTCTGATGGACAAGTTGTATGCTGGGCAGGAGAAAGGTAAAGAAGGAGAGGCCAACCACTGGGATAGTCTCAGAACTGCCTCTTCCCCTGAGACCTGGGCCCACCCCAGCCTTGCACACCCCGCTTGGCCCACCCTCCCTAGGAGACACTTGTGTAATCATCTTATTCGACGGGGCCCTTGGGGGGGGGGGGTCTCGCTGCCCAACTTTACCCACTCCCACCAACACACTAAAGAGTCTTAGCAACTTACTCCTGCTGGTCACTCCCTGAGGAAAGTTGGGTCAATATGATTTTCTCCAGCCCCATATAGTTGTGGCAGGGCTCTAGGAACTTTAAATGGCTCGGCCCAGATGGCTGCCCCCCTGTGCTCAGCTCCGTCAGGTCCTGGCAGCCTCCGGTGACTGTGAACTCCTTGCCAAGGGCGGGGCCGCCACAGCCTTTCCACGGGGGTTGCTGTCCTCCAGGGGAGAGAGAAGAGGGAAGGCCAAGCAGGGCTCAGACGTTGACTTCTTGCTTTTTAAGCGGAGTCCTACTTGACCAACTTGTCCTGACTGAGCAGCACGCCTTTCTTAATGTCTTCTCTTTGTTCTTTCTGGAATGCTCCGCCTTCTGCTGCATAATGGAAGCCACTGCCAAGCCACCACCCTCCTCCTGCCCTCCCGCCCCCCCCCCCCCACAACTCAAATGCCTCTCTGGGGAAAGAGGGGTTATCAAGGCAACTCCCCACACTCCTATGCTGCCCCTTCTCAACCTCATTCCTTTCACCAGTGTTTGCTGACACCTTTGAACGGAGATTCTTCAAACATTTCAGAGATTGCAAAGCTTTCCCCAAATTCGCAAAACATAATAAATGCGATGTGCCCTGAACGCGAATCGTTGGGAAGGACGGAGGGAATTGGAGCAAGATGGAGTCAAAGGACACTGCCTGCGGTGTGTCCTCTGGCAGCCACTTCCCGCGTGGCCTCCGGGGTTCCATCTGTGCATTGGTCTGGTGGCTCTTTCCAGCTCTTCAAGCTTTGCGATTCTGGACACTCACAAGAGCTGAGGACCTGGGCTCATCCGGTCTCCAGCAGGGAATTATACCCTAAAGACGTGGCATTACTTGACTGCCTGTGAAATCTGCTGTCTTAGGGGCCAGGTCTGTTTCTCTCTTGGAGGTGGGAAGGGGCAGGCACAGGCTTGCGGTGCTGCCTTTGAGGTGCCTGTGGCCTGTGGGTTGCAGGGTGGAGGTTCCAGCTGTGGCAGGGTGGACACAATGAGGCCAGCAGCAGGTGGACTGCATTTCTTCTCTGGGGAATCCACTGCCTTTTTCTTGCTCACTATTAGCTGACCACAGTAGGTAGGAGGCCGCTGGGGCTGGCCTGCGTGCTCTCCATCTTTCTGTAGAAATAAATGGCTCACTCCCTCCGCTCTCCCAGCCTCTGTCATCTGCTCACCACTCCCTTCTTCCTCGTTATCTGTCCCCTCTCTCGCTTCATTATCTATCCCTAGAGGGAACTTACCTTTCTTCTTCTGCCTGGGATACCTTTTACTAAACTCCCTGCACAGGGCATGCTGCCATGCATCTCATCTAGAAGAACTCAGAGGTGGTCTTCCCCATGGCCATTGAGGTTCTAAGCTAGTAAGTAGGGCAGACAGATACACATGACTTTGGTTATTCAATCAAATATACATAATAAATGCCTGCTCTGTGCCAGACACTTGTTTAGGTCCTTTGGGGTCATGGAGATGTACAAGACCTGATTCCTGTCCTATGGAATTTTCCTTTAATTAGACAAGTGGTTCTCAACCTTCCTAATGCCGCGACTCTTTAATACAGTTCCTCATGTTGTGGTGACCCCCAATTTCATTGTTACAAATTGAACATAATTAAAGCATAGTGATTAATCACAAAAACAATATGTAATTATATATGCGTTTTCCAATGGTCTTAGGCGACCCCTGTGAAAGGGTCGTTCGACCCCCAAAGGGGTCGCGACCCACAGGTTGAGAACTGCTGAATTAGACAGACGTGACAAGGACCAGAGTGGCAATCTGACTATTAAAGGCGGTGCCTGGTGGATCCTAAGAGCCGTCTAGTGGGGTCATGGCTGCACATTTGTCATCTGTTCCGTGAACCACCACTGAGCCCACCTTGTGTACAGCTTTGGGCTGGGCACTGGGAAGTCTCTGAGGAGGGTAGGTTTTTGACTGAGCCATCAGGGATGAGAAGGGGGCGCGGTACAGCCTGTTCTACTCTGTTCTCAGGGCACGCCCTGGGCATGACGGTGGCAATGCATGGATGAATCTGTCACGCCCTTTCCTTGCGCGAGATCACAGTCCAGCGGTGGAGGCAGATATGCCAACAGGTCATTCAAAAATAGCATAGCAGGCGATGAGGGAGAGAAACTTTCCCGCTCTGCGGCCTCAGACGAGACACTGAGCCACTCTGAGACTCAGTTTTTTTTTTTTTTTATCAGGAAAGTAGATGGATTAATAGGGTTCTTGTGAGGATTAGGCTCATGCCATGTGCTAAGCAAAGCGGCGCACAAGAAGAACTCTGTGAATTATGATGATTAATCAAGTCATGTCTATATAGGAAGATTCCTCTAGTGGCCTTGTTTATTGAAGCTGAATGCTGCTGCTCTGAGCACCTGTGACGACTGCTCCACGTCACTTCCTGTACCAACTGTTGTATTCCAGGGATCAGGCAGGGAAACTGAGGCCTCCTGGGCCTGTTCCGGCTGTGAGACTTTTCCCAGATGTGATGCTGAGGTGTGCCACCTTGTCATCTCTACTGGGCAGCTAGACGGGGCCCTGGAGATGCCAGGATCTGTCTCAGCGCCGTAGAAAGGAGCAGGGGCAGGTTCTGGAGTCGGGCAGCCCAGGCCTGAGTAGATGGCAAGCTAATTCCAGTTCTGTCTGGTTCCACAGAAACTCCACCCTTACGGCTCCCTCCAGCAGGAGATGGGGCTGGCCAACTCAACCAATGCCACCCAGGATAGAAGCTTTACCTCATCAGGACAGACTCTGATTGGCTGAGCAAACCCAAAGGCCGGACTCTGCTTCTGGCAACTTAACCCTTTCTTGGGCCTCCCCTACCACACAGTAACCTCACCTCTACTGGACCCAAAACTGAGGACCAAGATGGTGGGCCTAGGGTCATCTGAAGGGAGCAGCCCCACAGGTGTGTGTGGACTGGCATCAGAAGGACTGCAGTGGTGTGAGAGGCCCTCAGGGCACCTGCAGACTGGCATCAGAAAGCCCTAAAGGAGAAGACTCAGAAACTTATTTCCTACAAGGAAGAAGGAGGTGAAATAGCATCTGGGCTTCTGGTGGTTCCAGCGCCTGCCTTGGGGGCAGCAGGAGAGCGCGGGAGGTCAGCCCCAGTGGAGAACAATGCCATGACCCTCCACTGCCAGAAGACATCGTCACCCATTCATTCATCTGTACTCACTCATGCATTCCTTCATTCAACAGATATTTTGGGGGCCATCTACTTTATACCAGGCTCTGTGCTAGGACCTGGGGATACTGTAGAGAATGAGATGGACATGGTCTCTGCTCTTATCAAGATTTCAGTCCTAGTAGGGGAGTCACATTAAATAAATGAACATGAGCGTGCGCGCTTACACACACACACACACACACACACACACACACACACACACTCATGTGATTACAAACTGTGATAATCTAGGAAGTAAAAGAACAGATTCCTGTAAGAGAGAATATTATTTAGATTGTGTGTGTGTGTGTGTGTGTGTGTCTGTGTGTGTAGTGTGTGGCAGGGGAGACCATAACTCTTAAGCTGGGACCTGCAGGCCAGAAAATGGACTTAGCCACTCAAGGACTTTGGAAAGAGTGTCCCAGGCATATGGGGCATATGGGACATATGGGACAGGCTGGGTAGAGGACCCGAGATGGGAAGCTTGGCCTTCAGGAGGAACGGGGCCAGGCCCCTGTAGCTGGAGCTCAGTGAAGAGGCAGATAAGGCGGTTGGGGGCCATATTGCACAGGGCTGTGGTTGTTAATATTTTATTTTTATTTTTTTGTTATAGATACAGTGGGCAGTGAAGGCTTTGGAGAAAGAGGGTCATAGAGTTTCAGGCACATTTCTAAAAGATCAGTCTCAGGAGGGGCCCAACTGGCTCTGAGGAGATCAGTTAGGGGTCCCCTTAGACCTCCAGGTTAAGGGTGGTGGGGCCCTGTCCTCGATGGTGGCTGGGGAGGTGGGGATGTGGTAGAGGCTCTGGAATGAGTAGAGAGAATTTCCTATTTCTTCGCCCCTCCCCACTCCTCCACCGTGCCTTGCTCCCTCAGTGGATGCAAGAGAAGATTGGGGCCTTCCTCCCAGACCCCCTCCTGGCCAGGCCTGGGTAGGGACCAGTGCTGAGTTCTGGGAATGTCTCTGGGAGTTGGAAGCAGTAGGCTTTTGAGAAAGAGAGTCAAAAGGTGGGAAGTTCACAGCCCCCAGGGCTTACCTGTGCTGTCCCTCCATCCTATGATGAACAGCCTGATTGGAAGCTGGAACACAAACCTCTGGAAATGGATTTGGTTTGTTTTCTACAGAGCTCCGAAGGTCAGGGCCCAGGGCGAGGTGTGGCTCAGCATTCCACAGGAAACTGTCCTGCCTCAGGGCTAAAGAAAGGCCTATCAAGGGGGCAGTGCCTAGACTCAGCCTGCTCCCTGCCTGCTGCACCCCATGGAGCCCAGGGTTGGGCAGCTCTCACACCCTTTCCTAACTGCCCAGACCTAGGATGAGGACAGCCCAAGGCTGCAGGTGTGAGTGACATAGCTTATGCACGAGGGAGGTGTGTAGGTCAGGCTCACTTGCATGGAAAGGGGTCAGAGAGGCTAGAAGCTCCATACCCCGGACAGTCTGCGTGGTGTCCTGTAAGACCTCTTACATGTCTTTAAAGAGGGGCCTTGTGCCCTGGTGAGTTTGCTCCATTGTGGTAGCCACTGGGACCCCTAAAAGCGTGGCCCAGATGAGAATTCTTCCCTTACCTCTCACTTACCCCCGACCCCCCCTGTCTAGGAAAGATGGGGCATGTGGCCTCAGCAGTCTAACAGGGGATGGCATGTATCTGCTCACGACCAAGCCAGGCCCTCTGCCCAGCAGGGAATAGACCGGGGCTGAAGTGGGACAAGGGATGCACTGTCTGTCAGCCAGGACTCAGCCGCGGGGTTAATTCTGAGAGGCTGCGCAGCTGGGTCTGCACAGACAGTTCTGCTGCTGCACTTTGATTTCATTTGATTCCCTTACAAAATGACATTAAGGGGAATGTAGGGCACAGGAGATTCGCCTGTCTGGGAAGAGAGCAAGCTTGTCTCTCTGGGACCTGGGACCTCCCTCTGTCCACCAGACAGGTGCAGAGGACAGGAGTTCTGGGCGCAGGGAAACAGAGGATCCGAATGCAGCACCCAGCCCTGGGACACGGCTTCTTCCCCAGCTCGTCTCAGTAAGCTGCTGAGCTGGGTGGATGCTCACGTCAGGGTCCTTGGCCCCGCCAGCTGTTGGGGAAGCAGACATCAGCTCCTGAAGGACCCCGTCTTTCCAGGGACTGTGGTCAGCGTGCCATGGCTGCTCTGCCTCTCAAATCGAGGATATCATTCATTTGACTCCAGGAGCTTGAGAAGATGCAATTTGACTGGTGGCCACCGCTCTTCAGCACCCCCATCCACTCCAGCCATCCGGGAAGACGAACAAGCTATCAAAATTGCATTTGAGAGTCATAATCACGGGAAACACAGCCGAGCCCCTCCCTCCACATAAATCACCCTAAGAAGCCCACACAATGCTCTCTTTCCTGATGGGCCAATTGTCTTGGTTTGGTGTCTCGGGGCCTAGGAGCTGGGAGGATGGGAGCACAAGCATTTATTGTTGAAAAGGCCATCTGTGTGATTTGAATACAAAGTGATCCTTGTAGTTCCCGTATACCCTCTGTACCCTCTGATCCCGTTTTCATGTGTCTCAGGCTCTGGATTTTTTTGAAACTCTCCTCTCTTCTGTACTCAGTCACACCCGCGACTCTGCTGGCCCTGGGTCTTTTGGCCCTTTGGGAGTTGGGACCTGTTGGAAATCATGAGGACAATAATTTATATCTAGTATTTTTATTCTTTGTTTTAATATTTTAAAAAATATATTCTGCCACCAGAGTCTTTATTTTTCACACATGTTACCATGAGGGTTCTGTAAAGGGAGGTGCAGGCAGTTTCACAGTGTGGGAGGGCTCCCCACAGGGAGAGCATGGGCTTTGGAGATGGGAACCTGGGCCCCAGGCCTTATCTCCACTAGGCCTCCCAGCTTTCCGATGAAAGGGACTAGGATTCAGAGATGTTAAATGATTTATCTAAGGTCACACAGCTGGTAAGCGGCCGAGCTAGTTCTCAACCCAAGGCCTTTGAACTTAATCCATTGCTCTTTCCAATGTCAAAAAAAAAAATTGTCTTTTTGGGATGAGAGTGAGAGAAATCAGTCATCTCCTCCAGGGAGAGGCAGGAGGGGGCTCTCCTGCAGGTAGAAGTTGTGGCCTTTTAAGCTTTTATTTGTCCTAAGCTTTAGGACAAATGAGTTGAAATACAATATTCTCTACGCCATGGAGAATGAACTTCCGGAGTTCACATTCCCGAGGGGTGGCCCAGGCTGAAAGGATCAATAGCTTCACACAAGATTTGAAAAGTCTGATATAAAAGACTGGTGGAGCTCCTTAAGACAGGCTGGGGGTGGGGGCCTGGCACTGGGACTATAGGGTGACGCCCTTCCCCTTTTGAGTCTGGCATTCAAGAGGATCAGCAGACACAGCCCTGGGGTACGCGGCAGCAATGGCACGTTGGCCAAAGGCAGAAAAGGATGGCTTCAGCTTCAGGCCAGGTGCACTGGGCAAGAGTCGGAAGGAGGCCTTTGGCCCGAGCCCTGTCAAGGGCGGGGAGAGACTGTTCCAGGTTCTGGGCCCAGATCTTGCTAATTGACTGGTTTCAAATAAACTCTAAGTAACTGGGAATCAAGTGGACAGGAATTCAGATATTCCCCCAAAGAAGCAGACTCTTCCCTAAAATGCTCAGTTGTTTTCCAGTCTCTCCAGCTCCCCTCCACCTCCTTGCTGCCTGTCTGCCTGTGCGTAGACTGCCTTCTTTGAGTCTTACCCTTGGACTCAGCCATCTTGTCATTCCTTTTCTAGCTCTTAACAAAGACAGCGCAACCTGACCATCTACCCTGTCTTGAGCTTATCTCCCCTCAAGCCTTTCTCTGAATAGGGTCAGCATCCTCCAGATTGTTCCCAGGCCCTAGCTGGTTTGGCTCAGTGGATAGAGCGTCGGCCTGCAGACTCAAGGGTCCCAGGTTCGATTCTGGTCAAGGGCATGTACCTTGGTTGCGGGTGCATCCCCAGTGAGGGGTGTTCAGGAGGCAGCTGATCGATGTTTCTCTCTCATCTTGATGTTTCTAACTCTCTATCCCTCTCCCTTCCTCTCTGTAAAAAATCAATAAAATATATTTAAAAAACAAAAACAAAACAAAAAAAACCCAAATTGTTCCCAGATCTTTGGTTTAAGGGTAGAACAATAACACTAGGTAATTTGGTGAGCATATTATACTGGGAATCTGGCCCAGTGCCAAGCTTTCGACCTACATTTGTATCTTCAATCCTCATTTCAGCCTCATGGGGTTCATTGCCCCTGTTACACCTTTACCCTCATCATACCAGTTGATATACGAAGGCGCTATCTTAGAGAAGTTAAGAACCTTGCCCAAGGTCACACAGCCAGTGGGCTGCTGGGATTGGTACTTGGGTGGCCCAATTCCAGAACACCTATTTTTGATTGCTCTGTTTGCACTGCTTTCCAGCCATCATGCACCACCCAAGGTGAAAGTGAAGGGGTGGCTGAGCAGCCACAGTCCTGCTTCAAGGCCAGTGTGGGAGGCCCTTGTCTTCAGAATCACGCTTGGGCCTCAGCTGCGTTCTCGGGGTTCTCCCTGGCTGTACTGTGCTCCTGCTTTGTGCTCGCACCCTGGCCACACTGGGCTCTTTCCCCTTCTTCAAGTCCCCCAGGCACATTCGTGTTTGGACTGCGTATTCTGTCTGATGTTGCCTGCCTGCCTTGTTGTCTCTGATGGATGCAATTCCCGACCTCCAAGGCTTGGCACCTCCCTGAGACACCTTCCTCAGACTTGCATCACAGGTCATGGCTTCTTCCCCCTCTGCGTTTCCACAGTATTTGGTTCATTCTCAGCACTGTGTGTGTGGTAGGCAGATGTGCCTCACCTGCGAGGCTGTGGGCTCTTTGGGAGCCACTGGAGGCTATATCTTATTTATTTTTCTGTTACTGCCTGGCCCTTAGTCGATGTTGTAGAATTAAATTGGGTCACACAATTCAAACCTCTCATGTTCTAGAATCTGGATGAGGAAACAGAGGCTCACAAACAGGAAGTGGCCTGGCCACGGTCATGGGACAAGTTAGTGGCAGAGCTAGGACTAGAACGCAGGTGTCCCGACTCTCTAGGCTCCGAGCTTTTTTCTGTTGCACCTCCGCTTTGCAAGACCAGAGCCTGGGTCCCCACTTGGTTTATTAAGCAACCTGTCCAGGTTCACTTCCGGCTCATGGATTCCATCTTATTCCATGCTGACTCCTGCATGTCCTCAGAGAGAAAGAAGCCCTGACCAGAACTGTTCCTGTGGTTCTCTTCCTCTCTCGCCGAGCCCGTTGCCCTCAGAGTAAACTAGCTTAGGATTTTGAAGATCTTGGTTCAAATCCTGATTTTCTGGTAACTCACTGTGTGACTTGGGGCAAATTTCTTCACCTCTCTTCAACACAAAACCACAACTGGGGGTACAGTATTTATTTTATGAGTGATTAGAAATTTGACAGAACCGTACAATCTTTGAAGGTGGAACTGAAAAGCTACCCCCTCGGAGATCAATTGATTAACAAGCTGATTTGTAGAAACCAAGACCAAGAGAGGCAAGAACTTGGCCAAGGGCATACGGTTGGTGCCAGAGCTGGAACTAGGACCCAACCCCCTACCTTCCAGGCCAGTGCTCCTCGTTAGTGATTTTTGAAGTTTGCCAGGTTGGGAGGAGGGCGGGACTCAGATTGTCTGAGAGATGCTCTCGTCAGCTCTCTCTCCGCTGTGTTGTCATTAGGAAAAGTAAGTCACCCTTTTGGGTTGAAAAGGAAATAGTGAGAAATGGCGCGGCTAAACGCGTGGGCAGCGGCTGTCTAGGAGGCTGACTTGTCTCTAAATTCCTGGCGTGCTCTTGCTGGAGTGGAATGAATGAGGCTGCTGTGTTTCACCTGGAGGTCGGAGCCGGGCAGGACTGGCGGAGAAGCTCCCCGTGGTCTGCTCTAAAAATAGCAATGGGATCAGAGCTGAGGGGAAGAGGAGGGGGCTCCTTCGGGAGCTGGGTGGGACCTCACCCCCTTCCTCTTCCTGCCAGGCCCTTTGTGAGGAAGTGCCGTAGAGTCAGAGGATTTAGATGTGGGAGGGTCCCGGAGCATCACCCCTCACACAGAAGGGGAGGCTCTGGAGGCCCGGAGAGGGGAAGGGACTGGCCAGCAGCCACCGAGTCCCGGGAGAAGGTCCCAGAGGCAGGCTGTCTTCCTCCTGCTGTTTCAGCAGGGCGGCTCCAGGCCCTGTGAGGTTTTCTCTCGCTGCCTCTGGGCGAGCACAGGGCCTGGGAATTCCTGGGGCCGGATGTGGTTGGGCTTCCTGAGAGTCGCCCAGCAGGCGAGGAGTCCCCCTCTAGTCTGCCGGGAGCCCTGACCTCAGCCAGCTGGCCTTCCAGCGCCACGCCTTCCCTTTATGGGTGTCCCTATCCTTGCTGATTTGTCCTTCTGTCGCCCCCTGGACTGTCTGCAGGGAGAGGGTACAAGGCAGGGGCATAAAACTGGTCCACGGGACAGAGCGTCTAGTGGTCTGGGACCTCTTTTCTGCCCTGCCCCAGGAACGAGCGGAGGCAGCTAAGGGTTTAGAGGCAGGGGCCTGGGTTTAGAAGCAGGCAGGCCAGGGTTCAAATGCCAGCTGGGCCTCTCACCAGCTGTGGAATCACTGGTGGGTCACCTACCATCTGTCAAATGAGACGAGGGCATCTATCTCACTGGTTTCTTGTGAGGATTCAAGGGCTGGGTGTGCAAGTGCCTGGCATGTAGAAGGTACTCGGTAAAGGTGGCTGTCATCACTAGGTCAAGCATGAACATGAGCTCAACTTTCTGCAGCCCCTTCCTTGCTGCCTCCCCCAGGGGGCATGCAGGTGTTTGCTGTTAATGCAAGTTGACTTCTTTGTTGTTGTGTTGTTGCAAAAGTTACTCACGTTCATCACGAAGAAAACATTTAATACAGATGAACCAGTGGAAGGAAATGAAGTTCACCCTTAATCCCAACACCCAGAGATAGCCACTGTAACATTTTTGGGTATATCCTGTCAGGCAATTGTTTATACACACACATATCTGATTTGCAAATTGTAGTTACTAGTGCACACAATTTTCAAACGTGTTTTTTCCCCCATTTAACAATGTAGTGTATCCATGTTTCCATGTCAATAAATGTTCCTCTACAGCATCATTTTTAGTGCCTGCAGAATATTTCATTATGGAGATCATGGGTGGGGCACCATTTTTCTGCCAAGGGCCATTTGGATATTTATAGCATCATTCTCCGGCCATACAAAATTATCAACTTAAAAATTAGCCTGCTATATTTGGTCAAAAATTTAATTAACATACCTCTAATGCCTTGGCAGGGCCAGATGAAATGATTTCCCGGGCCTTATACGGCCCATGGGCCGGACATTCCCCACCCCTGGTATAGATGAAACAGGCTTTATTTAAATAGTTTCCAGAAGTTTAACATTTAGGTTGTTTCCATTTTTACAAAAACTTGATATTTAACAAATCCTTGTGGGTATATATTGGTATCTCCAGCATCTAGTGAAAATGATTGACCCTCCACAAATATTTGATGAGTGAATGAATGTTTTGTGGGAATAAGTTCCTGGTGGTAGAATTTCCATGTCAAAGAGTGTGTATTTGTAAAAAAGGTTCTTGATATTTGTTGCCAGTGACTCTCCAGATCGGTTGTGCTATATAACCAGTACTATAGATTGCCTGATTTATCCTGCTTTGCCCAGAACGTTGCCTTTTTACCACAGAAAGTTCTGCTTCCTGGGAAACCTTTTAGTCCCCAGCAAACTAAACCAGTCTGGGTAAGAGAATGCCCATTTCCCCACCCCCTCACCGACACTGTGCATTGTTACATTTCTTCTAGTAGGCGCATTTTTGGATTACTAGAGATGTTGAATATTTATTTATATGCACTTTTGTTACTTATGTTTTGTGAGTAGCATGTTCATGGTATTTTTGTTCATTTTTTATTGGGTGGTGTATAGTTTAATCAGGAGTTCTTTTATGTAATAAGAACATTTGTATTGGTCTTTTATTTTTTATCATTTTTAAAATTAAAAATGTTTTTTATTTATAGGTAATCATATCTCTAAATTGCTTTGATAGTTGCTTTATCAAGAAATTATTCACATATACAGTTTATCTCCTAAAAGTATACAATTCAGTGGGTTTTCAGTACCATCACCACAATCAATTTTACAATATTTTCAGTATCTCCCAAAGAAACCATACCCTTTAGCGATCAAACTTTATCTAGAGAAATAGAAACATCAGTCAGGAGAGAGTATCACCAATTCTCTCATCTCCTCCAGCCATAAACAACCACTAATCCATTCCTATCTTTATTGATTTGGACATTTCATATAAATAGAATCATAGTGTTTGGTCTTTTGTGACTGGCTTCTTTCATTTCACATAATGTTTTCAAGGTTCATCCATGGTGTAGCATGCGTGTCATTCCTTTTTATGGCTGAATATTATCCCCTTACGTGGATCTACCACATTTTGTTTATCCATTTATCGCTTGATGAACATCTGGGTTGCTTCCGCCTTTTGGCTATTATGAACGATGCTGCTATAATCGTTTGTGTGACAGTTTTAGTGTGGACTTGTGTTTCCATTTCTCTTGGATATATACGTAGGAGTAGAATTTCTGGGTCCAATGATAACTCTATGTTTACCTTTTTGAGGAACTGCTAGACTGTTTTCTAAAGTGGCTGCATGATTTTATATTCCCACCATCAGTGTATGAGGATCCCGATTTCTCCACATTCTCTCTAACACTTACTATTTTCCCATTTCTTAAATTAGACCCATCCTACTGGGTGTGATGTAGTATCTCATTGTAGTTGTGAATTACATTTTCTGATGACTCATATCATATCTGTTCATTTTAAAAAATATTTTTTCCTTTGGTCTTGTGGTAGTCACCCAAGGTTTATATAATAGTCATTGCATCTCCCTTGAACTTAATGGTTTTATTTTTCAACTTTTTTTTTTTTTTTTAATTTCAGAGAGGAAGGGAGAGGGAGAGAGAAATAGAAACATCAATGATGAGAGAGTATCACTGATGGCTGACTCCTGCGTGCCCCCCACTGGGGATCGAGCCCGCAACCTGGGCATGTGCCCCAACTTGGAATCAAACCACAACCTCCTGGTTCATAGGTCAATGCTCAACCACTGAGCCATGTCTGTCAGGCTGTTTTTCAACTTTTAACATTTTAGTCTATTTGGAATTTACTTTGATATATAGTATGAGGTAGAATACCTTTTGTTTTTCTCAGTTATTTGTTCCAATGCTTTTTACATTATGTTTGCATAAGTACCCTCTCATTACTCTTTTTAAAAATTAAAAAAAATTATTTTAACATATATATCCTTCTAAGTGAAATTTAGTATAATTTTATTCAGTCCCTACTTCCTCTCTGCCCTCCCCAAAAATCTCTTTGAGATTTTTTTAGGCTTATGTTAAAAATATAATATTAAAAAGGGGAGTATTGAGGTCTATACAATACTGTCTTTCCATCGAGGAATAGGATTATGTCTCCTCATTTATTCAAATCTTCTTTTAAGATTTCCCAAGTGAACTTTCGAAAAGAAATTGTTTTTCTCTTATAGGTCTTGTACATTTTTGTTAAACTTATTTGAGGAAATTAAAATGTTTAGATCTATTTACGAATGAAAATATTTATTTAGCCTTATATATGTTCTCTGATATATACTTGTACAAAGAATCTGAAACATTACTAAACTGTATATGTATACATAGACTATGTTTTATTTTACTAAATAATATCATCATACAAAAGTTTCTGTAACTCTTTTTTTAAAACTCAATATAGCATATAAATCTTTTACACCCATACCTAAAGTTCTTTCTCCTTCTTAGTAGCCAATGGACCATAATGTATTTAGCTACTCCCCTGTTGATGTGCAAGCAGCTGTTTCCAGTATTCTGATATTATGAGCAATGCTGCAATAAACGTCCTAAGAATGTCCTGTGTATTACATCCTCTGGCATTTTTCTGTAGGACAGAGCGTGACACTACCAATGTGCTCTGCAAATACTTTCCTTCTGTTTAAACATGTCATCGGCCCAACACTATTCTTATCATCCCCACTTTACAGATGAGAAAGCCAAGGAACAGAGAGCTTAGGGAAATGTACAATTCACGCTCCTATTAACATGAGTGAGAGTGCCATTTTCCTGCTCCCTACCTGATCCTCGGTGTTACAGCTCTTTTAATTCTTTGTTGGTATGAGAAGTGAAAGAATATATTTTATTTTAATTTGCAATTGTTGGACTATTAGTGAGGTTGAATTTCTCTTTACATTTATTAGTCACTTACATGTCTTCTTCTTTGCTTGTCAGTTCATATCAGTTGCCAGTTTTCTACTGGGGCTTTTATTTATATAGTTAGAATATTAACCATTTACTTGTTATATAGGTTATAAATATCTTTTCCAGTTTGCCATTTGTCTTTTAACTTTATGTATAGTATCCTTAATCATTCAGAAATTAACATTTTTTTGTAATCAAATCTTTTGATAATCAAGCCTTGGGGGGGGGGCTATATTTTCTAAGGCCTTTCACACTCTGAGATTATAATGAATATTCCTCTATATTTTATTCAAGTACATTCATATTTTCAATTTATCTTCAGTTAATTTAGTACCTGGTGTGTCAGATGGAACTCTCGTTAAATTTTTTCCTTAAATGGTTAAATAATTTTCCCAAACTTATTTTTTGACTCATCTTTCCTTTTCTCTCTTATAGACCAAATTTCCAGACATAGGTGAGTGGGTTTCTTAATGCTCTTGTCTCCCTCATTAGTCTGTCTAACACTACATCAGGTTGAGACTCAATTACTCTAGCTTCATCATATGGTTTAATAGTAGTCAACATCCCAAGACCAATCTCCACTACTCTGCAAAATTTCCTCTGAAGTTATACACCCTAACTCTCATCTGCCCGTGGGTTTACCCTTACTTTTCCACAAACACATTTCAATATCAGGAATGACACCAGATCTACAATAGTTTGTCCTCACCTCCGACTACCCATAATGAGCATGTGGGCTGGCCGATACTCTCCTTTGCTTTTCTTCACGCCTCCACACTATTGCTGAAGTCATCTAGAATTTTAGTTTCTGATTGTTAGTGTTTTTAAACATTAGTTCTATTATGTTTTAAGACTAATTTGTTTAAATTGCATCTACCTTCTCAATTACGTTATCGGTACTTAACCGAGTAAATGTTTCTGGCTTCATTGCTTCTCAGTCTCTAACATACTTCACTATCTCACTCTTGACTTCTCGACTTGGACTCATTTTTGTCTGGAGAGCTTTCTTGAGTGATTTTTTCCAGAAAGGGTCTGTGGGTAGCATGCTTTCTCAGTGTTTGTAAGTCTGAAAGTGTTTGCCCTTTTCCTGAGGAGAGGATCCAGGCACTTTGTCATCCCAGCATCCAGTGTTGGAACACGTGCCATTGCTTTTGCCGCATAACCTTTCCGAACCTCAGATTTCTTTATGGAAACGAGCAGAGTTCTCTTTCCAATCTCTTTGGAATTTGGAAATGTCACCAGATTATTTCTAGTTGTTTGCTCTCTTTGGTAATTTTTCCTGGTACTAACTTCAGCTCTTTCATTCTGAATACTCAAGTCTTCCCTTAGCTCAGGGAAATTTTCTCTTAATTTTTTGAATTATTTCTCTTCTGTGTGTTCAATTCCCTCTTTCTTGATTTTCTACTGCAAATAATAGTAATAGTAATAATGGCACCTAATATTTACCGAATGTGCTTTTTCCTTCTGCTATCATATGTAATCTGCCCAACACTGTTATTATTTTACAGATGAGGAGACGAAGGGACAGAGAGGTCCAGTAGATTGTCCAGGGTCTCCTACCATGAGGTGTAGGCACCTCATGATCCAAACCAGGGAGCTGACTCCAGACCCATGTTCTTAGCTGCTTATACCCCCTGCTTATCAAATCCAACCCTCGGACCTGACCCAGACCCTGCCTGACCCCAGTACCCTTCAGTAAAACGTTGACAGAGGGAGAAAACATAGGGCTGCTAGAATGATGGAAATGAGACCGCTTAGGAAACCAGACCAAAGAGGAGATGGGTTCATCAAAGGTTTCCCAGTGAATTTAGAGTTGAGGATCTCCCTCTCCCTCCCTCCCCCTCTGCTCAGCCACCCTCTTTCAGGCTTATTCTCTGTCCCTGGGACTAATGCATGTCTCCTAATGGATCTCCCTGTCGCTTCTCCTGTCCCTTTAGTCACCTCCCTAAACAGCAGCCAAGATGACTCTTCCTAAGAGCAAACCTGGTCACCTTCTCCTTGTGGAATGTTTGTTGAGGGGCTGGGCGAACAGATCATTTCAGAGTGCCTATTGTATGTCAGACACCGGGCTTAGTCCTGGTCAGAAATCTTCCAGTTGCAAGTGACAAGAGCCCACCTCCAATTAGATTCAGCCAGGAAATGGAATTGACGGGTTTATGGAGGGTAGCCTTCAGGTACAGCTGAGTTCAGGACCTTGAGCACTGTCTCCAGGAATTAGCCTCACCCCTTCCATCTCTTGGTTCTACCTGCGTATGTGTTGGCTCACTCCCTTAGTTATGGCAGTAATGATGGCAGGTTTATGGCCTCTGATTTGGTGGCCTGGGCATAGGCCCAACGGTTCAAGCCGGGCTGGCCCGGAAGGAGTGTGTGGATAAACTGCATCTAGCAGCCAAGGTCACGGGGCTGGCCTCTACATATCTGAGCCAGTGGCTCTGTGCTGAACACTTCCCAGGAACTCGGGTAGTCAGGACACAGCCTGTCCCTGGAGCTGGCACAAGCACAGTGGGTCGAGGATTGCTCCCAAGCGCCTGAAAGCTCAGGCCAACATATGGCTGCCTGGACTGGAGCCAGGAAGGGAGGTGGTCACGGCTCTTGGCCATCCTGTACCACTGCAGCCGCCCAAGGTCAGGCCGAGGCTGCTGAGGTGACTGCAACATGCACCCAGGCTGGAGGCAGAATCCAGAAGGGACAGCTCTCAAGGCCAGCTCTCTGGGGAGGACATTTGGTCTCCTGGCTTTCACTGCACATGGGCTTCTTGCTGTGGCTGGGAGCTACAGTTCCCGGGAGCAGGTTGGGCATTGTCCTTGCTGCCTGTAGTTGCGAGGAAGAGGCCAATGGCAAGGGGAGAGACATTTTGGGAACATGAACTGGGGGCAGAACATATAGGTGAAGAACAAAAGTGTTGGAGCTGTACTGCCCGTTTGCCATTACTTTTGCCATATAAGCTTTCTTTTTTTTTAAAATATATTTTATTGATTTTTTACAGAGAGGAAGGGAGAGAGATAGAGAGTTAGAAACATCGATGAGAGAGAAACATCGGTCAGCTGCCTCCTGCACATCTCCCACTGGGGATATGCCCGCAACCCAGGTACATGCCCCTGACCGGAATTGAACCCGGGACCTTTCAGTCCGCAGGCCGACCTCTATCCACTGAGCCAAACCGGTTTCGGCCATATAAGCTTTCTGAACCTCAGTTTCCCCATCTGTAAGATAGTAGCCTGTTGCTCAATAACTGTTCATGCTTCTCAGCTATTAGTGATGCCCGGCACCACGTCAGTTCCCTACCTCTTAGACCTCCCACAGATAGCACTTCTAGCTTTGCTCTTTGCACTGACCCTCTCAAGGGTCAATTCTGTCTTTTTACAGACAACAACAACAATGACAACACAACAGCGATACTCTTATTTATTGAGCACTTATTGTGTGCCACACGCTCCAGACACACCGCCCCATTTAGTCCCCACAGGGCCCAGTGAGGCAGATAGTAATAGCCCCATTGCATAGATGAGCAAACTGAGACTCAGAGCCATTGAAGTGACTGGCCCCAGGTAACTTGCACTCAGATTTGTTGGATTTCAAAGCCTGCGCTCTTTCTAAATACCAGACTGAAACTAGTCAGTGAGAAAACCTGGAGGGGCCTGGACTGACCATCGAAGGGGAGGAGTGGGCCTGGGGCCACCAGACACACCTGTGTGGTCTCATTTTAGATACCTATCTGTGAGGCCAGGAAAGGGGAAGGGACCTACCCTGGGCTCTGCAGGCTCCTTGTGAGTTTGAACCTGAAGATACCTGCTCTGTCCCACCCACCCCACCACTGGCAGCATGTGCCCCAAGATCAAGGCCAGTGCCACCAGGAAGAGCCAGGTGCAGGGCCTTAGCAAGCAGTGTGAGACCCTGGTGTTAGGGTCATAGAGGCCAGACTTGACAGGACAGTGCCTGCTTGCAGCATCAGTGCCAGGTCAGCCATGCCGACGTTCGAGTCAGACCCTAGAGATGGGCTGCTTCCCTGTCGGCCTGCGTCTGTAGTTCTGAACACAGGCTTTAGCACATAGTAGGGATCCAGTGGTTATGGAAATAACAAATAACTGTTTCTTGGCTGACTCTTTGGTGGGGAAGGCCTTTCTGCATGGAATCTGTAGGACCCCCCTCCCCCCCAAAAAAAACCCCAAAAAAACAAGAACAACCAGGGCTTGTGAGACCCAATGAGTAAAACCAAATTTCCTAAGTGGGTTAGCGGATTCAAAGCTTGGGCTCAGAGGGTATACGCAGATAATGCCACAGTTTCACAGGGCAGCCCAGGGTCACCAGCCTCCTCTGTAGCATGTTGGGGCAGGGGCAGGGCTCTGTCGAAGCTGGGGCCACACTGTTCCAGCTCAAGCTTCCGTTACCCTAGACACCCAGGCACAGGCCTGCTCCTTTCATTGTCCCGGGATAATGAAAGGCCCAGCCGCTGCTGGTGGAGGCGGGGCTTGGTCTTAGTCTATCATAGGCTCTGGAATCCTGGGACCGCACCTCTCCCTGGCTTGTGCCCAGTTTCTGCAGAGCGGCATCACTCCCCTCCCTGCCCTGCGACAACATCCTCCTGGACTTTGGATGGGAAGCTCATTAACTCCTTCAGCAGGTGCACTCCTTTCTCTGAGGCGGGGGTTACCGGGGCTTGGCCTCCACCGGGTAGAGTCTGCAGGGGCAGGTGGGTGGGTTTCCGTCTGTGCAGGGCTCACTATGGGATCTTGGGAACCCAAGCCTGGACATACCAGGTTTAACACAGCGGAGGCAGCAGGGGAAGATGGTGGAAACCTCGAGACGGTCGGGGCTGCAGGGGAGTGGCCTGTCCAGGGGACCTGAGTTGCATTCTGCTGCTGCCACCTCTCTCTCTAGGGCCTTTCTAGAGCCTTGGGCTCTGCCTGGGGTACTGCCCCCCAAAATGGGAGGTGTGCACACACTGGCTCCCTACTGACCCTTCTTGGTCCTAGCCCTGGAAGCTGCTGCCAGCTTGTGAGGAGTGTGAAGTTTGCCTGCATGACTGGGCTGTCCAGCCAGCCAGCTTCTCAGTGTTGCTGGGGGGTCCATCTGTCCCAGGGGCTGCTCTAGGCAGTAGTGCAGGGCACAGTGGGAAGTGGATTAGGCTTGATCCATAGCTATGCACTTACTGGTGTGTGACCTTGAGCAGGTTCCCGAATCTCTCTATGCTCAGTTTACCCATCTGTAAAATGGGTTCATTAGATATCACATTCACTAGGGTTATGAAGATTTAATGAGTCAATAACCAGGAAGTGCTCTGAACAGTGTTCACACATAGTAAGTGCCAAGTAAGTGTTTGGTAAATATAATATGTGGGGCCCAGGCGCCAATGCTGTGGCCAATGCACCACCAGGATCTTACTGCTCCCTAGGTCCCAATCCCTCTCTACACTGAGCAGCACCATCACTTACGTAGGTCATGGAAGGAGCACTGGACTGGGAGTTCGCAACCCTTGGGCCCAGCCCTGCCACTGAGTTGCTCTGTTTCCTTGGAAAAGTCGCTTTCCCTCTCTGGGCTGCAGCTTTACTGGCTGTAACGGGAGAATTGGAGTGAAAGAGAGCCCTCCAGCTTAGATAGCCTGGCTGTCAGAGACTCCCCCACCTTGCCCAGGCTGTGTGTGCACTGGGCAGGCCCACGGGTCCCTCTGATGTGTGTCTGGAGCCATGGGAAGGCAGAAGGCAATGGCTGCCTGAGCTCCTCTAGAGACTAGATCAGCAGTTCTCAACCTGTGGGTCTTGACCCCTTTGGCGGTCGAACGATCCTTTCACAGGGGTCGCCTAAGACCATCCTGCAGATCAGATATTTACATTGCGATTCATAACAGTAGCAACATTACAGTTATGAAGTAGCCACGGAAATAATTTCATGGTTGGGTCACAACATGAGGAACTGTATTTAAAGGGCCAGAAGGTTGAAACCCACTGGACTAGATGCTCTCCTCGCCTGGCCTGGCAGATGCCTGGGCCTCAAGGCACTGACTGTTATGCCCTTTCCTGATTATCCCGTGGTCCAGGGCATTGATGGATGCATTCTGGATCAGTTCTGGCTCCAGTGCCCGGGGTTGGCAGAGCTGCTCTGCCTGCTGTGGCACAATGTTTATTTATGGACTCGTTAGTCTGACTGTGTGGCTGATGTCTGCCTCCCTCACTGACTGTCAGCCTTGTGAGTGCAGGACCCAGTCCCCAGGCCCGGCACAGAGCCCGGCACAGAGCCCGGCACATAGTTGGTGCTCTGGAACTATTTGTTAATTAAAAGAAGGTAAAGACTGAGCTTAGGCTCAAGGGCTCCTCTCATATCGAGGAACCCTATATCCAGGCTCTGCACCCTAAGAAATCTTATCCCAACCACCACAGATTTCATCCTGGGACCGATCAGCCCCGCTGGGGATTAAGTCAGCCCTGTCGGAATTGGCCGTCTCCTGAGACTCACTTCCTAGTTTCTCAGGACAAGGAGGGGCTCCGCTTCCCAGGAGCCTGCAGGACGACAGCCTTCCGATCTGGAAGCTTCCTGCAAGGACTGCCTTGGCTCTGCCCCCAGGGACAAGACACAGCTTCGGCTGGAGTGTGTAGTTGGGATGGGGGCTGTTCTAGGTCTCCCCTAATGAAGGCCATTTCCTTATGCCAGCATGCATGCCCACACTTGTATGTGTGAGAGAGACAGGAATAGAGAGACAGAGATAGGCACTCAGAGGCATTGGGACTAATATAAGGAGAGTAAGGGGCAAAGGGACAGCACTTCAGTCCAGAGTGGCCGGGGGGTGGGGGGTGGGGTGGGGGGTGGGGGGCGGTGAGGCAGGAAAGGAGGATGGGACTCCTCCTGCCCCATCTTTTCTGTGCAGACATCCTAGGGTGCCTGCCACTCTGGCAGTATGCATGTTCAGGTTGGAGCTGGCTATGGGATGGGTACCCCCAACTTGGGCCTCAGGCACACCAGATGACCGATGGCAGCAGCCACAGCGGCAGCCCTGAATGGCTCTGTACCGGCAAAGCCGCTGCCTGCAGTGGTGGGGCTGCACCATGGCTGGGAGTGGGCACCCTGGAGTCGGACCGACTGTGTTCAATCCTGGCTCCACACCCAACTAGCTGTGGGACCGTGGGCAGCTTCCCCTGCCATTCTGTACCTTGGGTTCCTCATAGGGTAATACTAGACCCTGCCTGACAAGGTGCTGGTGGGATTAATTGAACAATTTAATGAAGGCCATGCTCTCAGAATGTGCCTGGCACGGGATCACTGAATCCTCTGTTAATCCCCTAGGGGGGCGGGTCCAGTGTGGTCAGCCCCGGTTTACAGATGAGGAAACCAAGGGGCAGGGCAGGCTGGGACTTGCTCAGTGATGCCCAGATGACCAGTGCTGCAGCTGGAACTAGAATCGGGGACCTTTGCTTCCCAGACCCGTGCTCTCTCCTCTGCCCCCTGGTCTCTCTGTTAGGGATGTCCCCTTCACTGTGGCCCTCACTCTTGGGCTGTTGTAATGTAGCATCAGACTGAGGGGAGGAAGCCCCACCCTCTCTGTCCATCTCCGATTCCCCAGCGTTTGGCACACCAAAGTGCTAAATAAAAACATGTGTCCCGCTGCACTGGCTGGTGCTGCTGGGAGGGGACCGAGGCAGCCGCTGCTTTCCCACCGGAGGCGGGGCGGGCGTGGCATTCGCGGAGTCAGCCTGTGTTGGCTGCAGGACCCTGGGTTGAATTGCAGCCACCCACTGGGATGAGAGCAGCATGGGGGTGGGGGCGTGACAGGGAAGCCTCGGTGATTGGCTCCCTCCTGCCTGAGTGGTGGCTGGTGGCTCTGCACTGCCCCCGCAGGGGGAGCCCTCAGGATGTGTGTGGGGTGCCGCCAGTTCGGGATCCTAGTGCCAGTGGGTGCCACGGTAAGGGATGGATGCGTCTCCCTTCCGGGGCCAGCCTGGGCCGCGGGGGACAGATACCAGGGGAGCGAGGGCCCGCAAGTATGAGCGGGTAGGGTAGCCCAGGAACTAGCTGGGCCCCTCGCAGCCTGAAGGACGGGCTGGCAGAGGACTCTTCTTTCAGACATCCCGGATTCCTCGGATGAAAGTGGCTTGGGAAATCACAGAGTTTTCTATCTGACGGAAGAAAGAAACCCAGGCGCTCTGCAGAGTGGTGGCAGCTGGCTGGACAGGGTGTGTGTTTGGGAAGAGCTTTGGAGGAGGAGGAGGAGGAGGGGGAGGAGGAGGACGAGAAGGGGGAGGAGGAGAAGGAGGGGGGAGGGCCGAGTGATGCAAGGGTTTTGTAAAGGCTGCCTAGGTGTGGGAGGTGGAACCTGGTCATTTGGTTCTGCTTTTCCCAGCAGGTATCGCTCCCCTGGGGAACTTGGGTAAGTCCATAAATAGCTCTGCTGACACAAAGAAGCTCTGTCTGCGAAGGCAGCTGCTTGACACGGCCGGCGGCTGGCCGCCAGGAGCTGCCACTGACACGGCTGCCCGCCCGCCTACGGACACTGGGCAGAGACCTGGGCGGGCGGGTGGGCGGGTGGACGGGCTGGCAGCAGCGGCAGCCCTGAGTCGCCTGGGTCCCTGCCGGAGTGTGCTGGGTAGGTGCCTCGGTGACAGGGTATGTGTGGGTGTGGGTGGGGGGATCTTGTCCAAGCCACCCTATGCCCCTGCTTCTATTGTTTCTTCCCCAGGGCAGCCATTGATGGGCATGTTGCAACCAGACCGTGTGTGTTCTGATCTGAGATAGCTGTGTGTGTGTGTGTGTGTGTGTGTGTGTGTGTCAGGGGTGGGACCCTGCAGGGTCGGGCATGCTTCCACCGTGTGCTGCTCTCCACTTCTGGGCTGGTCAGTCGGCTCTTCTTCCTGGGAGAAAGGAATGTTTGGTGACCAGCAGTCGGGACGCTGCCTGGGGAGGGAGTGCTCAGCTAGTGGTGCTGGTGGTATGTCTGGGATGCTGACTGCACGCCAGGCCCCCGGGATGGCTGCTCTTGCCTAGTTCCGTGTCAGGGGGGGGGAGGTGGTCTCGGGGGCGGGCCCCCGGGGTTGCCTGTGATCCCTGAGACTTCTGCTGGAATGGCACTGGGAGCGCAGCAGGGATGCTCTGAGTCCCGAGCCCCTTGGGAAAGGTCCCGCACCTGCTCCCTTGGCTCCGGCTGAGGCCCGTAAGGAAGGGGGTAACGGTGAGGGACCCACTCATCCCACAGAGCGAGCCACTGTGAGTGGGCAGAGGCCAGTTCCTTTCTCATCTTGGAAGCCCCACATCTCCACTCTTGTCCTGCGGGTTTCAGGAAGGGCCCTGGTGCCGTGGGACCTCAGGGCTGAAGAAGAGCCCGGGTCCAGAGAGGGTCAGGGCCATGTCCAAGTTCACACAGTGGTCTATGGCCGGGACCAAGATGGAGGACTTCTGCGTCCTGGAAACAGTGAGGAGAGGCTGCGTGGGTGCCATCACCCCAGCCCGCGCTGTGGAATTCAGCTGTGGATATGGCACTCTCAGTGCAGGGCCCTGGGGCCACTCACCAACAACTTTCCACATTCTGCTGCCCAAAGGCTTGTGGCTGGGGGCTGCTTCTCCTCTTGAGATGGCTGGAGTGGATAGAGCTCCTAGAACAGTGGTTCTCAACCTGTGGGTCGCGACCCCTTTGGGGGTTGAACGACCCTTTCACAGGGGTCGCCTAAGACCATCGGAAAACACATATGTAATTACATATTGTTTTTGTGATTAGTCACTATGCTTTAATTATGTTCAATTTGTAACAATGAAATTGGGGGTCACCACAACATGAGGAACTGTATTAAAGGGTCGCGGCCTTAGGAAGGTTGAGAACCACTGTCCTAGAAGGAAGGTGCCGCAGTGCCTGCCCCACCAATGAATGCCTGCGGGATCCCAGCCAGAGCACTGCGACCATAGTGAGAGTTTCCACCAGAGCCTCTGGAGTCCTCCTTGCCCAGCCAAGGGGCACCTGCCGCTTCCCCAGCTCTAGCTGGTCTGGCTTAGCCCAGGGCGGGCCCTTCAGGGAGCCAAGTTCTACAGCAGGGCTTGCTCCAGGCCCAGCCGGGCATGTGAGGCAGCGGCGATGGTGAAGATAGAGGCGGCTGAGCCAAGTGACCCCCTGTTGGAATGTCTCCAGGGCTTGGAACGAGACATCTTTGTTGAGGCTTCTGACTATAGGTACTTGATATCAATGAAGTCACCCCACGCCCAGCGTTCTCTCCTTTGCACATGCTGTTCCTGCTGCCTGGAAAGCCTGTCTCTTCTCTTCTCTCCAGGTCTTAATCCCACCCACACTTCCACCACTAGAGCAAATATTCCACTTGGGATCTGTCTGTCCATCGGTGGTGGCACTTATGGTGGTTGCTTCTTATCCTATCTGTGTGGGAACTGGGCCCTATTCAGCCCTTGGTCCCGAGGGCCTAGCCTGGGGCCCAGGGCATGGGAGGGAAGAGCTAGGGTTGGTTTTCCTTGAGGACAAGCACTGATGCCCGTATCCTAGCACTGATGCCCGTATCCTAGCTTGGCACCACCAACTTGAGGGCCTGGCCAGGAGTCCCTTTGGAGGGGCCCTAGTTTCTGCATGTCGGGGTTGCTTCCAGAGGGTCAAGGAGCTGAGGGGAGGGAGTGCTCAGGAGGAGGTGAGGCAGGGAGAATCTTGGCTTCAGCCTGGCTGAGGCCACAGGGAGAGCCCACTCAGAAGTCATACTGGGCGAGGATGGTGTCCACACCGTGGCCTGGGTAGGCGGGCAGAAGGGGCAGCTCTGGCTTGTTTGAATGCAATGCTTATGGACCTTTGCACAGACTCCAGTGGCTTGGAGCTCAGCTTGGGGCCCCTTCCGAGGGTGCCAACCTGGGGGGTAGATCTGGGTGGCTCTTCAGCCAGGGGTCTGCCTCGTTTCCTGAGAAGCACAGGTGTGGCAGGAGTGCTCATTCCAAGCTGGGTTCCTGGAACCCCTGAGAGCTTTTTCCCAATTTGGACTCCAAGCCTTAGAGATGGCTGAGTCCATTCGCCTTCCGGACACACAGGGGAACGAGGCAGAAGAGGAAGGACTTGCCTGAGGTTATATGCGACTCAGCAGCACAGTTGGGACAAGACCCAAGTCTCCAGCCCCCCAGCCCAGGTGTCTTTCTCTGTCACACCAACTGGATCGCTCAGAGTGCCTGGCTTTCGTCTCGGTACTCCTTTTCTTTGGACTCGGCATCGGCACTTTTTTTCCTAGGACCTCCGGGCTTGCTGGCTGGGGCCCGGCTCTCCTCTGGAGGAACAGTGTGTGCAGTAGAGAAAGCCCTGGGTTGGCCAGGGCTGGAGGCTAAGGCACATTCTAGTCCCTGCTTGCTGGAGGGTCTCAGGCAAACATGCACTTCCCCTCTGGCTCAGTTTCCCCTTTGGAGCAACCAGGGACTGCCAGGCTCCTTCTAGCCATCTGATCCTTTGATTCTCTGCAGACCCTCTCCTCTTCCTGGGTTCCCAGAGTCCTTGGTCAAGGCCAGGGTCTGGCTCAGCAAGGCAGCAGCCCCAAACCTGCTGTCAGGTGCTCCTGGTTAGAAGCCTTCTCCTGCAAGCTGGAGCCCAGGCTGAGGCCGGGAGGTTTGTTGTTGTTTGTGGAGCCAGGCCGTATCCAAGATGTCATTGCTCGGAGAAAGCCATCATTCCTCCCAGGGATAAACAAGGCTGCTTATGGCTCAGCCCTCTCAGCCCACAGAGGCTGGAGCCGCTCACCACAGGCCAACCAGGCTCAGCCCCAGGGAGCCGCCATCTTCCCCTGCACAACCCGCTGCACCCAGGCATCTGCATGGGGTGAGGCTGAGGCAGAACTGGGGAGAAGGGTGCTAGGGCCATGAGCCACTTGTGAGCTCAAAGCTTCCAGGCACAGAGGAGAGGGGAAAGGGTCCCAGGATACCCTCTTCCTCTGGCAGTGGGCCTAGGTCATCACTCCAGATGGCCCATGGCTTTCCCCCCTCTCCCTCCTGCTTACACCTGGCACTGTGGCTCAGGCTGCTGCCAAAGAACTGTCAGCAGCTCCCCCAACTTAGAAAGGCGGGAGACACAATAAGTAATCTGGAACTGGGCACACTTTCCCTCATGTAGCCAAGACCCTCTGTGGTATCCTTCTCACCTTTTGATGGGTTAGCCTGGGGCTAAGGGCAGAGCTCAGACCCTTGGGACAGGGTGGCAGCGTGGGGGTGGGGGGGGGGGACCTGGGAGAGGCAGAGAAGGGCTGGGCAGAGCCTCGGGGAGCCAAATGGCTGGCTGAAATCTTGAGCAAAGGCTAGAGGCAGCCTGGGGATGGACCCAGGATGATGGGTGGCATGGCGTGCTTCAAGTCAAGGGTTGGAACTGATGTCCATCCAGGACGTGGAGACCTTCACTGCTCTGACCTCCATTAGTGAAGCTCCCTGTTGATCCAAAGCAGCGGTCGCCAACTGGTGGTCTGTGAGGTCTGAACGGTTGGCGGGTTGGCGACCGCTGATCCAAAGAGCTGCCCTGTACTTGTTCTCTCTGCCTGCTTCCCTCCTCCCCTCCCTTCCTTTCTCGCACACGTGTTTAATGTCTACTGTGTGCCATGCATTGCCAGGTACTGGAGGTATAGACATAAAGGCCCAATCTTTTTTTTTTAAAGATATTTTTTTATTGATTTCAGAGAGGAAGGGAGAGGGAGAGAGAGATAGAAACATCAATGATGAGAATCATTGATCAGCTGCCTTCTGCATGCCCCCGAATGGGGATCAAGTCTGAAACCCAGGCATGTGCCCTGACTGGGAATCAAACCGTGACCTCCTGGTTCATACGTTGATGCTCAACCACTGGGCCACATTGGCCAGGCAAGGCCCAATCTTTAACGTAGTGCCAGGATAGGCAGGTGATGGATGGTAACAACATAGTTGGGATGGGGAGGCTTGGAGAGGGGGCTGTGGGACTCCTGGGAAAGCTTTTAACCCAGCCTAAGAGCCTCCATGAAGCGTTCTGTAGGAGGTGAGGCTGAATCTGGTTACAGAGACGCTTGTCCATCAAAGGAGCAGGTCTCTCTCCTGGTCTGTCCACCCCTCTGAGGTGTAGATGTGATTCCCGCCCAGCGTGTATATCGCGCCACATGTACCTTCCTGTCCCACGGGAGGCCGTATGATGTGTGTGTAGGTGCATGGGCCTGGACTTGAGGGCATGCCCTTCCACTTTACAGCTGCGTGCCCTTGGGCAAGACCCTGGACCTCTCCATGCCTCCTTTTCCTCAGGCCATGGCCCAGCCTCATCCGGTTAAATGAGATGAGGTGGGTACCTGAATGCTTTGCTAGTGTCTTACCTCACAGTTCTAAACTGTGCTGTTTAAGGGCAACTGTAGTTCAGACTGGCTGGAGGGAAGAGAGGAGAAGTGGTATGTATGGTAGAGGGGTCCGTTGGTAGGGGCAGAACAGTCAGGCGAAGCGAGGCTCTTGGCGCAGGGTCTGGCACAGAGTGGGCATTCGGTCATGGGAGGTGGCATGGAAGCTCTGGAATGTGCTGTCAGTTGGAATGTGCTGTCAGAGATGGGTACAAAGGAAAGGGGGAGCCCAGCCCAGGGGGCAGGGGAGACACTGGGATAAAGGCTTTTGTTGGTATGTTTTTTAAAACAAACTTTTAAATTGGAGTGTAATTTACAGAAAGAGGAGAATTATAGAGCCAATGAATTTTCACAAAGTGAACACACCCTCCAGGTCAAGAAATAGAAATTCTAGTCCCCTGGGAACCCCTTGCGCCCCATTTCAGTCACCTCCACCTCGAAGGTAACCCTTTTTCCGACTCCCTTCACTGATTAGTGGGGCCTGTCTTTGAACTTTGTACGCATGGAGTCATTGAGAATGTATTCTTTTCTACTGACTTCTTTCAATCATCATTTGATGGTGAGATTTGTCCATGCTATTACATGAAGTTTCATTTTATTCATCCTCATTGCGGTGTGGCGTTTTATTGTGTGGAAATACCATAATTTACCCATTCTCCTGTTGATGGATATTCGGGCTGTTGCCAGTTGGGGGTTCTAATCAATAGTGCTGCTATGAATGCTCTTGCACATGTCTATTGATGCACTGTGTATACTTCTCTGTTGGGTAAGGACTTACGGTTTGCGACTGTGAGTCATAAAATGGTGTATAATTAGCTTTGGTAGCTACAATCATGTAATTTTCCGAAGTGTGACACCACTACACCCTCCTGGAGCAGCGTATGAGCACCGCACCGACATTATTGGTGTTGGGTGTGCCGATAGCTCATTGTGGGTTTTGTTTGCATTTCCTCGATGACTAATGAGGTCCAACACCTTTTCATAGGTTGATGGGCCATTGGGATGAACTCTTTGTGAAATGTCTGTTCAAGTCTTCCTCCCAGTTTTCTATCGAGTTATCTGCCTTTATTCTGATTGATTTGTGGGAGCTTAAACGTATTCTGGATAGTGTTTCCTGCCGGATACACACACTGCAAACATCTCCTCCCACTCTGTGGCTTGTATTCTCACCCTCTTAATGCTGTCTGGCCTGTCAATCTTTCTCTTTATGGAGAACGTTTTCTGAATCATCGTGTTTCTTGGCCCACTACGAGGTGATGGGTATAGTCTCTTATTCCATCTTGTGGAAGTTTAATTGCTTTGTGGCTTTATATTTAGATCTAAAATCCAGTTGAAATAGATTCTTAGGCACGGCGTGGGCGTAGAGGGCAAGACTCCTTTTCTCTGAGTGGCTGTCCAATTTATTTAAAAGACCATCTTTTCTCACAATAGGGCATATCACCTTTGTTAGACATCAACTGGCAATCCATGTGTGGGCGAGCTGAGTTTTAAAGGTAGATAAGGAGTTTGCCAGGTAGATAGGGAAGTCAGGGCATCCTAGGTAGGAAGTACAGTGAGCACAGGTATAGAGGTGCCTGAGAGTAGAGAATGTTTGGGGGAACACACATGTAGTTGAGCTCTGACCAACGTGGGAGTTCGGAGGCACCGACCCTCTGCACAGTCGAAAATCCATGTATAACTTTTGACTCCCCCAAACTCAACTACTAATAGCTTACTGTTGACCACAAACCTTACTGATAACAGAAACAGTCAATAACACATATTTCCTATTTAAATATATTACATATGTATTCTTATTGTAAGGTAAGCGAGAACAAAAGAAAATGTGAAGAAAATCATCAGGAAGAGGAAATACATGTGCAGTATTTTACTGAAAAAAAGTCACGTGTAAGTGGACCTGCACAGTTCTAAACTGTGTTGTTTAAGGGCAGCTGTAGTTCAGACTGGCTGGCGGGGAGAGAGGGGAAATGGTATGTATGGTAGAGGGGTCCGCTGGGAGGGGCAGAACAGGCAGGGTAAGGCCCTAGGACTGCACTATCCCAGAGGGATGGAGGGGTTTTAAGCAGGAGAGGAGTGCAGTCAGGTTCATGTGAGGGATATGGGAGAAAGTCCCATGACAGGAGGATGGCGGGAGAATGAGTTAGGAGCAGACTGTAAACCCAGCCAAATCTAGCCTCAGCATCACCCCTCAGCAGAGACAGAAGATGTCTGCTCCAGGGGGGCAGTGGTGGAAGCTGCAGCCTGCCTGGGGCCTTGGAGGGTGACCTTTGGCCACAGGGTTGCAGCTGATGTCCAGATGTCCACCCCAGTGTCATCAAGAGGAAGAGCCTCTTCCCCACCCCCCTCCAGTGCCCTCAGCACTCCATGCCCTGAAGGAGGAGATATTTTAGGAACTGGGGCAGCCCACAAGGCGTGGGGAATCTCTGGACACAGGGTGCTTTCTGCTTCCCCTGCCTTTGATGCACCCACGGGGAGGCCTGGCCACACCTTGGGTCCTGAGATCTGACCCCTCCAGGCTGCCTGAGATTTGGCACTGGACGGACCCCCTCCTGGAGAGCGCAGCCCAGACAGGGGAGCAACTTGGCCTAGGCCATGTGGTGAGCCAGACTGACCCAGCCTAAGGGATGCTGAGTCCCTCCAGGGCCTTTGGTATGGGGCCTCAGTTTCCCCTCCCGAAATGTACAGATAATAGAACCCCCATCCGCGGGCTGTTGCGAGGGTCAGAATGTGTGAAGGGCCCTCTCCTGGAGTGGCATGGGGGGGGTGGGGGTGGGGGGGTTGGAGCTGCTGCTGCTGAGAGTAATCATTATGATTATAGGAACTGTGAATGTTTATTGAGCACCTATTATGTGCCAGGCTCCTCTGTGTGATCATCTCCCAAAAATGCTGTGCTGTAGGGACTCGCTCCGTGTGTCCCCATTTTACAGGTAAGGAAATGGAGCCTTGAAGAGTTTAAGCAGCCTGGCCAAGGCCACTGAGCTGGGAGGTGGCAGAGCCAGGATTTGAACCTGGATTTTGTCTGTCTCCAGACCCCACCGCTTCACCGGCAATAGGCTTCTCTCCACCACCCGGGCTCTGAAAGTGCTCCCTGTTCTCTGAGCTGTTGCTTGGAGTTAAGCCGTAGATTTGGGGTTGGTCCCTGGTGCTGGCCGTGAGGGAGAGTCAGGCAGTGGAGAGGAAGGGCATGGTGGGCTGAGCATGCTGTGGGCCAGGCCCTGCCTCCCATCCCCTGGCAGCCCGGTGGGGGAGGCGGCACATGACTCAGCCACACAGTTAGGAAGTGGGACTCAATCCCAGGCCTGCCTGACTCCAAATCCTGGTCTCATGGCCACAGGGCCATTGGTGCCCTTCCCCGGGGTCCTCCTCGCTGGGCAGAGCTTTTTTGTTTGACACCTAGTGTAAGCATCGCAGAGAAACCACATGCCGCCGGCTCTGCCTGTGAAGAGGTCCCCGGGAGGGAGAGAGTTTGGGAGGGTTGCCAGGTGTATGCAGTTCCGTACCACCCCTCCCCGCACCGGGTGAGTTGGACATCTGCCTTTCCGTCTCCACCTATTTGGGCTCAGAGCAGGGACCCTGTAGCTGGTATTGCTCCCTGTGCCGAGCACAGTGCCTGGCCCAGGTGGGTGCCTGGTAAAGTGTTTTGAAGGAAGGGAGGGAGGGAGGAAAGGCAGTGAAGGAAGCAGGAGAGGAATCATGGGGCCTTTAGAGGCAGGCAGACCATGGTTTCAGCTCCGATCCCTCTACTTGCTTTTTGATATTGCTCAAGTTACTTAACTTCTCTGAGTCACCGTTTCCTTATTTGCAAAATGGGGCCAATGATGACCTCATAAGGTTGCTGGAAGTGAGCGTGTATGTAAAGCAACTGTCACAGTGCCTGGCTGGTGTCTAGTAGATGCTCAATTAATGGTCTCTTTCTCCCCCTTCCCCTATCTTTTTCACTGTTTTCCGTTTCCACCATCTCTAGCTCCACCTTCCCTATCTCCATAGCACCAAGTTTACACTGCTTTCCGGGTAAAGCCCAAATTCCGTAACATATCCATGCTTTTCTGCTCCATGGACCCACCTGCACTTCCTCGAATGTTCCATGCCTTCTCCTCCCCTGGCCCTTTCCACTTTCATAGTCCCCTGGGGTGGTAGTGGGTGGGTGGGAGATTGCCTGGGCCCCTCACCTGGTTCTCTCCCTCTTAGGACTAATGCCTTCAGGGAAGGGAATGAGCTGGCTGCTCTTTGGCTCCTTGTCCTGCACAGGCCCTTGCTGGTGGCTGGGGCTCCGTAGGCATTTGCTGAGTAACTCTGGCATTGGGGGTGGAGGTGAGGGTGAGTAAGCCAGATGCTCAGTCCTGATGAGCCAAAGCGGGGCTCCTCAGGCCATGAGAGGAGGGCAGGCCAGGCATCAGCAGGAGAGGAGAGAGCCCTCCAGCCAGGCCATCCCAGGCAGCATTTAGCTGGGCTCCAAGGGAAGGGCAGGAAATGGGCTTGAGGAGATAGAGATATTAGGGGAAATTTCTCCCAGGCAGAGGAAGCGGGGGCCAGGTGGGAAGGGGAGTGGTGGCCGAGCCCACAGGTAGACAGGCTCCTGAGCAGAGGGGCCCAGGGGTGGGTGGGGCAGGCGAGGCCCAAAGGACCCAGTTGCTCTCCGGATAGAGGGAGGCATCAGTCACCACAGGGAGAGGAAGAGGCTGGGAAATGCCTGCTCTCCACGCCATGCCTTTCAGATGAGAAGAGAGCGACAGGTACGGACGGGGTCTCTGGGGCTGTGGGGGGTGAGGAGCGGGGGAGACTGCGAGCCCAGCCTCCCCCATGCAATGGAAACAGAGGTATCTGAGTCCCCAGATGAGAAGGAGCGTGGCAAGGTGGTGACAGGGCTTAGTACTGGGAACTCAGACCTTGGGAACACCTCCTCCTGCCCAGGGAGAGGCTGGGCATCCAGGAGGGTGGGGAGGCATCCCAGCAGGCTCCAAGGCCAGGCCTGGGGGGGTGTCTTCTGCTTAGCCTGGTGGCAGTGCCAAGAGCAGGGAAGGTTGCTTAGAGGAGGCTCCTCTCTTCTCATGCCTCAAGGCTTTGTCTTGAGAGTTTCTGAACTGAATGAGCTACTTCTCCTTGTAGCCTCAGTACTGCTTTCTGTAGAATGGGTATGCTCACTGCCCCCTGAGATCCTGAGAGACCTGTAAGTTACTGTGGGATCCTTTAGGAACAGAGAATTTTCCATCTGCGATTCAACTCCTCCTTCCTCTCGCTCCTCCTGCAGTTGGGCCTCTGTTTCTAGGGAACGTGTATGGGTAGCTGACTCCAGCCGGCTTGCCAGCTCCCCATCCTGGCACAGGTGCTCCAAGGTCATGCCTCTTTCCACTGCTTCCCGTCACAGAGGGAGCGGTGTGTGTTGGAACGGGTCCCAAACTGGATTCTGGTCTGGATTCTGTCCTGATTCCTCGGGCATGTCACCATCCTTCTCTGGGCCTTACCCACCTCATCTGTTAACTGAGGCTGTTCCCAGAATTACCTGGGGAGTCAGAAAAAAGTGGAGGTACCCAGGCCCTACTCGTAGGGAATCCAGTAGGCCTGGAAGTGGGCCCAGACAGAGATATTTTTAAATGTGCCACAGGTGATTCTACAATGTTCCTCTGTTGAGAACCAATAGTCTGGATCAGTGCTTTTCAAATTTCAATATGCAAATTAATCAGCCGGGATCTCAGTAAAATTCCAGGAGATGTGGACCGAGGCCTAAGATTCTGTTTCACATGAGCTCCTGGTGCTGCTATTGCTGGTTCATGGCTACATTCTGAGTAGGAAGAGTCTAGGTGGACCCATGAAGTTCATTGGATTTCTCATTCATTCATTCATTCATTCATTCATCAGACACTTAAGATTGGAGTAGTGAGGCTAGAGGGGGAACAGAGGCTCCCAGGGCTACAGAATCTGGACTTTATCTGGAGGCATTGGTGTCAAGCAGAGAAGTGATAGGGTCAGATCTGCACTTAGACGTCTCCCGGGCATGACTCAGAGAATGACCAGCGGGGTCTGGACTGCTGCTGGGAGGCTGACATCAATCCTGATGGAAGAACGCAGTGGCCTGGAGGGCGGTGGTGGTAGTGGAGATGGAAAGGGTGGAAAGAGTATTCTTTTTAAAAAAAAATTAATAATCTATATTTTTTAGAGAAATTTTAAGAATTGAGTGGAAAGTACAGCGTGTTCCTACACATGCATAACCTCCCCCAGTGGAATAATTCTTAAGATTTTATGAGGGACAGTCAGGGAGGATTTGGTGATTGGCCAAAGGGGCAGTAGTGAAGGAAAAGGGAGAATGATACCTCGGTCCCTGGTTTGGGCAACTGGTGTTGGCATCATTGATACAGAGACCAAGAAGAGGAATGGACTCGGGAAGACCATACCTTCAGGGTGGGACACATTGAATTGGGGGCCCTGATGGGATAGCCATTGGAAGGTTTCCATCTCCGTGCCTGGACTCCAGCCACACAGGTGCCTTCTCTGTTCCACCTTCCTGGCTCGGGGCCTTTGCATCTGCTGTGTCCTCCCCCCCAGGGAGCCCCTCCCTGCCCAATGAGCAGATTTCAGGCTCAGTGTCGGCCCACAGGGCGGCCTTTCCCACTGCCCCTTTCTTCTCTCTCACAGCACCTTATAGTTTCCCTTCGCGCAATGGATCGCAGTTTGTATTCACCATGTGTTTCTGTGGGCGATGACTTGGTTAATGTCAGTCCCTCCTCTGTAGCCTGTGAGCTCCACCAGGGCAGGGGCCATGTCTTTCTCGTTCCCTTTTGTGTCCACAGAGCCGAGAACGGTGTTTGGGAGCAGCGCTGTCCCATGAGTGCTTGGTGTTCACTTACTGATGGGACTGCGCTTAGGAGGCAGGTCTGGGCTGGCATGGTGCCCTGGGCATCGTCAGTGGGCGGATGGTGATTATCGCCTGGGGGCTGGATGGGTCCCTGAGAGAGCAGCAGGCCCCGGTTATGGCTAAGGAAACTGAGGGTCAGAGAGGTTACGCCCGAGGTCAGCCAGCCAGTGTGAAGTCGGGATCAGTATCCAGAGGGAGCTGGCCCCCACCTTGAGGCGTCAAGAAGCCAGGCCGCAGGAGCTGGTCTGAGGCTGGGTTGGGGAGCTCAGTGTCAGCCGAGCAACTGAGGTTCCTGGAAGCCAGCGTTGAGCCAGGAACCCAGGAGCCAGGCCTGGAGCGTGCCAAACTCAAAGGAGTAACCCATCCCAAGTCAACCTGGAGGTCAAACGCTGGGCCAGAATTCTAATAGCTGCTCCCTTTCTCCGAGGCCTTTCAAGTTCACAGAGCACTTTCCTGTCCTTTGTCAGACATGATCCCCTTAGCTCTCTGGGACAGGGG
Organism: Myotis nattereri; assembly: GCF_964212035.1. NCBI lineage: Eukaryota > Metazoa > Chordata > Mammalia > Chiroptera > Vespertilionidae > Myotis > Myotis nattereri. Next base: position 73,544,068 of record NC_138087.1, on the reverse strand, counting down.
GCAAGAGGCATCCTACCCCATTTTTTTTGTAGAAAAAAACCAGAAGTGATAGCCGGGGTCCACACAGCTAGCAAATAATAGAGTGAGGGTTCCAGCCCAGGCTTCCTGGCTTTATGGCCAGTGCTCTTTCTGTAAAATCCTAGCTGTGTCAGAGCCACTCCCAGATGGAGGTAAACCCCAGCTCACACCTTCCCGTGCCCTCCCCTCCCCCACCTCATTCAGGAAGTGGTTTTTGAGGGCACATGTGGAGCTGGAATGCCTAGTGGATGTGATGAGTCATCTCAGTGAGAGCTGCAGGTTGACTCTGGGGTCAGCAGACCTGGCTCCACATTGACTAGCTGTGTGACATGGGGCAAGTCAGTCCCAGCCGCTCACTGCCATCCCCAGCTGCGTTAGCTGGCGGGGATCGGGGGCTAGAAGCCAGAGCTGGTGTGAGCAAGAGCTCTGGTGTCACCCCTGCCAGCCTGCCTCAGCCCGTGCCGAGCCCTGGATTGGATTGGGGAGAGGATTTGATTAGATCCTCAACAGAAGCTCCATTTAGAGGGCCTGGTTCATTTCCTGTGTGCTTCTAGCAGGCGAGACACGGACAGAATTAACCCTGGTCCAGCCACGCCAAGGCAGTGATGGGTGGGGGTGAGGGACTCCCCGCAGGAGAGGGGCAGCTGCACCGAGGACTCGGGACTCAAGGCCATGGGCCAGCGGACTGGTCTCTCTGGCTGGGTTGTTGTCACCCCAGTCAGTTGCAACAGCTGCCTAGCTGGGTGTCCCCGCTGCCTGCACTTTCTCCATCAGAGCACTCACCACGCTTGACAAGAACAATTGTCCAACCTTTTGTTTTTTTAGGCAAGGATTGTGTCCGACTTGTCCTCGCCTGTGCCCCAGGGCCTCACTCTGTGCCTGGAGAATGAATGAATGAATGAATGCATGCATGAATGTTGTCCCAGTCCCACCCCCACCCCCTGCCCTGCTCATCCCTCCCAGAGCACTTTCCGTGTAGGACGCCTCTGCATGTGTCACTTCTTTGCTCACAGGACAGTCCCATGGCTGGCACCTATCTATTCTGTGACATGTTCTCATCTTTATCTCCTCTCCTTTCCTAATTCTCTCACGTGCCACCCCTCCCCCAGATTTCTGAGGTTTCCTGTATTTGCTCCAGAGGCTCTGTATTTGCCTCCTCACAAGGCACCCCCATCCCAGCTCTCCAAAGAACACTGGCCCGACCAAACCTGCCTGGTGGCCCATCAGGAGCACAGGACAGAACCAGTGAGTTCTGGCCCTTGTTTGCAAGTATCTGCCTGTGGGGGATGAGCCTAAGTTTGGTAGTGCTCAGCCTGCTCCCCCTTCTAGACCCCTGAGGGTCCCAAACAACTTGTGTGTAAGGGTCTAAGGAAGCAGGGAGAGACCCTCTGCCAGGAGACATGACTGAATCAGTCTCCGATTTCTTAGGTCATTTTCTGAGCTCAGTTCCCCATCCTTAGATGGATAATAGCCACCATTTCATCAAATGCTTCTCCTGGGCCAGGCCTGAGGGACCACTCTTGTGATCCGGGATGATATCACGGCTCTGTGTCTCTCGGAGGCTGGGGGGCTTGGCCAGAGTGGCACAGCTGGAAAGTGACCCCACAGGGATCAAAACCAAAGTCTGACTCTGGCATCTGAGCACCAAAATGCTGGGCACTCTGAGAGCCTTCCGTCCTCGGTGGTTTCTCAGCTGCCCGAGCAGGGCACCCCTGGGGACAGAGGCACTTGTCCTCCGGGCTTTGTTTGGTTTGGCCTCGGTTTAGGGCAAGATTGGCAGAGGCAGGCTGACTTGCATTTCTGGTTTTGGGTCTGTTGCTGTACTTTCCTGAGGGGTGGGCAGGCTCAGGCAGGCTGCAGGCACCCCTGGGCCTCACCCCCACCCCCACCCCACCCTCCAGGAAAGGGGGAATGCAAATGAGGCTGCTGCTTTCTCGGGGCCACTGGGGGCCTGGCCCAAGGGCATGATTGCTGCTTCCTTCCATGGTCCTCCCAGGTGGGGCTGAGCTGAGCCCGTGTGGATCATCAGGGAGCTGGCTTTGGGCAGTTTGTTTTTCTTGGTGGAGACCGCTCCCTGGTGGGTGGGGCGATGGGCGGGGATCCCGGCTGCCCTGGGGACTGAGATCCGAAGGAGGCTTGGGGAGAAGGAGCCGGAGGCCTGAGGCTCTAACCCCCGCCTGGCCCTGATTGGTGCCTTTGGGCAAGTCCCTAGGTGACTGTCCAGGCTGGGCTCAGTCCTCCTGTCCGATCAGCTGAGGCTTCCTCTGTCCGCCTGGGAGCAGCCCTGTTTCCAGGTGAGATTTCTGCATTGGGGGACCTGGCATCACAACCACTGACTTTGATTTCGGGGTGTTGGGTTGGCTCCCAGGGGCCCCTGGGAAAGGCATGATGCTGTTTGAGGTCTGTGATCGCAGCATTTCCTCTCGATCTATTTTTAGTCACCATGCCTACCAGCACCATAATCCCACTGAGAGCTTTAACTTTCCATAGTATGTTCTCCTGGCTGTTACTTGGGCGTGTTGGATGTCCCATGGAGGCCCTGAGGATTTAGTGACTGACTCTACCTGACCCCACAGTGTGAGTCTAGGTTGGCCCCTGCCCCTCTCGGGGCCTCAGCTTCCCTCCCTGTGCAATGGGGATTTGGGATTGCTCATGTTTCAGGGTCTGAGGCTGCGAGGCCTGAGTGTCATCTCCGGGGAGTGTTATCTCCCAGATTCGGGCAGGATTTCCAGGGCGAAGAGTCCATGGGGTGCGTGGGCACCTGTCTTTGGCTTTGCCTGGGGACCATCCTCCAGTCCTCTGAGGCCTCCCCTCCCTTTCGCAGCCACCATCTCTGCGGGGGTTGGGCACTTTCACTTTCCTGCTCCCAGGCAGAGGTTCTTACCCACACTGTGCTTTCACATCCCCTCTGGTGCTCCCAGACCCCCGTGTGACCCCTGACACACATGCAGCACCTGGCTGGCCACTTACTCCCAGAGGCGAGGTCTGGCTGGGGCTTCACCGTCGCAGACTCCTGAGGGCTAACGGGTTTTCTCAGCCTCTGGTGCAGCCTTTTAGTCTCTGGGTGGCTGTGCAGTAAGTCACTCACTGCTCCTTGGCTCAGCTTTCGCATCTGTCAAATGGACATTAAGGGTCTCTGTCGCAAGAACTCCGAACTGTGTTGTAGGGGTGTGTGTGTGTGTGTGTGTGTGTGTGTGTGTGTGTACGTACGTACGTATGCACACATTCTCATGCAGCTGTACAGTTTCTGTGTAGGTGTGGTGCCTTTCTTCTTCATTAGTACTAGTTGGTTATGGCCTCTTCATGGACAAAAACTGGGCTCTACATAGTTCTAGCCACAGCATTCCAAGTCCCGCTTCCCCCGTGACTGCGGCACCGTGGACACTCCCCACCTCTGCGCCCCGGTCTTCATGCGAGAGAAGCTGCATTCAGACTTCCTCCAGGGCACTCTCTTCCCCTTGGCAAATGAAATCTACAGGAATCCAGCAAAAACGCCGAGGGTCCTAGGGGTTGTGGGCAAGGCAGCAAATGCTTTCTCTTCTGTGTGGGGAACTCCCGAGGTTCCTCCAAGCTCAGTTTAAAAGTCCCTGGGTGCTCCCTCAGTGAGGGTCCACGTGCCCGTGACATCTGGTTAGTCCATGTGTCGGCAATATTTTGAAGTTCTTGTTTTATTCCATTTAGTATTAAATAGCTACTTTAAAAAAGATACTTAAACATTGAGAGTAAGTTATTTTTTTGTTGACAGTATTACAGATGTCTCTCTTGGCCCCCCTCCACCTAGACCCTGCCCCACCGCAGGCCTTCACCACGTTATTGTCTGTGCCCATGGACTATGCATATGTGCTTATAAATTCTTTTATTAATCTCGTCCAGTCCTCCCACCCCCTTCCCCTCTGAGGTCTGTAAGTCTGTTCTATGCATCCATGTCTCTGGTCCTATTTTGTGCTTCAGTTTATTTTGTCCATTAGATTCCACATATCAGTGAGATCATGTGATATTTGTCTTTCTCTGACTGGCTTTGTTCGCGAGCATAATAATTTCCAGGTCCATCCGTGCTGCCTCAAGGGTAAGAGGCCCTTCTTTTTTACTACTACGTAGTATTCCACTGTGTAAATGCACCACAGCTCTTTTATCCATTCATCTACTGATGAGCACTTGGCTGTTTCCTGATCTTAGCTATTGTAAATAACACTGCTATGAACATAGGGGTGCATATGTTCTTTCTGATTGGTGTTTTGGGATTCTTAGGACATATTCCCAGAAGTGGGATCGCTGGGTCAAATGGAGTTCCATATTTAATTTTTTGAGGAAACTCCATACTGTTTTCCACAGTGGCTGCACCAGTCTGCATTTCCACCAGCACTTGTATATTGATTTACTAGAGGCCTGGTGCACGAATTCGTGCACCAGTGGGGTCCCTCAGCCTGTCCTGCGGGATTGGGCCAAAACTGCTCTCTGACATCCCCTGAGGGGTCCCAGACTGTGAGAGGACCAGGCCAGGCTGAGGGACCCCACTGGTGCATGATTGGGACCAGGGAGGGACATGGGAGGGCTCCAAGGCGTGACTGGCACATCTCGCTACGCCCTGATCTGCTGGATCCCAGCAGCAAGCTCACCTACCGTTGGAGCATCTACCCCCTGGTGGTCAGTGCACGTCATAGCGAGCAGTTGAGTGGCCTTAGCATATCATTAGCATATTATGCTTTGATTGGTTGAATGGCCAAGGGGATGACTGGACACTTAGCTTATTAGGCTTTTATTATACCGGATTGATGGTAGCCATTCTGGCAGGTGTGAGTGATATTTCACTGTAGTTTTAATTTGCATCTCTTTGATGATTAGTCATGTTGAGCATTTTCTCATGTCAGTTGGCCATCTCTATGTCCTCTTTGAAGAAGTGTCTATTCAGTTCCTTTGCCCAGGATTTAATTGAATTGTTTGTCTCCCTGGTGTTGAGTTGTATAAGTTCTTTATATATTTTGGAAATTAACCCCTTATCAGGTGTATCATTAGCGAATATGTTCTCCCATACAGTGGGTTGTCTTTTCATTTTGTTGAGAGCAAGCTCTTATTTGAACAATTCATTAGGCTTTTAAAAAAAACTTTGGTTCAGGTAGAAGGTACCCTTTGGCTGGGTCCGGGATTCTCCCACTTAGTGACTGCTGTGGCTTGGGGCTGGGTTTGGTTCTAGTCCATGAACGCAGAGAGAGCCTGGCTTCCCCTTTACTCATAGAGGTGACTTACCCACAGAGGGACTTGCCTGAGAGGGCCACTGGGAAGATTGCATAAGGGGTTTAATCTGGCAGAGCCCCTGGCCCACAATAGGAGCCAGACCATGGTGGTTACCTCTCCTCCCCTCATGTTTTTGATGGGGCGGTAGTTTTGAGCAAGGAGTTAAGGCTGGGACCAAAGGGGCTTTTAGGTTTCCATCTGGTGCTTCGGCTTTCAGACTGCGGGGTGCAGGGTGCGGGTGTGGGTTCAGGCCACTGCCTGATTTTGTTTCAGCCTCTGTGTGCACAGTACCTGGCACCGTGTAACTGCCTCTTCTGAACCTTTATTGTTTTCTCTTTGTTTCCCAGATGTTTGAGTCGGAGGTGGATGAGAAAAGGGAGATGCCCTTGGAGGAAGGGAAGGGGCCAGGTGCCGACGACCCCCCACCCAGCAAGGACCCCTCTCCTGGACAGGAGCCTCTTCTGGGACAAGACCTTCCACTCAATAAGGACTCTTCTTCTGGCCAGGAACCATCTCCTGGCCAAGAATCCCTATCGAGCAAAGACTCAGCTTCCTGCAAGGAACCCCCACCACACCAGGAACCCTCACCAACCAAGGACTCCCCACCATGCCAGGAACCCCCTGCAGCCCAGGCCCTCCCTCCCTGCCAAGACCTTCCTGCTAAGCAAGAGCCCTCTCCCAGCCAAGACACTCTACTCAGCCAAGACCTCCCTACCATCCAGGACCCTCCTGCTCAGGACCTTTCGCCATGTCAAGACCTACCCCCCAGCCAGGCCCCGGAACCAGCTGAGGCCCTTGCTGAGACCACGGGCGCTGGGGACCCTCCAGCAGCCACCGGGGGCCCGCCTGTGGCCTCCAGGCCAGCCTTTGTGATTCCTGAGGTCCGGCTGGATAGTGCCTACAGCCAGGAGGCAGAGGCTGAGGGCGGCAGCTCCGGGGATGAGGAGGATGCAGAAGAGGCAGAGGAGGGAGATGAGGGAGAGGAAGATGAGGATGAGGACACAAGTGATGACAACTACGGAGAGCACAGCGAGGCCAAGCGCAGCAGCATGATAGAGACCGGCCAGGGTGCCGAGGGCGGCTTCTCGCTGCGAGTGCAGAACTCGCTGCGGCGCCGGACGCACAGCGAGGGCAGCCTCCTGCAGGAGACCCGCGGGCCCTGCTTCTCCTCCGACACCACCTTGAACTGCTCTGACGGAGAGGGCACTACCTCTTCCTGGGCCATACCTTCGCCCCGCACCCTCAAGAAGGAACTGGGCCGCAACGGCGGCTCCATGCACCATCTTTCCCTCTTTTTCACGGGACACAGGAAGGTAAGGAGGCCAAGGGGGGCGGGGGGGATGTGGGTCCATGAGATGGTGGGGTGGGGTCCAGGAGCTGCAGGGAAGGAGCAGTCACTTTATCCCACCCCCACCGGGACCTTCCTGCTAAGCCTTCCGATGAATTCTTCCAATGAGCCTTATACCCATTTGACAGAGAACAAACCTGAGACCCAAGAGACCAGAAGGCAGAACCTGGACTTAAACCCATGGCTTTATGACTCCGGATATTGTGTTCTTACAGCTCCGTTGTACGGGGGAGCCCCGCAGAAAGTAGAGGAGATGCAGCCTAGCCCAGGACATTGTGTATTTGGATCTTAAAGACCCAAGACAGCAGCTAGAGAAACAGTTACATTTAGACGTGGCCCGGGCCTAGCCAGATTAGAAATCCATCAGCCAAAAACAACGACAGCACATATTTTACTCTGCGCTGGCATTATTCTACATAATTTACATTGCCTCATTAATTCTCACAACAGCGCTGTGAAGTGGATACGATGATTATTCCCACAGGAAGGAAACTGAGGCACTGAGCTTGCCTCACTTACACCGGGTTTTTAAATATCAGAACCAGAATGAGCACCTGCCTCCAGGGCCGGAGCTCTTCACCACCATGCCGCTTGCCTCCTGCAAATATTTATAAGTCGAGGAATACGTGTGTGTTGATGTCATGCTGGGTGCCAGGCTCTGGTCTCTGGGCCCCAGCTGGGCCCCAGCAGTGTGTGAGGCTGCCCTCAGCCTGGGAGGGGGAGCTCTCTGTGTGGGCCAGGAAGGTGTCCTACCCATGAATGACTGTGCCATGTCCCTGAAGCCCATTAGCCAGCTTGCGTCTGGGTTCTGTCTCTTACTGTGGTGCCTCGGGTGAGTCACTCAGCTGCTCTGGGCCTCCGTGTCCTCTGAGGAGCGGAGGTGAATGGCACTCACGTCCCAGGGTGGTTGAGGATAAACCGGAAGAGCCTGGGACCTGATGGCATTCGTGCAGACGCTAAGCGGATGCTGTTGAGGTGCTAACAGCCAGCGCAGTGCAAGGTGTTGTTGTGACGGCTGTTGTGAGGCTAGGAGGGTGGGGGTGGTCATTGTCCACAGAGGACAGCTGACCCTCAGAGACCTGGGAGCTCAGGGAGGAGAGACCGCAGGGTCGAGGGCCATCAGGGAAGGCTTCAGAAGTCTTCTCGCCCCCTCCTGGCTCAGCTTCCCTCAGCTGAGCCTGGTGACTTGCGCAGGTTTGGAATAAGCAGAGGGGCTGAGGCAGGCATTCTGTGGAAGAGGACATGGCCTGGACGAAAATGCCCACAGAAGCCAGTCTGGCTAGAGCAGGGGATTCCTGAACTGCAGGGGTGGCAGGTGCGTGGCACCTTGGGAGGAAAGGCGGTCGGGCTGGCAAAGCAGGCTGGGGCCCTCCAGAACAGGACCTTAAACGTTGGGTTCCAGGATGGGAATGAACTCCCAAAGGCATTGGGATTGGATCTGTTTCCTCATCTGTCAACACACGTGGTTCCCAAACTTGGAAGTGCTTCCAGTTCACCAGGAGGAGGCTATGAAGAGACAGGGTTCTAAGCCCCCAACCGCAGACTTCTGGAATCAGGATTTCCACGGGGGGATGCTCAGACCCTGCATTATAGACAAGCCCCCCCACCCCCTCAGGGATCGTGATGTTCCTGGTAGTTTGAGTGTCATGGCCTTAGGCCATTTCTTGATGCAGCTGCTACAGGAGAGAGTCCAGACCTCTGTCCTACGGAGGTGAGGCCGGGGCTGACGCAGGCAGGCCTGGACGCTCTTCTCTGGAGGACAGCCCAGGTCCACCATCTGCCTTGAGCCTCTCAATCCTGAGTCCCCCTCCAGATCCATCCACGTTCTCTCCCCTCCCCGCTTGCCCCAAGGGAAATACAGATAATATCGATAAATTCACACACATTCATGCATACACTTCTAGTTCCCCAAATTAGCTGACCTCAGCTCCTATTTTGGGATAGATGCTTCCGCCTGGGAGTCCAGCAGGCCTGGACCAGCGCTCTCAGCTTCCTCCTTTGGGTGCCCAGGGTTCCCGCTGGCCTCCTTTCCCCCCTCCCCCACCCTCCTTTGGTCTGCTGCTTCCTTTCTTGGGCTTGAGGGACTGAACTGGCAGGGCCTCAGAGGCTCCATCAGCCCGTGGTAGCTACCCCTTCTGTGTGGCTTCTGCTTGCCGGGCCCTGAGTCCACCATCATTTATATCCTGTTCCCTCCAGCCGGCCGGCTTTAGTAAGAAACCTACCCTTGTCGAGGGGAAGTAAGGTCTAGGCTGGACGAGCACCCTGGTCTCCCTCCATCCCTCACTGGCAGTGGGCGTTGGGCAAGTCCCGGTCCCTCTGAGCCTCAGTTTCCTCATCAGGGAAATGGGTATGGTCGTAACACCTCCTTTGAAGGGTTGCCAAGAAGATTAAATAGCCCAACTCGGGTAAAGTGCTAAGGGCAGGGCTGCCACTCAGCACCTGGTGGGTGCTCCAGACATGGGAATCGTGTTGACAAGGACGAGGAGGCAGATAAGCAGCAAGCGGAGTAGCAGGTGCCCCAACCTTCCCCCTGTGCCTCCAGCTCCCTTCCTAGCGTTCACAGCACTGCTTCAAGGAGGGCCCGGCTGTACTCATCTTGCTGTGGGGAGCCTGAGGCCAAGGGAGAAATGTTTTGTCCCAGACCACACAGCGCGTGCAGCTGGGCAGTGGCCTCACCCTTGTCCCGTCCTCTCTGGCCCTACCCCAGACCCTGCGCACCTCATCCTGGTGAGGGGCAGGGGAAGGGGGCTGGCAGCGGGGGAGGCAGCGCTTTCCCAGGACTTCCATCTCCCCGGCTCAGGCCTGGCTTTCCTGGGAGGAGTGGGGTGAAGTCTTCAGGCTAAGGAATCAGACAGACCCTGTTCAAGCCTCAGCCTTGCCTCCTCCTGCCTGGTCCCGAGACCTTGGCCAGGTGACGCCTTTCTCTGAGCTTTTGTCTTCTCTTATAAATTGGGAAGACTTGCGTCTGCTCGGAGTTGTCCAGGGATTCAAGAAGGTTGCCGTCCGTAGGTGCTCTGTGCCCGAGGCACTGGCCCTGGGGTGACGTGAGACCTAGGAGCCCCGGACAGAGCTGGCACGGCCTCAGGCTGGTCAGTGTGCTCTGCGTGGCTAAGCGGAGGCTGCCTAGAGCACCAAGCTGCCTGTCGCAGGGTGACAGGCCCTACATGGACCCTCCCCCCGCCTGCCGTTCTGCCCTCTTGTGCACCGATTTCTACCGTGAGTGCGAGTGTCCGATCAGACAGACCGGACGTGGTCTGCCAGCTGTGGTCACCTTACTGATGGGCCTGCTGAGCTCCAGAGAGGAGACCCCACACCGTTATCCCGTGAGTCCTGCCTGGGCCTGCCTCCTGGTGCTGAGCTGCGCTGTCTCACAGTGCCCTCTGCTGCCAGACCGCGTTCTGCCGGCTGCTCCCCGGGGGCCAGGCTGGACAGATCCACAGGCCCGTGCCTGCCCTTCTCCTGGGAGCCAGCGAAGCCCCGAGCTACCTGTGTCTGGGCGCAGGACGCTGCCATTGAACTTCACCACAGTCTGGCCTGGCCAGGCCAGAGTCACAGGTCATTCTTTGACAGCGAGGAGGCGGGGCAGGGCCCCTCCCTGGCCATGCTACCTTGTCCCACCTCCTGCAGGGCACTGGCATGTGCAGAGGTTATCAGTGGGGCGGGGGGGGGGGGGGGGGGCGGCGCGCTCGCCCTACCGCACTAAGCCTTTAGGTTGCGGGTCAGACAAGAGGGCTCCTAGGATGTCTTCCAGATCCGAGAGGTGATAACACCTTCCAGCCTCCTATTTAAGAAAAGCCTAAGAGAAATGATTTCCTGTGTCTAAACAAATAAGTGTAGAGTTTAGACCCAGTGTTTCCACAGGGTTCCATGGGGCCTGCCAGGCTGGGAAACCCTGTGAGGCCCTGCTCACAGGAGCGCCCTCAGTCCTGGGGGGTGGGGTGCTCTGGAACTGGGCCCAAAACTCGCTGCTACTTACCGGCTCTGAGAGCCCATGCAGGTAACGGAACTGCTCTGGGCCTCAGTTTCCCACCTGCAAACTGGGAGCAATAAGCAAATAGTTCCTAGAACTGTTGCAAAGATTAAATTGGGTAAAGGTAGTCACCGCCTGTGTGTGCACGTACACACACGTCTTTGCAGCCCTGATGGGCAGCGCTCTCAGGAAGGAGGCGGCATTTCCCCCGAGTCTTTCATGGAAAACATTCCAAATGTGCTCACATTGGAATAGCACTTTCGCTTGGTGCCTGGCACATCGTGAGCGCTCAGCAAGTAACAGCAGTAACGACAGTGGCTGATAGTTACTGAGCACATCACGGACAGACACTGTGCTCTGCACTTCTTACGGACTAACATTAACCCTTATAATAAGAGGTGGGTCCAGTGATCCTCCTCCTCCTACAGGTAAAGAAACCAAGGCCCAGAAAAGGGACGTAGCTCGTCTGAGGCCTGTTAGCTGATAAACGACGGAGCTGGAATTCAAATCCAGGCAGTTTAGCATCTTTACTGCTATGATGATAGTTCTAATTACAATCAAAAGTATAATTATTACTCCAAGAGGCAGTGAGCTCTCAGTCCCTGGAGATGGCCGGGTGGGGCTGGGCAGGCCCCAGGGAGTCCTGCCTGGAGTGAAGAGAGATGGTTCTGGGCTCAGTCACCTCTGTTAGCCGTTCTTCAGGGAGGATCACGTAGCTTAGAGATGGCGGGGAGCAGAGGGGAAGGAGAGGCCCTCTGTGAGCTGGGCCCAGGGCAGGCCTGGCTGCAGTTCCCGTAGAGAGGAACCTTGGGAGCTACTCCGGCTGCAAATGAGAATCCTAACTTTTCATCTTAGTTTCTTCGCTTTCTGTCCCCCACCCCTTGGTGCCTGGGTTTTCCTGGCACCTTTGGGGGCTGACTCCCAGGGCCAGAGCTGCCCAGCCCCTCTGTCAGGGGGGTTGGCTTGGCTGGTCCCTGCTGAAGATGACCCCTCTCCCGAAGATGACCCCCTCCCAGCAGTGGCAGGAAGAGCCCATTTCCCAGCGGTGCAGAGGCTGGGGCTGGCGGGCGGGCGGGTGGGAGTGGTCCCCAGCCCATTGTGTGGTGCTGATAAAGTGCGGAAGCTGAGGTTAGAATGGGAGGAAGCACAGCGCCTGGGCCCTTTCCCACGGGTGGGGGCTTCGGGCACTGCCTCGCCAGGCCGGCGTGACCGCAGCTTGTATATTCAATGGGTGACAGTAGCAGCACTCACTGGGCAATGAACACAGCAGCCTCTGGGTCGTGAGGACACACTGTGTGCCAAGGTTGGGCCATGTGGTGAATCTTCCAACAGTGGGGGGTGTGGTCAGCCTCATGCCTTACGTTAGAACTGAAGAAGCCGAAGCTGAGAGGCTGGGAGACTTCTCCAAAGCCAGCGGAAAGAAGATCCATACCCAGGCCTGGCTGCAAACCGAGCTCTGGAATCCCTCGTCACAGACGGGCGTGTGCCTGTGTGTGCACGTACACACTCGTGTTTACAGCCTTGGTGGGGCAGCGTTCTCAGGAAGGAGGCGGCATTTCCCCTGAGTCTTTCACTGAAAACATTCAAAACGTGCTCCGTCCTCACCTTTGCGTAGCAGCATCCTCTGGCGGAGAAACACATGGTTTGCATTCGGATAGACCTAGGTTCCTGCTGCCAGTTAAATGCTGGGTTCCCTGGCCAAGTGGCTTACCTTCTCTGAGCCTCTGTTTACTTTACAGACTTTCTCTAAAGATGAATGAGATAGTATCTGAATAATGCCCATCCCAAGGTCTGGCCTATAGTGCAAGCTCTATAAATGATGCTAGACTTCATCTGTCCTTCATCTGTCCATCCGTAGGTCTATCCATGCATGCATCCATGCATCCATCCATCTGTCCGTCCGTCCATCCATCTGTCCATCCGTCCATCCATGGGTGCGTGCTTTACTGAGGCTAGTAGCTCCTCCTGCTGGATATCTCTGGATTATTTCTCTTTCCAGAATTGACACAGTATTTTAAGGCATAGCCCGTCTCTATTTTACAAGTGAGGAAACTGAGACCCAGGGTGGGGCTCATGGGAAATCAGAGCTGAGAGCCACGCCTGGAGGCCTTCTATCTTGTCCATGCCCATCCCTCTCTGAGCGCTAGCTCCTCTGCTGTCTCGGAGCATTTCCTGGGCTCCTGCTCTGGGTGGCACAGTTTGGGCTCTGGTTTCCCCTGGAGAAGGATAGGCAAGCACAGGCAGGGAGACAGAGGGAGGCCCCGGTAGAGATGGTGTGAGTCTGGAGTGGTCTGGAGGAGTGATGGACTAGGGCTGTGGTTGGCAAACTGCGGCTCGGCAAACCGCAGCTCGCGAGCCACATGCGGCTCTTTGGCCCCTGGAGTGTGGCTCTTCCACAAAATACCGACTTCTGCGCATGGGCCATGAAGTTTCAATCGCACTGTACGTGCATGTCCGCACATGGTATTTTGTGGAAGAGCCACACTCAAGGGGCCAAAGAGCCGCATGTGGCTCGCGAAGCCACGGTTTGCCGACCACGGGACTAGGGGGAGGTGAGCACTGGGAGAAGAGGAGAGGGCATTCCAGGAAGAGGGCACAGCACAGGCAAAGGCAAGGAGATGGGGGTGGAATGGGTGGAATCTGTGGGCTGAAGTGGAGCCTGGGAGATAAAGTTGCAGGCCTTGAATCAAGCAGCAGGCATCTCAAGATGCATCTTTCCCAGTCTGCTTTCCCTCTCTCTCCATTCATTCATTCATTCATTCATTCTACACATATTTATTAGATACTGTGCACTAGGTCTGAGGAAGATTCCCCAGACAGGTGCAGTCAGACAGCAGCCTTGCTCAGGGGAACTCACAGCCCAGTGGAGAAGATAGATTTGGAACAAGCCATTTGGGTGTAGTGGGGACCTCAAAGGGGGTTAAGGAGGCACAACCTTGATCTAGGGGTCAGGGAGGGCCTCCCAGGCGAGGAGGCATTTAAGCACCTTTCCGAGGTCAAGGTCTTTCCATGGGCTGGGTCTTAGGAGGAGAAGGCATCCCCCATGGAAGGAATAGCATGGGCGAAGGCCCACAGTAAGGGGCGAGACAGAGGACATTCTGTGTGGTTGGGGGCAGGTCAGGGAGGTTGCCGGAGCAGGGGTCAGGCTGGGGAGATCACTAAGGAGTGGTAATGGATGTTAAAATGGAACTTTCTCCCCGGACCCTACGATGATAGACCCTGCACGTCATGTTATGGAGGTTGGATGTTTTCCCGAGGGTACTAGGGAGCCATAGTTTGAAGGCAAGAGAGACATAATAATTCACTTTACACACTACTGAGCAGTCCCAGGTATCTTCAAATGGCAGAATCCAGAGTTAGTCATTATGATTTCAATTTTGAAATTAAGGAATAGAGGCTCAGAAAAGGACAGCAATTGGCCCAGTCACACAGCAGAACCCCTGCTGAAGTGCCGCTCCCCAGCCGGCCCTCCTGCCTGCAGTGACGTCTCTGCCCTCTTCTCAGCAAGCCAGGTCCTAAGTGCACTAGGAGGAGCCCCTTGGGGGGAGGCTCGGCCAAGCCAGCTGTGTTCCGTGGACAGTGGGGTCTCGCTCCCTCGCCTGTTCTGTGAGGAGTGGGGACTTTGGAGGGGATTAGAGGGAGCCATTTTGCAGGAGCTGTTGGATGCCCGAGTCTCTCTTTGCTCAGGCAGCAGCCTCTGGATTACAACATTATCTGTCTTTTCTCCGCAGATGAGTGGGCCCGACACGGTTGGGGACAATGACGAAAGCTCCCGGAAGAGAAAGAGCAAAAACCTGTATGTTGGAAAGATCTATGGCCCTTACCCTTGCACCCCTCTTCCTCCTCCAGGGGTACAGGTGGGGAGAAGGGGCTGCACCCAGTCCTGCCCCAGACAGACACAGGGAACAGCAGAACCTTGGGACTTAGCAGTGGCCCCAGGGCGGGGTCACCAGGGTTCTGAGCTTCTGGCACTGCCCTCAGCATGGATGTAGTGTCAGGCAAGGTGCTGATTCAGTACCTGGAAGCCACAGGGAACCAAGCAGAGGCAGCCAGACAGGCTGCCATTGCCCTGCCCCAACCTTTGAAACAAGTAGTGGCTGAGAGACCTCAGCAAGTTCTTTGCTGCCTCTGAGAAAGGGCTGAACAGACAGTGGGTAAGGTTCCCCTTTCTCCTCTTGGCTCTTGAATAATAACAGTCTCGGACATTGCCAGGAGGGGGCGCTGCTGGCTCAGATAGGGAATCCCATATTCCCCAAGCCTTTCCGGGGCCATGCTCAGGATCCCTTACGCTTTTGTTTTGGGGTTTGTTAGAAGTGTCTGTTAACAAAGGTGTGGAGAGTCTCCTGGGGTCTCCTTTCCCCCAGGCCGAGACCCTGGAGACTGCAGAGAAGGACAGGGCGGGAAGTAAAGGGACCCATGGTGGCACCGGGAGGGGACCTCTTCTCCAGGTTCTGGAGTGCCCATCATTATGCACAAATTGGGCTTGGGGAGGAGAACAGGGATCTTTCCCAGATGCCTCCTGCAACCTTCTTCCCTTGCCTCGACCTTAGCTGGGCTCCACTGCGGTAGAAACGATCTCCCCCCAGCGCCCCTGCCCGCTCCAGTTTCCTGCAGCAGCTGCAGGCTTCTCTCTGCTGTTCCCTGTGGGTTCTGAGCCAGCAAGGAGCCCCTAAAGGTTGGACCTCAGACAAGCACCTCCCCCCCCCCCGCCCCCCTTCTGTGTACCCACCTGCACAGCGGGCCTGGAGCAGGGGTTCTCATCACCAGGCTCAGGAAGCTGTGCTCTCTCACTCCCAGCCACCCCAGGGCTCTCTGAGGGCCCAGTCCTCACCCAGAGGGCTGCCAATCCCTGGACTCCTTGGCCTTATCTCATTGGCTTGGAACCTTCTAGAGCAGGGTCCCCATCCCTGGGCAGCTGCCCCGGACCCTCAGGTAGGCATATGGGCCTCAGCTCCCCAGGCGGAGCAGTTTTGCCCCTGGCACTCACTGTGTTAAAGCCTTCTGTGCATCTTATCCCGGCCTTGAAACGACCCCAGCAGATGTTAAGTACCTTTGTCATCCCTATTTAACTGATGAGAAAATGTGACATTCAGAGAGGTTAGGTAACTTGACAAAAGGCGCACAGTTGGTTACTGCTGGAGCTGGGATTCGAACCCGGGGCTGTGTGGCTTCAAATTCTCACTCTTAACCTCCACCGGGTACCACTCCCCTCAATTACAAGGGTGTCCTGTAGGTCGTAGTGCCATTTGAAGTTTGAATAAGTTCAGAAGTATAAATGCTACAGACTTATAAAGCACGTTTAAAGTTGAGTTTTTTACATTTCTTTTGCACGTATTTAGCTTCCTGATTTAGATCATACCTTTTAAAGGTTTGCTTTCAGTCAGCATTTCTCATCTTTAATCAGAAAGATGGAGATAAAAAGTCAAAACAAAAACACTTACTCAAAAATGTTTTAAAGACTAAGTAATTGCACTCTCAAAAAGATGTTTTTGAAAGTTTGTAGGACTTGCTCTTCTGAAGTTATTTAAGCTTAAAACTGTACTAAGACATTTGGCGCATCCTGCATGTTTGTGGATGGGGGTATCCAAAGCCAGTGGCTGAGGTTGGGAGCTATTCTCTGGGGGGTGCCCAGGGTAGGGGGGGTCTAGAGAAAAGGGGGGGGGGGAGGGCAGGCGAATAGGAGCATGAGACATTTAACCCTTTGCTGCTAGCAGCTCCGCCCAGGGCTGCAATCTGCAGCCATAGGGGGAGTGGCAAAGCTAAAAATAGTTCTTGGCTAAAAATAGGCAGTCCTGCCACCCTGGTGTGCACAGGCTCTCCCTCCTCCCCTCTTCCCTCCCGGCAATTTGCTGACTTCTCCTCACCCCCCCACCCCCTCCCCGCGCTGCCGTGGTAACGGGGGAGGCCGCTCACAAATAACAGCCTGGCTTCCTGCCTGGGCGGGCCCCAGAGGCTGCCCCTCGCAGACACAGCCCCTTTCACGGGCTCCCTCTCAGGGTTGGCCAGGAGGGATTTTTTTCTACTCTCCGTCCTGGCCCCTCCCATTTCCTGGCTCCTCCTGTCTGAGTCCCAGCCCAGCCTATGCCTGGGAGTCCAGTAGTCCGGCTGGGATCCCAGCAAGCACAGGCTCGCTCCTCCACATCCTGCCCCACTGCTGCCTGGCCCGCCTGCCGCTCAGGACAGAGCTTGGGGAGCAGGAGCCCCGAGTGCTCCCTGCAGACTTTCCCGGGCCCCAAGGTGGGGGGCCCTACGGAGATGCTCCGAGGCATGTACCTCACGCGCAACGGGAACCTACAGAGGCGGCACACGATGAAGGAGTAGGTGGCCCTTGCTCCAGCCCGTGGCCTCCCGACCCTGGATTGGCAGGGTCCGAGTGTGCCTGGCTGACCGACCCCCTTCTCTGCTTCCGCCCCCCCAGAGCCAAGGACATGAAGAACAAGCTGGGCATCTTCAGGCGTCGGAACGAGTCCCCAGGGGCCCAGCCGGCAGGCAAGGCAGACAAAGTGATGAAGTCATTCAAGTAGGTCCCCCCTGGCACCCTGGGACCCCTCAGGCACTCACTGATTTCCCCGAGGCGGGGGTAGAAGGGGAGCAGGGGGTAGAGGGGGAGCAGGGCTGGTGGTGGGGTTAAAAGGCAGGGGTATTGAATCCAGCTCTGGGTGGGATGGAGGCTCAGATAGAGGGAGCCTGGTGCCTGCAAGCAGCAGCCCTCTGGGGATAGCTGCCCTGGGAAGGACAGCCAGGCAGGGGCGGGGGGGCAGGGAGGGATAGAAGTGAAGCTGACCCCTAAGAAAGGGGGTGGACCCCTCCTGGGCTCCCCAGTCAGGATCAGTCACTGCCTGGGGCCAACAGCGGCTAACAGAGGCTGCCCAGACCCCGCTGCCCCACTTTTCAGAGCCTCACGGTGCCCCTTCCCTCTGCCCTCAGGCCCACCTCGGAAGAAGCCCTCAAGTGGGGCGAGTCCTTGGAGAAGCTGCTGCTTCATAAATGTAAGTGGGGGCCAGTGGCCTGTTCCCCCTCCCTGGGTTCTCTCCCTCCCTCTCTCGTCCTCCTCCCCTAGACCAGAGCGGGAGCCTGATCCTGCAGGGTAGCCCTTCCCTCTTTCCTGGGCCCAGTGAGGTGTCCCTATTGTTGGGAGAGGCTGAGCCCGGGCTGAGGCCCTCGGTCTGGCCTTGAGCTGGCTCCGCCAGCCCCTCCCTGTCCATGGGAGCTGGCAGTGCCTGCTAGAGGCCGTTGGGACCTGTGTGATCAGACCCATTTTCCCAGAATAACAAGAAACATTTCCATGAACTGTGAGGGCTCACACTGGGCCAAATGTGGCGGTCCTCCTCTCATGGGCAGGATCCCCTCTGATCCTCACGGGGCTGGGGATCCCCACTTTGCAGATGAGGAAACTAAGGCACAGATGGGGAGACACCTGGCCCAGGCTCACAGAGGCATTTACACCCTAATGGTCCCCGGAGGGTAATCTGGGGGTGCTGAGGGCAGGAGAGGCTGGTTCTGCCTCTCACCCCTGGTCCGGACTTCTCCTCACAGATGGGTTAGCAGTGTTCCAGGCCTTCCTGCGCACCGAGTTTAGTGAGGAGAACCTGGAGTTCTGGCTGGCATGCGAGGACTTTAAGAAGGTCAAGTCACAGTCCAAGATGGCAGCCAAGGCCAAGAAGATCTTTGCCGAGTACATCGCAATCCAGGCGTGCAAGGAGGTAAGGACCCCGTCTGGGCACTCCGCCCTGTCCCCGTGCCCCATGGCCTCTTAGTGATTGGGGGCAGCTGGATGCCTCAAGGAGGAGGGCAGGAAGGGGAGAGGGCAGGGTGATTCTCAGGGGCTGTGTGTCCTGGGTGGAGAGGAAGCCAGCTGGGACCTCGGGAAGAACTGAATTCAGTGATAACAAAAATGGCCTCTGGCGATGCTAAACCCTTTGTGAATGGGCTTACGTATTTAACCTGTGAAGTAGATTTTAATATTATCTTCATTTTGAAAATGAGGGACAATCTTGGAGAGCCTAATCACAGCAGCTGACATCTATTGAGTGCTTACTGTGTGCACAGCCACAGGGGTGGTCTGTTGATTCAACCCCTATCTGTTTAACACGGATGATCTAGCTCAGTGGTCAGCAAACTGCGGCTCGAGAGCCACACGTGGCTCTTTGGCCCCTTGAGTGTGGCTCTTCCACAAAATACCACGTGCGGGCGTGCATGTACCGTGCGATTGAAACTTCGTGGCCCATGCGCAGAAGTCGGTATTTTGTGGAAGAGCCACACTCAAGGGGCCAAAGAGCCGCCTGTGGCTCGCCAGCCGCAGTTTGCCGACCACTGATCTAGCTTAATTTGTACAACTCTTGGAAGAAGGTACTATTATTCCTAAGCTGTAGATAGACAACTGAGGCTCAGGGCACTTAAGTGATTTGCTCAAAGCCACACACCTAGGTGTGGCGGTGCTGGGATTTAAATCCCGGCAGCCTGACCCTGGAGGTGGCTTTCAGGCCCTGGAGGTGGCTTTCAGGCCCTGGAGGTGGCTTTCAGGCCCCTCAGTAAGTGACGAGCTAAGACTTGAACTGCCGGCCCGAGGGCCTCCACTCTGAACCTTGTGATGTGGAGCACAGGGGCTTGGAGGTGAGAGGCTGGATAGGTCCCACCCCCACCCCCGGTCCCCAGGGTCAGCCCCCTGCAGGCGGCCCTGACCATGCCACCTCTGCCCCGAAGGTAAACCTGGACTCGTACACACGGGAGCACACCAAGGACAACCTGCAGAGCGTCACGCGGGGCTGCTTCGACCTGGCGCAGAAGCGCATCTTCGGGCTCATGGAAAAGGACTCGTACCCACGCTTCCTCCGCTCTGACCTCTACCTGGACCTCGTTAACCAAAAGAAGATGAGTCCCCCACTCTAGGGGCCGCCAGGGTAGAGCTCAGCATTCACACCAGGAGGGCTGGGCTTCCTCCTACGCCTCCCTCTCCCCTGCGACGGAGGGGGCAACCAAGCCCCCAGAGGCCACGTCTCCGGACAGACAGATGGACATTTGGATGAGAGGCTTGGACCAAGAGAGGCCCAGGCCACCGGAGGAGAGAAGGACTGGCCCCATTGGGTCCCCACTGCCGCGGTACGAGGGGGCTCAAGGGCCCCGGCAGGTCAGGGGCCCTGGCTGAGCCAGATCCGGAGCTGCTGCTCCCTGCTGCGGAGACCTCGCATTGACCAAGTTCCTTAAAGAACCGGCTGGTGGGGCAGGGGCATGGCCCGGCCTCCAGGGCTCTCCAGGGGCCGCTGGGGCTCGCGCAGACCCCCGCCTTGAGTTTTATTTATTTAAACAGTAGTAGGATGCTTGACACGTCTTCCTGTGATAGGAAACCGTTGCCTCATCAGTTTTCCTAATTTACAAGTGCAATATTTTAACCAACGCCTTGTGAAAAGCCACCTTGCCGAGAAGGTGGGCACCATTTCCCAGGTTCAGGGGACTTGCTGGTCCCAGGCACCAGTGGCAGGCAGCTGGGCCTTCTGGACTGATGAGGCCTGGAGGAGCGGGCGGTACAGCCTGACCTCGCCCAGAAATCCAGAGCCCTCGAGGAAGGAGGTCCGTCAGGGGCTCTGGGAAAGCATGACACCCTCAGACCACACAGCAGCCAAGTTCTGGAGCAAATAAAAGGCCTGTGTTAGTTCTTGGTTTTGACCCTTTCTGTGTGTTCCTGGTTTTGAGGCTTCCCAGGGTGGCTGGGGCTGGGAGGGTTGGTCGTTGGCCTGCTGGTCCAGCTTCTCCTCCTCTGTAGCCATCACCTGCCTCCCACCCTGGAGCCATAGACACCATCCAGTGGTGAGAGCTGCTCCCTGACCACCGCGGCCTCTGTGACCGGCTCTGCCATGCTTGTTCCGCTTATCTTCTCTGCAAGCCTGGGAGGAGCGGGTTGTCCCCATTTCACAGATGAGGAGCGTGATACGCAGGCAGGGAAGGCGACTTGTTCAGGGTCGCCCAGCAGGCAGGTGGCAGGGACAGGGTGCAGTCTAAGCCCAACTGGCTGCCCCAGGATGGAGTCCCACCTTGGTCACCAGCTGGCCACGGGACCATCAGCAAGTTCCTTCACTTCTCCACCCGGCCACACCCTGAGGTTCTGGCGGGACGTTCAGGTGTCACAGGGATGGTCGGTGGAGGTGGATGGGCCAGAATCTTTGGCAGGGCAGCAGGGCAGCAGTGCAGACGAGGCCTTTAGGACAGAAGGGAGAGCTGGGGCGGTGACAGGGAGGAGGGTTCCCAGGGTCCCTCTGTGGCTCGGGGGAAGGTGTCCCCCTCTGTGCCCAACAGGAGACGCAAGTTTAGGAAAGGCCTGGTCCCCAGCCACAGTTCAGGGAGGGTCTGGCCCACTTTCCTGGAGGTGGAAGAGGGCCTGGAACGCAAGCCAAGCTGATGTCAAGGCTTTCCCTGATGCCCACACATGCAACCTGCCAGGGTCTCGGGGCAGGTGCCAGGATACGGCCTGTGGGTGGGGACTGGCTCAGCTTAAATCTGGACAGAATTAGTTGGTGCAAGAGGGGCTGGACCCCTCTCCTTGGATCTTGTTCCCTGTCTGGTGCCCTGAGTTCGACACGGGGCTGTGCACTCTCCTCCCTGCTTTCCCCTGCTGGTCTCCCTGGGCGAGGCCACCCGCATGAGGGGAGCATCAGAAATGGAGGTCTCAAGGCCCAACCTGGGGCCAGGCATACAGTAGGCGCTCAATACGTGTTACAGCCTTTCCCCTAGCACAGGAATGTGAGCTCTTCCAGGAATGGGCTGGGTCTCCTTCCAGGCACCAGACCTGTGTCGCGGTGAAGGGCAGCTGCCAGTGCCTCGCCGAGGAAGGGCAGGGGAGCAGCGACATGCGCCTCACCGGGAGCGAAGGCATCTTCTGCTTGGAGGAGACACTCCGCCCATAGGAGACTCCCCTTTCTTTGTACCAGGGATGTAGCGCTCCTCCAGGCCCTCCACCTTCCCACCCCAATTGCCATGGAAACCAGAGTCCAGGAGAACAGAGTCAGGCAGATGGAATTCCCATTTCAGAAGGGTCCACGGCCAGGTTTCCACTACTCACACCGGGACCCCTGGCCTCACAGGGGCTTTGGCTATGCCGAGCTTCTGGAAAGCAGACTGGAAAAGTGCTTGGGTCCTGCCCTGAGCTCCTGGGGGGGCCTTGGGGACAGCCTTTACCCCCATAGACCTCAGTCCCCTCACCTGTTCAGTGTGGTTTGGCCTGGTCCCCATTTTTTTTTTTCACATGTGAAAAAAGAGCAGGTTTTTTGGTCTCTGCCTGGCAATCCCAGGCTGGTCACTGTGGGTTCTGAGAGCTGTGTGGTCAGTATGTCCAGCTCCCTCCCCATCCCACAGGTGGGAAGACTGAGCTGGAGGGAGGGAGGTGAGAGGCCCAGAGTCCGGAGTCAGGCTCTAGGATGCAGCTTCCGGCTCCATCACTGACTACTCGCTGCAGATCGGTGAATCAGTCACATAACCTCGCGTTGCCTCCGTTTCCTCATCTGTAAATTGTGCATATTGGCACCTACCCCAGAGCTGTGATGGCTGAGCAAGGTCATTCCTGCGGCAAGTCTAGCCCAGTGCCTGGCACAGGGATAGGCTCCTTCAGTAGGAGCTGCTGTTTGCAAGGACATTATTCAGGGTCAGAGGGAGGGGCAACGCTCCTTCTCCACCTGCCCAGCCCGGGCTCTGCCCTTATTAAAGAGGACAGGGGGTCTTTAGTCCCAGACCCCAGAACCCTGTCCTTCAGGAACAGTTTTGCTAGAGGACAAAGTCAGCCCGTTCCCGGGACTAAGTCAGAACAGCCTGTCCCCGCGCCACTGCCCAGTCTTGGCCTAGCTGGGCGCATTTGGGGTCAGCTGGCAAGTAGGGTGCGGAAGGTGGAAAGGGGAGAGGGCATAGCAGCGCTGCCTGGCTGGGCGCCAGTGGGTAGAGATTCCGTATTCGCCCGCCTGTGCCAACTTCAGCTGACTCCTTGCTGGCGAGTCCAGTCTCTCGCACTCTCGGCCTCTTGGTCTGGTTTGGGACAGATATGGTCTCCCAGACTCTCCCTTGGGTCCCAACTGCTGCTGCCTGGTGCTTGGGTCCCTCCTTGGGTTTCTGCTTGCCTCCCTCCTGTAGCAGGAGCTCATTATCCCCAGGAGCAGCTCAGGAGGGCCCGGCCACCTCGAGGGAGTTCTAAAGTTCTTTGCCTGTGAAGTGGGGATCCTGGGGTGGGGGTGGGGGTGGGGGTGGGGGGCAATGGTGGTGGGTCAGCCTGATTCTCAGCCTTTGCTCTTCCCTGGTCCCCTCCTTTTCACCAGACTTCTCTGAGCTCCCTACCCTCACCTCCTGCCTTGCTCCCCAGTCCCTTCACTTACTCTCCCCTCTCTGGTCCCTCCCACGGATATCCTACCCTAGCCAGCCTCTCCAATTCACCTCTCTTCCCAAAGCCTCCCCCAGGCCTCCCTGCCTCTTCCTCAGAGCTCTCAGAACCTCAAGCAATAGCCCCTGGGCCTCAGAGGAGCACTCCTGAGCTATTGTTTTGCTTACAATCAGCAACATCTGGGAAACATCTGGCTCTGCCTGTCCTCTCCCTGGCTGGGCCGGCCAGCAGGAGGGAAGGAGGTACCCTGGGCCCCCTGCCACTGGGGAGTCCTTTTATTGGGTTGGAGAAGGGGGATGAGGAAGAGCTTGGGGCTGATCTGGGCCTGCTCAGCCTGGATGGGAGCGAGGGTGTGGCTGGGTGCGGGAGGACAGGGACAGGTGGCAGATACGAAATAATAGCTACAGTCACACACCTCAGGACACTGTAAGCCTTATCTCCACCCCTCCTCTGAACATTGTGTTCACTTGACAAACGAGGAAGTTAAGGATCAGAGAGAGTGGACCAGTACGTCTTAGTGGGACCTGGATCCCTAACTTCCAGGCAGCCTCCCCTCCAGCCAGTCTGAGACTGAGTGGCTTGGATGGGGGTTCTTACCAAGGCTCCCCTGAGCTTGAGGGCGGAGCTTTTCTAAGTTGGGCCAAGGAATGGCGGGAGCTGAAGTGTGGAGAGGGACTTGGTCTGAGCGGACTCTCCGTTCTCAGTAGCTGTCTGATAGGTTGCCTTACTTCTCTGCGCCTCACTCATCTCATGTATAAAGTGGGAGTAATGATCCACCTCATGGGACTCACATGGACTCAGTGAGATAATAAATATGTGTCAACCCTCAGCACAGGGCCAGCCACGGAGGGGGCGCCCCGCATGGGGGAGAGGAGGGAGCCGGGGGCTGTGACTGACTGATCCAAGAGGTGAGGTCAGGCCGAGCCCCAGCAGCTGCGCAGGCGGAAGTCGCCTCCGTATCTGCCTCATGGCCAGTTTCTGAGAAGAGATGGCCAGTGACTCAATGACAAGGGCAGGGCCCCAGGGGGTGCAGTTGGGCCCCTGGCTCCATGTGGGCTCAGCAGGGTCCTACCTGCCAGTTTCAGGAGCAACTGAATAGCACCCACACAGCCGGGCAGCTGGCCTGCCCGGGGATCAGTCCCAGACCCGCCTGTGACCCTGGATGAGGGCCCTCCCTCTTCCTGTTGGCTTCTTCTGGAAAACAAGGAGGATCCAGCTTTTCCTCTGGTCGGAGGACCTTCTGACGGGGCACATGGTGCTTTGTGTGGTGTGAGGGGCTGGGATCCAGGCCGTGTGTGTGTGTGTGTGTGTGTGTGTGTGTATGTGTGTGTGTGTGGGTGCACATGAGTTGTTATGACTCTAAAAACGGAGCTTAGCCACGTCCCCAGAGGACTGGGCACTGACTTGGATGGAGCTGCCTATTTACAACTTGCCCTGAGTCTCCATGGTTCACCCCCTGCCCCTTGGGGCTCTGCCCTCCAGGTCCTCCAGCCAGGCTTCAAGGAGGAAGGATCTGCTGCTTTTTACACACTCCTTCCCTTGAGGGAAAGTCCTCACCCCACCCGACCTCTGTCTCACACACACACACACACACACACACACACACACACACACACGTCACTGAGCCCAGGACAGAGAAGCCCCAGAGTCAGGGGGAGACTCAGTGTGCACCCTGGGAAAGATATAAAAGTATAAAGGGGTTGGAAAAGGCAAAGCTGATGTGCCCTTCACCTGGCTCCCCCAGTAGTTACCTCTGACGCAATCATAGCACACGGTCAAACCCAGAGTCTGCCAGTGGCTGGGATTTGTCATTTGATCACATGTGTAGATGATGGGACCACCCCCCAGTCAAGATGCAGACCTCTTTCACAGAAACGATCTTGATACTTTTTTATAGTCACATCTGCCCTCCACCCGCACCATCCCTAAGCCCTGAACCTTCTCCCCATCGATATAATTTTGTCATTTTAAGAATGACATGCAAATGGAACCATGCAGTACGTGACCTAACGTGATTGTCCCTCTCCGCTCGTCATCATGACCTTGAGGTCCACTCAAGCTGTGTCTATCGATAGTTCCACGCTGCCTCTTTCCCAGTCGTGTTCCGTTCCGTGGTGGGGATGTACAACAGGTGGTTTCACTATTCGCTTGCTGAGGGACCTTTTGGTTGTTTCTGGTTCTTGGCTATTCCATACAAAGCTGCCATGAACAATGGAGTGGCGAGGTTTGTGTGGACACAGCTTTCACCTCTCTGGGGAAAATGTCCAGGCGTGCGATTGCTGAGTGGATGGCAAGTGGAGGTTTAATGTTGAAGAAACTGCCAGAGTCACTGTATCATCAGAGACCCGGCTCTCTGCAACCTGGCCAGCATGGAAAGTTGCCCTTCTGTTTTATTTTAGCTGGTCTAGTAGGTGCGAGTTGAGAGCTCTTCCAGGTCTTAATTTGCATTTTCCTCACGGCCAGTGACAGTGGACATCTTTTCATTGATTTGCCGTCTGTCTATCCTCTTTGGTGAAATGTCTCTTCATGTCTTTTGCCCATGTTCCAATTAGAGTGTTTGCTTTTTCACTGTTGAGTTTGAGTGCACCTCGTATATTCTACATAGGAATCCTTTGCCAGCTATGTGATTTGCAAATCATTTCTCTCCATCTGTAGCTTGTCTCTTCATCCTCCTAATGTATCTCTTGCAAAGTAAATGCTTTTCAATTTTGATCAGGTCCAATTTATTATTTTTTTGTTTTACAGATCATGTATTTGGTGTTATGTCTAACGACTTTTTACCAATCCTTGGGTACTAAAATTTTTCTCCTGTGTTTTCTTCTAACAGTTTTATAGTTTTCCATTTAAGTCTATGGACCCTTCTGAGTTAATTCTTGTGTAAGATTGTGAGGTTTAGGTTCTTTTTTTTTTTTTTTTGCATAAAGATATCCAATTGCTCTAGTATCATTTGTTGAAAAGACTGTCCTTCATCCATTGAATTGTTTTTTTAAGCCAGCTTTATTGAGATGTAACCACAAAGCATGCAATTTACCTGTTTAAAGTATACAACTCAATGGCTTTTAGTATAGTAACAAAATTGTACAACCCTCACCACAATCAATTTTAGAACATTTTCACCACCTCCTAAAATACCTCCGTACCTATTAGTAATCACTCCCTTCTCTATACCCCAACCTTCCCATCCTTGGGCAACGATTAATCTACTTTTCTGTCTTAGATTTGCCTATAGTGGACATTTCATGTAAATGGAATCATAATATAATATGTGGTCTTTTGTGTCTGGCTTCTTGCACTTGGCATCATGTTTTCATCATGTTGTAACATGTGTCAGTACTTCATTTTTTTAAATTGCCTGATAACATTCCATTGTATGTATCCTGTTTCAGTACCACTAAGTATACCACATTTATTCATCCAATACATTAGTTGATGGGTATTTGTGTTGTTTCTACCTTGGGGCTATTATGAATAACGTTCTTATGAATATTTATGTACAAGCTTTTGTGTGAACATATATTTTCATTTCTCTTGGGTATTTACTCAGGTGTGGAATTTCTGAGTCATAAACAGACTCTGTTTCCCTTTTTGGGGAGCTGCCAAACCACACCATTTGACATTCAGTGTGTGAGGATTCTAGTCTCTCCGCATCTTTGCCAATACTTGTTATAGTGTCTTTCTTTTTCATCATATTCATCCTAGTGCGTGTCAAGTGTTATTGAATTGCTTTTGAACCTTTGTCAAAAATCAGTAGTCATACTTGTATGGGTAGATTCTCTATTCCACAGATCTATGTTTCTATTCCTCTACCAAAGTCTCACAGTCTTGATTACTGTAGCTGTAGAATAAGTCTTAAAATTAGGTAGAGTGATTCTTCCCACTTTATTCTTTTTAAAAAAATTGTTTTAACCATTGTAGTTTTTTAGCCTTTCTGTGTAAATTTTAGAATAATCTTGCCTAACTGGCAAGAAGTCTTCCTGAGGTCTTGACACTAAATCCCATTGTGTTGGGATAATCTTGGCTAATCTACAGAGCCCTGATAGTAATTGCATTGTAGTTCAATTTGAGAACTGATATCTTTACTATGCTGAATCTTGCATTCATGAGCATGATATGTCTTTCCATTCGTTTAGATCTTTGATTCCTTTTACCAGCACTTTGCAGTTTTCCACATACAAGTTTTGTTTTGTTAGATTTACACCTAAGTATCTCTTTCTTCAGTGACTGTAAATGACATTCTATTTTTTAATTTCAGTTTCCACCTGCTCATTGCTAGCATAGAAATTCACTGGGTTTTTGTGCATTGATCTTGTAGCTTGTGACCTTGCTGAGCTCAATAATTGTAGAAGTTTTTTTCTGTAGATGCCTGGAATTTTTCTATGTAATTAATCATGTCTTCTGCAGGTAGGTATTATTTTAAGTTTTCCTTTCTGGTCTGTATGTCATTTACTTCCCTCTCTTGCCTTATTGGGCTTCCGTCTTTCATCAACAAGTGCTATATTAGCTGTTGGTTGTTTTCTAGATGTTATTTATTTATTTAGGAATTATTTTATTTATATAGCATGCTTATTTATATATTTATATTTACATAAACATTTACACAGGAAATTTCCTTTTTATTATAGGATGATGCCCTTGATTCCTAATTTTCTGACAATTTTTGTCATAAGTGGGTGTTGAATTATTTTTCAAAATATATTTTTATTGATTTCAGAGAGGAAGGGAGAGGGAGAAATGGAAACATCAATGATGAGAGAGAATTATTCTCAGCTGCCTCCTGCATGCCCCCCACTGGGGATTGAGCCTGCAATCCGGGCATGTGCCCTGACCAGGTTGACACTCAACCACTGAGCCATTGCCAGCCAGGCGGGTGTTCAATTTTGTTAAATTCTTTTTTGTATCAATTAATATGGACATAGGACTTTTTTGTTTAGCCTGTAAATAGAGTGGGTTACATTTATTGATTTTCAAGTGTTGAGCCAGTCTTGCACCCATGCAATAAGCTACCTTTGGGTAATGGTGTGTAATATTTTAATATGTTTCTGAGTTCTATTTCCTAATATTTTGTTAAGAAGTTTTGCATCATTTACATGAGGAATATTAGTCTATAGTTTGGTAGGGTTTTTGTGTGTGTGTTTTTAAAAATATATCCTCACCCGAGGATATTTTTCCATTGATTTTTAGAGCGAGTGGAGGAGAGAGGGAGAGACAGTGAGTAACATCAATGTGAGAGAAACACATCGATTGGTTGCCTCCTGCCTGTGCCCCGACCAGGAGCCTGCAACTGAAGTACATGCCCTTGACTGGGATCGAACCCAGGACCCTTAGGTCCACAGGCCGATGCTCTGTCCACTGAGCCAAACCAGCTAGGGTCAGCCTATAGTTTTTGTGTACTTTGTTTGATTTCAGCATCAAGGTAATACTGCTCCCAAGAATAAATGGGAAAGTGCTCCATCTTCTATTTTCTGGAAGAGATTGTGTAGAATTGGTGTTAAAATTTTCTTTCAGATGCAAGGGTATTTTAAGCCTCTGTTTGAAACTTGTCTGCTAATATTCCATTGGCCAAAACAAGTCACATGGCTATGCCCAAGCTCAGGGGCGGAAAGGATGGTCTACCTCCAACAGGCAGAACTACAAGCTCACAAGGCAACTGGCACAGGTGCTGGAGAGGTGAACAGAGGCACCAAGGAGGGACTCACAGAGACCTTACTTGGGAGCTCACCTCTGGGGTGTATTTCACCCAAACTATGCTCTTCACGGCAAGCACCTACCGACTAGGGCGAGCTGGGCCCTCCTGGAGCCCATGTCTGCCTGATCGCACCCCCCGTGTACAAATGGCACAAGAGTTTCCTTACAGAACAAGTAGTGATCAAATTCCCAAACTCTGAGTTTAAAAAATAGGATTGAATCTACTCAGCTGGTTGATTCCCATGTCCCCGACCATTTCATTCACCGGCCTTCCTGTGCTTGTGCCATGGGAGAGTCAGAGAAGGATGGACTCTGGCCCTGAAGGCCTCTGCAGCTGCATTATCCCCACGCTCATCTCTGCCCGTCCCGCCTCACCCCGCCTGAGCTAGACTCATTTGCACCCCGGAGCCTTTGCGCATCCCTCTGGAACGTCCTGTCACTTCTTCACCGGCCCGTCTCCTCTTTAACCTTTGAGACTCAGCTCAGGGGCTGTGTCCTCAAAAGCCCTCTGCTGCTGTCCCACGTCTGGAGGAGGGGCCTTCCCTGGCTGTCCCAGCACGGTGTTCAGGTGACACAGCCCCGGAGTTGCCTCTTCACTTGGCTGCTTCTCCCCTGGGCTGTGAGCCCCTCAATGGCTGACACTGTGTGGCCATCTGGGCCCCCAGCACAGGAGGCTGACTTTGGCATTCACAGCAGAGCCTCTGGGTTCTGCCCAGCGTGTCTCTGGTGAGCAGCCCACTCCTGAGGCCTGGAGGGAAGGGCGTGCTGCAGGTGCCTCTCCATCCTCGCCAGCCCTCAGCTCCTCCCCCAGGGCTGTGACTACTCCTTAGAGAGGCACCTCGGAGGAGGTCCTGGCAGTAAAGGTGGCCATGGGACCCGCCCAGGCAAGGTGTGGCCTGGAAGGTCAGCAACTCCTTGCCTGGCATTCAGGGCCCTGCTCGCGGAGCCCGAGCTTCCCCTGAAGGCTCCCTGTGTGCTACCAAAGAGGCTTCCCACAGCCTCTCCTTGTTCTGTTTGGCCGCATCCCTCATCCCTTTGCTGCTGCTCTTCATGGCTCCTGGGATGCCTTTCCTTGTTTCCCTTTGCTTTGCTGATTACAGCCTGTTCTCCTAGGCCCTCCCTCCTGACCCGCCACAGGCCGAGTCCGAAAGCCTGCACCCAGGCTCTGCCTTCAGGGAATTACAGCCGGCCTCGGATTTTCCACTAAATGTTTTGCGGGTGTGAGTTTGGATCCTCCCCTGAGGATGACCTGGGAGCTGGCCAAGCTGGACTTCCTCCATAGTAGCGGCCAGGAAGACTGGAGCAGCTCCTGACCCCTGGAGCCAGATAAGCAGCTGGACCCCAATGGCCTGGGGCTGGGGGGAGGTGGGGGGGGGAGGGCTATTTTTAGAGGCTGGTTCCCAGCAGGCCTGGCCTGGTTGGGGCCTGGAGGGAGAACAATGGGCCATTGAGCCTGCTCCAGCCCTGCACCCTGGGAGGCCTGCTGGAGGGCAATGACAATGTGTGTGTGTCGGGGACGGGGCTAGTGCTCAGAGGCAGGGGGGCCAAGGCGGCCTGCCCCCATGCCCACCAGCAGGAAAAGCTCCCGTCTGGAGCCCTTTGTCAGACTTCCTGTGGGGCCAGGTGCTGGGATTCCAGAAGCCTGTCTTCATTCGTAGCAGCACCACCACCTCTTCTCGAGCCCTTTCCGTGGGCCTGACACCGCTAAACACCGCATGTCCGCCTCATACTTGTCAGCCTCATTGTGCAGATGTGGAAACATAGGTCCCGGCTCAGCGAGCTCAGTAACTTGCTCACACACAGCAAACAGGAGGAGCCATCGGGATTCAGACCCACGTCCTCTCTGTCTCCTTCCAAGCCCAGCCTTCCCCTCTCAGGTCCTCCCGGGGACCCGTGGGCTTTGGTCTCCCCTCCCTAACGGCTCTGACTCCGTGCGTGACCTTGGACACATTATTTGCCTTCCCCGTGCCTGCTGGGCTTTGGTTCACTCGTCTGTAAAAGGCAGGGGAGCCTTTCTCTCAGGGCTGTTGAGGGTGGAACCAGAGGCCAGGTGGGGAGGGGTGAGGCGTAGGGGTGGGGAGGGGGATGTGTGCTGTCCGTTTCCCCCTTTCCAGCATGTGATGGTTTAAAGAGCCAATGAACCAAAATTCTGTTTGTCCCGGAAGGTGATGGTCCAGGCACCGAATACTGTCTGAGCCTCCCGGGGTGCGGTGGGTCCGGGGCTCCGAGGAGTGGACAGGTCAGATCCGTCCAGTGCCTTCTGGGAATTCACAGCCTGAGAGGGGAGACAGGCCCATGAACAGGCGCTGAGGCTCCAGGGAAGAGACGCACAGGAACACCTGTGTCTGTTCCCTGGTGGCCACAGACGAGGTGGCTTAAATGCAGAAATGTATTTTTTCACGGGTCTGGAGGCTGGGGGTCCACGGTGTGGGCGGGGTTTTTCTCCTGATTCTCTCTCCTTGGCCCTCAGGTGGCTTCTGTGTCCCATCGTCTTCTCTTCGTGTGCATCTGTGTCTGAATTTCCTCTCAAAAGGACACCAGTCCTGTTGGATTCAGCCCCCTCCCCCCCACCTCTCTTTAATGACCGTGTTTTAATGTAACCACCTCTTTAGAGGCCCCAATGCCGTCACATTCTGAAGTGCTGGGGGTTAGGACCTCGATGTAGGACTCTGGGGGGACACAGCTCCATCCAGAGCGATGGCTATTGGCTATTTAAAATAGCGGACAGCCGCTGCGCTTGCCCAGTGGCAGAGACTGGATCTGTCTGGTGAGGCCCTTCCTGAGTCTCCACGGAGTCAGCCAGGCACAGTTCTCCACCAGAACATGACGGGGGGAGGGACTCTGAGAGGAGAAAGGAGGGGTTTTCAGAACACTCCCAGAGGCCAGACCGCCCCCCCCCCCCCCACACACACACAGCTAGTGAGAGATTATCTGGGTGAGGGATGGCTGGCAAATTTCTAAGAATTGCACTGACTCTGAACATCAACTTGTTTTGTGCTCAGCCCTGGGACTGTTCTCTGCCATCTCCAGAACAGCAGTAGACTCTGTTCTCCAAATCAATTCTGCATTGCAAGGCCTTTGTGGGGGGCGGGGGTGGAGAGTGTTTCCAAATGGAGCCAGTGGGCCCCTGGGGCAGAGGACAGGCTAGGGGTTGAGAGCAAGGAGAGCCGATGGGCAGACGTAAGTCCCACTGAAATCCACGGGACCTGGGGGCAGATATGTCAGGCTTGTGGTGGGGACTGGAGTTCTCATCCAGACAGGACAGCAATGGCAGGAGGGTTTGGGGACACCAGGCAGCCATACTTGGGAAGACGGTGCCAACACTGGCCTGGAGGGGGGTATCAAGGCAGGCTTCCTGGAGGAGGTAAAGGTTAAGGTGTGAGTCAGAGATGCCAGAGGAGACAGTGGCATTCCAAGCAAAGGATCCTTTGAGGGCAGAAGCCTGGTATCTCTGCAGACTGACCCATGGCTTGCTGACCAGTCTCCTGCGTGCCAGGCCCCGAGTTTAGCTCTTCCCACAGGCATGAAAACACATGGTCTTGGGTAAACATAAGCCCCACTGGCCATAGCTGGTGTGAGGGGTGCAAGGTGAAGAGGTGCAGGAGAGAGCATGGGCCGCACTGGCCAGACCAAGAGGTGAACTGGAGTGCTCAGGCGCAGACTAAGGACTATGCCTAAGGAGTGGAGCCGGGAGTAGGGGAGGTCCAGGTGTGATGTCCCCAGGGAGGGAGGTGCCTGATGGCATTTGCCGGTGTTGGGCAGACATGGAGTGATGGGACCACAGAACTGTGAGGCAGGTGGGAGGTCACAGAGACTCCAGGCCAGGCGGTTGGTGTGGCTGCCGGTGGCATCTTAACAAATGGTCCTCATGTTCCAGGGAGTGCTTGGTGGTGGCTTTCCAAGAACTGCTGTTACTTTCTGCCCTGCAGCTTCTGTGGGGGCAGGAGGGGAGGGGCCTAAGGACAGTCGAGCCCTGCTTGTCACTTGTGCTGACTAAGACACACATCCATCAAGCGCCTCCCCGTGCCAGGCCTGTGCCAAGTACTTCGCACACCCACATGTGGTGCCCCGCTGTCCCAGGAGGCAGCTGCTGTCATACCCACTCACAGAGGAGGCTCAGGGAAGGAGCAAAACCTGTCTCCGGGCTGGGCAGGCCTTTGAACCTGCACTTTGCTGCCAGAAAAGCCCATCTCCCAAGAAGCTCCCCTTGGCATAGGCTGGGCTGCCTGTTTCCAAGAAGCAGGGGGTGAGCTTCTAGCAGCCCTTGCTGCCTGGGGAGAGAGACGTGACATGGGTAAGAGGGTGCCCGGCTGAGCTGGGCAGGAGAAAGACCCATATCCCTGCTGTGTCCTGTTCCATCCACTGCCCGCCCGCCTGGCTCCCCCTCGAATAAAATGAGGCAGCGATGCCCCCTTAGTGAGGGGGTGTAGGAGGGAAGTGAGGCCATGTCTGCAGATGGCCAGGCCCCTGAGTGCCAGCTCTGGGCGCCGCTGTGGGGACTGCTGTGGTCTTTGCTGTTGGCGCTGTCTTGCCACGTCTTGGCGTGCTGGCTCTTCGGCACTGTGACAGCCGCCCTGGGGAGGCAGAAGGGGGCTCCTGTGGGTAACACACATACACACCCCACCCTATACAGACACCTCAGACACATCTCACACATGCACACAAACCATACCACATACACACAATACACATAAACATGCAAAACACAACACACAGACTCCACACACGCAGATCATAGTCACACACATCACACAGCTTCACACATACACACACACACACGCACCAGCAGAACTCTGGTGCATTTAGCATCTTTTAGATGGAGAAAATGCATTTCAGCAAAAGCTCTAGGTGTTCAGTGATGTTCTAGAATCTAGAATCAGTGGTTCTCAACCTTCCTAATGTCGTGACCCTTTAATACAGTTCCCCCAATTTCATTGTTACAAATTGAACATAATTAAAGCATAGTGATTAATCACAAAAACAATATGTAATTATATATGTGTTTTCCGATGGTCTTAGGTGACCCCTGTGAAAGGGTCATTCGACCCCCAAAGGGGTCGCGACCCACAGGTTGAGAACCGCTGCTCTAGATGATTTGGTATTTTGTTCATCCCAATAATAACTACAGACAATTACAAATCAGCCTTTCAAAGATGCATCAAACACATTCTTTATTCTGCCCCCAGACAGCATCCAGGTCTTGTGGGTGCAGGCACCCCAGTGGGATTGCTGCGCACCTCAAACGCTGGGTGCAGGAGTGGGGACTGGACTCAGTCCGCCTTGCTCCTCCATGTCTTTTAGCCAGTGCAGGGCTGCCCTCGCGCAGGCCCCTGGCCCGTGCGTAAGTCTGAGCCCTGCAGGGAGAGTGTGCATCTGTTCTCCTTTGTGTGTCGGGGGAGGGAGGCAGACGCTGGGCCGGGCAGCCTTCCTGCCGTTTCTATGAGCTCATAAACCGCTGTCCCGCGGATCCTCCAGCAGAGAAACTTCCCCGCCAGCTCCACCCAGAAGGGAGAGCAGATGGAAAATTGGAGCGAGCCCTCATCTTGGGTCAGGAAAAATATATTCTTTTTTTCCCCTTTCTCTCTAAAAATATGCTCAGGCCTTTTTTGAGCCTCGGTGCAATAAAAACCAGCTGTGGCTCAGAACAGCCCCTGCAGCCTTTGCCCAGGGAGAAGGCAAATAAAAACAGCCCTGGAGGCGGAGTCAGTGCCGTGTCCAGGCGCTGGGCCCAGGCTCCAGCTACCTCCGACCTGGATCTGTGTCCCAGATGGGCACCACCAAACAGGCTGTTTATCCTGGCGAGGGCTCAGGGCACCAGGCGTCACACAGGCCTTGCTCTTTGAATTCCTGGTGCTGAGGAGGACAAGACGACAAGGGGTGGGTGTGATGTGGACTCTGCTCCCACATACCGCCCCATCTCCTGGGGCAGACAGATGGGCACGCGAGGTACCCAGAGCCAACCCCAGGGAGTGTTCCGGTAGCCTAGAGGAGGGAGGGGCCAGGTCTGATTTGGGGGGCAGCAAGGCTTCTTAGAGCAGGTGGCCATTCAAGGATGGAGACGAGGAAGGGGACCAGCTCCAACAAAAGTTTGGATTTGGGGACAATAGTGGTTACTGTATGGTGATCAGAATGTAAGGCAAAGGTGGGGAGGGGCACAGGGAGCTCTCCTTGAATGCCCGGGGAGATGTTCAGTGGGTGATAGGGAGCCATGGAAGGTGCTTGAGCAGAGGAGGGACTTGTCTAGAGGCGGGTTGCTTGGAGGATATTTAGAGGGGAAGTCTGGCCACCTAATTGGAGCTGAGTTTTATCAGGGGGTCCCTTAAAGAGGAAGCCACATCTTCTAACTGGACGTCCTGGTACCCTGGCCCATCGCCATGGCACAAGACCCTGGGAGGAGAGTGTGGAGAGGTGGCAGGGATTTGGAGTGGAGTCAGGAGATCTGGCTTCTATTGCTGACTCTGCTGTGGACCCGTGTGACCCTGAAGAGATCACTGTCCTTCCTAGGCCTCTACTTTCCCACCTGCAAAAAGGGACCGTGGGGTGTCTAACCGTCCCTGGAGGACTGGTGCCGCGCAGGCTCATGGCGGACAGAAGGGGAAAGAGATGGACCCCAGAGAGGGTATATACCCTTTTGTGTTGGGCTTATGTCACTGAGCATAAAGTCCTCAAGGTTCATCCATGTTGTGGCATGTGTCAGAGTCTCCTTCCTTTTCAGGCTGAACGATGTTCCATTGCATGTATAAACCACATTTTGCTTATCCACTATCTATTAACAGGTGCCTGGGTTATTGTAAATAATGCTGCTATGAACATGGGTATTATTTTCTGTTTCATGTGATAGCGGCCATCCTAGTGGGTGTGAGGTGCTATCTCATTGTGGTCTTTTATTTTATTTTATTTTATTTCTAGCAGGGCAGCGCAGCTACTCGTATACCCTTGACCAAAGACCGGTCCTCTTCTCTGGGCGGGGAAAGTCGTCCTCTTCGACCCAAGCGCTCAGCTTCGGGCGGGACGCACATGGATCGGTGAGGGGGGGGAGGGGGGGACACCCGCCTAGCCAGCCAGATCAGCCGAATCAACCCTGGCGATCAATGGGGTGACAGATGTCACAGCCAGATCGCCCTCACATCCTCATTGTGGTCTTGACGTGCATTTCCCTCATGATTAGTGATGTAGACTAGAGCATCTGTTCATGTGCTTTTGGGGCACTTGAATGCCATTTTGAGCAGGGTGGCTGTTTTCCTCTCCTTCCAGCCCTTAGCTCTGGGCTCCTTGTGCTTGGAAGGTCCCCCTTGGGCACCTGCAGCCCAGAGGCCCCCTGAGACCTGAGCTGGAAGCATCTCGGGGCCGTGGGCTCCACCAGGGGGAGGGGTCCTAGCAATCCCAGGTCCAGCCTCTCATTGGAGAGCTGGGAGGACGCGGTCCAGATACCTTAAGTAACGTGTCCAGGGTTGCCCTGAGTGCAGGAAGGTACTGGACCCTGGTGCTGCTGGCGGTTGGCACACTCCGAGCTTCGAGCCCTTTCTTCCCGCCCCTTCCCTGGAGCTCTGATTGCAACCACCCACTTGCATTTTTGCAAAGTGATGTCATCTGCAGATAATGGTTTTTCCGTTCCTGGTGGAGCAGGAGTTCCAGATATTGCGCTTTGGGGGAGGGACCCAGTAGAGCTGATTGCCCACTCCTCAGGCATGGCGGGACTGGGTAGACCCCCCACCTGACAGCGGCATCTGAGGTGCAGAAGGCAGGCCCACTGTCTCAGGCCTCCTGGTGTCGGGAGCCCCGAATGACCAGAACTGCGAGAGTCCCCGAGAGGAGCCTCTCTCCGTCTTCCTTGTGCAGATGGGATCTGAGGCTCAGAGAGAGCAGGGCCTTGCCCAAGCTCACACAGCATTTAAGGCAAAACCTGCACTCACACTCAGACTCCTGACATCCTGGGCCACCTGCCCATGGTTCAGGGTCATCGTTACGGCGCTCTGGGAAGAGGGGTTTTGTGGTGAGGGCTGTCCTGTGCATGGAAGGATGTTTACAGCATCCCTGGCCTCCACCCACTAGATGCCAGCAGCACCTCTCCTGACTTGTGACAACCAAAACCGTGTCCAGCTATCGCCACCTGTGCCCTCACGCCCTAGGAGAGAGCAAAATTGTCCCCCCCAGAGACCCACTGCCACAGTAGGAGATCCAGGCAGCAATCACATACCCCCCATTTTTAGGCGTATTTTGGGGTGGGGGTAATAGGAGAGTCTGGGAAAAAATTATTTCTTCCCAGCAAGAAAGTAACCCTCTGTTTTTCTGAGGCCTCAGCCACATCTGTCGGCAGGAGAGTGTTCTTTCTTTCTTTCTTTCTTTCTTTCTTTCTTTCTTTCTTTCTTTCTTTCTTTCTCTTTTGAGGGTTCTTGAATCCAAAGCCCAAAGGTGCTGTGTCTGAGGACCCAGCTGCATGTCCCACACCTTCAGGATGAAGAGGCAGCCCCCTGGAAGGGACTGTGAGGGGTCCTGGACCTCCTCCTGGCTAGGAACACTGCTTCCTCTGACCACTTTTCTTGGAGCCAATCTGCCAATTTCTTTTCTCGGGGAAATAAAAATAAGTGCCGGCTTTTGTAATCCCATCCCCTATCCCATCTGGAAAATTCAGGCTCACGCAGCTTGGCAGCCGGAGCTTGGAGGGCTGGGGCTGGCGGGCCCTGGAGTCATGGGCACTCGAACATCGGACATCGGAACAGGCTCGGCATTTCCTTTCCGGTTACAAGGTTCCCTGGAATGTGAGCAGCCCCGGGGGGTGGAGGGGGGGTGGGGGTAGCCGTGGGCAGCGGAATTCGGTGGCAAGAAGCCCTGGTCCCGCCAGAGGCCAGCTCAGTTCTGACTTGCTGTGTGACTTTGAGTCATTGCTCTTGTCCTCTCTGGGCCTCAATCTTTCCATCTGTGAAGTGGGAGGAGCGGTGTTTCATGGGCCACATGCATCAGAATCACTTAAGGGAGGTGTTTTTTATTGCATATTTTGATGCCTTCCCCAGACGTCTGAAAGTCTTCCTGAGCCTCCAAATGGTTTTGGTGACTTAACTCTTGGGACCCACCACCTCAAGGACCCAGATTTTTCCCTCCAGGCCTCAAGTTGGGACACCCTTTCCCCCTCATAACCCGTGTGTGGGGCTCCCCTGAGGCAAGAGGGTGAATTATGTGGTGGTGGGTTGGGATTGAGCTTTGCTCCTGAAAATTATCTGCTATCGAGCCCTTGGCAAGATCCCGGAGGTCCTCAATCCAAATGAAGTCATTGTTAAAGCATTTTATTCCTGCCACGGTGAAATTCTAGCTGCTAGTTACAGAGTTCGGTTTCAAAATTGTGCCATTTATTATTCTGGTTGGACTGACTTGTAAAGCCTTGTGTAGTCATCCATCATTTATAACTGCATTATTCCACAAGAATGCGTTTTCCAGATGAGGCTATTCCTTCTGTGAAAGACTAGAAAATGTTTCTTTTAATAGGAAATGCAAGTCTATCACAATGTGTTCCCTATTTATGTCATCCTAAATGGAGTTCAGGGAACATAATTTTACTCATTCAAAGAATGGGGCTGTCGCTATGAGCTTCCACGCTTGTATGTGGGGTGCTTTTAGGGACTCCCAAGCTGTATGGTCACTGTCCTGGTGTGTGCTTTTTCCAGCTTCGTTTGCTTTTATTTTTACATGAAATATTTCTTCTTCACAGCATCTCAGCAGTTACTTCTTACCACCATCATGGCCATGCCCTGTAGTGGAAAACCAAGAACGCAAGGGAGTTAGAGCTGTTCGTATTATGCGAGTTAATAGAGAACGAATGAGAAGATTCTCTGATGAGTTAAGAACATGAATTTTTCATTTCTATTTGGTAGCTGGGAGTACGTAGAGGGTAGTTCTTTTCTTTCTCATTTTAAGCTCGGTGCCAGATGCCTCTGATAGCTTTCGGGAAAATGAGGGGATTCTATAGGTAAATTTTACCGTGTAACGAACTTGCATTCCAGGTGTGTTCGTTTTGTTTCTGAACTAGAGATGCCTCCATTTCCTCCTCACACCCTGTTCTTGGAGAAGCAGCTCTGCGCATAGCCCGTGACACAGCACCTGGCTCTCTGGCCA
This sequence comes from Myotis nattereri, assembly GCF_964212035.1. Lineage (NCBI taxonomy): Eukaryota > Metazoa > Chordata > Mammalia > Chiroptera > Vespertilionidae > Myotis > Myotis nattereri. Next base: position 73,505,353 of record NC_138087.1, on the reverse strand, counting down.
CCTGACCTCACCTTTTCAGAGCTGGAAAAGGTTACCTCTGTGTGTGTGTGTGTGTGTGTGTGTGTGTGTGTGTGTGTGTGTGGTGGTGGGGTGGTGGTGGTGGTGCTGAATTTGCAGGCCATGAGACTCAGGGCTGAGACTAACATGCGGAGCTGCCCTCAGGGATCATAGGCAAGCCCAGAAGCCAGGCTGTGGGGCCTCCCTGAGCAGAGATGTGTGTGTGTGTGTGTGTGTGTGTGTGTGTGTGTGTGTGTGAGAGAGAGAGAGAGAGAGAGAGAGAGAGAGAGAGAGAGAGAGAGCTGGGGAAGACACAAGGATCCAAGCTCACAGAAAATCAGGACAAGGAGAGCCCTGAAGGAGCCCAGAAGAGGAAACTGAGGCTCAGAGAGGTGAGGTTACTTGTCCCAGGTCACACAGCAAGTCAGGAACGGGTCTCAAATCTGCTCCAGAGCCCAGGCTCCTTGTTCTGAAGAGCACAGGTGCCGAGTTCTGGAGCCAGGGGTAGGCTGAGGCGGTGGGCCGGTACAAGTGGAGTCATTCGGTGGGAAGAGACCTGGCTTGGCTCCACAGCCATGGACTCCTTTCTGGGCTTCAGCTCCTCACTCCAAAGGAGGGTCGGACTGGATGTTCCCTGCAGTCTCGGAGAGCTCTGTGGGCCGAGATGAGGCCGGGTGCTGGGGCCTGAAGTGGGAGGACCTAGTTGCAGCAGCTGACCGTCCACCCAGGGCCCAGATTCCAAATGGCAGGACAGTAAACGCATGGACTCTGGGGCTGGACTGCGGGTTTCAAATCCCCCTGCTCCACCCACTACTCCCATGGAGGCTCAAGCAGATTAAATGAATGACTTCAGCCTTGGTTTCCTCATCTATAAAATGGGGATAATAAGAGCATCTGCCCAGTCGTTAGGATGAAATAAGTGAATCTGTATAAAGTCAGAGCAGCGCCTGGATGATCAATGCTCAATGCATGTCCAGTTTTGCCTCCACCGCCCACGCCTGTGGTACCCCTCAGGGGTGAGGAGGTTTAAGCTTCCAGTCCTGCTGGTCCCTCCCAAGGAGGTGGCAGCCCTGCCGTCCAGCAGCTGGGCCTGTGGGCCTGCTTCCTGGGCAGAGTGAGTCCGTGAACACTCAGGCGTGACACATGGCCTGGTCATCCGCATCTCGACCACAGGCGGCCAGTTCTGGGCTAAAAATACCACTTTTATGAATGGAGCCAGGGAGGGCCGTTCTGGGACCGCAATTAGTGTTTGTGTTAAAACCGAGTCTCTGGCTCTCCACGCCTTCACCCCTGCCCTGAAGCCCACCCCTTCTGTGCTGCTGCTTCAGGGAGACTCACTCAGGGTTGGGGGGACTGTGTGCAGTGGGGGAGGCTCTGGGGGGGGGGCGGGCAGAGTGCACCGATGGCTCCTCCCACAAAAAAGGAGCCAGCAGCCTGACTCCCAATTCCCCTACAGTGTTGAGAAGTAGGAATAAACCATCTCCCTTTATTTGGAGGAAATGGAAGTTTCCAGAAGTTCACAGCCAGGGGCTATGTAGTCAAATTTGGGCTCTGGATCAGTGCCCCACTCCAAACTCTCTTCTCCTGCACCTGCTGCTGCCATGGGACCCCCCCCCCCGACCCCCTCGGGGGGGATGCTGACTGGCGTGGGGGTTGGTTGGCGCAGGCTTTCTCCTCTCCCTGAGTCCCTGAGGTGTAGTCTCACATGAGGATCAGGGATGGAAGAGTCCAGCTCAGGGAACAGCAGAACCAGACGTGAGGCTGAGCTGGAGATGCCCCAACGGGGGCCGAGGTGAAGGGCCGAGCCTGGAGTGGGCAGACGGAGCAGCAGGTCCAAGCCAGCGGAAGGCAAAGCAGGCAATGGTCTCGGGTGCCCACCAGCCTGCCGCCAAGTGGGGCCTCCTAGTGTCTTCCGCCCGCAGCAGGAGCCCAGGACTGCCGTTGTATAGTGTAATCATTGCTGCTTTAACCCCACTCATTCTTTTATTCACTCTTTCACTCATTCAACAGCCGTCTACTAGGCCAGGCCCGGTCAAGGTACGTTTGCATGGGTGCTGAACGAAATCCGATCGCTGCCTTCCAGGGGCATCCAGCCTAGTGATTTAGGAAACGATCGTGCAAAGTCTATCATCAGAAAAGCCGGGGAGTGTGATTAAGGAAAAGCACCGGCTGTACATGGAGAGATGTGTGCCATTCAGAGTGGGAGGCCAGGCAAAGGCTGGGCAGGGAAGTTAGCCAGGGCTGCAGGGAGGCAGGGAAGAGCATTCCAGGTGGAGGGAACAACATCGTGGAGCCCTTGAGTTGGGAAAAGGCTGTACCTGTTTCAGGAACGAACAGAAGACCTGAGTGACTAGGTCAGTGGTTCTCAACCTTCCTAATGCCTCGACCCTTTAATACAGTTCCTCATGTTGTGGTGACCCCCAATTTCATTGTTACCAATTGAACATAATTAAAGCATAGTGATTAATCACAAAAACAATATGTAATTATGTATGTGTTTTTTGATGGTTTTAGGTGACCCCTGTGAAAGGGTCATTCGACCCCCAAAGGGGTCGCGACCCACAGGTTGAGAACCGCTGGACTAGGTGGCTGCGAGGAGAGAGGGAAGAGAGGGTGAGGTGGAGGAGGGTGGACTGTGCTGATTGACAGCTAGCTTCAGGATGGCTAAATCTGTAGACAATTGTTTTCTTTCCAATGTGCCATTTTAAAAAGCAAAGGAGAGATGATGAGAATGAAGGAAT